>NC_137159.1:8870205-9484942 GCF_951394435.1 Stenella coeruleoalba | reverse complement strand
ACGAGGGCATCACGAACCGACACAGCACAAGGCCGGGCCAACAGTGGCACCGGCAGAGAAGAGGCACAGCGCAACCCCGAGGGGCCTGAAGAGAGCGCACAGAGCAGCTGCCACGGCCCCGTTCTGGGAACGCAGCCCCGCCAGGACCAGGCTATATATGAAACATAACGCCCGGCTGCCAGGACCAGGCTATATAGAAGACATAACGCCCGGCCGCCAGGACCAGGCTATATAGAAAACATAACGCCCGCAGAGCGCGGATTCCGTTAGCGCTCTCATTCCTGGGACCCGCCCCAAGCTACCCGAGGTGGCTCAGGCATCTCCCCACCCCTGTACCGGCCAAGCACACGACCAGGGGTGGCCTGGGGACAGTGGTGGGTGGGGCCTGATTACTACCTTGCTCCGGGACAGGACCAGGCTTTCCACTGGCTCCTGGTCAAACACCTGCAGCTCCTCAATCAGGTGGACCCAGGGCCCCAGGCTCACGGCCTTGAGCAGCCAGCCATCTCCTGTGGGGGGGTGGCGGAGGACAGGTGTAAAGAAAAGAGCAAGAGGCTCTCCCCGCGCGGGGCACACAGGCCTCCGCCCAGTCCCCAGCGGCCTTGCCGCGCCCCCTGGGCCCACCTGTGCCGATGAACAGCACTGTACAGGTGGCTCCATCGAGCCCCGTGACCCGGTCGGCCACCAGCTGGGTGAAGTTGGCGTCTTTCTTCACCAGCAGGGGCCGGCCCCACCGAGGCCCCACCTGCTCCTCCATCAGCGGGTGCTTCTTGATGAAGTTGAGGGTGTTGTCGGGCAGCTCCAGGGAACTGGTGTAGCCGTGGCGCCGGTGCCAGTTGTTGATGCACTGGGGGCGGGGGAGAGGAGGGAGAGGAGGGAGCTATCAGCCCGGCGGGAAGGGCACTGGCGAGGAGGACACAAGCGCGCCTCTGCCCCGGATGACTCACCGAGCCGGGCCGCGGGCTGGGTACCGGGTCGGTGTAGCGGCCCCACTTTTGGGCTTGCTCATGGTACTCCTTGTAGGGCCCCTCGAACACCCTCTGGATCTCTTCCAACTTGTACTCACAGACTGCTGACAGGTCCATGTCGCCCCTGTCACAGCAAGGGAGGGACCCCCAGGGTCAGGCCTGGGGCGACCACAGCTCCGGGCGTGCAGCGGGAAGGCAGGGCCCAAGCACAAGAAGGTCACGGGCCCACGTGACGCGACGGCGGCTCCAAGTGCCACCGGGGACAGAGCACGGCCCGCCTCCCGCGGGGGGCTTTGCAAAGGGGCCAGGCGCCTGGACGTCCCCCGGGGCCTGTCCCTGTCAGGCCCAGCCTGCGGACCCGCTCCTCCCCACCCCCAAGGGCTCCCAGCCAACTCACCACCGCGCCCGAAAAACCCCGAAGAAGGTGGTGTTGTGCCAGGAGGCGTCCTGCAGGGTATGCAGCGCCTGCAGCTGGTTGAAGTAGAGCTGCCAGTCAGGCGCGGAGCACACCAGCCGCGCCTTCAGGAACGTGGTCCACTTCCTCTGCAGCGTCCGCGCGCCCCCCACGTCACCCTGGGGGACAGCGAGGGGACACTGCCGGTCAGCCCCGCCGGGCTCCCAGGGCCGTCCGCCGCGCTCCCGGGGCCGCCCGCCGCGGGGCGTCTGTACCTTGCAGACTCGGGCCACGCGGGCCACCACCTGCTCGGCGTAGCAGTCGTATTCCACGGCGCGCTCGCTGAAGAAGAAGTACACCTTGTCGTCGTCCCCCGTGAAGCTGCCCAAGCTCTCCGGGATGTAGGCGGAGCCCACGAAATGCGGTTCTGCGGAAGCGGAGGAGGGTCAGCCCGGGCGCTGGGCCCTCGCGGCGCTTCCCACCCACGGCTGCCCGGTTGGCTGGCCGGCTCCTCGGGGCTCACCGTTGAGCCAGAAGGCCAGGTACTCCGTCTTCATGGCGTGGTGCGGCCCCATGATCCGCAGGATGACGGGCTCCGTGCCCAGGAAGTTGTTGAGCGTGGCCGAGTACAGCTCCCCGTCTACGGGAGACAGGGGGTCAGCCGGACCAGAAGCGAGGTGCAGTTGCACTCAGGCCACACAGCCCCGGACTGGGAACAAGTCCTGGGGGAACCCCCCAACCTGCAGCGGGACAGCCACTCACCCACAAGGAGGCCGGTGTGGCCCTTAACTGGGTCATAGGGACACTTCCCCTTGCCATCTTCGAACTCGCCACGCTCCAGGGTGAAGGTGAGCATGTCCTAGGGGAAGGGAAGAGGCAATGAGAAGGCGACGGGGATCGGTCGAGGGGGCTGGGGGAGGGGAGCGGCACTCACAATGTAGGTGCACTTGGGCTGGAAGGCGTAGGTACCACAGACATACAGGTGGGATGCGTTATACGGCTGCAGGAAGCGGATGAAGTTAAAACACTCCGTCTGGGGAGAGAGAGGCGTCAGTTAAAGTATGAGGGCCCCGGACATGGGGACACAAGGACCCAGACCAGCACTGGGTCAAAGGGGGCTCTGGGGAAAGAGTGTGCACCATGCCCCCCGCCCCTGCCAGCAGTGTCCCAAGCGCCCACCTGGTTACTCTTCCCTTTCTGGGTGCACTCCGCCTTCTTCTCAGCTGGCGCCTCCCATGAGATCTGGGGGCAGGGAGGGGACACGTCAGCAATGTCACAGGTACATACTGAGCATGTGCTACTAGCAGGGCCCATGGCAGCAACGTGGGGAAGCCAAGTGAGAAGACACGGTCCCCACTCTCTGGGAGCTTATTCCAGCAGAGGTCAGAAGCCCCAGCTGCCCCAACGCAGTGGACCCAGTAAGTGCTGCAGACTCGGGGGAAGCAACATGCTCACCGAGGAGAATGGGGTGGGGGGCAGCTGAGCCGAGGGGACAGCCTGGCCAAGCGAAGCCCCTCCGGGTCCTGCCTCTCTCACCCCCGCGTGCCTCCCGCTCCCCCACCTCTCACCACTCCCTGCAGCTCCAGAGCCTCCACGCTGAAGGCAAACAGGGCCTCCCGGGCCCCTACGTACAGGAGCCCGGTCTGCTCGGTCAAGGTCAGCGTCAGAAAGTCCTGGATGCCCGTCTGGGAGAAGCGCCGCACCACCGTGGCCAGCTCTGCAGGGACAAGGCCAGAAAGAGCAGGGATGGGGTGAGCGGACCTTCCTGGGACTCTGGGAGGCCCCCCCACCCCCAAATCAGCCCTCCTCTATGCGATGGTCACCCCTGGTCCCCACATTAGAGCTAGCACCCCACAGGCAGATGCCAGCCAAGCCCCCTGACTGGTAGTAAAGGGCATTTTCTGAACAGGCTTTTGGCTCTGACAGCTCCACCCAGGCCTCCCTGGCCTTTCCCAGCCGGGGCGGAGGCAAATCTGGGCTGGGGAGGAGGAAGGAAGGATATCTCAGCCACAGCTTCCGGTCAGAGGAAGCCATCAGACCGACGGCTCTCACTCTCAGGGTCAGCAGCACTCCCCCCTCCCAGCTTCCTCAGCTGCTGCTTCCTTCTTTGCTCTGCTGCCTGCTGCCCTCACCAGGGTCCAGCCAGGCCCTGGACCCTGATCCAGTAGGGTAGGACGGACAGAAGTTGTGAGCACTCCTTTGACTTAGGAAACCCTTCCCTCCAGTGAGACCCAAATCCGGGCTGTTAGGGATACAAGCACAGCCGGCTATGGGCTGAGGAGGGACGGCAGGAGATGGAATCGGGCTGGGAGGCCAGGCCAGGGAGGTCAGCGGAAACCAGAAGCTGGGGACCAGAGATGGCGCTGAAGCCTCAGGGCTGGGAAGCCCTGTTGCCATCCGCCAAGCAGTGCGCTATGGTATTCGCGTAGTCACAGGGTTCCTACGTCAGCCCCCAGAACAGCTGCCGACCTGTCCTCAGGGTCCCTCTGAACCAGCCTCACTCTTTGGAGACAACGACGGGCCCAGACACAGGCCGGCAAGGGAAGGCTTCGTTAGCATGGAGAGGAGCCTGTGGGAGGTGAGCTCATCCTGGGCCCCCAGAGCACACAGATGATACAAACACCTGACATCACCTCCGCAGACAGGTGTGTGAGCACAGAAGGGCTGTCAGGTCTGCCGTCCCCCCATGCGAGCACGTGCATGCGTGCGCACCCCCCCCACACTCTAGGGCCACCAGACAGCAGAGTGTCAGGGCAGCAGAGGGACGTCTATTGTATCAGGGTTGCTAAGGGGGCTCCTGGGGGCAGAGAGCTGGAAAGACTTGGGTGCAGGCAGTGACACCCTTCACCTCATGCCCATCCTGACCCAGGTTTCTCTCTTTAGGCTCTCAGTGCTCGCGATAATTCCAGAAGTGAGGCATGGGGAGAGTAATGCAGAATGGTCACTCTCTCTTGTATAACAGGGGCAGCTGAGCCAGGTCCTAAGTGTCAGGAGGGATCCTCTAGGTCCTGGCCTGGACTACCAGTTCTGGGTCCCTAGGGCCACTCACTCACATTCCTCAGTAAGCTGTGTCGCATACATCAGTGGGCCTTGAGCCCGACTGCAGAATACGGCTGGCACGTCCTAGAGGGCAATTCCTTAGCACCCCTCTTCCCCCAGGAGTCCCTCCTGGCCTCCCGCTCCCCGCCCTCCAGGCACTCACCCCCAGAAGATACCGTCTTCCGGGGCACCAGGTTCCACCACACCTCAGCCCCAATGCCCAGGCCCCACAGTCCCACTGCCAGCAGCCAGACGGCCCAGTGCATGGCCATGGCACACGCCCTGGCGCTTAGCTCCAGGCCAGCTGCCCTGCTGGGGGAAAAGAAAGGGTCAGAATCACAGCCAGAGAAAACAGACCGGAAGGGGGCCCACACAAGCCATACCAGGAGGCACCGACAGGACAGAAGACCAGATCCATCCTCCCCAGGACTCCCCCGTGCCCCAGGCCTTGGAGCAGAGACCTAGTCCCCTCTGACACCTGGCCTCAGCCTCTACAGCCTCCAAAGGGACCATGGGGTCTCCCTGGGGGGAGGGAGAGAGCTAAGTCAGCTGCAAGAGCGGACACTTGGACACTCGGACAACCTCCGGGCCCTCCCCGACTCCTTCTCTTCAACAGGAAGTTGTTTAAGAAAATAAAAAGGGGACCCCCCTCCCCGCCTCAGGCCTGATAGATTCGAAAGATTTCTTAAAATAACCTCTGGAGGCAGGACCTGGCCCTACTGGGGCTCCAGCCAGCTCCAAGACCTAATTCTGAGACGCAAACCCCTCAGCAGGGTGATAAGCATGCGGTGGTGCAGGAGGTTGGAAAAGACCCCCAGGGAGGACTCGGCGCATCAGGCCTGCGGGGGTCCCGGCCCCAGCCTCTTGCCTCCCCCAGCGCAGACAATGGCCGGGCAGAGCCCCAAACCCCGTTCCACATCACAGGGCTGAAGTGGGTCCGGGAGCTGGAGGGGCCCCGCTTCCCGAGGCCCCTTTGTTGCCCAAGAAGGAAGGCAGGAAGTGGGTGGGATGGGCGTGGAAATGACCGGGGCCTCATCCTGTTCCTCGCACAGGATCCTAGGAGACACCAGCCCTAGGGCTGAGGGGCGGCGGAACAACGGAGCCGGCTCCGGTCTCATCAGGGATCTCCCGGCAGCGCGTTCAGGCGGGGGCTGGGGGGAAGTGAGGACCCGGTGGGGAGCGCCAGGGGGGTTCCTCCTGGACCGCGGAGGGCGCCCCGAGCAGGGCCGGCGCCTGCTGCGCTCTCCCGGGGTCTTGACGAACCTTCCCAACTCAGAGATCGCGCCCCCAGGACCCCGGCCAGGGCAGGCCATCTGGATTAATTTCCACTGCTCCAGCCCTCCAATGCCGGGAACAGAGACAAAGAAGCTGGGTCTATGCTCACCCCAAAACAAAGGGTCCCCGCCAAGACCCCGTCCCGGGTCCCCCCCGCCCCCCCGGATTCTCCCCTCCCCCAGCTTCGGGGATTTGAAGGCAAACAAAGCGGCGGCGCTGGGAGCGTGGCGGAGCCCGGCCTGCGGACGCCCCCTGTCGGCCCAGTAACCCAGCGCGGGAAGGGCGGGGGGGGGCGCAGGAGATGCGTTCACCACCACCCCCGTCCCCCAACACACCCCCAGCCCTCCCTCGGCCCCTTACCCCAGGCCCGGGCCGGACCCCGCGGCGCGCTCCAAGGCTCTGCCGCCACAGCTCCTCCCCGGAGCAGCCCCGGAGGTGGGGGTGTGTAGAGGGGTGCGGGCTCCTGGCGGCGCGCCCCCCACCCTTGCCCACCCAGAGCGGCGGGCCGCGGACGGCGCCCCCGCGGCTGCAGGGCTAGCGCTCCAGCCGGGGACTGGGCGGCGCGGCTCAGGAGCCTGGCTTTCCAGGACAGCCCGCCTCCCCAGCGGAGCGGGCGCGCGGCCGGGGGGCCGCGGCAGGGAAATCCGATCCCACAACATCGGCCTCCGTCCAAGCCCGCCCCAAACTTTCCGTCGGGGGTGGGGGAGCCAGGGGCAGTTCGGGGGCCTGGAGAAGATCCCGGCCGCGGACCGGACTGCACGAGGGACCCCCGCTCCCTGAGCCCCGCTGCCCCTGACCAGTCCGCGCCTCCGGACCCTGTGGCGGCGGGCGCCGCTCTCCCTGCTCCCCAGCCCCCGCCAAGCAGCCCGCGGGGGGCGCAGAAAGGCGCTCGGGCGGACAGCTGTCCCCGCCGCCACCCCTCCCTGAGCCCCCAGACCCCGTCCCTCGCGCGTGCGGCGTCCCCCGCCCGAGTCGGGGGACAAAGCGGCGACCCCGGAGCCCCCTGGCTTCGATCCCAAGCACACCCGGCCTCACTCACCTCTTCTTCGCGGCTTGAATCCCTGGGCGCCGCCCTCGCGTTCGGCTCCGACCACGGTCCGCCCCTGCCCGCGCGCCGCCGCCGCCCGCGCGCGCCCGCCCGCCCAGCTCCGCTGCCCCTCTGCCACCGCCCCTCGGCCCGGCTCGGCTCGGCGCCCCTGGGCTCGGGCTCCCCGCGCCACCGCGGCGGGCGCCGGCTCTTTCTCCGCCGCGGCCGCGGCTCTCCGCCCCCTCCCCCCTGACGTCAGGCGGGGGGGCTCGACGGAGGTCGGGGGCGGGCCGCGAAGGCCCGCCCCGGAGGGGGCTGCGACCCGCCGCGACCCGCACGCCTACCCGCTCCCCGCCCGGGGGCTCGG
Organism: Stenella coeruleoalba; assembly: GCF_951394435.1. Classification (NCBI taxonomy): domain Eukaryota; kingdom Metazoa; phylum Chordata; class Mammalia; order Artiodactyla; family Delphinidae; genus Stenella; species Stenella coeruleoalba. The sequence goes on along the minus strand of NC_137159.1, from coordinate 9,477,872 downwards.
ACCCCCGCCCCTCCCCGTGCCCTGCCGCCCCGCGCCTTGCAGCCGCGAGCTGCGCCACCGCGCCGGGAGGTGGGGCGGGGGAGGGACTCCTGGTCCTGGCACTGGGGAGTCGGACTCACCGGGTCTTTCCGAAGTGTCCCCCAAGGCCAACCGCGCAGGCTGGGCGGCCGGGCTCGGGAATGGGGCTAAGGGGATCCCCACGCTGAGGTTACTGGAACGAAGGCGTGCGGACCACTTCAGGGCGAGTATCCGAGGCTTCTTTTCGGGGCGGACCAGAGGGGTCTGTCTTTTGGCCCCCAATTCTTCTCCGTTTCTTGGCTCCAACTCCCACTGACCCCTGCGACCAGACTGGAACGGGCCTCACCAGCCAGTAAGACCCCCCAAGTCTCCCCGAGACCTTCTGCCCCTTGTTTCTCACGCTCCAGGCGGAGGGACCTGCTCAGCGCCCCCCGGCCAGCTCCCGGCGAAGACAACCCTGGACTCCGATTGCACAGAGCCTACCCTCAGGAAATGACTCCTTCTGGTGCCCCTGGAAGACTGAATAACAAGTGACATGAGCCCTGATGTTCAGACGAAAGGGTTCTGAGGGGAGCCACGCTGGAGGAGAACTGGCATCTTCCGAACCGCCAGCCTCCGCCCACAGCCGCTCCTAGAAGTAACTTGTAGCCCCGGCCTCCTGGGCGGTGCTGGGGTGTCCTCCTTGCCAGCTGGTTTCTCGGAGCTGGGCAGGTGGACAGAGGAACCCCAGGCAGCCCAGCCCACCGGGACCCGGAGACAGATGCCACCTCCTGGCTAGGGGCAAAGGGCAGAGGTGAAGAGACTGGAGGCCCTGAGGCTGCGGTGGTGACTTTATGCCTGGTGCAGTCCTGGAGGGGAGGGACACTTTAGGGCCCCGTCAGCAGATCTGGATTATAAATCAGTCCCGATGGGAGGTTTTGTTCTGGGTTAAAACTTGGCATCAGGAAAGTGGAGACCAGAAGAGTCGTGGAGATAATTGGGAAAAGCAGCCCAGTTTGGATTCAGTAACAATTGGGTCTTTGCTGGTATACATAAAGGCCCCTTCTCCCGCGCTGGCCAAAGCCACATTTCCCAGCTCCTTTCCACCAGAAAAAAAAAAAAAAAAAAGAAAGAAAAGCTGTGGCCTTGGAGATGCTGGAGATAGGGGGCAAGCTAGTTAATTAGCATGGGGTGGGCAGGGAAGGCTTTGCTTCAGCTGACAGGGAGGAAGATGAGTGACCCCCCTCTTCCTGTTAGACCCTGCGTCTATTTATGTGGTTGTAAATCAATAGGCAGGTACCCCTCACATTTGTTCTGTGCTTCACGCTCTGCAACTTGCCTTCACTCTGCCCTCATGACCACCCTTTCCAAAGTAGGTATTGTTTCTCCCATTCCATAGATGAAATGAGTCTCAGAAAGGTTACGCATCCTGCCCAAGCTCACACAGATAATGAGCAAGGTCAGAATGTTCAATCAGGCCTTAGGACTCCTGATCCCGTCTTTCCACTAAGTCACAGGGTATCCTGATAACTTTTAGGCCACAAACACTCCATTTCCTGCTGTTTTTCCTCACCTTCACCTCCCACCCACCTCTAGGTGTGACGGTTACCAGGCTGAGACCTGAGCTCCTAGCCCCACCTGCAAGACGGCCCTAGTGGAAAGTCTCAGCAGGTGGTTTGGTTTCACTGGCTGTGACCGTCTTCTGTAGCTCAAGGCCGGCTGCTCGGTTCCTGCTAACAGACTCCGGAGCCCTTCCCTCCCAAACGCTCCTCAAAGTTAAGGCTGCAGCTTGCCTGCTCCCCTCTTCCACCTTCACTCATTTTCTGCTGCATTCTCTTCCTTTCCGGCGCTGGCCTTTTCCGTGGGTGGGTGGGTAGGGGATAAAGTTTCCTGCATGACTACTTGCTCATGATTCATACTTTAAAATAAAAGCACAACTGGTCAAAAAAGAGGATTCCTGGGTCTTAAATTAAGAAGAAAAAAAGTTACTAATACCGGGGGAAAAAAAAAAAAGGCTTGTGTATAGGTATGTCAAGCCTCCTCAGGGCCTGTCTATCACATTCTATGGAAGGTATCCACTTTTCAGGCCTTAGGCCTTGACAGACCCTCTTACTTTCCCCATTTGTTCAACCACGTGTGGCCAAGAAAAGGCAGATGTGCTAAATGCCCCCCGAGTTTCTCTGAGGACCCACTGGCAGCTCAGTCCGGCCCCTAGAGATGGACCCAAGAGTCTTCTCTGGAAAGCAAGGCCCCCCTCACTCCCACACCTTGGTCATGCACCATGGTGCCCCTCCTGTGAACTCCAGCTCTCCTGAGGCTGCTTTCTGAGGGGGGGTGAGGGCGGGGCTGAGGGGTCACAGTGGGGTTCTGTAGTCAACACTGTCTGGCCAACTTCCAAGGGAGTCAGGAGCTGCTGTCACCCCACGGGGGGGAAATGAAAAAGCCTGGGTCAGCCACCCTTCAGGGGCCTGAGGGCCTGGAGACCGAGGGGAGTGGGGACATAGGAAAAGGACTTCCTCTCTCCACTTCCTCCTAAAGGAGAGTTATCAAAGCCGTCCACCTGGGAAGCCTTTCCCTTCCAGCCCCTCCCTACCACCCTCGCCAAAGGAAGCAGGAGAACATCCGTCATCACAGCCCCGGATGCTGCCCTTCCAGTGGCTTCCACCAGGATATCCCTCAGCCTTTCCCCAGGGGCTTAGGGATCTGGAAAGCGTATGTGGCGAAGTTGCCAGCATCACTGTGGAACTCTTGGCCTAGAGGCTGGCTCTCTAACTGGTCCCGGACTGGTTTTAGAAGATCTGGTCAGCTCCCAGCCAGTTCCAGCGGGGGCCCATTACACGTCCCGGGGGACGCCGTACGCCCTTGGGTGACCTCAAAGTGCTCACCTCTGCTCAGGTTACAGGGAGGCCTCTGGAGGGCCTGAGCTGCCACCAACACCTCCTCTCTCCCTGGCATCTATTTCTCTCCTGGGGGTGAGTGTCTCCGGGAGCTGGGGCGGAGGGGGGCAGTGCATGAGAACCGGGCCTGGGCAGGAGGGCTCCAGAGCCTGCAACACTGGACAGCTCGAACCCTTGCTCAGAGCCCAGCAGGGGCGGCTTCGAGAATTGGAAACTCCCTGCTTCAGACTCTCAGGGCTCCCTACTCCCTCTCCGCCCTTGGCTGCGAGAACGAAGAAAGAAAATTTCAAAGGTGATTTCCAGGTTTCCAGAGCAAACTGAAGAGCCGGGGATCAGGGGCAGGGGCGGCCCTGAGGGAGGGTGAAGGCGGCGGCTCGGCACAGCTCTGCTATCGGAGGATCTCAGGCCTACCTGATGCCGCTGGGGCCTCAGGGGTGCCCTGGCCAAGGGGGCCTGTGATGTGGCCAGGAACAGAAACCAGAACTCTCAAGCAAGCCGCCTGGGCCTCCAAGCCTCCCTGGCAGAGAGCTTCTTCCACCTCTCACCTGGCGAAGGAAGAGAGGCAGGGAGACGTGGTGCCCGGCCCTCGGCCGTGTGCTCGTGCTCCCTGAATTATACATCTGCCTTGGCTCCCAGCACTCTGGGGACCCAGCGAGAGCCTCCAAAACAGGCCCAGGAAGCGATGGGCTACACTTCGGGGCTGCAAATAGAGGCACTTGGCCTGAAGGTCCTTTATGTGGGGGGAGTTTCCTACTTAACCTGCCTTACCCTGACCCCCGTCGTGTGAAAGAACGAAGGAGAGGGACAAATAAACAGAGAAAGTCACAAGCGCCAGCCATGGTGACCTTCCACTGGCAGATGCTAGGGTGGAGCTGAGGAAGGGGCACAGGCCCAGTGGGCAGGGCTCCTCCTCTGCTACCTCCTATCTACCTCCTGGGGCCCCTGAAAAACACCATCCCAACCCAGGAAGGAGTCAGGAGGGGTCAGGGACTAGCAATGGATTCTCAGGGTTGGACGTGTGGGCAGATCCCCAAGGGTCTCCTGGGGGTACCGAAGGCTCACTCACTTCTCAAGGGGAGCAGGTCAAAGACGTCCAGCACCCGTTTAGGGATCAGGGCCCACAAAACTGATCTTGGGTAAGGCAGAGTGGAAACAAAAAGTCTTGGGAACGATCTTTCGGCACTGCCCCCATGCCCAACTCCTAAGTCTGGGAGTTGATTTCAGAGCTCGACAACAAGCTGAATTAAGTGCAATTACAGCCCTGAGCTACCATCTCACTCCGGATCTTCCCCAGTGGCAGCGGGGAGCGGGGAGTCCCGGTCCCAGACCGGTCCAAACAAACGTTCCCCATCCTTGCTCCCTGGGTGTCTGACAGCTCTCAGGCCACAGCCAGAACTGCTCCTCCCTGAAGGTTTGCAAACAGCCCTCAGCTGCAGGGGGTGGGGCGGGGCACATGACTGCCTGGGGTGAGAATTCTGCAAAGTATAAGCGAGAAGTCAGGGAACTGGGCGCTGAGCACGGGCCCTCAGTAAGGGACTGAAGGAACTCTTGTAACCAATGATGCTGAAATGAGACTTTAGCGTGCACAAGGAACCCTCACATTAGGGACACACAGAGATGGGAAGGAGGGTGGGGAGGATGGTGGCCGGAGGACCCAGGAAGCCCAGGAAAACGAGAGCTTTGGAGACAAAGGTCTCGGGGAGAGGAGACGGTGGGGAAGGGAAGGAGAGCTGAGAGGTGAGCCAGGCAGCGAGAGGCAGGATCCTCGCCCGGAGGGGGCTCAGGGCAGCGGGGGAGGCAGGTGCCTGCTTCAGCTGGCTGGTCCTCCTCTGGTCTCCATTCTTCACGCCTCCAGGCAGCTGGGCCATGTTCACTTCCTGCCAGGGCAGGAGCACTGGGCCACCCCTGCCCTGCTCCATTAGATGTCTTCCCAGGGGCTGAAGTACTGGGCCTGTGGCAAAGAGAAAGCAGGGTGTGACGCTCTGGGCCCAGGTAGGGCCCACCGATGTGACGCTCCCTGGCGCTCCAGCATCCCTTGAATTTCCACTAAGGCCTCCTCCGTGCCAGATGCTGAGCCACAGGGCTCCTGGGGCTGCCAGTCCAGGTGAGGACACGGCAGGTCAACGGGCCACTCAACCACAGCTCTGCCTCCGTTCTCTCTACTCCCTGTTCACAGGCCCAGGGCGCTGTGAGAGGAAGGTGGGACCTGCCCCCTGGCTCGGCCAGGCCACGGATCACTTTTCCCTCTTTTCATGACAAACACACTGCTTCTCACCAGAGACCAGTGTGATCTAGTTCCTTAGGGGTTGAGGATGAGGTCTGCTCTCCAGTTTTCTCAGAGACTTGTGAAATCTGAGACCCAAGCCACAGCCTGTGGCTGATGTGTCAGTTCCAGGTCAGAGGTTACGGGGGAAGGACAAGCGGAGGGGAGTCAGAGGAAAGGCAAGTTGGGAGCCCGGGAGCATCGGGAGGGGGGTTGGAGAAAGAGTTTTTACGAGACCCAGTTCATCTGCATCCAGGGCTGGGGGCGAAGGGGTGGGAGGGCTGCCTGTTGGAGGAAGGGACAGAGGCCAGAAGGGAGGCTGCCAGAGTGGGGCTGCACTGTGCTAAGTGTGCGGGCTCGCGAGTCAGGCTGGTTCTGTGCCCTGGTTCTGATATTTGCATGACCCGGCCTGCATGATGGGGCAAGCTGTTTAACCTCTCAGTGACTCTGGCTAGCTTGTTCATCTGTGAAATGGGATCATAACAATACGTGCCTCATGGAGGTTACGTGGATTCATGTAGAAGAGGGTTTTTATTCAATAAACATTAGCTATGAGTATTTATTACCCAGGGAGTCTGAGGGAGTCAGGAGCGTGAGTGCTGCTGCTACAAAAACTGGAGGGACCAGGGCAGCCTGGGCGCGTCCCCCCAGCAGAGTGGGAGGCCAGCCTCAGGCCCACAGGACAACTGGGCAGAGGGTGGACAGCTGGTGCCTCTGCTGCCCCTTCCTGGCACAGCTCACGACAGACCGGCCCTGTGGCCCAGGCTCTTCCCTCTCCGGGGTGAAGCTTTTCTTTGCCTTCACCCTGGAGTCGCCTGCGCTGTGCCTCCCTCCCCGCACTCCCACACGGGGCCTCTCTCGATAAGAATGGCGATGGCCCACCGAGGACACGTCTCCCCGCACTGCCCTCTGCCCCCATCTTCCAGCCAGGAACCCGGCAGCTGCAGAGGGGGTGGACACACTGAGGGCTCCGGTCAGCCGCCTGACCACATCCCTCCCTTCCCAAGCCTGGGGGCTGGTGTGGGTACCACCTGGGGCTGGCAGTGGACCAGCAGCTCCTGCCAGCGGATGTAGGTCTGGGCAGCCAGGTCCTTGAGTGTGGTCCAGTGCATGGCCTGGGGGCTCTCCCGGATGTGGGTGCTGATGCAGCGGTCCAACTGCATGCACAGCAGCTGCAGCTCTCCCTGCAGAGGCCGTGGGGGGCGGGGCACAGGCCCGGCCGCCACAGTCGGGGAGGGGAGCACAAAATCGGAGAAAGAGGAGGACGGGTCTGAGTGACTGCCCAAAAGTCAGGCAGGAAAGGGAGGGGAGGCACGGGGTAACCGGGGGCACGGGTCAGTATCCCTTGGGAAGGCCTGGTGGGACGCTGGGAGGAGGACGAGGCCGGCTCCCCTAGGTCTGCTTCTTTTTCCGCCTCCCACTCTTCCCAGTTCCTGGCAGCGGGCTGGGCTCCTCCCCCAGGGGCCCCAGCCCAGCCTCCTGGGAGACTCACCCATTGGTCTGGAGTAATGTCCTGGCAGCTGACCACCAGCCCAGCCAGCGTCAGGAGGCTGTGACACAGGTAGCAGACCTGGGGAGAGACAGGCTTCCCTGAGTGCAGCTCCGGCCCAGCCCTGGGCTTCTGTGACAGTGTCTGGGGAGGTGTCTTCAAGGAGGGCCCCGCTCACTCAGAGCTCTGCCCCTGAGGAATGACCGTGCTCCCCCGCCTCAGAAAAAGAAGAAATCTCTGCCTTCCAGAAACCCACACTGTCACCCAGCCCCATCCTGGGGCTCCAGAGGAGAAAGCCCGTGGGCGAGAGGGGCCTGTCCACTCTGAGCTCTGCCTGGTGTCTGTGGTCCCCGAGGTCTCTGCTCTGCTCCCTGTGGCACCCACGCCTGTGCGCACTGTGACCAGATGCCACTGTCCACTATATGCGTACACGGGTCCCCCATGGGTGCCCAGCTCAGCCCGGGGGGACACCCCTGCACAGACAGATGTGCAGCTCAGTCCAGACACTCCCACCGTGCTGACCGGAGGAGGCTGGCGAGGGGAGGGGGGCAAAGGGCAGGAGGTCTGGTTGAGCATTCGCCCACCTTACCCACCTACTCATACCCTCGCTCTTGCCCCCTGGACACCAAGGGGTGAAAACAGGACAAAGGCCGATTCTATGTGATCAGAGGCTACGTTAGATCCCAGGGTGCCCTTGGATTCTGCTGGTGCCCATTCATTTATGAGACATTCACCTGCAGTGCAGAGAAAACGAAGTACGGGGAGCACCCATCCCAAAGGCAGGCGAGGCTCCTGCTGTGAAGACAGCCTGCTCCTGGCACTCAGTGGGCATACCCCTCCCCCACTCGGAGGTGCCTGCTGCTCTGTCCCCTTCAGACTCCTCCTAAGATAGGAAGGGTGGCAGGAAGCACCCCACCATCATGCCTGTGGCAGATAACCAGCCCTGAGGCTGAGCTGGGAGGAGAGGCAGGCTCTAGAGATGGCCAGCAGGGCTCCAGCTTGGTGATAATGGGGTTGGAGCTCAGAGCCAGCCAAGGCTCCCCTGTCCCCCCACTTCCCCTGCCCTTATCATCCTCCCCCTTTAGAGCACCTGGTGGTGCCCCAGAAACGGTCACAGCCTCTTTGCACAGACCCAGCAGCCTCCTTAGGGCAGAAGCTAGAACGGTTTTTGAGGGCATCAGACACTCTAGAGTGTAGTCTTCTCCAGCTCAAACGCCACGTGCAAAATCCTGAGGCCACAGGCCACCGGCCCCCCTCCTCCAGCAGCACCTGCCCTGCCCAGGACCCAGCCTGTCCTTCAGCACAGCAGCTGAGGCCCACAGGTGGCTGATACCACAGGCTGGCCGGGTTGGGTGGCATGCCACCTGGCAGTGGGGAAAAGCAGGGGGCCCACTGGGTGTGCCTCCAGGCGGCGCTGCCCCAGGCTGGGGAAGATCCAGCCTCCGCGAGCAGGGTCCACCTGCTGGGTCCCCCTTCCCCAGCCTGGCCTTGCCCTCGGGAGGCTCACAGCATTCGGAACTCCTGAACTCTGCAGTCGTGGCAAACGGCTCTTTCCCGCCGTCCCAACCCCCTAAAGCAGGCTCAAGCCTGTGCGCTAGACAGTGTACCTTGACTAAGACACAGCCACACACACTCAGACGTCAGACGGGAAAAGATGCTTCAGGAAGGCGATCATTCGGTTACTGACACTGAATACTGAGCCCCAGCGTTCCCTTGGACCAGGAGGACAAAGGGTCCTTCTGGCTTTTCTGGGGAGGGCGGGGGAGCGGTGGTGGTGTGCAGCTGTGAGGGCTTCAGGGAGGAAGTGACTAAACCAGGTCTCAAAGGAGCCGTAGGATTTGAGGTGAAGGTGGCCCTGTGCGGGTGGGGCACAGCCAAGATTACACCACCAGACAGATCCCGGGCTGATGCAAGAAGCAGAGGCAGGACTCGCCGGGGGACTGACCACCGCTGGGGCACGAGCTGGGCTGGAGCGGGGAGAGAGGGGCGCCCTGGGGACTGGGCTGGCAGCAGAGGGACCAGACAGTGGACAGTGGAGGCCACTCCACGCTGCTCTGGAGCAGGGAGCCTGGGTTGTGGAGGACAGACTGGGGGCACTTGGGGGAAGCAGGGGATGGAATCCATTGGGATGGAATCCACCGAAGTGTAAACGCGGCTCTCAGAAGGATTACACTTCCTCCTTCGTCTCTTTTTTTTTCTTTTCTCTTTAAGATAATTTCTTTACGATGTGTGTGCTTTACTCATATAATCAGAGTATAATGACAAAATTTTAAATTAATTTTAAACCAGACAATGCCAATGATAAACGACTGAGCCCAGGTGGGTCTGGGGTAGGTGCGGGGCAGGGGAGAGGGACGTGACCTTGGGAAGCACCCTCTTTGAGAGAGGGGCATTGAGCAAGCTGATGGTGAGAGGTGGTGGAAGCCAAAGAAAATATCCCAGGGCGATGGAGCTGTCCGTTGGCGGCCGGGAGGGGGGGCCCTGTCTGCGGGGTGGGTGTGAAAGCCCGGGAGGGCTGTGGCAGAGGGGAGAGAAGGACCTTTCACCTGTAAACATTCCCCCAACCGAAGCGGGCGTGGAGGCGCTGGGCCGCGGGCTCAGGTGGAGGCCCTGGCCAGGCCCCCAGCCCCCTGATCTCCCCTCCCCTGCAGAATGTTATCTTCCTGGGAGGGGGGCGTGGTGAGGGTGGGCCTGGGATCTGAGGAGTGCCCTGGAGGAAAGCCTGTGCAGCGGGGATTTACTGAGAGCAAAGAGCGGGTACGTGTGTACGGGTTTCACAACTTCATTCTTAATGCCGATTCCCATAATTGAATCTGGAGGGAAAATCCCAGGGAAACTATTCTGAATACGTTTGTTTTTTTTGGGGGGGCTGGGGTGGGGACGAGAATAGCAAGAAGGAGGAGGTAGTTCTGAAGAAGAACCCTGTTAACCACACTGTACAAGCCGATCGTCCAAAGGGCGGGTGAGGGTACTTGGGAACCGTGCCCACTACCTGGAAGGAGGGCTGGGAGCATTCTCCCCTCTTTGGGGAATAGGGCTTCGCTATCAGCAGAGTCGCCCAGACCATTCCTCCCCGCGGTCTCTGCACTGAGAGGAGAGGTGAGAGAGGGTCCTTCCGCTCTCATCCAGACAAAGGGACAGACCACGGCGCCGGGGACACGCCAGGCTTCTCCTGCACCTCAACCCTCCTCTCCCAGGCCCTGTTTCTGTGAAGGTCAGAGAAGCAAACCATGAGCAGAAACTGGGGCTCTAGCAGGCTGGGGGAGGCTGAACCTGGGTCTCCGTCCTCTGGAAACTTCCTCCGGTGGGGAAGGCAGGGGCTGGCCCAGGAGCCCGGCAGGGCCGGGCGGGAGACTGGGTAGGACGCTCAGTCAACAGCCAGGCGTGAGAGCTGCGTTTCCTGCTCCAGTTGTGCTGTGACCAGTTCCTGAACTCAGCAAGCCCGCTCCTGTCCTGCCGGCACCACAGAAACGTGGGGCTCTGTCTTCTCTTTCAAGATACTGGAAAGGGAGGCTGGAAAGAGGCCAGGCATCGGCGGGGCCAGTGCAAGGTGGCCCTTCCTCCTGTCTGAGGCCCCTTCCAAGTCCCTATGGGCGGGTGGGGGTATGTATGGGTGTAGGGGAGGGTGCCGGGTGGCTTCAGGGTTAGTGAGCAGTGCAGGGGCACACCTTGAGCGGGGGCTATATCCATCCAAGCTTGGGCATCTCGTCTGTAGAACGGGTGCTCCCCAGCTCAGGCCACTCACCCAGCACCTCCCGACTGGGGCGTGAGTGGAGGCTGGGAAGCCCCCAAGGGAAATGGGGCCAGGAAACCTCAGTCCACGACTTGGGGAGAGGCAGAGTCTGAGGCATGGGACGTGCCCGAACCCAATGCCGACAGGAAAGGACGGTCCCCTCCCGCTGCTGCCAGCGGGGCCTGCAGCTCCACCTTCCGGGTCTCTCCCTGGAGTCTGGCAGACAGACTTTTCTGAGAAGTTCTGTGCAGGATGCCTCCCTCCTGGCTCTAGAGCCTGGAGACGGGGCCCCGTCCTCTCCCTGGGGAAGGATGACACGGCAGAGAGATAAGGGACAGTCCACTGGGCTTGTCACCCGCGAAGGGGCCAGGGGAGGGGAAGGCCAGTGTCTCCTTTTCTGGTCCAGCTAGTTCTGACCCGGGAACCGCCAGCCAAGTCTTGGTGTATAGAGCCTTCGTCATGAGACGAAAGGGAAAAAGGGTGGACGGTTCCCAGGAACTTCATCCTTTAGAAAAATTCCCCTCTAGCTAATGCCAAGGGAGCTGGCGGTGGGTTATTTATGCTAAGAAACGGCAGAGAGGGGGAGGGAGAGGATCTCCCAGGAAGCCACTCGCTCTGGCCAGAACGTAATAGTTTCTCCCACCGCAGTTCTGACCAAGAGCGCAGGCTCATCCGAGGCAACCCTTCGAACCCAGCCCCCTCCCTGGAGGCTGCCAGCCCGGTGGGGGGCAGAGGGGGTGCAAGGAAGGCGGGGGATGGTGGGTCTTGCTCTTGGCTGGAGGGTCCTGGGGGAGCAGGTCCAGCCAGGCTCTGGGGCAGCTGCTGTGGGGCATGGGGAGGGGGTGGGGGGAGAACTAAGGCTGATCCAGGAACACCTGCTGGGGAGGACACACTGACTCAGAGGACACAGCCTTCCAGCCAGGCTGCTGGGGCCCAGGGGCTCACACTGCAGATGTCGCCGGCTCCCGCTCGGCAAGCTGGCCCTCAAGGCCAGCTGCTGTCCGGTTCCTTGCCCGGGATGCCAGGACCCCAGGGCAGCCTCCCTTGGTCTCACCTCTCCAGGCTCACAGGCTCTGGGGTTGGGAGGGGTCCTGTCCTGGGGGACCTGCATTCAGCCGCAGCCTGGCTGGGCTGCTCTCGGCCCCATTTGGAAGGCCTGGAGGTCCAGGAGGAGAATTCTGCCATAGTCCTGTCATTGCCACGTGTGGGTCTTCTCAGGGGTTCTGTTCCCTCAGAGACACTTCGCTGCAAACACACGTGCTGAAGGTCAGTTCTAGAACCAATGAAGCCTGGGAAAGAGTGAAGCCGCGCTGGTCCGCCTTGGGCCATTTCAAACCCAAGGCTAGAGCTGGGCCCTGATGAATTCTTTTCCTTCCTTCCTTCCTTCCTCCTTTTATCAAATTGAACCCTACAGCACTACTGCGCAGTGCCCTGACCCAGCGGGTTCCCACAGAGGTCCTGCTGACCTTCACTTTCAGTAGATGTGGAAGCTGAGCCTGGAGAGGTCCCCTGACTGCATGACCATCTCCACTAAGTGTTAGGCCCGATGCAAATGTCTGTACGTGCTCCCTTAAGGTGAACAAGCTGTGCGTGTGTGTGTGCGTGTGCGCTTGCACGCGCGCTCATGCTCCCTAAAGGGGAGTTAACCCTGGAGAGATCAAGGCCCTTCTGCATTGCACAGCCAGGGCCCCAGGGCCTGCTAGAGGCAGGACAGGGAGAGGCTGAGGCTCCCCCCTGGGGAGGAGAGTCGGGGCAGCAGGCCTGAGCCCCAGGGCATGGTCTAGGTACTCCATCACACACCGGCTGGGCAAATAACAACAGAAATAGTCTGTCATGAGTAATCCTGAGGTAGGGCTACTTGCAGACCCCAGGCCAAGAGTCTCAGACTGGGGACAGACTGAAGCTCATCTGGCTAGCGTGTCCACCAGGGCTCAGGGGGACAGGGGACGCGTTTTTTAGGGGAACCCCGTCTGGACCTGTCCTGGAGCGTGACACCTGCCACCATCTCTAGGTGCTGTTTCTTCCTAACTTCTTCCGCCCCACAAGTTAAGTGCAAGATTTATTCCCCTTGCCCAGGCCGTTCCTGCTCCAAGTTGCACTCTCTGATCTTGGCTTGGGCAAGCACCAAAGCAGCAAGCAGAGGGCTGTGCCCACAGGAAAGCTGAGTATGGAAGTGGCTCTGACCAGGACAGGTCATCTGTCATAGGTCCTACAGAGAAGGAAGTGACAAGGACGCATGACCCACATCCCTAGGAAATGACATGGTGACACGGCCCCTCTTCCAGGTCCCTGGAAGCACAGGGCACAGAGGCCAGAGAACAGACATCGCAGGCAGGACTTGCCAGACTCACCCCGGGGGCTTGCAAGGCCAGATACTCAGTTCTGTAAATGAAAGTGCCTGTTTAGGCGTGGGGGTGGGTGGAGCCCTAGACACGGAGCAGGCTGATGGGAGACGGGCTGGCAGCATCTGGACAGGACCAGCGCTTCCGGCTCAGCTTTTGGGAATGGCCACTGCCTAGAAAGTTTGTCTCAAGGGCCCAGCGGGGCGGAGAGACGGGATGTCTCTGCTGAGGCTGCTAGAGGACCTCGGGGCCCCGCATGGGTCCCCCTCCACAGGTAGCTCAGAAGATGAGCCCCTCACCTGCTCTTCTAGCTGCCCAGAGGAGGTGGGTTCAGAGACCTGAGACCCTGAACTCACCTGAAAGGGACAGAGGTATTCTTTTTTTAAGCTCTATCCTGAACTTGGAGTTGGACCCTGAGCAGCCCTGGCCCCTGCTCTTGGTAGTGAGGAGGGGAGGGAACTAGGAGGCCGTGGCACAGCGGGGCCAGGTGGGGAAGAGATGCAGTTGAGACAAAAGCAGGAAGGCCAAGGGCTTTTTGTTCCTGTGGACCTGCTGCAGGGGGTTATCTCAGCGCATCTGCCCCCCTCCTGTCTGCCGTGGGAGGAACCGAGGGGCTGCAGGCAAACCCCTGCTGGAGCGCTCTCACCCAGCCCACCCTTCCTTTCTGGCTTCCTGCTGGCCATGGCGGGCGGGGTGGGGGGGGGCGGGCAGGGGGGATTTGACAGGCGGGGGGGATTGGCTGGCCCTTCCTGCTCCTCCAGCTGGGACTAGAGACCCTGACCCCAGGGGGATCTGGAACGGAAACCCAGCTCTGCCTGCCGCCCAGAGAGGGACAACATTCTCGGTGCCTGTGTTTGAGAATCTACGCCTGGGTGTGCACGTGTACATCAGTACGCGGATTCCAGAGCCGGAGGGAGCCCCTGAAACCAGCCCGGGTGTTGGCGGGGGCTGGAGGGGCCCCATGGAGCGGTGGCTTCCTCAAAAGCCATTTCCTCAAAAGCAATGGCCTCCTCCCTTCTCTTTCTTATCTTTCTCACTCTCTGTATTGTCTCCTGGCGCGCTGGCATGGCCAGTGCCCGGGGAAGCACTGCCCTCCTAATACGTCCCATGGGTGTTAGAGAACAAGGCCTCTGCCCACGGCTGAAGACCAGAGGGATGCCATGGACACTAAGGCTTCCTGGTGCCCAGGGTCCTGCCCCCTCCTTTGTCGAGTCCCAGCCTCCCGTCCCCTACACCCAGGCCAAGGTGCCGCACAGTGGGGACTTCAGCCCGGATTCCAGGGAAAGATGTGTGACCTGGGCTGGCCACTCACTTCACGCCCGGCTATGTGATTAGCTTAGAGGTGAACACATGACCCAAGCCAGGCCAACGAGACTCAACTTTGGGACTCTGTTAGGATCCAGGACAGAAGCTCTTTCTTTCCCCCTGGCTAGGGTTGCAGAGGGAAGGAAATAAGCCCGGGGTGTCTGAGAAGCAGCGGGAAAGCTGCCTGCGAACGCACCAAAAGGCAGAGCCTAGACATGCAGAGCGCGACACTGCAGTCTCACGACACTGCTCAGCGCTGGTCTAGCTGAGCCTGATGAGCCGTCCCAGGACCTCTTGGGACGTGCGTTTGTGTTTCTGTCACTACAGGGTCCTGGCAAAGACGGGGTGAGAAGGGACAGGACAGGCGGTGAGCAGAAGAGCAGTTGAGGGGGCCATGGTCTGTCTGGCAACTGCCCCTCCAGGCTGAGGACAGCTAGTGAGGGGCCTCACACACCCTTCCCGCTCCCCGCTCAGGTGTGTGACAGCGGGAGCTGAGCCCAAGCTGCTTACACAGGGCTCCTAGAAGGCACTGCTGAACTCCCTGGTGGTCCAGTGGTTGGGACTCGGCCCTCTTACTGCTGGGGCCTGGGTTCGATCCCTGGTCGGGAAACTAAGACCCCGCAAGCGGGCACTGCTCCCCCCACCCACACTCCCGAGGCTGCTGGGCGGGGCTGGGTGCAGCTGTGGCGGGGGTGGGGGGGTGGGGGGAGAAGGTCCCTCACCAGACTGTACCTGCTCAGGGCAGGCATTTTTTTTTTTTTTTTTTTTTGTGGTACGCAGGCTTCTCACTGTTGTGGCCTCTCCCGTCGCGGGGCACAGGCTCCGGAAGCACAGGCTCAGCGGCCATGGCTCACGGGCCCAGCCGCTCCGCGGCATGTGGGATCCTCCCAGACCGGGGCACGAACCCGTGTCCCCCGCATCGGCAGGCGGACTCTCAACCACTGCGCCACCAGGGAGGCCCCAGGGCAGGCATTTTAATGGAAGCATGTGGTTGAGGTAGACCCTGGACCCAACCCTCAAAGGCAACTCTGTTCAGGTGTGTGAAGCAATGTGTGGCCAAGCCACTGGCTGAGTGAACAGACTGTCATGACCACCGTAATCCAAGGACAGGAGAGACAGGCCTGGCATCGCCAGGAAGGAGGACCAGCAGGGCAAAGACACGGGCCTGAGAATGGAGGGTTTCTGGGACAGACACCCCCTGCTTGGAATCGAATGGAGTGGTTTGATGCACAGGAGAAAAACCGCATGGATGAAGCAGGGCCAGCTGACACAGGCCTTGGATGGGGCGGTTTGAATATGATGTGACAGGCACTCAGGTTCGCTTATTCCTACGAAAGAATGGGAGAAAGACGATCGCAGAGTTGTCCAGGGGGACCTGAAGGATGGAGAGACAGAGGCAGGGGGGTCCTGGGGCAGAAGCAGGTGAGTCACCCGCACGGGGTAAGGACGGTGTCTACGGGAGGGACCCTTGAAGGGTCCTTAGGAGGACTGCGCCTGGGGGGGGGCAGGCCAGAGGGCAGGCCAGAGCTGCCGAGGACTCGGGCTGGCTGGGCTTCAACAACAGCCGCCCGCAGAATCTAAGCCTCCCCTCCCCAGCTCAACAACATCGCTGTAAGCCCTGCTCGTACACCCGCAAAGAAGCCAGAATTCCTGGGAGTCAATCAAAGCTGGCCTGGGCCCCCGGCCCCACGCGCCTGCAGACGCTCAGAGGTACCCACTGTGAAGGGGCTCAGCGGCCACTCAGGTGGCTGGGATGTGTATCTGGGGCACGGATCTCCCTTTAGGGTCAGCTACCCAGAGGTCACCTCCCCAGGGGTCACCTCTTCGAAGTTTATTTCCAAAGGTGTCAGCTGTTCCTCATTTTGGAGGAAGTGAGGAGGAACCCGACGCAGCCTAGCCAGAGGAGGAACTCGGGGGTCCTCAATAGCCACTGTCCATTCTTCAAAACCAGTCCTCCTAATCCTGGCCTGACCAAGGCCCCCAGCCCTGTGGGCGTGGCTCTCCCTAAGGTGTGGGGCAAGGGGCAGGCAGCTCAGGGGAGAAGGCAGAGAGTGGAGGGAGAGGGAGGGCTTCCTGCTCCACCTGTCCTGCTGGGTGCCACGAGGGCCAGGAGCCTGTGCCCCACACAAGCCTGAGGGAGTCCACGTCCCCCTGCTGGTGTCGAGTGGCAGCGGGAGAGTGCAGGGCGCAGAGAGCCGGAGGGCAGCCCCCAACTCCCCAACCACACCCAGTCACGTAAGGCAGCTCTCGGCAGGGTCACCCGACACAGGGACAGGCCAGCGCAGGAGCAAAAGCAGTAAAACTTGTTTGTCAACTCTGTTAACACACGGGCACACCGTAAAGATATACAACATACAACACGCACGCACAGGACACGTGCACACACACACATGCGCGGCAGTCCCGTGCCCTCTGCAGATGTGCAGAGACGCCAGGCGTGAGTTCAGAGGAATCTGTGAGGCAGGGCGGGGTTCACCCGAGCTCCAGCCAAGCCCAGAGCACAGCCCGCCCCTTCCCTGTTCACACACGCACTTCTCCTATAAACAAGCCTCAGGAGCACGGAGACGAGAGCACAGGCCACGTGCGTGGAGAGGCGTGCGCAGGGTGAGGAAGCCGATGGGAGCCCCTTGCAGCTGCCAGGCTCAGTCTGGGTGGGGTGGCCTCTTGCGGCTGGGCCCTGGGGGGTCAGGGCCCATCACAGATGCAGAACCCTCCGTGGGTCCCCGGCTGTCTGTCCCGTGAGGGCACTGTCGGGCTCTGAGGAGGGCGTGCCCAAGGGGCAGAGGAGGAGACAGAACCGGCGGGTGCCTCAGTGCAGCCCCAATGCTGGGACATCCCCCTCCGTGGCCTTAGTTTTCTTTCCACACAATGGAAAGAGAGATGGTTAACTTCCTCAAACTTCCCAAATTTAACCAAACTGGGGGAAAAGTTCCACCCTACCATAAAGATCCTGGTTCTACAGACCTTCCAAATCCCTAGGGGAAACACAGAGCCCCAAATTCCTTCCCTGTAGCATCCATGTGGCAGAAGGCCAGGGAGAAGTCAGGAAGGGTAGGGAAGTGTGGTCAACAGGAACGTCACACGCGACGGAGGTTTAACAAGACAGTCATCTCGATAAAAATGAGTTAAGTCTGGGCAAATATGGTTGAGGCAAGACAGCTAAAAGAAAACAAAAAGTCCCCAGGAAACCCCTGGTTCTGGGCTGTACGGCAGAGCTCGTCGCTTTGAGGAGACAGTGAAATACAGAGTCCAGTTACAAGATGTTTGCACAGAGGCGGAAAGGACAGCCTCACACACACACGGAGGCCTGGGAAGGAGCTGGCCTCTTGCAGAATTGGTACCCATGGGCCAGAGGGAAGCATCTGGAGGCCAACTCTCAGAGTACAAGCCTGCATTAAGACATCCTCGCCCACCTCTCTCAAACATGCGGGGCGCAAACTCCTTGCAGGGCAGCCCCAGACCCCCCGGCGTCACTCTCATCTCGATGCTCCTTCTCCTCTGGGAGAACCCCTCTCAAACCAGGCAAGCACAGGGCTGCCGAAAATCACCCAGGGGCTGAGTAACTTCTTTAGCCAAAAGCACTTTAAAATGCTCAAAGTACTCTCATCACCCCGTTCAGAAGCAGGATTCCTATTTTCCACACAAGCTCTGCCCTGATTTGCTAGGACACTTTGTGACTCTTGAGCTAGGACAGAACCCGCCCCCCCCAGCCCCCTCCCGCCTCCCATCCCACCCCTGCAGTGTTGCAGAAGGAGCAAGTTGCTTCTTTTGTTGAACTTGGTGGTTAGCTTTCTCAGGCAGGAATCTCACTAGCTTATAATTACAAACAATGGCTGTGATTGGTTCTCTCATAAGCAGGTGACACTTCCAAAGTCAAGGGCCTCCAACAAGAGAAGCCCAGGCCATCAACCCTTGTAGCCTTAATGAAATAAGGACATCAAGAGACAAGGGGGCCTATACACAGAGGCTGGTCTGAGGGTGGAGGGCGTGCAGAGGGAGGGTGCTTTCCAGCAGAGGGGTGGGAGGGCCAGAATGGGGTGGAAGGAGAGAGTTCAGAGCGGGAGAATTACAACTGCATTCATTCATTTGTGCCCTCATTCAACCATCTAGCGCCCAACACAGCACGCGATGCTGAGACACCAGCTGTGCCCACAGTCTAGCTGGGGAGACAGACAAGTCAAGGGACAACTGCAAAGCCACGGGATCAGTGAGGAGAGTCACACCCCGGGCAGGGAGCACCCAGCCTCCGGCGAAGGCAGGACCAGGAGAAGAAGGCTGGGAGCTTCCTGGGGGCGGGAGGAGCCTGGGCCAAGGCCCCAGGCAGAGACAGGAGGGGGGGCGGGGAGCGGAGGCTGGCAGAAGTGTTTATCTGCAGAGCTGGAGGAGGGCTGCGACCCAGCAGTCTTGGCAGGAAATCTCCCAGACAGGAGTGAGGGGCCTGGGGGCGGGGCCCAGCAGGGCTGCCCCAAATGCTGGGAAGGGCCTGTCCCCATTTCCTCCAGGCTGGGTTGCCTCAGGCCAACCTCACTCCGGCCTTAATTTCCCCGCTGCACCCCAAGCAGAAAGAAGGCAAAGACTTCGAGCTCTAGGGATAAAAGGCTCGGCCAGCCCAGACCACCACTCCCTGTAAAGCAGGGCAGATGACGCCCCCGCTCTTTTCGGCCAGTGAGTAGCCCGATCATCTTTGAAGATGAAACACGCCTGGGCCCTAACGAGGAGTCCGTGGGCTCAGCGGGGAGTGGGGCTGGGCTGCGGAAGTCCAGTCGTCTGCCCCACCCGGCCCTCCCGGTCTGGAGAGTACCTGGCCCAGGGGGACAGGATGCTCCGCGTCGCTGTGCAGACTGCTGCCCTGTGCCCGCACCAGCCCCACCCCTCCACATCCCTTCTCTGCTCTTGGCTACCTCGGAGCAGGATCAATCCCAGCGGGCTCGAGCTGCAGCAAAGGCATCCAAGAGCTGCCCGGGCCTCACTTGCCTCTTTTGCTGCCCTGGACCAGCACCCGGCCAAGACACGCCGGCCCCTCGTGTTTCCAGGCCAAATGGGTCATTTCCAATATGCAGCCGACCGGGGTTGACACTTCACAGCCTCCTTTACATGCACGAGAACAGTCCTCAAATATAAAAGGATACCCTCAGCCCGCTTACTCCCCTCTCTTCCCAGGCTGTTGAAGGCACATCTGCTACCAGACTGTGAGGCGAGGTCCAGAGGCGGCCCCAGTGGCCTGGAGGGCAGCTTTTCCTTGGTCAGACCAGACACAAGCCTCCTCTTCTCTCTCGCCCCTCCCCTTCTCTCTTTTTCCCTTCCCCCAGCCCAGACCTGGGGCCTGCGCACCTGTGTCCTGCTCAGACAGACCACCCCGAGGGGCTGACCCCACCTCTGTTGCAGAGCCCCCGGAATACCCAGACTTAGCCTCCGTAACGAGCTCCAGTTTCACGGGAAACAGCCGGCAAAGGGGAACAGGGCCCGGGGACAGCTCACGTAAGCTCACCGACATTAGGCACAACTGAGAGATAACCTTTCCTGCGAGTTCCAGGAGAGGAGCGTACACCTGGGGGTTGTCATATCTTCTTAACAGTTCATTTGTATTCATTGTAATTAATTCACTTATATCTGATTTGCAGAATGATGCCCAAAGGCTGGCCTTCTGGATGTCAACATCCAACCCCCGGGTGAGCTTTCTGGAACTACCGCCCTCCTAAATTAGCAGGATGCCTATCTGCATCCTTCATCCCTGAGTCCCCAGGGATGGGGGAGCTCACTGAGCTCTATCCCCCAACTCCCCAGGGAGCCAGTCTTGGGATTCCCAGGCTGAAGCCCCTACACCACCCCCCCACTTGACATTCACCCCCGGCCACAGGCCTGGTCACTCCAAGCCCCACAACCGGCAGGCTCTGGGGTACCTTGTCGCCCCTGACTGCCGCCGAAGCATGGCTTTCAGGAAAGCTGGGCGACGTCTGGAAAGTCAATTAGGAAGAACTGGGGGAAGGCCAAGGACTCAGCCTCAGTGAGGACCACGGGAAATAGGAACAGGGAGCTGCACCCAGCTCCACTCGCAGGAAACATGGGGCCTCGTGCATCTGAACATTCCCTGGGCTTCTCCTTTAGGGCACTCCCTTCCCACCCCACTCCCCTCGCCAGCGCTGCAGCTCCTGCGTCCTCTCTAACGCGGCTGGCAAAGCCACGCCAGGCCGCAAAGGCCACAGCGAAACTCACAAGCCTGCACGCCTGTGCCCACTGCGCCTCCGTGAGGGGCACAGGCTCTGGGGAGATGGGCGGGAGTAGCTGGCTGGGCCCTGCCCCGAGGCCCCGGGCTTTCGGGACGGGCAGCCTTAAGGCCCCCAGGCTGTGCCTTGTGGACAGCCCAGCCTTCCCTGCTACCCTGGGGTGGTGCCTTGGCAGAGGCGGGCAGGGGCTGGGTGCTCACCTTGTGGTCTAGCTGGGCACTGGCCTTTGGCTGCTTCTCCTGGCCGGGCGGCATGGTCTCAGGGCCCAGGTACTGCCCCAGGGTTGATGGCCTCATGAGGCTCAGGAGATGCCTGAGCGAGGACAGCTGGGGAGAGAAGGGCGGCCATAACTCACGAGTGCTTGGGGCACTTCGGGGACGCATGGCCGGGACACGCCGGCTGGCAGGCATGGGTCAGAGCCTAGGCTCTGGAGCCAGACCATTGGCTCCACGACCTGGGGGCACCTTTTCCTTTGGGAGCCATGTGGCCTCTCGGGGCCTGTCCCCATCTGTGAAATGGAGACATGCACACCCCTTCTTCCCGGGAGAAGAGGCTCTCATGCTCGCAGGGCATGCGTCCTTTAGACAAGTGAATGAGGAGGACTTAACCCACATCCCGGGACTGAGCAGACACTCAGGGCTTAGAAGAACCAAGACCAGAAGAGGGTCTCCTCTGCCACAGGACAAGACCTTCCCACCCTGAGCTGCTGCTCAGGCCTGCTGGCCCTCTATTGTCATTTAACTTCTCACCACGGGCGTTTTCAACACTCCTGAAAGAAGAGAGGTTGGGAACTACCTCCCTACTCATCTCTGTGAACGTGAACGATGACTGCACTCATCGCCCCCAGCCCCCCTCCGCCTTTTTCCTTCCAGAGAATTTCAAAGCAAATCCGAACACCGTATCATTTTACCCACAAAGAGCTTCAAACAGAAAAGGATAAGGATTTTTTTCCCCAACATAATCACATCATTCTCTTGCCCAACAAAATTACCAAGAATTCCTTACACGATCAAACACCTGTGTTCAGTTTTCTCTGATTGTCTCAAAAATGTCCTTAGGCAGTTGCTTTGTTGGAATGGGATTCCCCGCGAGGTGCACACACTGCCCTTTGGTTAATGTATTATATCACCCAATCTGCTAGCTGCCCTACCCCCCATCTCTGAACAAATGGGGGCACGTGGCCTGCATAAGTCCAGGTGTCTGCATCCAGCCACTCCTTCCCACCCAGCCCCTGCACCTGGTTTGGGCAGCCTCGGGTGGGCCCCAGCAAGGACCACCAGCTGCCCCAGAGCTAACTCACGGCCGGGGCTTCAGGAGGCAGGCAGTCTCTGAGCCCTGGGCCCCTCTGAGGCCACCTGTAACCCTGGGGAGGGAGGATGCAGAAGGAAAGAGCTGGGCCAGGGGAGTTCACAGAGGCACCGTGTCTTTAGATGTAGCAGGTGGAGGCTGGCCCAAAGGGCGAGGGCTAAGCCTCTGGGCCAGCTCCCTGCCCGAGCCCAGCCCTGCCTGGCACACCTGGCTTCTTCCCCCTGACTCACCCGCAGACACCTGCTCAGCACCTCGGCCAGCCACGGGCTTAGAAAGCCCACAAGAGCAGCTGGGCTGAGTGAGGGCGAGGAGTCAGGCCCTGGGCCTCGGCTCCTGGAAAGGGGCCAGGGCTTCTTGGCCTAGCGTCTGATCCCTTCAGAGAGGGAGGGCAGGAGGCAGGGAGAGAGAGAGGGGGAAGGTTCTGGGCGAAGAGAGGCACCATCTAGAGCTCCACCGACACCAGAGCTGTGCTGCCTTGCTCAGGCCTTCCAAGTCTGGCGATAGTTTCCAAAACAGCCCTGCCCGCTCCGGGCTCACAGCTGTGCAAGCACAGGAGCGGGCTCTGCAGCCCACGCCCCCAGAAGCAGCCCTTCGGCAGGCAGCCCCGCCCCAGCTGGGACCCTCCCTGCTAGGAGCCCTGGGCGGGCCGGGCTGGGCCGGGGAGCACACAGCAGTGGCTGGCTGCTCCCACGGTTTTCCTCTCACTCTGTGAAAACAGCTTCACTCTGCTCAGCACGGCAAGCTGCTGCCTTCTGATTGCTTATTCTCCTTTGTTCCCAGCTCTGGCAGCCGCAGTCATCCCCTCCCTGGGAGACACACCCTTCTCCGCGCGGTCAGGACTTATTTGGGCTGCGTGGGTCCCAGCAGGGCCAGGCTCTGACCAGCACGCCTCCCCACTTTACCCCCACCGCTGGGAGCTGTCTCTGCAAACACTTAGCCTGTTAGGACAGACGTCCCCAGACAAGAAGCAAATGATCACCCAAAAAGGCAGGCCTCCGCTGGCCTTGTCGGTTTGCCCGGCAAGAGGCGGCAGACAGTTCCAGCGAGGCAACTGTCCACACGGCGGTCCCTCCTGTGCTCAGACTCCGGCAGCTGCTTCTATCGGACCAGCGGAGAAGGCCAGCATCTTAAATGTCTGCGAGGCCCCGGGTGGCCCCTGTTGTTCCCTGGAGCCTGGGCCCTGCCTGGGCCTTCTGACCGGACACTGAGCGGCTGCCCCCTCCACCTTCCAGCCTTCCTCCGGGCCCACCTTCCCAGTGAGCGCCCCCCCCCACACCTGCCCGCCCATCTACCCGGCAGCAAGCACCCCTTCTGACATGCTATGTAATTTTCTTGTTTGTTATGTTTATTATTACTTGTCGCCTGCCCCTCACTAGAACGTAAGCTCCGTGAGGACAGTTTTGGGTCACTGCAGTGTCCCCAGAGCCTTGCACAGCACCTGGCACATGGCACAGTTGTTCCGCCTTATCCGAAGTTTCACTTTCCACCGTTTCAGATACCCGTGGTCAACCGAGATCCGAAAATATGAAATGGAAAATTCCAGAAGTAAACAGTTTGTAAGTTTTCAATAGCGCGCGCCCTTCTGACTAGCGTGATGAAATCTCGCGCAGTCCTGCTCCGTTCCTCCCCGGATGTGAACGTCCCTGTGCCCAGCGGATCCTACCCCGTTAGTCACCGGGTGGTCGTCTCAGTTATCAGATCGACTGTCGCAGTACTGCAGTGCTTGTGTTCTTGTGCTCAAGTAACCCTTATTTTACTTAATAACGGTCCCAACGCACAAGGGTAGTGATGCTGGCAATTCAGATATGTCAAAGAGAAGCCGTAAAGTGCTTCCTTTAAGTGACAAGGTGAAAGTTCTGGACTTTAGAAGGAAGGGAAAAAAATCACATGCTGAGGTTGCTAAGATCTACAGTAAGAACAAATCTCCGATCCGTGAAATTGCGAAGAAGGAAAAAGAAACCCATGGCTGGTTTTGCTACTGCATCTCAAAATGTAAAAGTTATGGCCACAGTGCACGATAAGGGCTTAGTTATGATGAAAAAGGCATCCAGTTTATACAATAAGATATTTTGATGGGGAGAGACCACACTCACGTAGCTTTTATTGCAGTATATTGTTACAATTGTTCTATTTCATTATTATTGTTATTAAT
Organism: Stenella coeruleoalba; assembly: GCF_951394435.1. Lineage (NCBI taxonomy): Eukaryota > Metazoa > Chordata > Mammalia > Artiodactyla > Delphinidae > Stenella > Stenella coeruleoalba. The sequence continues at coordinate 9,454,162 of NC_137159.1, read as the reverse complement.
CTTTTACTGTGCCTAATTTATAAATTAAACTTTATCATTGGTAGGTATGTACAGGAAAAAAAACATAGCATATATAGGTTTCAGCACTATCCATCATTTCAGGCACTCACTAGACATCTTGGACTGTATCCCCCGCGGATAGCAGGAACTATTGTATATGCTTAATAAGCATTTGTTAAATGAGCAAATGAACGAATAGCAGGTCAGGTCTGCAGCTGGCCTTTCCATAGTAGATGCAAAACTCTGTCTCCCTTGGTTTTGGCCATTTGAAGCTCGTGTTTTCCAATCTCCAAACTGGAAGGCGTGGCTTGACAAAGCAGGCTTGCTGTGTTGTAAGAGGTGGCCTGGGATAAGAAACGAACTCCCGATTTCTCTCCAAACCTGTTCCACCTGTGTCTTGCCTGTCTCGGTAAAGGGCTTCTCCATTCTGCCAGCTGCATAGGTCTTGGAGGCCTCCTCGCCTCCTTTCTCTCCCATTCCACATCCTGCTGGCTGTACTTGGGAAATACACCTAGAATCTCACCACTGCTCGCCACCTGCGTGCGCCGCCATCTCCTCAGGCCAAACCACCATCAGCTGTTGCCAGGATTACTGCAATTGCCTCCTTCCGCCCGCAACAGTCTAGTCTCAACACAGCAGCCAGTGTAATTGTAAAAAAATTTAAAAATCAGATTATGTCCCTCCTCTTAATCAAAACCTTCCAGTGGCTCTCCACTTTGGCATGAAAGTCAAGCCCCCACCTGAGTCCCCACTTACCTCTGACCTCAGCTCCTCCTACCCACCCTCAGCCCTCTGCTCCAGCCACACCAGCCTCTCCTTTTGCCTCCAACCTGAGAGGCCTTTGCCTGCCCCAGTGCCTTTGCACCGGCTGTTCCCTCTGCCCGGAATGCTTTTCCCCAAGAAACCTGCGTGGCTCCTTTAGGTCGGTGCTCAAATGTCCCCTTCTCTGTTCACCCCTATAAAACAGCATCCCCCCAACACTCCCCCTCCTCTTTATCTGGCATTATTTTTCTCCATAGCACTTATCACCATCTGGAATGCCAAAGATTTACTTCTCTCTTGGTGCCTGTGTCTGTCTCCGCTGAGTTTCATGAGGGGAGGAGACTGAACGAACGCTGTTCAGGGTTGTATCTTCAGTGCCCTGAGCCGTGTCTGGAGCACACTAGTGCCTTGGGGCCAAAACCCTGCTGTTTCTGGGATATTCCCATGATCTGCAGGAACAACACGAAGGAAGCAGTTTGAACCTGAGGCTCTCCTGGAAGATGCAAGCCTTGGGGCTGCTGCATCTCGACCACCTACAGAAGTCCTGTCCCTCAAATTCAGTTCTTCAGCACCTGCTCCTGGGGCCTCCGGCTGCAGTCTGAGATGGAGAACCAAGCGATCCAGGCATCAGGGACTCCTCCTGCCCAGCGGTGCCCTGAGAACCCGCTGCCTGGGCACTCACCCCAGATCCTCTCCTTCAACGAGCCAGTTCTCAACCACTGAAGTCCCCTTCACGGTAAATCAATTGCTAAGGTTTATCAAGCACTTATGCATGGATGAAGGAAGGGCCGGCCCTTGTCCTCCTATCTGCCAGCCAGGACCAAAGCTCAAGGGACCAGCCGGGCACCTCAGCTGAAGCAGCAGGTGTGGTCCAGGCCGTCACCACAACAGGATCCAAGGAAGGGGCTGGAGAAGCAGAGACGGCACACTGCAGGGGTCCCAGGCACCTGGGTTTGCATCCTGGCTCCACGGCTTTCCCACTATGTGACCCTGAGAAGTCTCCTAACCATGCCTGCCTCCATTTCCCCATCTGTCCCGCACCGGGGCTCAGTCATGCTCTGCAGCACGTTAGAGCCACCACTTCGGGTGGGATGTAACGGGTGGAAAGGAAAAAGTGCTCCAGGCACAGAGCCACGTGCAGAGGGTGGCTGGGCTGGCCCGCGAGGAGGGCCCAGGCAGCCACGTGGTCGAGGAGGTGTGGGGAAAGCGGGGCGTGGGGGCTTGACGTGGGCGGCTGCAGGGCCAAGGTGGCCCTCTGAAGGCGTGTCTCATAAGGAGCCGCCCGGCAGGCCTGACTGGAAAGGGGAGCGCCTGCGGCCCAGAGACCTGGCAGGAGGCCGTGCAGCGGCTGCGGGCTTGCAGTGGGGACGGGGAAGCACATCAGGAGGACAGCGGGCAGGCTCGAGCTGCCCGTCTGCCTCTCCAGCCGCCGCGGGTCTGGCGCAGCTTTGCCTGGCCCGCCTGCCGCCTCTCTCCTTCCTGCGGCACGAGCACTGACGCGCCCTTCGAGACCTGGCTCGGGACGGCTCTGGAAGCCACTTCGCTGCCCTCGGGCAGAGTCAGTCACGGGGCCCTCGGCCTGCCTCTCTCACGCTCACATCCTCTCCTCCGAGGTCGTCTCCCGGTGCAGAGCCTGGCACACAGGAGGCGCTAGGCTGGGGTCTCACGAACGCACGGCAGGCACGCGGGCAGGTGGGTGACAGGTGTGGTGGGACGGCCCTGGAGCTGGGACCCACAAGGGCAGGGCTGGACTCCGCGCCAGACGGGCTGGGAGCTCCCAGGCCAGCTCTCCCTGGGGGAGGCATCCTCCCACCCCGCCCCCACCAGCCCCGCTCACTCGCCTCCCCTCCAGGTCCCCGGCAGGCCAGACCACCCAGCTCTTCCCCAGCACCACTCCCCTCGCCACTCTCTGGCCCTCATCACGCTCCCCGCACTCTCCCCGCGTAGGCTCTGGCTAATAAAAAACAAATCAAAACAAAACCCCAAGCCTTGAACTGACCCTCATGCTCGAGCCAGCCTGTGTTTTCCTGATCACTGACAAGCGCTGCCGGATGGACAGCGGCTACCCCCACCCACCACGTGCAGCCAGTCCTGCCTTTCCTGATCTCGACACTCTGGCCTCTCACCTCCGCTCTGCTGACATGTGTTGGGTTCTCCGAGGAGCTCGGTGGCCGCACTCGGGTCAACACCAAAGCCTGTCTATCAGGCTGCCCCCACCCCGGGAGCCTCCTGGGATCACTCTGTCTTGTCCTCGCTGGTGCATCTCTGCCTGCCCCGCCCCTAACCATTTGGCCCCTCTGTTCTCTTTCTCGCAGAGATGTTCTGTCATCAGGCTCTCAGCTTTGTGAAGTGACCCCTGAGCAGGCCACCCTCCCCTCCTGCCCTCCCGAGGTCTCTGCCTGGGGAACCTTCCTTTGCACACCCGGGAACTCAACCTTGGGTTCCTTCAGCCCACACGTGTGTGCTGAGGTCCTGTGTGTGTCAGGTACTGTGCTAGGAGCTGACGGGCAGTAGTGAGCAGAAACCATTTGGTCCCTGCACTCAAGGAGCTGCTGATGCTGTGTGTGTGTGTGTGTGTGTGTGTGTGTGTGTGTGTGTGTGTGTGTGTGTGTGTGTGTGTGTGTGTGTGTGTGTGTGTACACAGACCCTGAACAAATAAAAATATATCAGGAGGTGAACACCATGAATACTTTCAGAGTGTGCTGGTGCCAGGGCACTTTTTGGACTGGGTGGTCAGCAAAGGCCTCCTGCGGAAGGTGACACTTCAGCTGGAACTGGGGTGAGAAGACACTCACGCCGTCCTAAGTCTTGGGGAAAGCATGGAAGGCCGAGGGGGCAGCCGGGGCAAAGCCAGGCCGGGCCTGCTTAGATGAGCCAACCCAAGCAGTCGCCTTTCTGAGCTCCCGCCCTGTGATCGTGGCCTGTCAGACTCAGCCCACCAGCCCCAGGAGCGTCCAGAACATCCTCTCAGCGCTCTGGACGTGGGCTTGCCCCGTGGACCTCCAGTGACTAGAGACGCAGCCTTTCGCCGGGACTGCCTTGCCTGTCTCGTGCTAGAACTAGACGGCTCAGCTGCACCCAGCAGCTCCTCTGGGGTTCCAGGGAGACCCTTGGGGTGGGGGGAGGCCGGTGAGAGCATTCTCAAGCCCCCTGCCACCCACCCTCGGGCTGGCTGTGACCCATGCTGCCCCCAGGGCCCCTGAACTACTGCTCTCTGAGCTGCAAGGAGGCTGCAGTCGGAGCTCTTTGGAGAGCAGAGGGTGGAGGAAAGAAGGTACTTCCTCCCCTGCTGCCCCAAGAATGCCTGACATGGGGCAGAAGGGTCACTGGGGGCGAGCAGTGTTAATTTAGTAGTGTTCGTTTTCACCTTTGTTGTTTTTCCACCTATAAAAAATTATATAAGCAGGGGCTGGGGAGGAGGGAATGGGAGTTGTGTTCAGCGGATTCAGACTTTCTGTCGGGGAGGATGAAACAGTTCTGGAGGTGGCTGGTGGCAGCGGTTGCACAAGCCTGTGGAACTGCACACTTCAAAGCGGTCAGAACTCTGCCCTCAGAATTGTTAAGATGGTAAAAAAAAAAAGTTAAAATGGTAAATTTTATGTTACGTATATTTTACCGCAATATTTTGAAAAAGTAATACCTGCTCCCAGCTGACTGCTCTATCCTCAGGGCCGAGCACAGAGTAGGCGTGCAAAAAGTAACCGTCGAATGCAAGGATGTGAGCAGAAAATTCAGACCCACCTGGACTCCGCCGGCCTGAGGCTCCCAACCTTCGGGAAAAGAAGCGGGAGGAGCCGGCCGGGCTTCCCCAGCGGATGCTGAGGCAGAGACTCACCTGGGCCTTCTCTTGCCAGAGAGGGAGCGTCCCTTGCTGGTCCAGCAGCCGGGCAATGATCACGAGGCTGAGCTGGCGTCGAAGCTGCCTGTGAGAGAAGGGGCGAGAGAGACTGAGGGGGTGTACCACCCTGGGGGGGGGGATTGAAGTCCCCAGGGTGGGTGCAAGGAGGGGCAGGACACACACCGAGACGTGAACAGGGGAGAGCCACGTAGGGAACTTTGGCTTTCTCCTTTGGTTTATAGCGTTTATTATTTATTTTAGAAGTAATAAAACATGCAAGCTGGGCAAGTTTAAAAATAAGCAAAAAGAAAAAAGTTATTTTTTAAAAGAAGTGGTAACTTCAGAGGCTCGCATAGTGGTATTTACCGGCTTAGTTTTTTCCTCTATATATTTGTGCTACACAGAGATCGGGACCGTTCAACCTCCTTCGCACAGACCGTCGCCTTTTCTTTCCCTTGCAGCATCATGAGCTTTCAGCCCATGCAGGCTGGTGGAAGGTGGGTGACCGGGGCTTGGTGAGGCCAGGTTTTGTTCTTGTGTTTTTCAGCCAGCATCCAGTGACTTTCTTTTGGAGAAACCCTCACCCACCACACCCGGCCCAAATCCCGGCTGCCAGGGTGGGCCCGTGAGCCAGGCCTGGCCCATCAGTCCCTGTGTTTGAGCCACTGAGAGGTGGCCTCGGGGTCTTGGCTGGAGCTACCAGTAGAGCGTGTGCCTTTCCAGCAGGACCACTGATCAGGTGGGAGGTGATCCCGCTGTCGCTGGTGGCCATCCTGCCTCTTTGTGGGGCAGTCTGGAGAATGCAACAAGCAGAGATAGAGCCCTGACAACACCCAGAGCCTGCCCTGCCTGAAGCCTCTGGCCCCCGGACCCGTGCGGTCAGTGGGTTGGTTGGCTCAGCTGATGAAGTCCCTTTGGCTTCTTCAGTCAGTCTGAGCTGGGCTCCTAAGTCTAGCGCCAAACAGTCCTAACTGATTCACTCAGGATGGAGCTGGTGTCTCCACTCTTCAGGAGTAAAGACCTCTAATGGGGATTTTAGACGCTAACGTTTGTGGCTCTGATTTTCATGGGTCCTTGAGAGCTGGAGCGAGTAAAAAGAAGAGAGGAGGGAAGCAGAGACTAGAGGACAGGGCTAGGGGTGGCAGTGGCCAGGAGAGGCTGGAGAGGGGCAATGGGAGAAGGGGTGGAGGGTTACATCCTCCTCGAGGCTTCACACACTTGTTGCCCCCATGGACAGCAGAAGGCAGCCCCTGGCACGGACTCTGATGTGGCCCACAGTCGCTGATTCCCGCGGAAAGCCACCACCAGGGGAAGCAAAGGAGAGGTTCTGAAGCCGGCGGAAACTGAAGGAACACGAAGGACACCAGGTGGGCTGGAAGCGGCTCCATAGAGGAGAAATGCTCTCTGGTAACAACACTGCTGGAGGGTCCCCACGGGCGCCCCTACCCCCATCCTTGGGACGACCCCACGGGGAAACGAAGGACAGGACATCGGGGACAGGCAGCCCTCGGAAATGATGTTTCCCTAAGGAAGTACCTGGGGGAAGCAGGACTGAGCCCCGCCTGAGCGGTGCTGAAGGCGCCCCTGCAACTTCCCCAGGGCCTGTGGCTGCCATGGCCTCACGTGGGTGCAGGAGGGGCTCCCAGTTGGTGGGGAACGGAGGTGGGAATGGCCTTCTCCAAGCCAGGAGGGTAGGTGGTACCTGAAGCAGGGGCCTTGTTGATCTTATTCAAGAAAATCAGAGAAATCAACAAGGCAAGAGGCTCTTGATTAAAAAAAAAAAGGGAAAAACGCAGCATCAGACAGCAGCATCACATACTAGAAGGGTAAACACGAGAAAGAGGGGAGACGCTCCCACACAGCCGGCAGGGACACGGATGCATACACCTACCTCGGCCAACTGCCTGGCGAGACCTACTAAAGATAACGATGTTCGTGTGCCCGCCCCACGGCCCGGCAGTCCTAATCCCGGGCACACACGTACGGCGTACGAGAAAAGAGAGGGGCACGAGCAGCACCGATCCGCCACTAGAATGGAGAGAGGGACTGGGCTCCACTCACGCATCTCAAGCCCACGCGGAACGATTACGGATGAGCCACGACTCCATCCGGCAGCACGGGGGAGCCTCACAGGGCTGTGTGAGAGAAGCCAGTTCCAACAGAATACACGTGTATGATTTCACTTACACTAAGTACAGAAACGGGGATACGTGGCAGGGGTCGGGGTGGCGGGCAGGCTCTGCTCACGTCTCATTTCTTCTTCTTTTTCTTTTCATTCGGCCGCATCATGTGGCTCGTGGGAACCTTAGTTCCCCAACCAGGGACTGAACCTGGGCCCTGGCAGTGGAAGCGCCGCGTCCTAACCACTGGGCCACCAGGGAATTCCCTCATTTCTTGATCTGGGTGCTGGTTTTACATGTGTTCGACTTGTGGAAACCCACTGAGCACACACTTACGGTCTGTGTTCTGTTTGTATGTGGCAGTCCAATAAAACTATTACTTAAAGAAGAAGTTCAGCTGGGGGGTGGTAAGGACTGCCTGACTTAGCCAATAAAAATACAGGATGCCAGTTAAATTTGAACTTCCTATAGATAAAGAACAATTTTTTTTAGCCTGAGTTTCTCCCATGTGATCTTTGTATTTTATCTGGCCACCCTGGGAGGGGCCGGCCATCCCCTTCCATTCTGGACCGGTGACCTCGGTTCCCTTTCTGCAGAGCGCCCCAGCTTTCCCACCCACCCTCCGAGTCCTGGGGAGAGGCAGCCCCATCTGGACTGCGTCACGGGACAGAACACGGGAGCCCTCATCCGGCGCCCCACCCGCGTATCTCCCTGGGCTCCCACCGCCAGAACCTGCTCTCCAGCTGTTCCCCGGGAGCCCCAGCAGCAGCTGGGCCAGGAGCAAGGGGAGGGGGCAGGCGGGGGGAGGTAGACGGCCCCTCCAAGCCGAGCTGCTGCTCCAACGCGAGAACTTGCAGCCGGAGTCCCCAGTCCAGCATCTGGGCTTCATTAATCCAAACCCGGGCCTTGGGGAGCGCTGTTACCCGCAGCGGGTGCGGAGTGGCCGACCCGGGGGTGGGGTGCTGGCAGGCCGGCAAAGCAGAGCTGGGGGTGGTTCCAGAAGGGAAGAGGTGGGCCGGGTGGGTCAGGACAGAGCTGCTGTCCAGAAAGAAATAGAAGGCAAGCATCAGAAGGAGCGCCGAGGGGGCGAGTGGATGAAAAGAAACCACATCTGAGGGCGGCGCGCTCCCCGCCTGCCCACTGCCTTTCATCCTGACCGCCCTCCCTGCCTTCTACACACAGTCCCCTGCCCTCTCAGCTCCCACTGGGACACAGGGAGAGGCAACAGGACCACTTTTTCATTCCACACTGAGAACTTACTCTACAGAGGGGAAGGAGCAAAGACTCACCCCAAACACCACCCACACTGTGCAGGGGGCAAGCAGGGGGGCCCGTGGCCCGGCTGAGGTTGGCCCCGGGCCGTCCTCCCCCAGAAGCTGCCCAAGCCCACCCGGCGAGGCCCCCCCCGGAACTCAAACCAGGCGAACACAGGAGGATGCAGAAGCCACTGGAGCCATGCCAGCCAGTGTCATATAAGGCAACAGGCTCCAGCCCTCTGAAATCACACCAGGCCAGGCCTCTGCCTCAGTCCTGCCCCACCACCCTGACGGGCCGCTGTAAGACCAGGACACCGGATCAGCTCTCAGAGGGCCTCAGGCGCTGGGAAATGGGGAAATGACTTTTCCAAACCAACAGCAGAGCCGGGAAGTGGAGCGCAGGCGCTCTGCTCCCCAGCCTCCAGCCTCCAGCTCCTGCAAGGGGCAGCCTGTGGGTGCTCTGAGGACCGCAAAGGCACCTGCCAGCTCGGGCCATCAGGGTGTCAGGACAACCACACAGGTCACCGCAGTCCCTCTGGAGGGGAACTGGGCTCTGCTGAGGTTGAACTACTCTAAGAGGCCACCAGGCATCTGGCCAAAGGCGTGAACGGCCTTTTCCATGTCTCTAGGGCAGCTCAGGAAGCAACGGCAGCGGCCTGTTCCGCCATGGAAATGCCGCCCAACACTCTGCCCCAGGGCGTCTGCCCGGCTTGCCGCTCCCGGGCTGTCCACGCCGCCTCTCAGGCATCACGACCGCCTCTCATGCCACCCGCCCCTCAGCCCTTCCCTGGAGTCTCCTATCTTGCACGTGAGCATGTGCCACCTGGGCAGGAAGAACAAGGAGCTGGGCTCAGAGGTCAGGGTAAACTCTCCGGCCGTCTGCCCAGTCATCCCCACACCCGCTGGGACACTCACAAGTGTGGGCACACACAGTGCAGACAGGAAGAGACGGTGGGATTCAGACAGCCTCAGATCCACACGGTGGGGTCCCACCAGGCAACGTGAAGGAACCATCTACCGGTCCCACCGGTACCCATGTTCAAAGCCCGGCACCACACACCTACGGGAGAGAAGCTGGGGAAGCGGTTTTCTTTGCAGAGGGAATGCCTGGGAGGGGCCCAGGGTCCTTCTGGGGAGCAGGTGACATTCTGGCCTGTGATGCAGTGGTGGTTGCACAGACGCCTGGCAAAGTGTACAGTGTCCACCTCTAATGTGTCCTCTCCTGCATGCATAGTATAACCAAATAAAAAGGTTACTACTGCTCAGTAAATAAAGTTCATGTAGACGATCACAACCAACTTCCCTCCTCCCATCTCCCTTCCTCCCTCCCTCCCTCTCTCTCTGGTATTATGAGGAAACCCACAGACCACTACGCTTAAGATACCTTAAACGTCACCCTGTCTCATGTCCTGGTACCACATATCCGTCCGTTTAATTAGGGCCTTCGTGTACTTGAAGGAAGTCGCCGAACTTCCCATGGCTACCCCTCCCCCAGTGCAACAGCTACTCTTTTCTATCCTTTGGAATCTTTTTGCCATTCTGGGTTGGTTCTTATGAAGTGCCTCAGGGTTGCTGACATACCCGTCAAGTGAGGCGCTCAGAGCTGAGGCTGACACTCATTTTAGGGGCAGCCTCGAGATGCTAAGCCGTTGACAGATTGGGCCCAAAGTTAGTTCACACGTCTGGCCGTCAAATTCCATTTCCCAGATCCTGTTCTTAATTGTGCAGCTGGGCCTCTCTTTCCCACTCAGCCCATCATTATGGTCTGCTGAGATGTTCCGGCATCTTCAATTTGCTGTCAGTTACATTTATGTTATGTGTGAACTTGACCATTGTTCTATTAATGGCCTCGTCCAAGACCCAGGGTCTGCGCTGGCCAACCTGTCAGTGAAGACGGAACTCTGGGTGGCCGCCTGGGCCTGCCCTCCAGGCCAATTCTGATGGCTAGCAGCACTTCTGGGTGACGAGCCCATCTAAGTTGACATCGCTCAGCCCACGTTTCTTTATGTTGTCACAAGATACGATGATCGTTTCCGTCAAAGGCCCTACAAAACCCAGACAGCCCTCTCCAGAGTACCCTTCTGGTTAGCCTGTCAAAAACGAAATGAGGCTAGTCTGGTATGATTTATTCTTAGGAATCCTAGAAAGCAGCGCTTCCTTTTCTATGTATGTGCTCACAAGCTATCCCCTGGGGAGTTCTGTTGAGGGACACATCAAGCCCGCAGCACTGAGTGAAGAAAGCACCTTCTGCACCCTCCCTCCCCATGCCCCGGGAGCTCCCGCACCCCCCCCCCCAGGTCTCTGCAGAGTGAGGGCACTCCACCTGCACGTCGCCCAGGACAGACTTGAGACATCCTTTTGCGGGAGGGGACCTCAACTCATTTCACACAGCTGGATGCTGTCCTACCGTCTCCCCCCATATCTTAGGCTGCAATCCCCTTTGATCAATATTTTAGTCCAGATGAAAAATTATGCTCCTCGACAAGGAAGACAGAAGCAAAACAGGAATTACGTAGTGTTGTTCTCTCTTCATCAGTGTTAACGTTTCCCCACCAGCCCAGAACAGCACTCCTCACTTCAAAAATAACTACACAGGGGACTTCCCTGGCAGTCCAGTGGTTAGGACTCCGCGCTTCCACTGCAGGGAACATAGGTTCCACCCCGGTCGGGGAACTAAGATCCCACATACCTCGTGGTGTGGCCAAAAGAAAAAAAAAAAAAAAAGGAAAAATTACACAGAAGCCCCTTCTACGGGCCTTAGCTTTTCCCACCAATACTGTCACTGGTCCGTGCTGTTTCTCCATTTGCCTTGCTCATGTCCCTTTCTTTCCCTCTTCCATATCTTTCAAGATCAGAGATCATGCATGAGCTCTGAGTGCAGCCCCTGCACCTCTAGATACTTCCTGTATTTTTCCTCATTGGGTCCATTTGCAAACCACGTTCAAAGTTTTATTGCAGGATCTCTCTAGCCCCCCTGAACCATTTTTCTTTTTGGAATCTGCTACTAAAAAGCTCTCACTCTCTCTACTCGTTTTGAAATCTGCCCTCCAGAAGCAAGCACTCCACAAGCATGCTCTCCAAGCCCCTCCTCCGTGCCAGGGTCCAAGGACCCAGCGAGCAAAGTCACAGCTCTTGCCCTCACGGCACTCACAGCCCAAGGGGTCAGCAAGGGGCAACAACAACCAGGGCTCTGCATCCGGAGGTCTCTCCGAAGAGGAGATGCCTCATCTGAGCCTAGTCTTGGGGGTGAGGAAATGTCAACCAGGCAAAGAGGAGGAAGAAGATAGGGGAAGAGGCTTCTCTAGGAAGAGGGAACAGACGTTGAAAAGTTCAAGACAAACGCTCATCACGGGTTTGGGGAGCCGCACAGTTTCGGGATATGGCTGGAGTGCGGAAGCCTGTGCGGGGACGTGGCGGGGAGAAGGCAGGCTTGGGAAAGTAGGCACGAAAGCCCTCGTACACCAGGCTGTGCTGTTTGAATTTCATCCTGAGCATAGAAGCCTGAAGGATTTTAAACAGAGGAGTGACAGGGCCAGATGTGCATTAGAAGGAAGAGGCCACCGCTGGACACAGTGGGGATGGGTCACACGGGAGAGAGCCTGGAAGGAGCCAGCTCTGGCTCCCTGGCAGGCGTCCAGGGCTGCTGTCCTGAGAGCCTGAGCCGCCGTGGCACCGGAGGGTGATGTGGAGAGGTAACTGTCGTGGGAGATGGGGACGCCTGAAGGGACAGAAGGTGCCCACAGACCACCCCGCCCCCAGGCTTCAGGCCATGGGCAGATGCCATCACAGGGCCATGGAAGGCAGGAGGAGGTGGTCCCCCTTGGAAGACAGTGACTTCTGTTTCACATGTGCTGAATTTGAAATACTTCCCACTCGGATCTGGTGCTGAGCAGAAAAGTCTGGCCAGAGGTATTGACTCGGGAGCCCCTGGCGCGAAGTTGGGGTTGAAGCCATGGAAGTGGCTGAGATGGGGTCCTGGGTGGAGTCCCAAGGAGCTGGACTCTGAAACGGAGATGAGTGTGCATGGAATTTATGGCAGGAGCGGGGTGTAAGGGTGCTCTTGGCATCACTCCTATCAGGGGCGTGGAGGAAGCAGGTCTGGGCCGGGGGCAAGCCAGGCTGCGATGCAGTCACCGCAAAGACCTCAGCCGACCCCGCAAGGGGCTCTGGAGCTGGCAGGGTCCCCATCTCTCAGAGACATGCAGGGTTGAGGCAGCGGCAGCCCTTTGTACCCCCAGCCCCGGGCTGCTCCCAAGGAAGGGGCCCAGCCAACCTCCCGCAGAGGCAAGCTCGAAGCTCCCAGCAGCTGGGGAGAGGCACCCGAGTCCTGCAAGGGGGCAGTGTGGACAGAGCCCCTCCCAGAAAGCCCCCCGAGGCTGTGCCAAGGGACCAGAGAGGAGAGGCTGGGGCAGGACCCTGAGGCCAACCAAAGCTCGGGGAGAAGCGGCGGGGCCACCGAGGATGGCGCCTGAGGGGGAGGGGCCTGAGGAGGGGAGGGTACCAGGAAAACGACACCGTGCAGCCAGCCAAGGCGAAAATGGGGAGCTTGCGCACGAGGACAGGCCATTAGGTCACTGGTGACAGAGCGCTTTAGGAGGACTGGGCTGGCGCCTCTACTCCCACAGCCCCCCGCCCCCCCACAGCCACTCATAAAGGGGAGCGAGCGTCTGCTCAGCCACCAGCCCGGTCACGAGGGAGGAGCAGGGGGACCCTCGGCCGTCCTCCCAGCTCCAGCCGTGGTCCCTTGACCCCTGGACATGACTTTCCTCTTGCCTCTTGTTCCTCCAGATTTTGAACCCTTCTGAAATCTTGAGGGTCTGGGGCCTTGGTGGACTCCTTCTAGAATGTTCTGGACTTGTCCGTCTCCAGAGGCCCGATTGTCTCTTTTCTCAGGTGAGAACTCCCTCTGAGACACTCTGAGCTCTGAAGAACCCCCGTGTCCAGGGTGGGCAGGGTTTGGACAAGGAGAAGGAGAGAGCTGGGGGTGGAGAGCCTGGACGGCAGCAGGAGCTGCAGGAAGGGGTGGGTGGAGATGGAACTGCCGTTTGAAAGTAGGAGACACACAGAGCACATTTCTTTGCTGACAGAAAGAGCCAGTAGAGAATAAAAAGCTGAAGGTATAAGGACGAGCAAGGATGGTGCAGAAGGAAGGTTCTGGAAAAGGCAGGACTGTTGAGATCCTGAATGTGGAGGAGGGATCAGGAGGAAAGGCGGGGGTGAGAGCTGTGGGTCCACGGGGCGTGTGTGCGGGGGCAGCAGTCATCCTGTGGAGAGAGAAGGGGCCCCGCTCTTTGCTGGGAGGGCAGAGGTGTCTCCAGCAGGAAGCCTGGTGGAGCCTGGAATCTGCTGAGGGCCCCCAGGAGGCTGGCTGGCAACTCAGGGCGGCTCCTGGGCAGCCTGAAGGGGTCAGGGGCCGAGGGGGGGGGAACCAGGGAATGTGGTAGCACCACGCCACGTGGCCATGCAGTTTTCAGGGTGGGCAGATCTGAAGAACACGCAGGAAGGGAGGTAACAGTGGAGCGAGGGACCCAGGAAATGAAGCCGGAAGAGGCTGATGGGCTGGGAGAAGATGAACCGGTCCGGGGCCTTGCACGGACCCTCTGCCCACCCAGGGCGGCAGCGTGGAACCCAGAGGGAAGCGAGGAGGGCTCTGGGGAGCTCTGGTGTGCCCGCACCTGTCACTACTCTCATCCCTGGGGCAAACACCTGGTGACTTTGAAGGCTGCTTTCTCCCAGGGCTGCCTGCTCCTCCCTCGTGACCAGGAATCCGCTTAAGCTGGTGTCACTTCCCCTCTACTTCCAGGGCCACGGTGAGGCAGCACCCGTGGGACATTTAATAAACTTTCGCAGGCGGTGAAGGAGGGTCCCGAGCCTGGGAACATCAGCTTTCAGTGGCAGCTCCCTCCCGAAAGGGCCCGTGGGAGCTGCCGCAGGGGCTTGCGCAGACATGCGCTCTCCCTAGCAGCTCCTGGAGCCACCCCAGAGGGGCAGAGTCCCAAGACAGACTTTCCTCCAAGAGCCTCCTCTTCCCATTGGCCCCATTTCAGGTGCTTTGCTCTAGTCTGTACTTTGATTTTTCACGGTTACGCTCAACTTCGCCTTACAGTGCATCCCTTGAAGTCTTGGTCAACCAGGTGGGGAGGGGGGGCGGGCATCACACCCGTGTTGGCGGGGGTTCTCGCTCTGTGCTTAACCAGTCGGCAGGCAGGCAGACGAAGAAAGTGGCAGCCCATCGTACAACAACACGCCCTCCTTCCTGGGGTCAGTCTGGGCACTGAGCCCAGTGGGGCAGCCACCAGCAAGGGGAGAACAAGGCCACCACCACGGGGACGCTGTGGAGGGGGCAGCTAACTAAAGAGCACAGTGAATACAGTGCAGCTGTGAAAAAGCATTAGAAGCTCTTTCCGGTCCAGTTTGGAACAGCTGCCAAAACCTACGCTGAAGTGGAAAGAAGGGCGGCGAGGACAAGCCAGAAGCACAGATGAGAACTGGGGACAAGGCTAGGTGGTACAGGCACGGGGGAGGGGGAGGGGCGGGGGTTCAAGAGGTGCCCCTTGGTGCCTTTTGAATTTTGTTCTGAGGGCTTTATCTATGTAGAAAAAGAAATGAAATTTCTAAGTAAATGAATGCATACCCTCCATCCCTGTGACGAGCCCTCTTTCCCAGCAACGGGTCTCGGCAGGAGGTTTTACCCTAGTTGGTGTCTGTTTGAAAGCAGGTGAGGCCGGTCCATTATATTCACTATGAGCATTTAAGGAGCATCTGCCGGGGGCCCTCGAGCTATAAGAAAGATACCCTCGGAAAGACACTGATTCCTGATATCACAGTTTGGCTAACAGATGAACAATGTCATAAATTTAGGATATGACACAGGTAGTTTCAAATCTGTTGGGGAATGATGGATTACTAAGACAGAAGAAAATTGGTGTTGGGTCACTGGCTCTTTGGGGGTGGAAAAAATCAAGTTAGATCTCTGTCTCATACCTACAAAAAAGAGATTCCAGATGGGATTAAGAGCCAAGAGAAACAAAGTTATGTAAGTACTGAAAGAAATGAGAACACAATATTTTTATGCTCTTGGGGGTGGGGAAGGCCTTCCTTTTCAAGATAGAAAGATTCAATTACAATCAACTCTCTGTACTATCCATGTACCTTTTCTGTGAATCTAAATCTATTCTGAAATTAAAAGTTTATTGAAGGGACTTCCCTGGTGGCTCAGTGGTTAAGAATCCTCCTGCCAATGCAGGGGACACGGGTTCGAGCCCTGGTCCGGGAAGATCACACATGCCGCAGAGCAACTGATCTCGTGCGCCACAACTACTGAGCCTGCACTCTAGAGCCCGCAAGCCACAACTACTGAGCCCGCATGCCACAACTACTGATGCCCACGTGCCTGAAGCCTGTGCTCCACAACAAGAGAAGCCACCGCAATGTGAAGCCCGCACACTGCAACGAAGAGTGGCTCCCGCTCGCCGCAACTAGAGAAAGCCTGCATGCAGCAACAAAGACCCAACAGAGCCAAAAATAAATTAAAAAAAAAAAAGTTTATTGAAAAAGGGAAAAAAAATCAGTTCACGGAAGGATATACACAAAGTTTTAAAAAGGACAATTTACAGACTTAGGAGAAAACACGGTGTCCAAAATGTAATAAGTTGCTTATAAATCAATATAATTAAGAAGAAGATAAATTACTTGATAGAAAAATGGGCGAGATATCAAGAGGTAATTTACACCAAGAGAAACACAAAAGGCCAATAAACATAGGAAAAGATTCTCAATTTCACTGGCAATCAGGGAAATGAAAATTAGAACCACAGGCAGAGATTTTTCACTTACCAGATTAATTAAAACTTAAGAACAAAATTGAGACTACACGGTGTTAATGAGAATGTGGAGAAACAGGCATTTTCATGTCTGTTATTGATTAGTGCAGCTTCTTTTGTGGAGGCCAAATTTTATATATACATACTTTAGGACTGGAATTTCTTTTTTTTTTTTTTTTGTGGTACGCGGGCCTCTCACTGTTGGGGCCTCTCCTGCTGCGGAGCACAGGCTCCGGACGCGCAGGCTCAGCGGCCATGGCTCACGGGCCCACCCGCTCCGCGGCATGTGGGATCCTCCCAGACCGGGGCACGAACTGTGTCCCCTGCATCGGCAGGCGGACTCTCAACCACTGCACCACCAGGGAAGCCCAGGACTGCAATTTCAAAGAACTTATCTTATAGAAATATTTGGATAGATGCACAAAGCTTGTATATTGGACAAATCTCCAGAACAGGGGACTGGTTGCATGCACACTAGGGAATACTATGCAGCTATGGAAAAGAATGAGGCTCATCTCACACACACACACACATATGTGCAGGCACGCCTCGGAGATATTACAAGTTTGGTTCCAGACCACCACAATAAAGCAAGTATTACAATAAAGCAAGTCACATGAATTTTTTGATTTCCCAGTGCATGTAAAAGTTGCGTTTAAACCTACAGACTGGGAGAAAATATTTGCAAGCGATGCGACTGACAAGGGCCTAATTTCCAAAATATACAAACGGCTCCTACCGTTTAGCAGTAACAAAAAAAACAAACAACCCAATCGAAAAACGGGCAGAAGACCTAAACAGAGATTTCTCCAAAGAATCTCCAAAGGAGACATACAGATGGCCAAGAGGCACATGCAAAGATGCCCATCGTCGCTAATTACTAGAGAAATGCAAATCAGAACTACAACGGGGTACCACCTCACACTGGTCAGAACGGCCATCGTTAAAAAGTCTACAAATAATAAATGCTGGAGAGGGTGTGGAGAAAGGGAACCCTCCTGCATGGGTGGTGGGAAGGTAAGTTGCTGCAGCCACTATGGAAAAGGGTATGGAGGTTCCTCAAAAAACTAAAAATAGAACTACCATGTAACCTAGCAATCCCAACTCCTGGGCATATACCCAGACAAAACTATAATTCGAAAAGATACATGCACCCCTATGTTCACAGCAGCACTATTTACAATAGCCAAGACATAGAAACAATATAAATGTCCATCGACAGAGGAATCGGTAAAGAAGATGTAGTACATATATACAATGGAGTATTACTCAGCCATTAAAAAAATAATAAAATCATGCCATTTGCAGCAACATGGATGGACCTGAAGATTATCATACTAAGTGAAGTAGGTCAGAAAGAGAAAAACAAATACCATATGATATCACTTACATGTGAAATCTGAAATACGTATCTATAAAACATATCTACAAAATAAACATATCCACAAAAAAACCTGACTCACACACAGAGAACAGACTTGTGGTTGACAAAGGGGAGGGGTGGGAAAGGGAAGGATTGGGAGCTTGGGATTAGCAGATGTAAACTATTATATATAGAATGGATAAACAACAAGGTACTACTACACAGGAACTATATTCAATATCCTGTGATAAACCATAATAGAAAAGATTATGAAAAAGAAAATGTATGTGTATAACTGAATCACTTTGCTGTACAGCAGAAATTAACCACAACATTGTAAATAAACTATACTTCAATAAAAAATTTTTAAAAGTTATGTTTACACTATACTGTAGTCTATTAAGTATGCAATAGCATTACGTCTGAAATAACAGTGTATATACCTTAATTAAAAAACACCTCGTTAAAAAATGCTAACCATCGTCTGAGCCTTCAGTGAGTCCTAATCTTTTCACAATAGTAACATCAAAGATCACGGATCACAGACCACCATCACAAACCTAATAACGAAAAAGTTTGCAATATTCTGAGAATTACTGAAATGTGACACAGAGACACGAAGTGAGCAAATGCTGCTGGGAAAATGGCACTGACAGACTTGCTCGATGCAGGGCTGCCACAAAGCTTCATTTGTAAAAAAAACCACAATATTTGTGCAGTGCAATAAAGCGAAGAAGCAGTGAAATGCGGTCTGCCTGTATTTATAAACATTTACATACATGTAAATATATATACATATAAAAGTACATAGAACAAATATAAATCACATGGCCTGGTTGGACCAAATGGGAAACTGGGGTTGGACCACATGGGGCCTTGGAGACCAAACTAAGGTGTTTGCACTTGGCCGTGCAGGCGACAGCAAGCAAGGCAAAGCAGAGAGGGGATAATCACATGTACCTGCAGAGCAAACAGCCTTTGAAGGAGGAGCCAGGGACAGAATGCCACTGCCACCATCCAGGTGAGAGATGGTGAGATGAAAGCAGGAGGGGGCGGGAAGGAGGTAGCTGATTTAAAGTGACCCAGACGAGGTCCCTGCTTTTGTGGAGCTGACACAGGCAACTAGAAGCCAAGATTTAGGATGTGGAAGGCAGAACGGACACGATTTCGGGATGAACAGGGATAATGAGGTGGGGACGGGAAAGCCCTCTAGGACTGCCATTTCCGACACATGCATCACCTAAAGGTCTTAGACAGAGCTTCGAGAAGCCCAGTTCTTTCAAATACACAGCAAAAGCTTTCCTTTCAGGACTGTGGAAAGGTCTCCTCTCTTCCAGCCAGATGCATAGGAAAGAGATCGAGCTTCCCATCTTGGGCTTGAAGTTGAGCTCAGGATGTTTGCTGCGGACAGCAGTCTGAGCAGAACCCCAAGCCTGCTCCCAGAAGCTTCCCCTGGGGAGGGAGTTGCAGGAGGGTGGTCCCAGTGGAGAGTGACTGTGTGGGTACCTGTGAAGGGTCTTCCTGGAGGGGGTCCAGGACAGGTCTGGTTGGAAGGGTGGGAAGGGGTGTCATTCTAGGTGGGACGAGCTGCAGACGGAGGGCTGGAGAGGACAGGAGGGGACCTGGGGAGAGGTCTGCACAGGGAAGGGCAAGGGACTCCTTGCGGCTGTGGCCTCAAGTGGGAGAAGGAAGGAGGGGAGAGGGGAGAGACTGGGGCAGGTCCAGCAGCGAATGGGTCTTATCTCCCTGTGGGCTGAGTTTGTTTGTTCACCTCGTTCGTTCATTTGAAAAGAATTTACGAAGTGCCAACAGCATGCCAGGCACTGTTCTGGACGTGGGGTGATGTGGCAGTGACCCCAATAAGAGATCTGCTCTCCTGGAAGCGACAAGGAGGAGAGGCAGCCATGAACAAGGAACAAATAGTAAGATAACTTCTGGCAGAGATCAATACTGTCCAGAAAATAAAACAGCATGATGAATGGAGAGTTTGAGAGGGGGGTGGGAGCGGGGAGTGATCAAGAGACAACACACAGCTGAGGTCTGAATGACAGAAGGAACCTTCCCTCCACTGAGGACTGGGGAGGAGTCACAAAGAAGGGCAGGTGGGGATGCTGCAGGTCTGAGGCTAACTGTACGAGGTGACGGTTTAGCTAAGAAGACCGCGTTAAGAAAATGAGGCTTTTTTCCCTTTGTAATGAACTCATTCGTGAGCTGTATTTTTAGTTCTTTCTCCTGGGTTTTTGACATTGGGCGGGAGGGGGAGGTCTGTGGGGACTGATGGGGCAAACCGTGGATCGCTCACAGGGGTTGAGCACAGGCGCGGGGATAAGCCTCAGGTCAGGGGAGACAGAGGTGGAGAAGCACCCACCTGCTCCGGGGCGTCACGTCCAGGAAGAGCTGCACAAGCGCCAGCAGGTTGTGGTGGTGATCAGATGCCCGGCTCAGGGCACAGCACAGCTGCCGGAGCTGTGGGGACAGTGGGCATCAAGGCGGGCTGGGGGGGCGTGGCCCGCCTTCCACCCTGACCTCCCTACCAGCCCACTGCGGGGGGTGGGGGTAGGGGTGGGGGGGATATCTGGAGAGTAAGAGGGTGGGTCGTGGAGGCCAGGTAAGGGAGGGAGCAGCGCTGTCTCCACCTGGGGCGCTCTAGGGGCCGTGAGAGAGCATTCGCGGTGAGGCTGGGGGCTTGGGCTCGGGCTCAGGGGTCCGCCATACCTTCCCCGGCCACTCCTGGATGCTGTCCAGGAGCAGAAGCAGGAGCTGCTGGAGGTCGGTCTTGGGCAGCAGGCGGAGCCCCACGTCCAAGCCGGCTCGGCACAGCAGCTCAATCAGGCCCAAGAGGCTCCCATCGGTGTAGGCCCCTGGCTGGGCCAGCACGCACAGCATCAGGAACTGGAGAGCAGAGAGAGCGCTAGGGCAGGGGTGCCTCCCTGGCACTGTGAGCCCTGGGCCCCGCTGGGAAGGAACTGAGAAAAATGGTGAGGTCTGGAGTCGAGGCCCCTGGGGTTGTCAGGGGCAGGCGCAGGCGCAGGCGTGGTGGGCGCGGGCTTCTGTGGCATCCCTCCTGGCCGTCGGCACGGTGCCTGCGATGGTGCTCAGCAGTGTTCACTGAACCGGATGCTGAATAGGTGTGGACTGCGAGCAGAGGGACGGGTGGGGCTCACCTTACAGATGTGGCTCAGGCTGCTGTCCAAGGCCGTCTCCTGGGGGGTGTCCTGCTGCTCAGTCCGGCTCAGGCTAGCCTCACTTTTAAGCTCGCTGAGGTGAGACAAAAACAAAGGAAAGGAAACTGGAGGAGATGGGCGCAAGGGGAGAAGTGAGGCAGAGAGGGAGGCCGCGCTTGCTGAAGAACAACAGAGAGCCTGTGGATGATCCATTCAGCCTGGGACCCTGATGCCCTGTGTGTGCTGGTCACCTACTGCTGCGTAACAAATGACCCCCAAATGCAGAGGCTTAAAAACAACAGATATGTATTATTCTGTGCAGTTTCTGAGGGTCAAGAATCCAGAGGCAGCGTGGAGGGGCGGGGAGGGGGGGCGCGTCTGGCTCCGGGTCTCTTGGGAGGATGCCCCCAAGACGTTGGTGGGGGCACTGCTGTCAGCTTAGGCTTGACTGGGCGGGAGGAGCTGCTTCCCAGCTCACTCAGGGGTCACTGGCCTCAGTCCTTGCCATGCAGGCCTCGCCACAGGGCTCTGCAACTTGCCCCGGCTTCCCCTGAAGCGAGTGACGTGAGAGAGAGGAGATGCCCGTCTGAGGCGGAGGTTGCAGCCTTTCATAACCTAACCTTGGAGGTGACATCGCTTCTGCTGATTTCTCCAGGCCACACGGGCCAGCCTGACCTGGGGTGACAGAGAGCTGCACGAGGGGATGAATGCCAGGAGGTGCGGGGTCACTGGGGCCTCTTGGGGGCTGGCTCCCCAACGCTGCCGCTCCAGGAAGGCCTCCAGCTTTAGTTTTCTGGGACTTGGAAAACAGAAAATCATTCTCCACTGGCCCCCAAAAGTCTTCCTTAAAAGCACTCTGTGTCCACACAGTTATGGTGAGTCCGCTCATGCGCTGAAAAGGACACTATTTTGTAGCTCACGTCAGGTTAGACTCCAAAGTATCTGCAAGTAAGGTGAAATCAGAGTATAAGTGGTCCTCGAGAACCCCTCCAAAGATGTCCCACTACCATGCTGTCCACGGACAAGCCCGGCATGGCCAGTTTTCCCCTAGAGAGGAAACAGCCTGGATGAAGTTAGAGGCCAGGGTCGTATTGAAAACACCCTCTTTAAAGACCAGAGTCACACTCAGGGTGGCGAGAGTCCTACAGGGAGAGAGGTACTAGCCGACAGCAGAGCCACACCACCCTCTGCACGAGCCTCCCAGGCACATGCTCCCTGGAGGAGACACTGATCAGGGGCCCCCTCACTACATGATGCTCTTTCTCTGGGCAAGTGTATATTGTTGGTTTCAAATAAGTGAGGTGACTGTATGACAACGCTCCCTTTGCTGTCTCTTCCACTCCTCCACTCTTACTAACTGGCCTGGAGTTCCTGATAACAGCGGACTCTCTATAAGTGAAGACGCCGATGATGACAACACCACTGTCAACAATAACAGCCTCCCGTGTAGCCCCCCCGCCCCCGGCCACGGTTCCCAAAGGCTCTGCTCTTCTTTACTTCTTGGTGCTGCTTCTCAGAGGGGGAAAAAAGAAACCCACCTCTAGGCACCCGGGAAATTGGTGTCAACAAACCAAAGTTGGGAGGGGGTGCGGGACAGGATTGGGATCAGACATTCTTCCAGGTCTTAGCATTTATTAGGGCCAGAGTACTAATGGGTAAGGCTGGCCCTCACGCATCTGGGCACACGCTGGACCTGCGTCAGTGTGTGCAGGGGAGTTCTGGTTTGTACCAGCCCGTGAGCACGCACGGGGCCATGCAAGCATGGGTGGGAATGTTTTCAGATCTCCCGAAGGGTGGGGGCAGCCTCAGAGCCGACTTTGTGACTCTGCCCAAGAGGAGCGGGCTTTCAGACAGTTTGGTGCTGCCAGTGGGAGGAGGAGTGTAGAAAACGTGCGCTGGTGATGCGTCTTCTCAGAGCTGGGCAGGGGAAGTGTGGCTATGACGAGAGGCCTCTCCTTGCTGGGAAGGAAGGCCAGCCTTCCCAAGTGGACAGGGGAACAGCCTCCCCTGTGCCACCTCTGCTGGGAACAGCAGGAAACAAATCAGGGTCCTCGTCCCCGGCCTGCCTTCCTGAGGCTCGACTGGGACGTCGGCATCGTGACTGCTGTTCTGGGACGCGGCGTCAGCTCATCCCCAGGCCTTCACCTCGGAGAAGAGGAATTCACAGCCTAATAAGCCCACTCCTCTCCCAGAGGACTCAGCAGGTGAAGGGCAAGTTGAGGGTCCCACCGCCAGACTCCACCTGCAAAGCAGCTTCATCCCACCCCCGCCTCCCAGCCTCAACACAGGCTTGGCCAACAGCCAGGAGCTGGAGTTTGGGCTGCAATGACATTGTTCTACACTCTTAAGAGAAGTATGTCAGCTTCTCTATTTGTTTTCCCCTATTACTGTTGGAAAAAAATAATAAAGTGACCCTCTGCACCTTCTCTGAGGGAAGACTGTAAGGGAAGCTACAAGCACTGCCGCCACCATGACCGAGAGCCCAGCAGTGTGTCAGGTGCCCCACCACGGGGGCTGCAGGCCGGGTGCTCTCCTCAGGCCTGCACCGCCAAACCAAACCAGACCCGTCATCTGGGCTCTGCGAGACCGAGGTCAATGCAATGAAGAGGAATAGATGCTGAGCATCTAATAGATGCTGTCCACTTGGCAGACATCAGACGATGCGCATATGGTCCAGCAGCAGCAGGGCTGTTCCCTTCTGGAAGGAAATCCTGAAGCATTCAATGAGACGGTGATGAGTTTTAAGGAAATCTGAGATTAGGAACAACTGGTGAAAGACCTGTCTTTCTCACAGCAACGAGCAAGCCAGCCAAGCTAAGCCGTGCGCCCACGTGTGCCCTCATTTCCAGTCTTGGCCACTGCAAGGCTTGTGGGTGCCCCAGAGGAGCCCCAGGGCACCTGTTCGGCCAGCGGAGCCTTAGATGGTGACATCCCGAGAGGTCAACAGAGAAGCACCTGACGTGGAACCAACTGACACGGGACGAGCCTCCGAGGAGGACGATAGAGAGAAGACTGCCTGCCCTGAAGATTCTCTTGTGGCCCATGTAACCATGAAGGACGCCACACCCTTGGTGGAAGAGATACCAGAATGTTCTTGGTGTTCCCTGAATAGTCTAGAGCAGGGGTCCCCAAGCCCCGGGCCGGTACAGGTCCGAGGCCTGTTAGGAACCGGGCTGCACAGCAGGGCGTGAGCAGCAGGCCAGCGCGCAAAGCTTCATCTCCCGCTCCCTGTCGCCCACGGCAGGCTGGCACACGGCAGGGTATTTGCAGCACAGCAAGTGTGGTTTGGTCTGGTTTGCTTTGGCAGACAATTACCAAACACAGTCGTGGAACAGGTTCTTGAGAAAGCTTTGGCCTTCCCCTAGAGAAACATCCGCCCACCACGGCGCCCTGAGGGCCTGTCGGCAGGCGCAGCCTGTCTGGGGTTCTCAAACCAACTGCTCAAAGAACTCTCAGCAGAGAGTTTGGATGTGCCGTAACTGACACCTTTACAACCCATTCACCCAACACGAGTCGTCTATGTATCGTCCGGCTCTGTCCCTAGAGGGTGGGGACAAATTAGCATCGCTGCCCAGGGCACAAAGGGGGCACCCATGACACAAAGTGGAGCACTGTGGAAATTACATGTAAAATTGTGCCTTGCTGGCCATGAGCTGATATTAGGTAATGTGCCAGGAGGGGCTTGGAGACAGACCAAAGAGATTGGGACACGTCTTAGGAGAGGAGGGGCGGCGAGAGCTGAGTCAGGAAGGGGCGGGAACAAATGCCAGTCAGAGCAGCAAGACTCAGCCGTGCCTGGCTTGGCTCGTCCCTGCCTCGAGGCTGCGTCACACGCTGTTCATTCGTGGTGCGCAACCGTACTCAGGGGTACCTGTGTGCTGGGATTCCCTCAGACTCTGTGCTTCGCCGTTTGGGCTAGAGCCTGAGCTTGGTAACTTCTCATTTTTAACCTCAAAAAATGCACATAATTTGGGAGTTCCCTGGTGGCCTAGTGGTTAGGACTCCGGGCTTTCACTGCTGTGGCCCGGGTTCAATCCCTGGTCGGGGAACTGAGATCCCACAAGCCGCACAGCATGGCCAAAAAAAAAGCACATAATTTAAAATAATCATCAGAGGAAATCTTTCCTTTCTCTAACTTGTAAAATGCTTACTGAGCCAAGGCTGGATACCACCAACAATAATGAAAATGGAGCTCTGTACAATGAACGGCCAGGCGTATTACATTTACAGAAAAGGAAATACTTTAGTGTTTCCTAGCATGGATATATGTTTAGAAGAGTCTATTTGTGGGGTAATATTTTGTTTTGTTTTGTTTTTTACATTTTTCCTGAGGTGTAATTGGTACTACACATATTTAATGTACACGATTAGATGGGTTTGAACTGCTTTCAGTGGCTGTGGACCGCATGAGGAAGGACACCGAGGTGGGGGAGGTACTCACCTCCCATCGTGCTGGAGGGGCCCCGGGGGCTGCAAAGCAGGGCTGTGGGTACCCAGGCTGTGGAACGCGGCCGTGACCTCTTGCAGCGAGGGGCACCACAAGCTCGTGTCCGCATCTGTCAGGCCAAGGAAGGGCAGGGGGTTAGGGAGGGCACAGCAGGACAGGCCGCACTGCGCCCACAAGCGGGGCTGGTAGCCCCATCCTCGGGCAGCACGGGTGTTATCTGGAGCTGTGAAGACACCAGTGGTTTCAGATACTTGCTGGCACTTTGGGAACCTGGACATTCATTCTCCCGTCTTCAAGCTATGGCCACCTTGACGTGCAAGGGACCGGGGAGGACGGCACACTGACCATCTCCACCAGGCAGCCGTTGGGGCACTGAGCTGCCCCGAGCTGAGCCAGATGCCAAGTCCTGAACCAGAGGCCTCGAGACAGCAAGACTCAGGAGACACCAGGCTCCGCGGCCCTGGGCTCTCTGCCACCAAGGGCTGAGGCCAGCTCTGCACCTACTGCGGACTCAGCAGCGCCTTGGCGGCAACGTCTGGGCACTCCCAGGTCCACCGTCCCTGCCAGGGCCCCTCCTTGCAGCCCAGGACGCATCTTCTCAGCAAGCTCGAGCTTCGAGGACATTCTCTCTCAACAAGACGTGAACGATACTCTGACCCCATCAACAAAGGGGAAAAACCTTACAGACTGAGGGCCTTTTCTCCTGTCAGGCTATTTAAGGATATTTTCTGAACCGGGAGAACAGAGAAATAACAGGCAACGCAGCGGAGCGTATTTCCCAGAGATGGCTGCACCTCTGCACCCCACTCCACGCGCTCTCCTGCACTGCGGCGCCCACAGCCTCATCGAGGGGCAGCACCCACGTCCCCACCCTCTCACCCCTCCACATCATCTTATGTGCTGACTTGACTGCTTCTTGTTTGTCTTTCCCCATTAGAATGTAAATTCCACAAGGACAGGGACTAGGTCTGTGCTGTTCATCCCTGCACACCCAGAGCCTAGAGGAGTGGCCAGTGTGTGGAGGGAGCTGATGGATGGATGGATGGATGACGAATGAATGATGAATGAATGAACACATGAATGGAGAGCATCCTACACAAACCTGACCAAGCCGTACATGACTAAGAGGGAAACTGGAAAAACGTCACAAGCTGGCAGTGCTGAGAAAGCAAATGAGAGATCTGACAGCGGGTGAGTTGTGGGAATCAAGAGTGTGGAAGCTGGGCCAGGAGCGCATGAGCAGCTCGGGCTTGAACCTTCCCACCTGAGGGCCCCCCTCGATGGACCCCCACCATGTCACCAAAGACAAAAAGGTGACCCAGTAGAACCCCTGACCTCAGGGAGCTCAAGTCTAGGAGGGAGAGGAGCCAGGCAGATAAACAAATACAAGAGAGTGTGTTCCCGCAAAAATCGAAGCCGGGGAAAGGTAGGGAGGCTACTCAGGGAAGGGGAAATTAACTGGGGGCTGGGGGAGGCGGAACGGCAGGTGGGAAGCACACGCCCGGCAAAGGGACAGAAATGACAAAGAGCATGAAAGAGCCTGGCACATCCAGCGACCCAAGGCAAGAAACAGGGCGTCCTCAACGAGCTGAGGTGTCTCGGCAACGGTCCCGCGTGGCTGCAGAGCCAGCAGACGGTGGAACGGCCGGCGGAGGGTCTGAGTCCCGTCCAGGGACGAGCCTTGGGCCGCTCGGCATCGAGTGTCTCTCTCTGGAAACGTATACGGGTCGAGGCTCACCCAAGTAGTAACGAGACTCTGGGAGGAGGAAAAACCTTCTTGTTTGTTTATTTTTTTCCTCTTGGGCAGCTTAACAAGTCCGAGAAAGGTAATGCTACCCCTTGCCCGCTACACAAACTAGCTGGGAAGAATGAAGGCTGCAAAACACAATGAGAGAGGACTGTTTCCCTGCGCCTGAGCCATGGGGGACAGTGTGGGCAGCCGGTGACCTTGCCAGGGAGGGGAAGACGGTGTGGCAAGAGAATCAACCCAGCGGGGCAGCGACACCCTGCCCGCAGCCCTGGACCCGGCTCCCCGCGGCAGCCCCCGCAGGTGCCTCTGAAGCCCCGTGACAGCAGCAGTGCAGACCCCACCGGCCAGAGGCCCAGCCTGGCCTCGGCTCCTCTCCCTGCGCCTCCCCGGTGATTACTCCACACGCCCGCTCCACCCGGAGTTAAAGTGTCAGGAGCGGTCAGAGAAAGGGGCCTGGGTCACCTCGGGGTCAATCAGTCCCCATCCGACAGCCTGGGCGGTTGGTTAAGTGAGGACAGGCACCGAGAGCCCGTAATTAACGCTGCCCGTAAGTAGGCCATGTGCTCAGCTCTTCCCGAGCACGGTTTGCCCCGAAGGAGGGCTTTCTGGAGCTGACACAGAAGAAAAGTCTCGCGAACTCAGCTCCTCTACGCCCACAGCACGGTCATCTGAGGTGATCCCCCAGGGGAGCACCAGGGCCCTGGGCCGTGTCCAATGCCAGCGCCAACAGCCCCGCGCATCTGGGCTCTGTTTATTAACTGTGAATCTGAAAGCTCTCCTGGGATGGAACTGAGGCTTCGGGGGAAGTCAGGGGAAGAAAGGCATCAGGTCTGAAATAAAAGCGACTTTTCCATCTGCGACTCCGAAGCAGCTTTACGTCACGTAACCCACTCTCCTGGCACCCCTTCCACTGAATGGGACAACCATGCCCATCCTGAGAACCCTCCTCAGCGCTGGCCGTGCCAGCCCCCCTGCCCGGGCCTGCTCACCCCATCTTCACACCCACCAGGTCCCATCCTGGGCCTTAGGGGAGCGGAGTCTTCAGACATCTGTCCTTGTCCTCCCCCTCCCCGCCCCCAAATCGAGTTGCTAAGGAGCATTCTGGGTGTTGCAGGCGCCACCTGACTGGGTCCTGATTCTCTGACACCGTCTGAGACCCCTCAGTGCCACAGCAGGCAGAGTCCCCGTCAGCTGTAACGGGGGTGCTGGTTCCCAAGGGAACGCAAGCTACCGACCCATCACATACCCGAGCGTGGGTGGGGCTCACAGCATTTAGGGGAGGCTTAAAATCGTATGGTTTCTTAACCTCCCAGCTCTGATTACTGAACTCCCCTCAGCACTCTTGTATTTAAATTGAAACTTGTTCTACATCACGGGCTTTAGTCAATCAGCTCTAGCCCTAGTCATTTAAAATTGTTATTCAGTCAACAGACAGCAAGTGAACAGCAGGCGATTAAAGTTCTGGTGTCACGGAGCCGAAGGTTTCGTGGGGAAACAGACAACACTCACGAAAAATAAATATACCGTGCCCGGGTGTGTAAGTGGCGGGGAAGGAAAGGGGTCAGGGTGACGCAGGGCGATGCTACGGGCGGGCGGAAGAGCCTGCAGAGACCTGGGTCCAGCCAGGAGCCCGGCGTGTTGGAGCTGGTGCCAGGCCCAGGGGTGGGGGATGGCGGGAGGGGACGGGGACAGGGCCAGAGAGGCCTGGGAGAGGAGGGGAGGGGCCCGGCGCCCAGCCCACAGACCCACCCCTCTGCGGGGCTGGGACGAAGGGCGAAGGAGACGTTATCAGAGGGATGATCAGAGTGTGCGGTAGAAACACAAAATCCTACCCAGCCCACGTTTCAAGAACACGCACATTTCATTGCCCCGACTACAGCATGAGCACGGGACAGAGCCTCTCACGGCTTCCCCACAGAGCACCGCCCCGGCGGTGGGACCCTGATGCGCCCCGACCCAGACCCGCTCGCTGCTGCTCCGGCCTCTCACGCCCCCTGGCTCCCCCCCAGACCTGCGCTGCCCGCTTTCTTCCTAATCTCCTTCTTGTTCCTTCTCTGCTGGGCAACCCACCCTGCTGGCCCCTTGTTTTCCCTTTTCTTGCCATTGCCCCGGAGCTCAGGCCCTCCCCACGGGGCCCTAGAGCCTCCCTGCCTACCTCGCTGTATGTAACGCAGCGGGCGCCCACCCCTCCACACACCCCCCTCACCACACACCACGCTACTCACACACACCCCCACACATGTACCGACACGCCCCACCACACAGACGCGTGCACACACACCACCCATTCACACACACGTACACAAACACAGAGGCTCTGTCAGCCCCTCTGTGTGGTCTGCTGATCCACGAGCTGAGGGTGTGTACAGGGCAGGTGATGCCGTCCCCAGGCCACCTCTCCTCTACTGCCCTCCGTAACTCACACCACTGCCCTGTGCCACCTAACACCGTTGAGCATTCCAGGCTCTGTGTGTAGGACAGACCTGCATTGAGCCAAACCACTGAACCCATGGTATCTGCTAGAATTAGATTCAGCTGCAAATAACAAAAAGCCCCCCCCCCCCCCCACCCAAAACAAAAAACCCACCTGGGCTTAATAAGCTAGAGTTTTATTTCTCTCTGATGAAAAAGAAGCCTGGAGTGGGCGGCCACACGGTGGGGACCTGACTGTCCTGTGGGACCCTGGGTGACGTTGCTGCTCCACCGTTCTCAGCAGGTGCCTCTCCTTCTCAAGACCACCTGGCAGCCCAGGGTGGCTGCTAGAGGCCCAGCTATTACGTCTCACCTCCAGGCAGCTACTTCCTCACTTTGCTACTTTAGTACACATTCTTGAGTTGTTTTTAAGGATGCAAGGCCCCTTCAGTGTGACTCAGGAAGGCAGCAGCCAACTATCCTCTCAAGTTTCAAAAGCAAGAATTTGAGACTGATTCAGACTCAACCAAAGACGTCCCAGTAACGTCCCTGAATGCATGGCCCACCGGTTCTCTCTCACTTTGGATTTCTGAACCTGCAGTTTTGGGAATGGTCCTGACCTCTGGAATAAAATGAAACAGAAGACACCAGGGACTTCCCTGGTGGTGCAGTGGTTAAGAATCCTCCTGCCAATGCAGGGGACACAGGTTCGAGCCCTGGTCCGGGAAGATCCCACATGCCGTGGAGCAATTAAGCCTGTGCACCACAACTACTGAGCCTGCACTCTAGAGCCTGCGAGCCACAACTACTGAAGCCCGCGTGCCACAACTACTGAGCCCGCGCGCCTAGAGCCCGTGCTCAGCAACAATGAGAAGCTCGTGCACCACAACGAACAGCAGCCCCTGCTCACCACAACTAGAGAAAGCCCACGCACAGCAACGAAGACCCAATGCAGCCAAAAAAAAAAAAACCCCAAACCCCAAAAAACAACAACAACAACAGAAGAAAAGGTATCCACACACAGCACCTTGGGCAGCAGACAGTCTAAGGGAAGGTGGTGTCTGCTGTATGTTCTGCATCGGGGGCCCAGCTAAGAACCTAAGGCAGCGGTTCTCAGACTTGTCTGCACAGTTTGGAATCACTTAGGGAGCAGCTTCAAATATTGCTGCCACCCGTGTCCACCCCAGTGACTGTGGTTTAATTAGGGTGGGTGTGGCTTGGGTTCTGGAATTTTTAAGAAGTCCCAAGTGATTCTAATACCAGCCAAGTTCGGAAACCCCTGCGCTAAGGAAAGCCGTGGCCCTCACACCAGAGCGGCACCCTGGGGCCCATCCTCACTTGCTCTGGCTGATAATGCGGGCGGGGGAGAGGGAGGAATGAAAGGAAGGCAGCCCCAGGCCCGCATCACTCCCAGGGCTCCCAGCCTGGCTCCCAGCCTTTCTCAGCCTGGCTGCACGTCACGACCACCTGGGAGTTGGAAAAAAAATCCTATGCCAGTACTATTCTACGTGTGTTCTGGGAGATCAAAGCTACCTGAGCCCAGCAGCTCATGGAGCGGCACCCTGTGACCCGGCTGTACAGGTGGTGGGTCAGAGTCAAAGGTCCAGGGAGCAGGGTGATGCCCGCTGAGCTGGGGTAAAGCACGCGTGCTGGTCCCCACGGGGCCCGCGGACCCCGTGTCCTGACCTTGGAGGAGCAGACAGGCAGCTCCCCAGCTGACTGACCGCGGGGTTTCAGAGGGCCTGGTGGGGAGAGATGCTGACGTCTGCTGTGGGCAACACACACGGTCCCGGAGACGTGGCCACTCATTCAACGGATATAGTCCGCGTCCTACTGTGTACTCGGCTCACGGAGCTGCCAGGGACGCAAGTGAAGGCTAAAACAAAAACGAGCAAAGACATGGTCCCTGAGCTCTGGGGCTCACAGCCCATCGGGAGAGACAATATGAATCAAAGAATCCACACATCAGCTATAACCAGAGCCACAAAGAGTGGGAAAGGGACAGTGGGAGTAGAGGAAGTGGGGGCTGGATGGGGGGTGGGAGAGGGGGGCAGTGCAGACCTGCCTCGGGAGGCAATGCTAGAGAGGCCATGTGAGCCCAAGGAAGAGGTGGAGTGAAGAAGGCAAAAGCCAGGGAGTTGCTGGGAGGAGGGAAGAGAGATCCTGGGTGGAGAAACCGGCACATGCAAAGGCCCTGCAGCAGGAGGACAGATGGGGGTGGGGGAAAGAAGGTCAGTGAGGCCGGAGCACAGAGAGCAAGACAGAGAAAAAGATGAAATGAGCTGGACTGGGGGGTCAGGCTGACCACATAGGAAACTGTGCACTCCATACAGAGAGTATGAAGCTCAGGCTTTCCAGCCCCCTAATTATCTGTAAAAATGGGAAAATAATAGTATCTACTTGTTGGACGGTTGTGGTGACTGAATGAGACTGGCCAAGCCCTGGGCTCAGTGCCTGGCACGAGCGCTCTAGAAATGTTAGCTATTATTCTTAATGAAACTACTTTTATCATCACCACAGACAATAACATGTTTCAAAAATGAGGATCAATTATGAAGCTGAATTACTGTTATTGTCGTGTTCCTGTTGAGGGCTCTGGAGGGGCCGTGCTGAGCCAACGACAGTTCCCAGTTCTGAGGGAGCTGGTGCCGGGTGGGGATCTCCCGGGTGGTCCTCAACGTGTCTTCCTGCCCATGTGGGTCCACACATGCCGCGTGCTGGGGCGGCAGACCTGGATCCCGGCCTGACTCGGGGCCTGGGGACAGAGGCACCTGCCCTGTGAAGTTCAGAAGTGAAGGGCACCCACACATGAGCACAGAGTGGGCCCTGGGCCTGGCACGTAAGTGCTCCTTGCACGTGTGTGATCCACGAATAACAAGGCCATGTGGAGCCCTGAGGGGCCACTGTCCACAGGCTGGGGCTCCAGTCCGGGAGGCTCCAGGGGCTCTGGATGGATTGCTTCCTGCCACTCCAGCTGGAGACTGCCCCGCCCACCATGGGAGACAGATCAGGTGAAGGGAGGACAACTCCTCGTAAGACTGCGAAGAGTAGAGAGCGTCAACCGGATCTTATAGAACGAAGGGGTTTTTGACTGCTTGAAGACCATGCGAGGAAACAAAAAGAAAAAAACCAACCAGCTGAGAACAGGCTGAGAGATAAACGGCCAAAACAGAACTACAAAAATGAAGAAGAGGTACAGACAGTATTTAGAACATTTGTGCTGCTTAGTTCCTTCAGTTTCTCTAATGATCTCCGATTTATAAAGAAGTACATTTTTGTTCTGATAACAGCTATCATTTTGAGTGTCCCCTGTACACCAGGTGTTTCACATACATAACTGCTGCTAACTGAAAACAATCCTTGGTGCTCAGTGCTGGCCCCTCAGGTGAGAACTGGGCATCTGACTGCCCAGTTCCACCTGTGTCCTGATGCCACTCCAATGCTGCTGCAGGGTTTTGCCAAGGGAGTGACTGTCGGACACCCTGACTCCACTCCATCCACCCCATCCTACACGCCAACATCAATCATGCAGCCCTGTGTTCCCATGATATGTGGCTGCTCAAAATTTCTAATAATGAGTCTGCCCAGAGCTCCAATCAAAGAATGCTTTTGCTGGTCTCCAAACTTTTTTTTTTTAACTGGAGTATAGTTGCTTTACAATATTGTGTCAGTTTATACTGTATAGCAAAGGGAATCAGCTCTACAAATACATATATCCCCTTTTTTTTGGATTTCCTTCTCATTTAGGTCTGCTGGTCTTCAAACTTTTTTGATGGTACATATCTGTCATTAAAATTTTTTAAGTTATACCTCCAACAAATACACATTTATAAGCTATGTAATTGCACAGTGATACTAGTATGTTATGTATGTGATATAACATATTAAAAAGAGAACTTAACATGAGCTACAGTGATCTAAGTTTCCAACTTAAGAAACTGGGTGGGGGGGAGTGATGGGGAGGGAAGCAAATCAAACCCAAAACAAGCAGAAGAAAGGAAATAAAGGTAAGAGCAGAAATCAGTGAAATAGAAACAAAAAACAAAGGAAAATAAATGAAACCAAAAGCTAGTTCTTTGAGAAGATCAATAAAGTTGATAAACCTGTGACCTGACTGATCAGAAGTAGAGAGAAACACAAATTACCAATATCAGAATGAGAAAGAGACCATCATCACTGATTCAACAGACATTAAGAGAATAATAAGGACTTCCCTGGTGGCGCAGTGGTTAAGAATCCGTCTGCCAGTGCAGGGGACACGGGTTCAAGCCCTGGTCGGGGAAGATCCCACGTCTCGGAGCAACTAAGCCCACGTGCCGCAACTACTGAGCCTGCGCTCTAGAGCCCACGAGCCACAACTACTGAAGCCCATGCACCTAATACAGCCAAAAATAAAATATAAATAAATTTTTAAAAAGGATAATAAGAGAATATTATGAAAAAGTCTATATCAATAAATTTGACAAGATGAATGGACTCAAACCAACAAAGCTTACTTAAGAAGAAACAGATATCATAAATAAACATATATACATTTTTAAAAATCAGATTTGTAGTTTGAAATCTTCCCACATGAAACAAAGCTCAGATGGCTTCACTGGCTAATTTTACCAAACATTTAAGGAAGAAATAATACCAGTTCTACACAAACTCTTCCAGAAAATTGAGGAGGAGGGAATACTTCTTAACACATTCTATGAAACCAGCAGTACTCTGATACCAGAACCAGAAAGAGAAAAGTACAGACAAATATCCTTCATGCACATAAATGTAAGAGTTCTCAGCAAAAATTTACCAAGCTGAATCCAACAATACATAAAAAATTAATATATTATAACCAAATAGGATTTATTCCAGAATGCAAGGATGAAGGAATAAACATTCGAAAATCAGTCAGTGTAATTCCCCATATTAAGAGACTAAAGAAGAAAAACCATATAACCATCTCAAAATCCAATATACATTCCTGATAAAAATTATCAGCAAAGTACAAGTTTATTAAGATTGTAGGATACAAGGCCAATCTGCAAAAATCAAGTGTATATCAGTACACGAGAAATTAATAATTTGAAAATGAAATTAAGAAAACAATTCCATTTACAATAGCATCAAAAAATACAATATTTATGGGCTTCCCTGGTGGTGCAGTGGTTGGGAGTCCGCCTGCCGATGCAGGGGAGGCGGGTTCGTGCCCCGGTCCGGAAGGATCCCACATGCCGCGGAGCAACTGAGCCTGTGCACCACAACTGCTGAGCCTGCGCTCTAGAGCCTGCGAGCCACAGCTACTGAAGCCCGTGCACCTAGAGCCCGTGCTCCGCAACAAGAGAAGCCACTGCAATGAGAAGCCCGTGCACCGCAACAAAAAGTAGCCCCCACTAGCTGCAACTAAAGCCCACGTGCAGCAACAAAGACCCAGGGCAGCCAAAAATAAATAAATAAATAAAATAAATTTATTTTAAAAAAAAAGAAGATATACAGATGGCAAATAAGCCTATGCAAAGATCATCACGTTTTAGGGAAATGCAAATTAAAACAATGAGCTACCGCCACATACTTCTTAAAAAGACTGACTATACCAAGTGGTAGGGAAGATGTGGAGCAACTGGAACTCCCCCTCACTGCTGGTGGAGATGGTATGACCACTTAGAGAAAAATAGTTTGGCAATGTCTTAACAACCTAAACACACATTTATCGTATGACCCAGCCTATCCACTTGTAGATGTTTACCCTAAGGGACCTCCCCACAAGGACTTGCATAACAATGTTTATAGCAGTTTTATTTTAATAGCCCCAAACTGAAAACAACCGAAATGTCCACCAAGCCTTGACTTGGATGAACAAACTGTGGTACTGCCCCGCAACAGAATACCACCCGGCTATTGAAAGGGATAAACTATGGATACACACAATAGCACGTGTGAAATTCAAAGTAATTGAAAGAAGCCAGACCAGAAAAAAAAAAAGAGCACCTACTGCATGGTTCCATTTATATAAAATTACAGAAAATGCAAACTAATCCGGAGTGACAAGAAGTAGATGGGTGGTTTCTTAGAGACAAAAGGGGAGAGAGATGAATTAATTACAGAGGCACAAGAAAACTTGGAGGGCAGGGGACAACGGATATAAGTTTTTGATGTGGTGACAGTTTTATGGGTATATACCTGTGTTTCGTGTATGAGTTGTACACGTTAAATGTGTATAGGTTAATGTATGTCAATTATGCCTCAACAGAACTGTTTTTAAAAAGATGAGTTAAAATGTTAATGTTTTCTTTTCACACCCTGGGGGCTCATCTACCTCCAGGACCCCTCGACTCTGGAGAAAACCCTGTCCAACTTGTGCTGTGTGGGCTGTGGCCTCTCCTGACACCCAGGGAGAGAGCTGGGAAACTCTTAGAAGAGAAACTCTCCACTGGAAGCAATTTCAGATGAATACCGAAATGACAGAAGAAAGATGGTGTAAATACAACCTGTAAATATAAAAACATACATTATGTGGATTGTGCATTAATTCTGTTCCTGGAAATCATCACGGGAAACTGTTAATAAGGAGCACTTGGGGAGAGGAAGGGGCCGTGGGGAGTGGGCAGGGAGGGAGGCGTTCGCTTTTCACTTTGCACCTTTCTCTTGTATTTGAATTTTCAGCACTTGGTACGTAGGGCACTTTTGAAAAAATAAAACCAGGTTCCATTGGCTAGTGAGTTTATTGGTCATCTTTTGGTTTGTGTCATTCTTTTTACAAGAAGCTACCTTATAGATATTATCTGGGAGGGAGGAAGGAAGGAAGGTTGAGAAGAGGGAGGAGAGAGGATGCAAGCAAGCAATGACAGAAAGGAAAGCCACCCACAAAACGGGGCTCGCCGAAGAGAAATTACGACCCTGGAGCTCTGGGGACAAAGGGAAAAGCATGGTGACCAAGTGAGGAAGGACAAAGTGTCCAAAGACACTGCTCATGAAAACAAAACGAATTTGTTCTGAGAGCTAAATTTCTCGCCCACTTTAAAAACATCCAAAGAATGTACTGGCCAGGGTCTTTTATTCTGTTATATTCTCCCCTTCGCACACAACTATCATAGAAGCTGGCAGGGAATGGAATGAGTAGGTCAGAAGGAACAACATTGTCTTGGAAACTAGCGGGAAAGGAGCTACACCTGTTTTACTTCTCTTCCAAAGTATTTCGATCTCACTGATGGAGCCGCTCTTCTCCAGGTACTGCTGCCTAGTCAGTATGTTTGGCACTGAGTTACTGGCCAGTCCTACACCAGCACAGCCAAAACATGTTTGTTAGAGAAACATGAGGTCATTTCTCGCAAGCAATTAGTTGCACAAGAATATGTTTGCTTTCAAAACCAAACTCTGCCATAAAAAAAAAAAAAAAACAAAAACTATTAGAGCTAATAAACGAGTTCAGCAAGGTTGCAGGATACAAGGTCAATACACAAAAATCTGTTGCATGCCTACACACTAGCAAGGAATGATCTGAAAAGAAAACGAAGAAAAGAATTCCACTTATGATAGTATCAAAAAGAATAAAATAATTAGGAATAAATTTAACAAAAGAAGTGTAAGACTTGTACACTGAAAACCACAAAACATTCTTGAAAGAAATTAAAGAAGATCTAAATAAACGGACAGATATCTCCTGCTCATGGATTAGAAGACTCAATATTATTAAGATGGCAGTAACACTCAAAGTCACTTACAGATTCAACACAATCACTATTGAAAGCCCAGCTGTCATTTTTGAAGAGACTAATAAGCCAATCCTAAAATTAATATGGAAATACAAGAGACCCAGGATAGCCAAAACAATTTTGAAAAGAGCAAAGTTGGAGAACTCACACTTCCCAATTTCAAAACTTACTACAAGCTACCATAATCAAGAATTTGCAGTACTGGCATAAGGACAAATATGTGTGTGTGTACACACACACACACACGCACACGCACACACATATATATCAATGGAATAGAACTGAGAGTCCAGAAATAAACTCGTACATCCGTGGTCAACTGATTTTCCACAAGGGTGCCAAGATAACTCACTGTGGGAAAGAATAGTCTTTCAACAAATGGTCCTGGGACAAGTGGATATCCACATGCAAAAGACTGAAGCTGTACCCCTACCTCGCACCATATACAAAAATCAACTCAAAATGGATCAAAGACCTAAATGGAAACGCTAAAACTATAGAATTCTCAGAATAAAACATAAGGGAGGGACTTCCCTGGTGGTGCAATGGTTAAGAATCTGCCTGCCAATGCAGGGGACATGGGTTTAAGCCCTGGTCCGGGAAGATCCCACATGCCACGGAGCAACTAAGCCCGTGCGCCGCAACTACTGAGCCTTCACCCTAGAGCCCGTGAGCCACAACTACTGAAGCCCGCACACCTAGAGCCCGTGCTCCGCAGCAAGAGAAGCCACCGCAATGAGAAGCATGCGCACCGCAAAGAAGAGTAGCCCCCGCTCGCCGCAACTAGAGAAAGCCCGCGCGCAGCAACAAACACCCAATGTAGCCAAAAATAAATAAATGAATAAACTAAATAAAAAATAAACAAACAAACATAAGGGAACATCTTCATGACCTTGGACTAGGCAGTGGTGTCTTGCTTGACATCAAAGTATGGGCAACAATAGAAAACAACAGCTAAATTAGACTTTATCAAAATTAAAAACTTCTGTGCATCAAAGGCCACCGTCAAGAGAATGGAAAGATAACCCACAAAATGGGAGAAAACATTTGCAAATCACACATCTGGTAAGGGTCTAATATCCAGAGCATATAAAAGAACTGCAGCTCAACAAAAAAATACAAACAATCCAATCACAAAATGAGCAAAGCATTTGAATAGATACTTCCTCAAAGAAGATATATAAATGGCCAACAAGCACAGGAACAGGTGCTCAACATGCTTAGTCATTAGAGAAATGCGAACCCAAACCCACAAGGAGATATCACTTCACACCCACTAGTATGACTATTATCAAGAGATGGACAATAACAGATGTTGGCAAGGATGTGGAGAAATTGGAACCCTCAGACATGGCTGGTGGGAATGTAACATGACGCAGCCACTTCAGGAAATAGTTTGGCAGTCTTTCAAAAGGCTAAACATAGAGCCACCGTATTACCCAGCAATTCCACTCCTAAGCATATACCAGTGAGAACTAAAAACGTATGTCCCCGTGAACACTTGTGTGCCAATGTTCACAGTAGTGTTACTCACAAGGGCCAAAAAGTGGAAACGACCCAAGTGCCCATCAGCTGACGAATGGATATAATGTGGTACGGCTATAAAATGCAATATTATTCGGCCGTAAAAAGGAATGCTACGACGTGCATGAACCTTGAAAACATTATGCTAAGTGAAAGAAGCAGACACAAAAGGTCACATATTGTCTCATTTCATTTACATGAAATGTCCAGAATAAGCAAGTCCACTGAGACAGAAGGTAGATTAGAGGTTGCCAGGGGGCTGGGAGGAGTGGGGAGTGGGCAGTGACTGCTGAGGTCTGAGGTTTCTTTTTGCGGGTGATGAAAATGTTTCAGAATTAGACAGTGGTTGAACAGCTCTGTGAATCATACTGAATCATACACTTTAAAAGGGTGAATTATATGGTACATGAATTATATCTAAATAACAACGACAACAACAATCTGTCCTGGTCTTGCCAAATATTAATGAAGCTTCACTACACCTGTAATGGCCCCCACTGTCCTCCAAGATCTGGCCCGAAACGTCCAGTCTTATCTCCTACTCAGCCCCTTAAAGGAAGCCCCACTCTCGCTGCTCCTGGCTTCCCCCCAATCTCTCCACAGCCAGGGCTATGCCCAGGGCTGCAAACCAGTAGAACTATATTCTATTCTATCTACAGTCAAATAGTCTGCAGATGGGTTCACAGTGGGGCGTTTTTGGGTTTTGTTTCCTAACAGAATTAGTTACCAACAGGAGATTTCACATAAACATCCGTATTCTGGCTACAACAGACTCTGCTGGCTGCCTATCCAAGAGCCATGCTCCCCCTCCTCCCTGGGAAGGGAACGCTCATTTCATCCTGGTGTCTGCTCGGGGCAAGTGGGTCCACCCCAGTGGAGGAAGCACATCAGCCCGTGGTGGAGAGCCACGGCAACAGAAACAGGCTCTGGCTGTTTGAGCAGAAAACAGTTTTATTAAATGTCAAAAACCGATTGACCTTAAAGGTTCTGAAGCTTGAACGCCAGGACACCTCACCTGCACAGTCCCGCGAGTGTTCTAGGTTAGGTAGGGAAGCCAGGCCGCAAGCAGCAGGCGATTCTCCGTGAACAGTCTGGAAAATATCCGAGAGATCTAGGACAAAGAGCCCTGGTATTTACTTGGTATGATTTCTTGACTCATTTCTCAATGTTCCCTTTCATACTTAATTTTCCATGTAGTGAATTAGATGCTCCAGATGTTAGAATGACAAAGATTTAAAGCAGCTATTATGACTGTGCTCAAGATGGCAAATGAGAATATGCTCATGTTGAATAGGAACAAATACGAAATCCCAATAGAGAAACAGAAACTATAAAAAACAATAAAGGACTAGATGGAAATTCCAAAACTAAAAATTCAAATATTTGAAAGGAGGCTGGAAAAAAAAGAGTCTCCTGGATTCTACCCAGGAGGTACAGGATTCATGAGGCTGAAAATTCTTTAGACAAAGCCACGGTATTCAAAGGGTACCGGCAGGTAGAAGGGGTCTTCTAGAGCCTGTGATCCAGTTCTGTCTAATGAAACAAAATGGAAAGAATGTCCTGATAAAAAGAGAGAAAAATCTATAAGAAGCAATGATCTCTTATCCCTCACCCTTATTTATCCTTCCTGCCTTGAACCCTGCTGTCTTGTGAGAACATGATGATGCCTGGAGCTACAGAAGCCATTCTGCAGCCTTCAGGGGGAGTAGTGGGAAGGGAGACACAAGCTGAGCCAGAGCCCTGGTGATGCAAATCTGTTGAACATACCATGGAACAACCTGCTTCTGGATTTCTTGTCATGTGAGATGATAAACTGTTCTTAATTGGACATCTGTTACTTACGAGTCCAAGTACATCCCAACTAAAACATAGCGTCTCTTGAAAATGGACAGATCTGGCAAAACGGAACGAGCCAGCCTCTTTAGACAGGCCGGGAGCTCTCTAGTCACCGATCTCACTAGGTCCCCACTGCAACCGAGTTTGCAATCCCTGCCCTACACGTCTTCTGAGAGATGAATCAACTGCTCCCTCTTCTACAAAGCACTTCCCGATTCCTGCCTCCCCCATCTAACTAGAAGTAGTTTCCCGAAGTTCTGCCTCTGCCTCCTCTCTATCTCCTATTGTAATTGGACACTTAATCCCCTCCCACCTATCAGCCCCCTGAGGGCAGGAACCACCTTCTTAAACCAGGAAAACAATTCCCACCTTACTCCAATCCTCCAGCAAACGCTGGGCTCTCAGCCCTTAGCCCCAGTCGCCTGGAGCACACCCATGACGGTCAACTCTGAAGCCTGGATCCCAGGCCCTGCCAGAGACCCGGCCCCACCCGGGCTCTCCCCTTACTCAGGAAGCATGCTGTGATGAAGGCGATTGTGTAAGACCTTTCCCGGGATAATCTGGGAAGAACCTCTGGTCAGCTACATATTCCAGAAAAAGATGGAAATTTACACACCTGCAAGTCTCCCCCATTTTACAAAAGAGAAAAGCCAGGCAACTTGAAAACTCACATACCAATCACAGATCCAAACCCCCACAGTTCTGCCCCAGAGGGCAGTGCCCCACAGAGGACAAGAACACTCAGAGCACCTCAAGTCGTTGACAAATCCGAGAAACATGACTTCCTTTTGCATCAATCCTGGATCTAATTTAACCATACAAATGCTCCCTGAACTAGCAGTTGATTTCCAGTTCCAGCTTTTGGTAGATTCTCTCCTGGCACCTGGCTCTTGACTCTGGGCTTGGCCTTTACTTTTAAAAACTTATGTAAAAAACACATAACGTAAAAGTTGCCATCTTAACCATTTTTTTTCATCTTAACCATTTTTAAGCGTACAGTTCAGCAGTGGTAAGTACATTCACATTGTTCACCATCACCACTACCCATTTCCAGAACTTTTTCATCATCCCAAACTGAAACGCTGTACCCATGAACAACTAACCTCCCATTCCCCCTCCCCTAGCCCCTGGCAACCACCATTCTACTTTCTGTCTCTATGAATTTGACTACTCTAGGTACTTCATATAAGAGAAATTCTACAGTATTTATCTTTTTGTGGCTGGCTTATTTCACTTAGCATAATGTCCTCAAGGTTCATCCACGTTGTAGCATGTGACAGAATTTCCTTCCCTTTTTTTTCAAAGATTTTTTGAATGTGGATCATTTTTAAATGTTTCATTTAATTTGTTACAATGTTGCTTCTGTTTTATGTTTTGGTTTTTTGTCTGCCAAGTGTGTGGGATCCTGGCTCCCTGACCAGGAATGGAACCCACACCCACTGCATTGGAAGGCGAAGCCTTAACCACTGGGCCACCAGGGAAGTCCCAGAATTACCTTTCTTTTTAAGGCTGAATAATACTCCACTGCACGTATAGACCACATTTTGCTTATCCATTCAGGCGTCAGTGGACGACTGGGATTTGGGTCCCTTCCGCCATTTGGGTGTCGTGAGTGACGCTGCTGTGAACACGGGGGTACAAATAGTCCCCGCTTTCCCTTCTTTTGCGAACCAGGCCTTTGCCTTTGCCCAAACCAATCAAGATCCTGACCTTGGGCACAGCATTCTGTGGCCCAGTCTCTATTCCAACGGGAGGGAAAGAGACATCCTCCCTCCCCCCCCCCCCGCCCCCACCTTAATGCCGGGAGAACCGCTCTGCAGTGGAATGAGCTACCAGAGCTGAACTCAAGGGCCCGTTCCCGGGTCCACCCCATCCCAGTGGAGGGCGAATCAGGGACAATGTGGCAAGCAGCAAAGAAGAGTGGGACGTCCCCTCTGCCTCAGCGCGAGGAGACACAGACCACCTCGCGCAGGAGAAGAGTGGGACAAGGGAGGCCTCTGTTCCCCAAAGGGCAGGCCTGCCACAGAGGCGCGAAAGGGCAGCCCAGGCTGCAGGGGCAGAGGTTATGCAAAGGGAGAGGAGGCCGAGACTGGCGCTATTCAGAGGACCTCAGTTAGAGGGTCCCAGGCGTAGGGGCAGGGGCGGGGGAGGGGGGAGTGGGAGGAGTCTGGAATGCTCTAATGTGACAGATGGCCCCCAGCTCAGCCAACGCCTGGAGGGAAGGCACAAAAGCAGAAATTCAAAGGGCTGCTTGCCGGTGGTGGTGGTGGGGGGTTAATGGTGCATCATGGGTCTATAACCTTGGCCTTCAGAGCTACGTGCTTCCATGTTTTAGCGGGAGGGTGGGCAGACTGCAGCTGGTGGGCAAGGGCGCGGTCTGGAAACCTGTGGATCCCTCTCACCGTCTGCCCTAAGCACCTTCCAATCGGTTACATGGTATTTTTTGGTGCCAAAGTGTCTAGGTTCAGGCACCAAATGATGACAGCCCGGTAAGGGTGCAGCCACAGAAGGGGAAACTAATTGCTTCTGTGAACTCTGAACATCTGAAAGGGTAAACATGACTCAGGTACTTCCCTGGTGGCGCAGTGGTTAAGAATCCGCCTGCCAATGCAGGGGACAGGGGTTCGAGCTCTGGTCTGGGAAGATCCCACATGCCTCTGAGCAACTAAGCCAGTGCGCCACAACTACTGAGCCTGCGCTCTAGAGCCCACGTGCCGCTACTGAAGCCCTCGCACCTAGAGCCCGTGCTCCGCAACAAGAGAAGCCACCGCAATGAGAAGCCCGCGCACCGCAACGAAGAGTAGCCCCCACTCGCCGCAACTAGAGAAAGCCTGTGTGCAGCAACGAAGACCCAACGCAGCCAAAAATAAGTAAATTAAAAAAAAAACAAATAAAAATAACTTAAGTGTATCCCTTACATGTCAGGACCAAGGTACAGACTCAAAGCTCTCACTCCAGCCCAGTCCAAACTTAGGGGCTCCGCTGATGCCC
Source organism: Stenella coeruleoalba (assembly GCF_951394435.1). NCBI lineage: Eukaryota > Metazoa > Chordata > Mammalia > Artiodactyla > Delphinidae > Stenella > Stenella coeruleoalba. Next base: position 9,411,182 of record NC_137159.1, on the reverse strand, counting down.
TAGGAGCTGAGGAGGGCTGCGGGGAGGGGCACAGCTTCAGGGCCCTCCCCCTTGGTGACTCCAACCCAAAGAGCTTCCCTGATTTGATGCAGATGTTCCTGGAACCCACCCAAGCAAACTGGGGCTCTCAGGAAGAAGCTGGAGGTAAGCTGTCCTCGTAAATCCAGAGAACCCAGCTCCCAGACTGTTCCAGGATCCTAAGTCTGTGAAGTCAGCCTGGACTTGGCCCTGGTGACATGGAGCTGAGGCCAGAGAAGGTGCTGGGGAGCCTGTTGGCTCAGCTTTTTACTAATGCAGGAGCCAGAGCCAAAGATGGCCTGATGTCTCCGTGTCCCGGTGATGCAACATCCCCACTAGCACCTCTCCCACACACTGGGCTGGGGCGGTGCGGGGCTGAGGGCTGAGTACTATGCAGGCTCTCGAGCTTGGGTACCCAGCATGCCAGCTGCTGCCCTGCACCCGAGGTACTGACCAGACGGACGGAAGAGCCCATCCACGCTGAGGTCCCACAGGAGACCAAAGGCTCCCAAAGAAGTTTCTGGAGGCCATGTCAGCAGCTAGGAGGAGAAGAAAAAAACAGGTTAGCTGGGTCATTCCTATGGAGTAATAGCAGAAACCTTTATTACGCCATATTAAATACGTCCCATTTAATCCTCACGAATCCACACAGTAGAAGGATATTGTCATTATTGCTGCTTTACAGATGAAGAAACCAAGCTCAGAAAGGTCAAGCAACTTCCCCAGGGTCACAGAGCAACGAAGCAGAAAAGCCAGGATTCAATCCCAGGTCTATGTGACTTGAAATCTCCTACTCTGTCCACCTCCCTGTGTGGGAGTCTTGGTCCTTCTGCCCCTCACTCCCTGTGGTCACAGCCACGCCCCTCCAGGGCAGGAACCGGTGTAGGGAAGAGAAAGAGCTCAGCGGCACTGACTACCGTCAGCTGTACAAGATAAAGTGCGGCCCCTCTTCGAGGCCCTCACATCACTTCCAGGCCAGGGCCTTCACTCCGAACATCTGAGCCTCGGGAGCCCACCGGCTCTGGGAGGTCCTTGGTACTGAGTGCGGATCCTCAACAAGCTGGTGGGGGGAGGGTGGGCAGGGCACCCACCTGACTCAAACGCACTGGGATTCTTATTCGAACACTCCTTGAGTCTGCGGCCACAGCTGGGGATTTGGAACGTGAACAGAGTGTGACATGGAGACATGCACCCTCCCCACCAGCGCCATCCAGTCCGGGGACACACAGGTGAGGCCAGGCCACGCCGTGCAGCACACCATCCTCCCTCTGGAGAGTGCCGAGGAAAGCCCGCTGCAGTGGGCGCTCGGTTCAGGACCAAGGCTCCCACCCCCACGGGCTGGGCATTGCTGCTGGCTGATTGACCTCGGACAGAGGGAGTCCCTCACCCAAGGTCACACCCCCCTCTCCAAGTGCAGCCTTCGTCTGATAACTAGCCGATGCTGGGGTCCAAAGGCCAGGACCCCTTGCCTCAAATGGGACAACTCTAAAGGGTAATCCCAGTTCCAGAGCACCCCAGGACTGGCCGTGGCCTGGCATGCAGTTGCTTTGCTACTCGGCTTCTCCTTCTGCCCCGGCCCTGCTGCCCTCCCTCCCTCACAGGGGCGGCTTCCTGCTTCCCAGGGATCTGACCTAAGACACGAGAACCCTGCCTCCCTCTTCCTTTCCTAACTTTTTTATAGTCGAACACGTGATCGTTCCCCAACAAGAATACAAATTCACTGACAGCATAAGCTTCCTGCTTTTGTCTGCCCTCCCCAGCAAGGCTCACCTGGGAAGCATACACTAGGGCTCCAGTGACGAGCTCACACAATTCACGAGCACTAAGGCTGAAGCCTACTCACCCAGTGCCCACTGTTCACTCCACTGAAGCCCCCGGCTTCAGGGAGGGTGGCGGACAGCAGGAACTAGTCTCCATGGGGACACAGGATGGCCTTTCCAGAGAGTTGAAGGAGCAGGGTTGGAGCGGTCTGCCCAACTCCCCCACCCCCTAGCTCTCAGAATCAACCCCGGGTATGCATGTGGGACCCCAGCAGCCCTGTGAGCCTGCTCCCCTAGCGGCCTTTGATTGGGGGTGGTCACTGAACCCCTCTTAGGCCAATCAGACTCTCTTTCCTGAGAATTTACTTAGCCATGGAGCCTGGGGTACAGAGAGAAGCCGAAAGCCTGTCCTAGGATCCCGACCCTTGTCCAACCTGGTTCCAGCTCACCCTGAGGCCCAGCTGTATCCCTGCCCTTGGATCCCACGAACCGCCCCTGCACCTTCATCGGAGCGCCACCCGCCCCAGCAGCTTCAGGCAGCCCCCGTGGATCTGTGCCTCTCACTAACAGCGCGCGGTTCTGAAGTATGCGGAACCCCATGGCCACGTTCTACGCATCTACCTGGGACACCATTTCCAGGACCTTTCTGTCCCTAGAGCTCAGCATGTAGCCTGTCCTGAACCAAGGTCTGCAAAGGAACCAATGCTACTGTTGCTGTGGGAAAATAAGTTCCAAGTGACAAGAAAACCAAAACCTCGGAAGTGAAACATCAGAGCCCATCCTAAAGCCTGTAGTGTGATCACGTGAGTGGCAGACAGCAGCTGCCCTGGTCCTCCTTCCCCTCCGGAGACAAAGATGTTGGGCAGGGTCTCCCCCAGAAGAGGCCCCCAAGGCCAAGCGCACCCCTTTCACTGATCTGACTTTAGCCGTGGGCAGGGAGAGGAGCTGCTTTGTTTCTCCTTGCTGGAGATGGAGAACCTGACCTCCGTGCTAACTTCATTTCTTCCAGATGATGCCCAGACCCTGGGCAGAACCTCGGGGGGCTATAAGGACAAGGCAGCTCACAGGATTTCCTCACTCAGCCTTCGCGTGGGACTACCGACCTCAGTTTACAGAGTGGAAACTGAGGCACAGAGCTGATGTTAAATAACTCCCCAAGTCGCACAGTAGTATGTGGAGGAGCAGGGCTCGGTCCTCTGCTCTCGGGTACCCCCCAGGTGACAGACGTGGGGGGAGAGACAAGGCGGGGCTCGCTCACGCCTCCACGCCGTGTCAGGGTCACACAAGGACCCTCTGTGGGCGACATCTCAGACCGGCTCTTTGTGCCTCCGATGCCCGACTTTGCGTCTGTCGTGCGCTGAGCAAGGAGAAAGAAGCCTGCACTGAGTGTGGACGGAGAATAATGGCTGCTCTGTTCCCTGTGTGGCCTGGGCCCGGGGGAGGGGCAGGGCAGGGCCGATGGGAAGGAGCCCAGAGGGAAGGAGAGAGAGCCAGAGGGCTCCTTCTGGAAGGCAGCCAGCCTGCCGAGGCTGAGGAGTTCCGAGGACAATCCGCCCCGCAGGGTGGCTCTAATTCACGGCTGGGGTCCAGGCTCCAACTGGCAGGAATGGGACCAGCTGGAACTTGGGACCTGCCGGTCCCCAGGCAAGGGAAGGTCCTGGGTGGGGGCCAAGGCTGCATCCCCGTGCCCCGCGTTCAGATCCCAGCAGCTGGTTCCCGGGCCTTCCCTTCTGGCTTCTCACTGTCTTTCTCAGCGCAAAGGTTCTGAGCCCCGGGCAGAATGCATGTGCCCCTGGCAGCAACCGGAACGGAAGGGAGGGGAAGACAGAGCAGCTGTTCTAGGCTTTTCCAGCCGACCTACAACTCCACGGCGGGAGGCAAACACCCGAGCACCCCAGCTCAGCATTCACCAGGGCCCTCACGCTCCCGCTGCCCATGGGACGAGGGCCGGGACCTGTGACTTGGAGATGAGCCTGGACACAAGGTGAGCAGGTGCTCACACCTGCTGAGGGGCCCTGCCGGAATCACACAGAGGGCCTCTGGGGGCAAAGCAACACCCTGTGAGGCACACGCTCTGGGGGGACCGGAGTGAAGACAACAGACCGGTCCCTGCACCTCCCTGTCTCTGTCATCACAAGCCCCCCTCCCTCCTCCAGCCTCAGCTGGGACAAACCCAGCAGCACCCAAGGCCAGAAGAAGAGGGTGGGTGCCCAGCCCCCCCTGCCAGCGGCCCTGCCCAGACTGTTGTGCCGGCACGCTCCCGCCCCCTGGCGGCAGGCCGCGGTGCTCACCTGGAACAGCCACCGGAGCAGGGGCACGGGGCGGAGGCCCGAGGGCAGGTAGAGGCTGCTCAGGAGGCCGCTGCGCAGGAAGGAGAGCTGCTGGGCCGGCGGGGAGCTGTGGGAGCAAAGGGACAGAGGAGCGAGGTCAGGGAGGGAGCCTCCTCAACACGCCTGTCTTGGCGAGGCTGGGTTCAGGGGGATGGTTCAGATTTCCGCTTCACCGGGATGCTAGAAGCGCGTCAGTCCCTGCTCTGGACAAAACTGCTGGTGGAGCCCTGGTGCGAGCACCCGCTGGAAGGTAAAACAACCCGTGGCACCATCAGAATCATCTGCTGTCCACGAACACATGTCACAGTAGGGTTTTTCGTTTGTTTGGTTGGTTTTGGTTTTTCTTTGGCCACGCCGTGCGGCATGCGGGATCTTAGTTCCCCGACCAGGGACCGAACCCGGGCCATGGCAGTGAAAGTACTAAGTCCCAACCACTGGACTGCCAGGGAACTCCCTTCACAGTGTTTTAAACACACGACTGAGGAATACAGTTTGTCCTTCCCATTTGACGGGGGTGGGAGGAAACTGAGGTATTTACCAGGGTTGTGAAAAGGACCTGCGTTGCAATGAGGAGAGGGGCCTGGGAGTCGCACCTTTTAGCTGAGGGCTCCGGGCTGCAGCGGGCGGACAGAATTACCCATGGGGCCCACGTGGAGCCAGCATCCGGGGTCTGGTTACACAGAGCGTGTCTGCCCCGTCTTGTGTTTTTCCGAAACAAAGGGGACACCTGAGAAGATGGGAAAGTAACAGAAAGGGGCCCAAGACGGGGAAGTTTTGGGAAGGAAATAACAACCAAGGGTGCCACGTGGGATCCTCTGGAAACCACGTGAGCAGCGACGGTCCCAGGGCCAAGGGGGAAGGGCGCTCAGACTCTCCATACTCCTGGGGCCCTAACCTGCGATTCCATTCCCGACTGGATCCGGCGGGGCCTTTCCCTCCCGCCAGGAGCTGCTGGCGTGGAGAGGAGCCCTGCTTTGAGTACACTGTTGCCCCGATAGATCATCTGGACCCACAGGATCCCAGGTCCCTGTACAACGAGGAGTTGATATATTTTGTGCGGTTTTAGGGCCTCTGGTAGAAGGTGCTTCGTTTCAGAGGGGCTGGCTGGACTGCATCACCCTCTTGTACTCCTGGACGTCCCGTGGAGGCTGGGTGTGGGGTAGGATTCTCCCGCTCCGTCCGTGTTTGGTGAATGCCTCTTCGCTCTCTTTCTAGATAACGTCCTAAAGGCAATTAATAAGGATTCCAGAAAATGAAAAAGTAACTTCGTGTTTGTTCTTCTTTTTTAATGGCCAAATCCCGGCAAAGAGCATTTCAGACAGCATTTAAAGTCATGACTCGAGAGAGAAAGTTCCTCGGTCAGCCCAACCTCCTCCTCTCCTTTTTAAAAAGGACATCATACTTTAATCTGCCAGGAACAGAATGCTCCAAAACAAAGATTCTCCTCGGAGCCAAGCTGCTGTCTGCTTGAGTATATCCAGGCAATTTACAAATTGTATATGTCTTTTTCTTTTTTTTAAATCATTTAGGTTCAGAGAAAGCAGCTTTGTTCCTGTGCTTGTGAAGCTGGCCGTTCTAAAACAGTCCTTTATTTGCACATACAAACACGTGTGCACCCCAGGGCTGCTGGCACACACCACTCTGATCCCCGTGCTCAGTCACACGGACACTTTCATGGACTGACTCCCGCGATGCATGCGTGGTTCAAGCACAGCACCCCGAACACTAGACGATACCCAAGCGCACCGTGTCTGGAGGGCCTCACAAATTGGCAGGACCTGGCCAGGGGCCATGTGGTAAGGAGGCTGGGGCTCCGGGGACTCTAGGAGACTCTGGCTCTGGCATTCTGCTCGGGGGGCACCCGCCAGCTTCTCAGTAGGGGAATTGATTGTACAAGCCCCTGTAGGCTCAGATAAACACATTTCCGACTGCTGCTCAGAGGGAGAGATACCCCTTGGGTGAGAATGTCTCCCTTCTGCTACACCATTCTGCAGTGCAGTTTCTGCCAGAGAAATGCTCAGTCCGCCTTGGGTTCACTGCTGCTGAGCTAGGCTTAGTCTGCAAGACCAGGAGCTGGAGGTACGCCGAGAGGGCACGGTCCGGCTGTGCCTCGAAGCGAACGGCTTTCAAGGAATTCTGTGCCGACAGCCTGATGAGATGCGAGCACTCTCCTCCATGCGTGCTCGGTGTGAGGGAGGCAGTGCTGCCTTGCCGGCTGCACCACGAGTCCCATCACCACTCAGTGGAAGGACAGGCCGGCGGCAGAAGTAACTTCCCGCTTGGGGGAAGGGTGGGGGTGGGCCTGGCGTGCAGACACTGCCCTGATCTGAGGCAGGAGGAGAGTCTGCACAGCAGCACGTGGGGAGGCCTGGAGGAGAAGGGAAGCGTGTGGCAGGTGTGTGCGCTGCAAACTCAAACACCGCAGGTTACGGAATCAACTGCTGTCAGATTTACACAAACCCACGGCGTGTCCACAAGCCAAGAATGCTGACCCCGGGTCCAGGTGGGTGCCTGTGCTTGTGGCAAAGCCAAGGCCAAGGTCAGAAGTTATCCTGAGAATGTCAGAATGTCTCGGAGCAAGAATGGGAGGAGCAGAGCCTCCTGCTGGGCAGCAGATGCCAGGCAGGCCCAGCTGAGCGCGAAGCCCCAGCTGCCAACCCTGAGGATCCCGGGGAGGGGGGGCGGGGGGGAGGTCCCCACCCAGACAGGGAGCTGCCAGAATGCACTAACGCCCTGCCACCGCGGCAAGGACACGGGGCCATGGGAACAGAAGGAAGGAAGGTTGCGGGGGGGGCGGGGGGATCAGCCCCAAAGGGGAATCACACAGAACAAAGGCCCCAGCCTGGGTCAGCAGGCTGGGCTCCTGGCGGAGCTCCGACCTTCTGCTTGGACTGTGGGTTCCTGATAAGGCCCGCGTCAGGACCCCTCCAGCCCCCATCTCTCGTCTGTTTTACGGGCGGCCGTCCCAGAGGGCGAAGTCTCTGAATGCCTCGGGAATCCCAAGTGATGGCAGAGGGATAAACAGCGAGCGCCGTTATTTATACAGTGTCAGTTTCCGCGCCTTTGCCAGGCTACTCAAATGTTAGCTTAAGTGAAATGCCGAGGAAAAGAGCAGCAACAGACGGCGGTCCAAGCGCTCATCCCTGCTCCTCTTCGTTTTCCTCCCTTTGTTTAAACATCAGCGAGCGCCACGCTGGGTAGCAGCCCAGGGATCCCAGCAACAACCCGGCTGGCCACTGCTGCTGGCTCTGGGGTTTGGGGGCAGGCGTAGCCAGTTGGGCGGCTCAGCCCCGTCCACACTCTGTAACTGCCGGATTTATTTCACCCGGGCTTGCCCCTGGCAAAACAGGAGCTGGGGCCTGGGCCTCGGGGCGGGGGGGGGGGGGGGGGGGGGGGTGTCCGGTGCATATGCATCATTCACACCGTGAAGCTCCGACCCACCCCCTCCCCTGCCCACTGAAGCCGTCGCGGAGGGAGGTCCCCGTCGGCGTATCAGGTACCCCGAGAACACACTGCAAACACCTCACGGGGAGAGCGGCCGGTGCACCCAGAGGACAGACATGGGTCCTGACGCTCCCGCACACACTGCGGGGGCCCAGGGTACTTCAGCGGGCAGTCTCCACGCCCCCACCCCCCACCCCACCCCCATGGCACTGGCTCCTGCCTTGGAGCTGCCTGTGGGCACAGGTCCTACAGCTTTTCCACTCGGGGCTGGGGGGGGATTAGAGGCGGAGGAAAAAGTTCAGCCCCTGGTACCAGCGTCTGTCATAGCATGTGACTTTGGTCCCAGGGAACCGACCTGAGGTCACACGTCCAGCCGGGTGACAAACGAGAGAGGATGGCCCGGGCCACCTCCAGCCCCACAGCTGTGGGTTCTGGGAGGAGATTTCTTGCATGTAAACCTGTGTAGGTCCGAGCCGGGAGCACCAGGCCCGGCGCCCGCCCTCGCTCCGCAATCTGAGACAAACTGCTGGCTTAACCTGTGCCAAGATTTCCCACTTTGTGCAGTGGAAAGAAAGACAATATCCCTCTTCACCGAACAGCAAGAAGAAGCAAATCTACTTCAAGAAGTGATTTCTTTAAATCTCCTTCACTTTCCCCCCCAAACCTCTAATGATAAAAACGATACGTGTTTATCACAGAAAGTGTGGAAAATACAGAGGAGTCTAATGAGGAGAAGAAAAGTCACCCGCCATCTCACAAAGTGTTCACTTTTTCTCCGGTGAGAAACTGAACCATACTGTTCTCTGAGAGATCAAGTAACATTTTCTTCTTCCTCCATCTTCGTGCTTCCGGCTGCGCACAACGGGATAATTATTGAACGGCTAGCAAGTAACCCTCACGCTTGTGTCTGGGCTTGAAGTCCTTGGCACAAACAGGAAATAAAGGATGACCCCCCCCCCTCCCCAGGCTAAAGGGTGACCTTCAGGAAGTGGCCCTTCCCCGGTGCATGGCAGGCGCCCCCTGACCTGGCCGCGGGCAGGGCGCGGGCATTCCTCCAGGAAGCCCCGCGAGCCAGGCCCTGCAGCCCCATCTCTGCCCTGCTTCGTGAGCAGACCTGAGGGCGCAGGGTCTGGATTCCCCGCTCCAGGGAAGCTGGCTGGCCACCTGGCCCCATTTGGCACGGCCGCTCGGATCCCAGGCCACCGCACCACGGGCCATCTCATCTGTCAAACACTTCCTGCCGGCCATCCAGCCTGGGACAGAAAACCTGCTGTTGGCACAGAGCCCGAGGAGAAGCAGCTCAGGAAGCCGCCTGCCTTTCCCCTCTTATCTCCTCCCCTGCCCAGCCGCGCTCTGTCCCTCTCCTTCCTCCAGCTCCACTATCTTACTTCTTTCTCTTCATTCCTTTTTCCCCCCTTTTCATCATCTCTTTATCAGAAATACTTTCAATTTGGCAATGGGAACTTTTACCAATATGCATACCCTCAGACCCAATCACCTCACGTCATATGCAGGGATCTATTCCAGAACTGCAGACAAAATATTTCTGTATAAGGATACTCTCTACCACATTGTTTACAGTGGGGGGAAAAGTTGGAAACAACCTGCATGTTGAGAAAAATGAGGAAAATGGTTAAATATGTTGGGGCATCAATGCCACGGGATACAGTTTCACCATTAACATTTCTTTGTCTAATTGCAACATTTGGGCCTTGTTTGCATTCTGATTTCAACAACATATTAAAAAACACTTAAAAGACAATCAAGGAAATCTGAATGCTGACTGATATTAATGCTATTAAGAAATTCCGATATTTTTTAGGTGTAATAATATACTGAAGTTTTGTCTAAAGACAGAGTCTTTTAGAGACACAGACTGAAGTGCTTACCGAATTAAATTGTATGTGTCTGGGATTTGCTTAAAAATAATCCTGAGGGGACAACGTTAGTGGGCAGGGGTAGAGATGAACCAAGATTGGCTTTGAGTTGGTAACTGACGTTGAGCGATGGGTACATGGAGGTACACTCTACTTTGATGTATGTTTGAAACTTCCCATGATAAAGAGTTTTAAAGGAAACACATCAAAACATTGTTATCTTTCTATTATAAAATAAGATGGACTAGCCGGAAAAGAGAACAAGATTCCTGCATTCAAGTGCTAATGTGGCCCCAACCTCCACGTGCCTTACAGGCTGGGGCAGGGGTTGGTGGGGGCTGGTGGCCTCTCCTCCATCCCCTCGGCCCGCCAAGGCCCAGCAGGGCACCAGCCCCCTGGAGGGCCGCTGCACTGTATCCTGTGCTTTTTCTCTCTATCTTATTCTTAGACATGTGAACTCACAGTTGCAAGCGTTGCGTGGTATTGTGGTAAAGTTTTCAAAAATCCCCTAAAAAATCAACATAGTCAGGGGTTATGTGATAATGACCATGAACACCTTCTAACGAGAGGAGGACCAGGGTGGCTGTCCTAACGTTATACAGAGCGTACCTGGGGCTGGGGACAAACTTTTCAGGGTCAGCATCACACACAGACCCAAGGAGGAGGAGGAAGTGGCCATGACAGGCTCTGGAGAACTGCTGGATGGCCGGGAAAGTGGCTCCAGTGTTGATGGAGACATAACCCGAAAGGCATGTATGATGGGTGTGACCAGAGCCGTTCCATGAAACTGGGGCATGGGGGAGGGAGAGGCAACACAATTACAGAACAGATGCCTAATATCTGCTGTAATGTAAGATTTTTTAAAGTGTGTACATCTAAATTGGTAAATGAAATATTATAAGTTGACGTGTGCTATTTCATCTGTTTCCCTAAACGCTGACATATCCAAACTGGCAAAACACAGCTTTGGATTGCCTCATGTGGGGTGGTCCTTACCACTGGGTTCCCTGAGGGAGGGGCCTGGTAATGCCGCGCCAATGTTTACCTGAGGAACAGCTCTTCCAGGCGGCTCTGTGGCTTCAGGTGTGAACAGTCCAGGATGCAGGGCAGAGGGTGATGCCGGGGTAGAAACACAGTCTCGCCTGGATGTACTGCTGGGATGACCTGCAGTGACACGGAGAACCTCTCCACCAGCTTCCTGGCAAAGCAAGAGGCAGGAGAGCCGGCGTCAGCAGGCACACCTGGTCTGCAGCCTGGAGGGAGGCCAGGGGGGACCAGATGGCTGCCCCCGCCCTGCAGCCCCCGCCTGGTTGGGACCAGCCCAGGGACACGGCGCCACCTGCTGACGGAGGGGGAGCCCGAGAGATACAGACTGAGGAGCCCTTCCCCCTCCCACTCTCGGTCAGACCCCAACCCCTCCCTCAGGGCCTTGGTCCAGGAGCCAGAATCCTGGTCCCAGATCCTGCCCCACACATGGGCTGCGTTCAAACTTTCACTGAGTGCCCACGACTGCGAATGCCAGGCGCTGAAGGTTGAGTCAGGCGTGGGTTGCCCTTGCACGGACAGGAAAAGCGTAACGGGATCACGGCAATGCCCTCCAGCAAGGGGACCAGCCTCAGAGCTGCTACACGGTGCCTCGAGGGGAGGACTTTCCCCCGCTTGGACTGCTTGGACTCTCCGTCTGAACAGCGTCCTCAAGCTCCTCTGAGCACAAGGACTCTCCAGGGAGCCTGCTAAATGCAGACACCCCGGCCCACGCCGCCCTGAGAGTCTCATTCAGTGGATCAGGGATGGGCCGCACGGACAGGGGAGAAACAGGGAGATACATTCCGACTCTATGGGCACGCATCTAAGGGAGGCGGTGAAGAGGATTCCTAAGAATGAGGCAGATCTCTGCACCACGCAGGATGGAATGATCCCCTGAGCACAGCACGCAGTGGGTGAAAATAGCAAGTTGCAGAATAGGAGGTGCGTGCGCGCACGCGCAGGTCAACACACAGACACGCACATGCACGTTCTTAGACACAGGCAACACCCCCCCACACATCTGATGCGCCCAACCAAGGTCTGGGGTCGTCCCTAGGGAACGGTATGGGGGAGGGGAAGGAAGAAGAGACATTTTCCCGTTTATTTTACGCAACTGTGTTCAGCTTGATTTTGCAGTAACATAACATACACTTAACAATAAAAATAACAAAATAAAACGAGCCACCCCCTCCTCTCACCAGAGGAAGGCCCATACCCAGGTTCTCAGCCAGGCCCTGAGGCAGTGAACTTGGAGGGGACGCTGCCAGGGACTCCCGTGAGGATCTGGGACCAAGTGGCCGGCACTGGAAGTGGAGGTGCAGAGCTGGTGGTCCACCAGCTGGCCAGAGGAAACCTGTCACGCTCTGGCCAAGTGACCTAAGGTAAGGAGGGTCATCCTAAGGATGAAATGGCACGATGAATGGGAATGACGTCGGAAAATTGGGGAGATTCTGATCCCGCAGCCTTTGGAAGTAGCCTTGGCAAACCACCCCACAAATGGTGAAACAATTTTCTGTTCTGTTAATTTCTTTGCTCTTTGAGTTTCTGGCTATCTACAGTTCCCTATGTTGTTTTTATAATTTGAAGAGAGGTACAAATTATTAGAAGTTTGTAAGAACTAGGCTCATCTGTAACAAGTTCTCAGCTCCTGTCCCCCAAACCATCGTTCAAAGGGACTTTTGTGATATTAAATATAATGCATGTGCATTATTAAGAACTCTGAGATGACTCTCTCGCATCTAATTGAGGATTTCCTGTGCAGCCCAGAACTGAGGATAAAGGATGATGCTGTGGTATAAATATCCTCCCCTCCCCTGCCCCAGCACACACATAAGGTCTTTTAACTTTAAGAACAGAGAATATAGGACACTGTCTATTCAAGACGCAAGCAGTCCTTGGAGCGGGAGCAGATGATCTGCTCAGGATGACTGGGGGCCTTTCTATGATGCGTAATTGTGGCGGTCACGTGACTCCCAGTCACAGGCGGCCTGCCCGCCAGATGGTCGCCAGCCCCCAGCCTCGGCCTCACCCCTTCCAGACCCACACCCCTGCCTGGCACCCCCCCATCCCACCCCCGGCCCCATTCAGGGATGGAAGAGGCTGCTGGCTTTGTACATCAGTAATTTTCTTTGAAGCAGAGAACTGAACTGTCCCATCAAAATGATCCCACATCAAAACAACCACCTCCGTGGCTGCTGTCAAAAAAGGCTTTCTCAAAGTACTACTTGAAAGTGTCACGTGCCCAGAAAATTATCAGCAATTTCATAGCCTGGCACACCGTATGCCCAGATAACTCCCTTTCTGTGGGGAATTTTCAAAACATCCAGGCCATGACTTCCAGAATCCTGGATGCACTCAGGAGAAAGGCAAACAGATAGAAAGATTATTCTGGCTACAGAGATGTCTCAAAATGTTTACTTCCAAGGCTATCCATCCAGGGAGCGGGGAACCTGGAAAGCGAACCCATGGCTCCCGACATAGAAAACTGCTTCATCACTCATGACGCCACCAAGGCCTTTGGCCCAAACCCGCAGATTCCATTCAGTCCTCATGCTCTGCAGGGAGCCATCGTGAGACCACGAGGCACCCTTTGCCTGCCCCTGGGCAGCGTGTGGAAACAGGGACCAGCTAGGAGACAGGCGGCCCCTAATCCGGGCCAGGGGCCAGCAATTGCACACAGGCTGTGGCCTCCTCTCGCCCGCCTGTTTCTGTAAACGAGGTCTCAGTGCCACACAAGCAGGCTCGCCGGTTACGATGGCCGACATGGTTGACGGGTGCTTTCCCGCCACGGCAGCACAGCCACGTAGCCGCCGACAGGCTGTATGGTCCTCAAAGCCTGAAATATTTACTGTTCACAGGCTTCACAGCAAGTCTGCTGATCCCCGATCAAGTCCAAAGACAATTAGCAGAAAGACTTGAGACAAAAAGCACACGGGCAGCCAAGGTGCTGCTTGGGCTCCTCTCTGGGCATCAGTGATGGTGAGAACCATTTGGGGGTCCTGAGAGTCGGGGCCCCCAGGTGTCTGTGTGTCATCGCTCACGCCCCTCGGTGAGTGGATGCAGAATGCTGACTCAGCGTGAGCACCCAAACCAGACCATCACGGCTGGGACCTGAATAACGTCACCCGGATGCATAGAGAAAGCAAAGCCCAGACAGGCAGGCAATCCAGGGTGTGTGGACCAGCCTGGCCTCAGTCACATGGGGGCACGTGGGGCCTGAGGGAGGGAGGGGAGAAAGGAAAGGAAGGCAGACAGACAGACAGATCCGTCCCGGCTCCACTTTCCCCCTCGGCTGCTGCCCAGTCTCCTCTTTTGCTGTCTCCTCTCATTCTCCTCTGAACCTACTCCAGGCAGGCTCGCCCCAGGCGCCCCCCCAGGGTTGCTCCTGTCAACGTCACCGTGACCTCTACGTTGTGCCCCGCCCCGCCCCGCTCTTCTCTCTGTGCCGGCTCCCGGCTGATCTCATCTGGTTTTGCAGCTCTAAATGTCACCTATACATGGTGATTCCCAAGCTGGCCTCTCTAGACAAGGGGGTCCTTGTCTTGGTCTCACCCCGGGGGTCCCCCAAGTGAACTCTCGTGCCCGTGCCTGCCACCCCCCAGCGTGCGTCACTCAGCCCTCCTCCATTAAATAAAGACAACTCCGACCTTCTGGCTGCTCAGGCCAAAATCCCCGGGGCCCCTCTGATTCCTCTCTTTCTCCCAGAGCCTCCATCCAGCTCGTCAGCAAACCCCGTCGGTTCTACCCTGAAGACGTACCCAGAGTTTGCCTCCTCCTCAGCACCCGGCCCTGACTCCGGGATTACTACCATGGCGCCCTCCGCCCCCACCTCCCCTGCGCCCCGCCCCCCGAGTCTACCCCCCACCCAGTTCAGATGAGCGGCAGCCAGCTTCCTGCAGCCTCCCTAACCTCCTCTCTCGTGCCTGCTGCCGCCGCAAGGCCCTCCCAGGCCCACCTCTCACCATCTTCAGGGCTCTGCTGAAAAGTCAGCCACTCACAGAGGCCTTCCCTGACCCCTCCTCTGAACCTTCCAGCCCTCCCGGCACTGCTGACACCCCCTCCCCACTCTCTCCTTTCTCATGAGCACCCGTCACACAACTTCCTTCATTCACCGTGTGCATCGGTGGTCTCCCCGCCCTGACGGCGGGCAACACGGGGGCAGAGACCTCTGTCTGGTTCTCTTCCTGCTGTACCCCCAGAGTCTGCACAGAGCCTAGCACAAAGTCGGCACGTAACAGATGTTTAACGGATGGGTGGACAGACGGATGGACAGACGGACGGACAAATGGATGAATGGATAACAGGGTACCCTGAAGATGAATTCAACTGTGGTCCTCAGGTATCTCCTAGACTCCATGGTACAGATGACTCCAGCCCTCCCTCCAGCCAACGGGTCAGCAGACTCCGGCCCAGATGACAGCTCTGACAGAAGCCGCCTTCCTTCCCCACACAGGGGAAGACAGAAAATGTCACGTGGCTGTATTTTCCCGTGTAAAGTCAATGTTCATTCAGACTGTAGTTTGAGACCTGGTTTCACATGTTTGGGCAGACAACTGGGGAAGAGCAGGCCGTATTTTATACCTCTGTGTCTTCAAAGGCCCACACTAGACCCTGACACACAGTAGGTGAATAAATGCTTCTCGAATCAATGAACAGATGTGGGATTAAGAGAAAGATGCAGCTTGAGAACTCATCAACAGCACACAAAACGCGGTTGAAACCCCAGAACCAAGGGCAGGTGAGCACTTAAACCCTCTGCCTGGAGAGGCGGGTGCGGGGACTTGGCCCTGAGTGGGCACACGCCTCCCCTCCCACCTGTGCCCACTCCCCGCACCTGTGCTCTGGTGTGAGCGGCACGTTATCAGGATCCGAGGAGTTGAGGTCAAGACAGTCCTGCAGAAGCAGCTTCTCTCGCTCTTGCTCCAGGGCCTGTTGCCTGCCGGAAGGTGAGAGGTGAAAATAGGGTCAGTGCAGTGCCTGCTCATCCGGCCCCTCCCAGGGCACAGCAAGGCCTAGGCACGGGGGCCAGGGAGCTCGGAGCCCTGTCTCCCTGCACACAGCTCTCAGACTTAGATTCCTGGTGGGGGGAGGGACTGCACTGCATCAGCTGTGCTGCCTGAAAGAAGACAATTTACGCTACACAACGTCAAACGCACCTTTATTTGTATACTTTGTTCTGGCACCTGCTCGCTCTTTAACACACCAGGGGCAGGGCCTAGCCCTTCTGCTCCTCCCGCGTCCAGCCCTGTGCCCATGGCTCCCCCGGGCCTGCCTCTCCAGCCCCAAGTGGCAGCCCCCCAGGGCCTGCTCCTTCCCTACTGCACCTGCCCTGCCCCGCCCCTGAGTCCATTTTCTCCCTCCAGGCCTGAGCGCCTCACTTCCCTTTTCTTTTTTTTTTTGCGGTACGCGGGCCTCTCACTGCTGTGGCCTCTCCCGTTGCGGAGCACAGGCTCCGGACGCACAGGCTCAGCGGCCATGGCTCACGGGCCCAGCCGCTCCGTGGCATGTGGGATCTTCCCGGACCGGGGCACGAACCCGTGTCCACTGCGCCGGCAGGCGGACTCTCAATCACTGCGCCACCAGGGAAGCCCTCACTTCCCTTTTCAATCGGCCCCACCAGAGGCCCTGTGTGCCGACCATCATCTTGCCGGAGCCCGGCTCCCTCACCTCCTGCCCTGAGCACACGCAAACCCCAAAAGGGGGCACCAGTCCCCGTCTGGGCTTCTGCGTCCTTGCTCCCTCCAGCTGTCCAGGGCGCTCACCCTGGCTTTGCCCACTGGTCCTCGGTTCTCAAAGGCTTCGCCTCCAGCCCAGCCTGTGTTGGGTTCAGATGGTTTGAGCCAGCCACTAGATGGATGATTTCCAGCCAAATGTGGCCGGTCCTCCCGACATCGTGCACCTAATTCTCAATTCCTCTTCCCTACACAGGCCCCAGCCACCCAGGGCAGCAGGTCCCACGGGAGCTCCCCGAGGCCCCGTCTCATCACCATTCACCCTGTTCCCCCCTCATGCTTCCCATCCATTCTCCATGACGCAGCCTGAGCGCACTCTCTTAAACACATGGCAAAACGCATCAGGACCTGCTTAAACTTTGCCCATGACTCGACCTGTGCTCACGAGGCTCCCGTTCACATCTCGGCTGCATCTCCTGCTCTGTCCACTCCCCACACTCTGCCACCGAGAATTCCAGTCCTAGCCAGCCGGGAGAGGCACGGTCTGTCCTTCCTGCCTTTCCATGTGTGGTCACTCCTGCTGCCCTCCCAACTCTTATCCTCCAAGGTCCAAGGACAAGGATCCCCCCTGGGGAGCCTGTCCTGACTCCCAGGCTAAGTTAGATGCCACTGTTCCAGGCCCCTCCATAGCAGCTTTACAGCACAGGAAATACTAGAGTCATTGCGTTCAATTCCAGGTGAGTGGGGCTCACCATCATATCCGTATATCCGGTGCCTGGCACAGGGCGCAGGGCAGAGCAGGAACCTTCCCATGCAAGGCATTGAGGAGCGGGTAGCTCCCCACGCGTGTTCACTTTCCTGCTGACACTTCTGAGTATCTAATATATTTACAGCTGGTGACCGTGCAAACGTACAGACACGGCCCCTTCCCTAACTTACCCTCTGGTTAGGAAAAAATATACTCAGGTAAAGGAGTTAAACAACAAAAGTCATGGGCTATTAAGAGCCCAGAGGAGGAAGGTGACTCTGGGGTGGGGTCAGGAGTAGACACAGGAGAGAAAACAATCATTCATCCCACACGTGTATTTAACTCCCTCTTGTGGGCAACAACATGGGCTGGGAATTGGGAAAAACAGAGACCAGTGAGATGTCATTCCGACAAGAACCCAAGCATCAGACAACAGCACCGCCTCTTAACTTCCGCAAAGTGAGTGTGCACGCACTGAGCAAAAACAACACCGGAGAAGGGATGAGAACACCAGAAGAATAAGCTTGCGGGCAACGTGCTCCCGTGCATCAAAGCGCAAGCCCAGGGGTGAAGTCCACTGCGTCCCAGCCGCCCCAGTCCTCGCGGCCAATGGAGGAGCAGGATTCTAGTGTCTTCACCACCAAATGGGCCCTCAGGGCAAGCCAACCATAGCACTTGCTTTCCAGTAAAGAAAGAGCACCGGGGTTGGTTTCCATCCCCACCTCCGCCTCCCTAAGGGATTTCCAGTTCTGCTGGGATGTGACTTTTGCCTTTAGAAGCCAACTTCCACGTGAGACATGCTCACCATAATCCCAGGGGGAGGGCAGGTGAACTAGACCAAGCGCTACGGAATAACGACCAAAGCGTGTTCGGGTGGCGGCGCGGGGCAGGGCACAGGAAAAGCTGGCACCTTACCCCCCACCCCTCCCACTCCACCTCTGTCACCGTGGAGTCGATCGTCAGGCTGTGCGCCTCGGTATCAAAGCAGTGTGCTTCTTCCGCTTCGCTCGGTGGGAGCTGAGCAAGCCCTAAACCAGCATGAACTGGGCAGAATAGCGCCGAGGTGGGGACAGAACCGGAACGAGGGCTCTGTGCGTGGTGAGGGTCTGGGGCTCTCTGCCTCAGAGGTGCTGCCCTTTGACCCGCTACTGTTCTGCACACTCGTTATTCACCAGGGCACACAGGGCACTCAGGAGGCATGCTGAGGGCGGGGGTAGGCTGCTTTATCCTGAGAGGAATTTGCTCTGAGTCTCTGAGGACAAACCCATGAAATTACTGCCAACCCCACAGAAATGAAGACCCCCATGATGGACCCTTCCCACTCACCTCTTCTCCTGCAGTAAGTAATCCAAGCTGTTGACGTAGCACCCGGACTCCCCAGAGGCAATCTGGAGAAGCCACATGGGAATGGGCAAGAAAGAGGAAGACAGAGACAGAGGGAAAAAGAATAAAACTGAAGCTCCGTGAAGCCCTTTACTTATTTTGTTTACTTTTCTGAACAGGCAATACATTCAATCGCTCACCTCCATCCCCAGCCGCCCAGGTCCCTCCCCATAGGTGAGCACAGGTGTTTACTGCTGGCTGTGCTGAGACACTGTACGCACAGACAAGCACACAGTAATACATCATAGACTCTCTCCTTCAACACAGGTGGTAGCACGCTACACCCCCTATTCTGCACTTTCCTGATTTTCAGTTAACAATATGTCTTCAGGGTCAGTCCATATCAATACTAAAGGGATAGTTTTTTGTTTGTTTGTTTTAAAAAAAAAACAGTTCCATGGTATTCTGATTTATGATTAGAACATAATTTATTAGTTCCCTAGTGATTGGCATTTTGGTTATTGGCAATCTTGAGCTATTACAAACAAATAAATCCTATTCTTAGAATAAATTTCCTGGATCTATGGGCACTCAAACGTCCCCACAATCTTCCCAGCAACCACAGTTTATTCCCGGCTTAAAGTTCATCACTGAAGTTCCCACTTCGGAATCCCAGGTCGCTGGACCACAGTTAGCCTGAGGCTTTGTGCCTGACCTCGCCTAGACCCATGATCCCAACCACAGCTGCAAAAGCCTTGATGGGACCCACACAGGGGCGGCATCAAATACGGCACCACCCCAGGCATTTTTATTAGCAGGAGTTAGGAGCAGAAATAAAGGGAGAGATGCAGCCCAGCCTTGGGGGCCCAAGCTCCCAGGCACGAGGGCCCAGGGGCTGGGGAGAGGTGGCGGGGTGTGTGTGGCCAAGGAGGGACAGTCAAGGCGAGGTGGCCAAAGGAGGGCAGTTGGGGCGTGGCTGAGGAGGATGGCCAAAAAGGGGTGGCTTGGGGGTGACTAAGGAGAGGTGGATGAAGAGGGGCGGCAAGGAGAGGAGGCCAAGGGGCAGTTCCTGGCTTACTGAGGTGCGGGCGTCCACCCATGGCGCTGCAGTCTTTGGGCTGGTGCCTGCCGTGCTCCAGAACGGCTCCTCCAGTGAGGCCAGACCCCCCACGGGGTCTGGGTCCTGGGACTCCTGCTTTGACTCCTTGGGCAGCTGGTGAGCCAGTCTTCTCAGGCCCCGAGGCCCCGCCGTGCCTGCCTGCCTCTGGGCTGGGGCCCCGCTGTCAGTCAGCGGGGCCCTTGGCTTCAGGAACTCCACGGGCGGTGGGCTCCAGTCGCTGGGGAACATGTCACCATCGGCCTGCATCTTGGGCTTCTTCGGCGACTTGGGAGCTGGAGCAGAGGAGGGGCTGCAAAGGCGCCGCGTGGGGTGCAGGAACCCCTGGTGCAGGGGGTGGTCGAGGCAGCTGCTCTTCAGGTCGGGCAAGAGGATGGGCCTGGCGGCGGCTGCCTGAACCCCTGTGGACGGGACAGAGCCCTGCAGTGTCCCCACCTGCCTGCCACCATCCCAGCCACAGCACCACACTGGCTGAGGAGAGGGGTGGCTTGGGATTGCTGTGGGCAGCATGCAAGCGGAGTCCCTCAACTGTGCGTTTTCCACTCCCTCGTGGCCCCAAACGTCAGAAAGGCTCTACCTGCACAGGGGAGCGACACCTACCTTCTCTCCAAGGACTGGCTAGCACAGCCTTCTCGGGCCTGGCCATCTGCACACCACTGGGCGTTTTATCCTGGAAGGAACCACCTGTCAGGTGAGGCGAGCCTCCAGAAGAGAGCTAAGTGCTCTAGAGGAGGTCCTGGGCCCCTGGGTGCCCAGGAAGGAACTCCCCCTCCAGCTCCACCCCAAGGACTCAGCACACGTACCACAAAGATCAAGTTGCTGAGGTGAAGGAGGCTTGATCTGACCTCTCATTTCAAGGACATGATGGGCAAGTGTAAAGACATCAACAGTTTTTAAACCTGTATGAAATATTGCATAAAACAATATTATACAAACCTACTGTGGTAATCATTTCATGATGTACATAAGTCAAATCGTTATGCTGTACACTTTAGACTTATAAAATGGTATATGTCAATTATATCTTAATACAATTGTAAAAAAAGAAAAACACTTAAAAAAGAAATATCATACACATATGTTAATAAACACACAATGTTTAAAGATGTAATCTGTACCAATAAAAACATAAAGAGGAGGGATGGAGTTGTATAGGAGCAGAGTTTTTGTATACTATTGAAGCTAGGTTGGTACTAATTCAAACAGGTCTGTAATAAATTTAAGATATAAATTATAATCTCCAGTGTCACTACTAACAAAATAACTTCAAAATATATAGAAAAGGAAATGAGGAGGGAATCAAAATCACACACTACAAAGAAAATCAGTTAAACACAAAAGAAGGCAGTAATGGATGAACTGAGAAACAAAAAAAGACGTAAGATGTATAAGAAACAAACAGTAAAGTGGCAGAAATTCTTCCTTATCAGTAATTAGTTTAAACATAAATGGAGTAAATTCTCAAATCAAAAGGCAGATACTGGCAAAATGGACTAAAAAAACATGATCCAACTATATGCTATCTACAAGAGATTCACTTTACATCTAATGATACAAATAGACTGAAAGTGAAAGGATGGAAAAGATACTCCATGTAAATAGAAACCCAAAGAGACCTGGGGTGGCTATATTAG
Organism: Stenella coeruleoalba; assembly: GCF_951394435.1. NCBI lineage: Eukaryota > Metazoa > Chordata > Mammalia > Artiodactyla > Delphinidae > Stenella > Stenella coeruleoalba. The sequence continues at coordinate 9,390,233 of NC_137159.1, read as the reverse complement.
CATCAGAAAAAATAGATGTTAAGTCAAAAATTGCTAGGAGACAAAGCAAGCCATTATCCATTGATATAAGGGTCAGTCATCGAGAACATATAACAATTATAAACATATATGCACCTAAAAACAGAGCTCCAAACTATGTGATGCAAAATGACAGAGCCGAAGGGAGAAATAATTATAAAATAATCGCTGAAGGCTTCAATATCCTACTTTCAACAATGAAATTATATGGAAGATCAAACGAAAACAGAGGACTTGAGCAACACTATAAACCAACTAAACATAACCAGACGGACACAGAACCCTTCACCCTGCAACAGCACAATGTGCCTTCTTTGCAAATACACGCAGAATTTCTTCAGGATAAATTATCTGTTAGGCCAGAAAACAAGTCTCAATCCATTTTAAAATACTGAATTCATATAAAGTATCTTTCCCTCTCACAATAGAAACTAGAAATAAATGACAGAAGAAATTTCACAAATACATAGAAGTAAAACAAACTCTTTAACTATATGTATCTCTATATATATACACCAAAGGAGTAGAACTGAGCTCCAGAAATAAACACATACATCTATGGGCAACTGATTTTCAATAAAGATGCCAAGAACATTCAATGGAGAAAGAAGAGTCTTTTCAACAAATGGTGCTAGGCAACTGGACATCCACATTCAAAAGAATGACACTGGACCCTTGTCTCACCAGACACTGTACACAATAATTAATTCAAAATAGATGAACAACCTAAACAGAAGCACTAAAACCATATGACTCAGAGGAAAACATAGGGGTAAGTCTTCATGGCTTCAGATTTGGCAATGGTTTCTTAAGATAAGACATCAACAGCATAGGCAACAAAAGAAAAACTACATAAATAGGATTTCATCCAAATTTAAAAGTTTGCACTTCAAAGGATATTGTCAAGAAAATAAAAGGACAACCTACAGGATGTGACAAAATATTTGCAAATCATTTATTTGATTAGGGTCTAGGATCCAGAATATATAAAGAACTCTTACAACTTAGCAACAAAAAGGTAAAAAATCCAATGAAAAAATAAGCAAAAGACTTGAATAGGCATTTTCAAAAGAGGATACACAGAGGGCCAACCAGCACATGAGAAGATGCTCAATGCTGACAGTCACTTTATTAGGGAAGTGTGCATCAAAAACACAATGAAATGCTACTTCACACCCACCAGGATGTCTATCACCAAAAACAAAAAATAACTAGTGTTGGTGAGGACTGCAGAAATTGGAACCCTCATACATTGCTGTTGTGAATGTAAAAAGTGGTACAGCCACTGTGGAAGACAGGTTGGCAGTTCCTCAGTTAGTTAACGATAGAATTACCATATGAATTACCAAATGACGCAGGAATTCCACTCCTAAGTATATACCCAAAAGAAGTGAAAACAGGTTCTCAGACAAATCCTTGCCTGTGAATGTTCCCAGTAGCACTCTTCACATAGCCGAAAGGTGGAAATAATGCAAATGCCTATCAGCTACTGAACGGATAAACGAAATGTGGTATATCCACACAATGGAATATTATTGAGCCACAACAAGGAATGAAGCACTGATACACGCTATGACAATGGATAAACCTCAAAAACGTTATGCTAAGTGAAAGAAGACAGACGCCAAAGAATCATATATATGATTCTCTATATACGAAACGCCCAGAGTAAGCAAATCCACAGAGACAGAAAGTAGACTAGTGGTTGCCAGGTGCTGTGGGAGGTGGGGGGAGGGGAGGAGGAATGAGGAGTGACTACTTAATGCGTAAGCTTTCCTCTTTGGATCATGAAAATGCTCTAGAACTAGACAGCGCTAACACTTGCACAACACCGTGAATGTACCAAATGCCACTGTATTATACACTTTAAAATGGTTACAATGGTAAGTCTTATGTATATTTTACCACAATCAAAGATAAATAAATATATAAATTATACATGGGGGAAAAGTGTATGCAAAATAATGTCAAGTAAGTAGAGGTCAACACAACTTGGTAGAAGTCATGAATTAAAAAGAAAAAAAACAGAACTTCCCCGGTGGCGCAGTGGTTAAGAATCCCCCTGCCAATGCAGGGGACACGGGTTTGAGCCCTGGTCTGGGAAGATCCCACATGCTACAGAGTGACCAAGCCCACGCGCCACAACTACTGAGCCTGCGCTCTAGAGCCCGCGAGCCACAAATACTGAGCCCACGTGCCACAACTACTGAAGCCCGTAAGCCTAGAGCCCATGCTCTGCAACAAGAGAAGCCACTGCAATGAGAAGCCTGCACACCGCAAAGAAGAGTAGCCCCCACTCGCTGCAACTAGAGAAAGCCAGCATGCAGCAATGAAGACCCAATGCAGCTAAAAATAAATTAAAAAAAAAACTTATAAAAAAAAGAAAAAAATTACAGAAATATGAAATAACCATATTAAGTGAAGGAGTTACGGCTGTAATTTTTTGCAAAATTGTTTAAATAATAAAATGTTCTAAATTTGTGCCTATCTAAGCACTGGAGGGCAGCATCAGAAGCCTTAAGGGGACCACTGAGATAAGGATGGCACTAAAAATCATCCTGTCCTGGTTCTGACATCCTGCCCTCCTTTGGGCCTTCAGGAGGTGTTGCCCAGGATTGCCCATCCTCCCACTTGCCAGTGGGATTTTTTTTCTAGTTTTTCTGCCTTAAAAAATAATCACTCTTCCTCCCAGTCCTTCTTGAAAATTGCTTCTGATTCAACCTTCCTAAGCATCAACTCAATCGTGTCACCTCCTCTGCTCAGAAGCCATTGCTGGGCAAAGGTTCACACATGAGGCATCTTTAGAAGGTGATGAAAGCATTCTCTATCGTGACTGTGGTGGTGGTTCCTCAAAAACTACATACGATTGTCAAAGCTCATGGACCTGCACATCTAGAAAGGGTAAATTTTACTGGATGTAAGTTATACCTCCATAAACCTAACCTGACAAATAACACCAGCTTCCACTTAGCAAATATTGAGACTTTTCAACATATAAAATTATTTCCACATTAGAAATCATCTGGAGGAAAACACAACATACAAATTCTGTTAAATGAAATGAAAATGCTTCTGGGATAATCTAAGCCATCTCTGTATATAAGGTGTCCACTGTTGGCCCTCCCAGTTCTGCCCTCAATGGGGACCCTGGCAAGTGCTAAGAAATCACTGAACTTTCCCTTGTAAAGGAGAAGTAGGAGCAGCGGGGGTTCAAGTCTTGATAGGAGCCCCCCGGTGGCATTTTTTCCTCCTGCTGTGGGGTGATACTTGGGCCATGGTGTGCCTTCTACCTAGGAGGCCCCTTTGGCCCTGGGGAAACAAGAAGGACGAGGGTGGGGCCCAGTGGAAAGGGAGCCAGAATGGAGGCTTCAGGATGAGCCAAGCAGAGGATACGGTCTGGGAAGTAGGAGAGCAGTTGTCCATCAGGCCCGCAGGACAAGAGAGCAGGCAGGGTGTCAGGGTGAAGGAGCATCAAGGTGCATGTATTAGTCAGCTTGGGCTGCTGTAACAAGTAGCACAGACTGGGCGGCTCAAACAACAGACATTTATTTCACAATTCTGTGAGGCTGGATGTCAAAGATCAAGGTGTCTGCAGGGTTGGTTTCTTCTGAACCTGTCTCCTTGGCTTGCACATGGCTCTCTCCTCCCTGTGTCATCCACACGGTTTCTCTTCTGTATGCCTGTGTCCTAAGCTCCTCTTCTTCTAAGGACCCCAGTCATATTGGATTAGGGCCCACTCTCAATGACCTCATTTAACCTTAATGACCTCTTTAAAGACCTTATCTCCAAATACAGTCACATTGTAAGGTGCTGGGGGTTAGGACTTCAACATATGAATTTTAGGGGATCCCAATTTACGTGCCTTTGGCAGCACATTATTACGTGCCTTTGAGCTCTGTGCAAGGTGGAGGCTGGGAGTAGAGGCCTCTAAAAATGCTGACAATTCTTGATGTGTATCAGAAAGGATGATACTGAAAGTCCCAGGTCTTTCCCATGTTCCTGATTCAGACATCATTTTACTGCCAATATGGCCATGACATCAGCATGATCACAGTGGACAGCCCAGACATCAGCTCAGGCAAACAAAAACGGTGAGCAATCTTCTATCTGAACTCTCAATGGTTTAATATGTGAGATGACAGGTAAACACCAGCAAAAAAAAAAAAAAAAAAAAAAATTGCTCTTATAGCCAGAATATCTGAAAAGCTGTTTGGTCCATAAGTAATAATGCACCTAGTGGAAAATGTCTCCATTCCTGAGAAAACTGGGGACTAAGACCCGGATCCCCCCAGCAGTGCTCACAGAGGATGAGACATATGTGGGGCAAAGGTCTAAGAATGCTGATGACACCTCCAGCTTTTTCATGGAAGCATTTTATTTATTTTTTTAATTTATTTTTATTATTATTTTGCGGTACACGGGCCTCTCACTGTTGTGGCCTCTCCCGTTGCGGAGCACAGGCTCCGGACGCGCAGGCTCAGCGGCCATGGCTCATGGGCCTAGCCGCTCCGCGGCATGTGGGATCTTCCCGGACCGGGGCACGAACCCGTGTCCCCTGCATCGGCAGGCGGACTCTCAATCACTGCACCACCAGGGAAGCCCCCATGGAAGCATTTTAACAGACAAACTGCAAAGTTGGTCAGGAGTAAAATTTCAAAATTCTGCAGAAGTCAAAAAGCAATAAAATATTCCCTTTGCTTACTGATAATACACGGAAAAGGGCTTTGGAAAAGAGCCTGGAAGTTCCTCAAATGATTAAACACAGAGGTACCACATGACCCAACAAAAGCATCCCTAGGTATGTACACGAGAGAAATGAAAACATGTGTCCACACAACATCTTGCACACGGATGTCCACAGCAGCATTATTCACAACAGCCAAAAAGTGGAAACAACTGAAGTGCCCATCAGTCATTGAGTGGATCAACAAAATGTGCTATGTCCATATCATGGATATTGTTGGCCATGAAAAGGAATGAAGTACTGAGACGCGCTATGACGTGGATGGACCTCAAAAACACCACAGCAAGCAAAGAAGCCAGACTCATAGGAGCACATGTTGTGGGTTCCATTTATACGAAGTGTCCAGAATAGGCAAGTCATAGAGACACAAAGCAGATTCCTAGTTGCTTAGGGCCGGGAGAGAGGAGGTAAGGTGGGGTGAGAGCTCAGGGATGCTGGGTTTCTTCTGGGGTGACGAAAACGTCTAAGATTGACTTTGGTGATGGTTGCACAGCTCTATGAACTATACTCTTTAAATGGGTGAGTTGTGTGGTATGTGAATTTTATCTCAGTAAAACTGTTTTTAAAAGAAAGTAAGTACAAGGAGAGTAAAACTAAAGGTCACTGCTGTCGATGAAGTTGAAGATTCTGAGAGGGCAGAGGACTTCAGTAACAGGAAGCTGGGAAACACGGTCAAAGCTGTTCACATTGTAGATGCTGATCAAGAAGCAAGAAGGAAAAGAAAACCAAAGAATAAAATGTATCACTAAAATCTTCCAGAAATATTCTATGTGAATGATAATGCCTTCTGGGAATTTTGGGGGCAATTACAGCTACTCTTTTTTTTTTTTTTTTTGCGGTACGCAGGCCTCTCACTGTTGTGGCCTCTCCCGTTGCGGAGCACAGGCTCCGGACGCGCAGGCTCAGCGGCCACTGCTCACGGGCCCAGCCACTCCGCAGCATGTGGGATCGTCCCGGACCGGGGCACGAACCCATGTCCCCTGCACCGACAGGCGGACTCTCAACCACTGCGCCACCAGGGAAGCCCGCTACTCTTTTTAAAAACACTTTCATTTGAGGTTCTTAGTGCAAAGCTGAGTCTAGAACATTTGCCTAAACCAAGCAAATGCTCTGGTGAGCAGAAGTCCATGGAGATGATAAAATATAAAAAGAATCAGAAACCGCTGATATAATGAGACCAAATCCATGCAGAAAAAGCTGCGTGCAACGGGGGTGGGAGGGGTGAGGGGGTGGGAGGAGAGGCTATGTTCTCCTTTTTAAATCGGTTTCTTTTCTGAGCACAAGTGCTTTCTGTGTCTTCCTAACAATGCGGAGCCCACTACGTTTAGGAAAAACAGCACAGCCTTTGTTCCAGTCCAGAGTCGATGGCTTTTGCTGTTCCAATTTCAAGATCATGACAAGCAGCACGCTCTGGTCCATGACAGCTCAGCAGTTCCGGGCTCAGATGGAGCGCCGGGCGCAGGGCGGGAGCATGGTGAGGTGGGCTAGGTGGGTGGCTGTCCTTGCTGAGTGAGGAAGCGGCACGGTCTCTCAGCCCCTCCTCTGCACCCTCATCACCACACTGGGGAGTCCCAGCTCTTCCTGAGTCACCTGAGTGCACAGACGGAGTCTTATCTCCCTACCCCAGCGCCTAGCCCAGGGCCCAGCCCAGAAGGAAGCTCAGAAAACTAGTCGATGCTATCGTACGCTTATATGTCGGCTTGGGCCGCCTTCACAAAATACCATAGGCTGGGGGGTGCTTAAACCACAAATTTATTTCTCACAGCTCTGAAGGCTGGCAGTCCCAGACCCAGGTGCCGGCTGGTAGGTTATATTCTGAGGCCTTTTCTTGTGCCTCACGGGAGGCTGCCATCTCTCTCGATCTTTCTTTTGTGCACTCACAGGATGGGAGCCGGTAGAAAGCGAGCCTGTGTGTGCACTGTGGTCTCTTTCTCTTCTAAGGATGTTCATCCCGGCATGGGCCCCACCCTCATGACCTAACCTAACCCTAATTACCTCCCAAGGCCCCATCTCCAAATACCATCACATTGAGGGTAAGGGCTGCAACGCAACAATCTGCGGGGGAGACGCAGTTCAGCCCATTGTGACATGCAATATACCAAACATCACTACACCAGGGACAAATCAAATCAATCAACTTTAAAGGACAATATACATGCAGAAAAGGGAACCAGGGTAAGAATACAGCTTGATGAATTTTCACCAAGTGAACACACCCACGCAACCATGACCTAAGTCCAAAAAATAGCATATACCAGCACCCCAGGGTCCTCCTCACGCTGCTTCCCAGTCAGGACCCCTCCCCTCTGCTCAAAAGGTAGGACTTCCATAGATGCGTCTCGCCTGTTTTTTGAATCGCACAGCATGGATTCTTCCGTGTCTGGCTTCTTTTGGTCAGTGTTATGTTTGTGCACGTTCGTCTTCATTGCTCTGCAGTGTTCTGTTGTATGAATACAGGCTCAACTCTTCTACTATTGATGGATATCTTTGTTGTTTCCAGTTTCTGACTATGAATAATGCTTCCATGAACGTTGTTATACTGGCCTTTTGTACACACAGAGCCACACACCCACACACCCAGTCACATGCATTTCTGTTGGGAATGCACCTAGGTGTCGAACTGGTGGGTCACGAAATAGTTATGTCCATTTGTGGTAGCAAAGGCCAAACGGTTTCAAGGTGGTAGGATGAATTTACCCTCCTATCAGCCATTTATCAGTTCCCCTCATTCTACCCTTGCCAACACTTGAGAACGTCAGTCTTTTCAATGTTTACCATCCTAGGAGGTGTGTACTAGTTTCTCATTGCATTGTTCAATTTGTACTTCCCCAATTATAATGAGATGGAGCGAATTTTCCTATTGCATTGTCCTCCTGGATATCTTCTTTTATAAAGTGCCTGTTGCCCATTTTCCTGTTGAGTTGTCCTTTTCAAAATTTCTTCATCTGGAGGCATTCTTCATATATTCTCAAGGCGAACCCTCTGTCAGTTACATGTGCTGCAAATATTTTCTCCCACTAGATGGCTTGTCTTTTCACTCTCTTAATGGTGTGTTTAAAAGAAGTTTGTAAGTTTACTGTAGACTAATTTATCAACAGTGTCTTCTATATTTAGCACATTCTGCATCCTGTTTAAGAAATTTTCCTCTATCTCAAAGTCACAAACATATCCTCATATGTCAACTTTTAGAATTTCTGTCATTTACAATTCATACTTGGATCTATAATCCACACAAGATACATTTAAATTGTTATTGGTGTATAACTTAGATAAGGTGCACAAATCTTAAGTATTGAGCTTGATGATTTTATATACATATATGTAACTACTACCCAGATCAAAACATCGAACACTTCTCACACCCTGGAAGGATCTCTCATACCTCCTTCAGTCAATAACCCCAAAGATAACAATACGTTGCCTCTATCACCAGCAATTATTTTGCCTGTTTTGGAACTTTAGATACACAGAATCATATATTTGGTACTCTTCTGGGTCTGATTATATTTTGCTCAACATTAATGTTGATTAACATTGAGATGCATCCATGTTGTTGCATGTTGCTGCTGTCCATTCATCTTCGTTATTGTATAGTACTCCATATAAATACATCACAACTTCTTTTTTTAATATTTATTTATTTATTATTTATCTTGGCTGCACCGGGTCTTAGTTGCAGCACATGGGATCTTCGTTGTGGCATGTGGGTTTCTTAGTTGCGGCATGCACACTGTTAGTGGCAGCATGCATGTGGGATCTAGTTCCCCGACCAGGGATCAAACCTGCGCCCCCCTGCATTGGGAGTGCAGAGTCTTACCCACTGGACCATCAGGGAAGTCCCCATCACAACTTCTTTACCCACTCTCCTTTTGACAGACGATTAGGTTGTTTCTTATTTCAAGGTATTATGAATAATAAGGTGGCTATGAATATTCTTGTACATGCTTTTGAAGGACATAAACACTCTTTTATGTCAGATATCTACCAGGATACACAAAACTTTGATGCTACCACACTATGAAAAACATTTAGATTTGTCAAGCTCTCCCTGCCAAAACACATAGCATATTTTACCTACAATACATCTATAGTTCCCACATCTATAGTTCTTTTTGGAGAGAACTGTGAGAACCAGTCTTCTCTGTTTTTTATTTTGAAATAATTTCAGACTTACAAAACATTACAAAAATAACACAAAGAATTCCACATGCCCTGCATCCAACTTTCTCAAATGTTAACACTGCTTTATACTTGCTTTATCATTACCTCTCTCTAATGTATGTGCATGTGTGTGTGTGTGTAAATATGTGATCTTGACACTGTTGGAAGAGTACTGGCTAGTTACTTGGTAGATTCTGTACACTTGGGTTTGTGTGATGTTTCCTCACAACTGGGTTCAGGTTATATGTTTGGGGCAGGAACACACAGATGTGACGCTGAGTCCTTCTTGGAGCCTCATATTCGAAGGCACAGATGTCAATTTGTCCCATTACTGACGTTGCTAACTTTCATCACTTGGCGAAGGTGGTATCTGCCAGGTTTCTCCACCATAATATTACAATTTTCCCTTTGTAATTAATTAACATCTTATGGGAAGATGCTTTGAGACTATGTAAACATCCTGTTTCTCATCATACTTTCATTTCCTAGTTTTAGCATCCATTGATTCTTGCCTGAAACAATTTTTATGGGAATGGTTGAAAACTAGTTTTTGCTTGTTTTTAATAACTTCAAATTTTGCAAAAATCTTACAGTAATAACCAGTACTTCTCACAAATCAAATGGAAGCCTGGAAGATCACTAGACTTTTACCACAAAAACATCCCCAGAGTCACCTTCAAAGATTAAAAGAATAAAACTGGCAAACTGGTGGTGGCACCGGCAGTGGCTACATTCTCAGGCCAAGTGTAACCCTCCCCTGAAGGCCTGAGAGGCAGCCAAAGAAGAGAGACAACAACTCTCCTAAAAGTCTCCGATTCTGTACAAACCACCCGCAGACAATCTCGATGCAGGCCGAGAAAAGACGTTTTGCATGCTCAAAGCATCTCATTCTAGAAGGAGCACATAAGGTCAGCCAGGGCAGGGATGGGAAGCAGGCGTCAAGGCTGGCAGATCCTGAGGTCCCCAGGGTCCAGCTCATGTCTTCTCTGGAGACAAAGCAGAAGGCGAACTACAGACTGTGTTTCTAGGAGATTCTCACCTCTGTAGCTCTCCCCAGGCTGAGACCTGCTCACCTGTTTAAACACCAAACCCAGCACAGACAACCTGCTGCACCAGCTGGGATCCCGCTATGTTGCAGCTTAACCAGTCAGGCTCCCTGGGAGCAATGTCACCAAGAGAGCTGACATAGAAACAGGTTCTAATTTATAAGAGGACTAGGTCCCAGAAGCTCATTCTGAAAGCCAAGAGTTAGAAATAAGAGAGATGGGGGCTGGAGAGAAAGACAGTGTCCAGGTTAGCTCACAAAATCAGTAACTCACGAAGCAGTTGCAGGGAGGATTGAGGGCCATGAAACGGAACCTTGACCCAGGACATGATTCCTACGAGATGAAGACTGACCTAGGCACCAGAAAGACAACTTGTCCCAACTTGTCCAGTACAGTTCTGCTCAGCAAAACCCAATTTAGCATCTCTGATGTGTCAGGTCTTGTGCTGAGCCCTGGGATACCAAGGAAGGGGAAGATAGGGCCTCTCTGCCCTTGAACTTGCAGCACTGGGAGGTGTCTGCCAAGAGACAGACCCGGGGTCACCAAGACCCCAGTGGATGATGGAGCCTGGGCCCCACTGTCCCAAAAGGTGTGTTCAGATTGGCTGGTCATGAGCAGGCTTATGGGCTGGGGCTGCCTGCTCAGCGGGCAGCTAAGGCTGGTTGCCGTAAAGCACATGCCCCTCAAAGGTATTGCTCTGCCAGTGGTTATACAGCAGTCCAATTTTCCCCGCAAAGAAGACACATCCACCAGCTGTTTCTTCCCTCTCCAACCCACAAAGTAATACATTTTTCTTGCTTGTACCTATTGTTCTTGGCTTTGACCAACCCCCTCCCTTGAGTTCCTTGAAAACATTAGCATTTTCAAAGAAGAAGAAATGAGCCACAGTAGAGAAACTCAGTCTGATAACAGGTCATCTTTTCTGCCTGAGGCTCCAACTCTGAAACCTGCAATTCATCAGAGCTAACATTTTAAGAGCACTGTGACTTCCTGTGCAACTAAGAAAGACAAAAAGCTGCCGGATGAACGACGGCACAGAGGAAGACACCATCCACCGTGGGACCCAGCTCAACATCGAGCTGTTAAAACGTGAGCAAAGATGCAACCTAGAACCAATTAAAAACGATAATTCTGGTTAGTCTGACAGGCTCCGAGCGCTGTGTGCTAGGTGTCGAGACGGGAACACAGGAGGGGACAAAAGCAATGACGTGAAGGCCCTGCTCCAGTCCAATGGGGAGACACACTTATCGTCTAAACTTTACTTCTTCTTCCGCTGTCTCCCTTGCAAGCCTGCAACACCCAACCATCCAAGGCCTGTTCCTCCTCAGTCTCGCTCAATTCTTTCCACATTAAGGAGACCATCTTAGAGCACGGCTCCCTGGTTCGGCCATGTTCCCACCTCCCCAGTGCAGCCCAGGGACTGGGGCTCCGTCTGTCAAACGTACCCCACTGCAGGACCCCAAGTCCTGCAAACCCAAGTCCAAAGCCTTTATCAGCCTCCGTCCCCAGCCTCTCCCATTCTTCATCATGGTCTCACATTTGATTTCAACATATCACCTCACTTTTTTGTTCTTTCACTTTCCAGGCTACAAGAAAAATAAAATAATCTGTCTTAAAGTGTGACCACCAGGGCAAATAATTACGGACTCCATAGTGCTTTGAGCCTTGATACATTAAGATCCAAGATTAACTCAGAATATTACAACTATTGTGCTTTTATGAAGACCATTTCTTCAAGATGCCTTATTCCTAACACCATGCTTTATGTCTGTCCCTTTAAACAAATATTTAATAGCTCAGGAATGTTAGTGAGGGCAGAGGCTCTGGTCAGCAAGGACTCAGCTCACTATTTGAAAGATGAAACAAGATGAGTTTTATCCACAAAGAAAAGCCAAACAGTCTCCAGTATCATAAACCACACATCCGTCAGACTGGGCAGGGGCGGGAACAGACAGCCTTTCTGGAAAGAAGAACGACAGCGACCCTTTGTGCCCTGGGGAACATGAAAAACAAACGCGCAAACAACAACAAACGACCAAATCAATCAAAACACAAACCAATTCCAAACTGGCTTGAAGACATCTCCACTGCAACAAAGCGAACCATGCCTTGGTGACTGTGCCACCCGGGGAGAGGAGGGCCTGGCCTGTCTTCATCCGGGCCATCCCTGGGCTCAGATCAGAGTCAAACGCAAATGCACACGTGGAACAAAGAAATCCATGAAAGTACAAGACGGGAGGACAGCTGACCGACACGGGGCTTGGGACCGACCAGAGTCCCAGCGGGGAAGTTACGGTGTGGCCACCATGCGCCTCTCGAGGACCTTCAGCCTCAGTTTCCTCACCTGTAAAACGGAGCTGGCCGGCCTACTCCCTGAGTTGCGGGAGGAAGTCGGCACAGGGAGCCCTCGTCACGAAGGGCAGGGCTCAGGAGGCCCGGGAGGGTGGCAGGGGACAGGGCCGGCTAGCGGGGAAAGGGAGCGGGCACAGGACTCCAAGATGGTGGGGGTGGAGGACGCAGGACCGGCGGGCCGGCCGGGGACAGGCGCGGGTCCCTACCTCCTGGACTGCGGGGCCTCCCAGCACCTCAAGGTCGACCTCAGCAAGCCACTGACCTCTAGTAACAGCTTCCGGGACCGCTGCTCCCTGCGCGCCCAGCCTCCGGGCCGCGTGCGCAACTCCCTCCACGTGCGCACCACGTGCGCGCCCCCCAGAGGTTGCAGGCGGCCTCGCAGGCGCGCTCCCGGCACCAGCCCTGGCTCCCGCCAGCAACGGCTTGCCTCCCCACGCTGACCCTTAGTAAATTCAGTAAATCGCTGAATCCTTATCTGGGCACGATGGTGTCCGTTTTACAGATGAGGACACCAAGGCCCCGGGGGAAAGGGCCACTTGCCAAAGGCACACGGACAGAAGGGGGCGGTGTCAAGATTCGATTCCAGACCTGGTCGTCCTAGCACTTTGGTTCTTTTTAAAGTTGAGACGCTACAGGCCTTGTGTGTTGGGAGCACTGCGCTCGTAACCACCATCCATGGTTATGATTCCCCACGTTTTGCTTTGCGAATGGATCTGTCCCTGATTGTGTGTGAATGTCTGTGTGCACGCGCTTTGGAGGGCCTTGGCCCTCAGACTCACACTCAACACCTACTGGTTGAGCCCCTACCCCATGCCTGGCATTGATTTGGGCCATTTACACATTATTCCTCTTTGTCCTCCGCCAGTCCTGCCATCAGTTAAAACCCACATCCTACTCTTCTGGAGAACTGATTTTTTTTTTTTTTTTTTGGAGAACTGATTTTTAATTAGGCATCATGAGTAACTAATCATCCTCTTGTGTGGTTTTTCAGGCAGGATGGTGGAGAGCTGCTGCTGGAACTCTGGCTAAGCCCATACTGTGAGCAAGCCCCCTCTTCTGGGGCCAGGATGTGATGGCTGGGAAGGCAGCAGCCCTACTGTGCTGGGAGGCCTTCCCAGCAACATTGGTGCTTTGACTTCCTTTGATCATCACCTCTAGGAGTTCAGGCCCATTAATTCATCTGACTTCCAGTTGTCAAAAGGGATAATGGAGAAGTTGAACAGATCCCATCTGAACTCCTTACTGTTGTTTGGAGAACTCTTGCCATTTTAAATGTTTTAAACATATATAGGTTAGATCCATTTTAATGAGCATCATTTCAAAGTTTAAGATAAAGAGACAGGCAAAATTGAAAATAACCTACACAAGAATAATCCTTTTCAGTGTATAAATGCTTTGCCAATTTTACCTCTTCACAGCAGGCTGGAGGGCATTACTGCTACCCTCATTCTTCAGATGAAGAAACTGAGGCTTGGAGGCCACCTGCCTGGCCCAGGGCCATACACGGGGTTATGAGAGCCAGCATTTAACCCCAGGGCTCTCCTTGCTACTGACCTGTCTTTCCCCACATCTCTCAGGGTTTTGCCTTCACTTTGGAGACCTGTTGTCCTACTTCTTTGCTTGTGTTCAGGGTCTGTGTCCTTGAGGCCCTCTGTATTCTTCCCAGAGGACCCTGGAGAGAGAAAAAGAGGTTTGGCCAACAGGGTTGCTTCGGGTGGCTCAGGGACTACAGGAGAGACTACAGGAGAGACCCCTGCAGGGCCTGGCCATGGGCACCTGCCCTGTTGTCCTCTCCCTCCCCCTCCTCCTACTCCTCCAGCTCCTCTTCCTGGGATCTCTGTTCCCTCAGGCCCTGCTCCAGGGGACCCCCTGCTATGCATGCCCTCTCCTAGTGACTTGATCTCTTAGCCCAGTTAAAGAACTGTGTTCCTAAGAGTCCTTTGAACACACCCTAGTGATGGGACTGATTCAGGGGAGCTGGCCTTGCTCCTTCCCAAGTCATGCCACGTGAGTAGCTGCTTATTCTTCCAAAAGCCAGCCTGGAGTGACACTTCCAATTATTTTATTCATCCATAACTTCTACTTCATGTAATTATCATTTATTGATCACCTAGTAGGTGCTGCATACGCAATATGAGTTGTAATTTAACCCTTTTAAACGGCCCTACAAAAGGGAAATTGGAGGTTCGGAGAGGTTAAGAAAGTTGCCCAAGTTGCACAGCTGCTAGTTACTGAGACCATCTAAATCCATGTTTCTCTGACTCCATAGTCTATACCTCTTCCTCCACACTACACTGATTTCAAGATTTATTAGAGAGAAGATAAAAAATCAAAACCACAATGAGGGAGAAGACCCAAATTTTGGCCAACAGGGCTAATGTGATTATGTGAATGAATATTAAATCTGTCTCTGAGCTTCTTGGAGGCAAGAAAAAGAGGGGGGAAACATGAAGGGCTACATGCTTCTCTATATGATATAGAGTCTCTGAGGTAGGAGGAAATAAAATTTTTTCCTTATTTTCCATTCCAGAAGTCATTTCTCATGTGGGATTTTGTACAAGGATATTATGTAACAAAATGAACAAAGTTTTCAACAACCAGGTACAGCAAAAGACAGCTCAACAATTGTCCTGTGTAAAGCGTTAGTCCATTCAGGAATCATTCAACAAACCCTGAGCACCTACCATGCCTTAGCCGCCTAGATGCAAACCACGTGCAAAAAGATAATTACCCTGCAATGTAATCAACCCCATAGTGGAGGTGTGCCTGATGCTTCTGGAGCACACAGGAGTGGGATGAGACCCTGCCGGTGAGGGGTGGGGGGAGTCTGATGACCTCACAGACAACGTAGCCCCACAGTCTTGAAGTCTGAGTTGGAATTGACAACTTATTTTCAAAAGGAGGAAAAAGCACGCGAGGAATGTGCCAAGACATGAATGCAAATGGTACATTTGAGGACTGGAATGTCACCTATCAGTGGGGCAGTACAGGACTCATAGGCGACAGCCAGCTTGATGAGGACTTCAAGGGCCAGGCTAAGGGGTTTCCTCAGCAGGATCCAATTCAGTACTGAAGGAACAGAGGCCAAACAGAGATGGGAGGAGCTGGGAACAGGGAGTCCCAAAAAAGGTAGTAACAAGACTACACGTGGGAGTCGGTGGCTAGGCCCCAAGAGGGGCCACCCAGGCGACTATTGCTGAGGAAGAACCACACACTGACAGGAGGGGAACCCCAGTGTGTCAGCCCAGAGGACAGATTCCAAGAACTGGATGAGGGGACCCAAAGTGAGCTCAGTTGGAAACCAGGTCGATTTTAAGAGTCCACAGAGAATTCAGGAGGTGAGGTCTAATACAAAGTTATTCCTGTAGATGAAGCATATAATATCAAAACAAAAACCAGTGAGGGTGACTCCGTGCAAGACTCCACTGACAGGCCCAGAGCCTTTTTGGGATTAAAACACTCCTTCCTGGGGCAGAACTGAGATTCAAGGATGAGGACTGAATAAAGGGTATATACCATGGACTATCCTTGGCATGTCACTTTTCTGTGTCTTTTTTTTTTAATTCTTTAGACCTGTATTTATTTATTTATTTTATTTTTTTTTTTTATTTTATTTTTTTTTGCAGTACGCGGGCTTCTTACTGTTGTGGCCTCTCCCACTGCGGAGCACAGGCTCCGGACGCACAGGCTCAGCGGCCATGGCTCTTCCCGGACCGGGGCATGAACCCGTGTCCCCTGCATCGGCAGGCGGACTCTCAACAACTGCGCCACCAGGGAAGCCCTCTAGACCTGTATTTAGAGTATGATTTGAGCTCAGGCTCTCTGATGTCATTCTGAGAGGAGAACGTTTTGGAAGCTCCTTCTTTGAATCTTCTGCTTACTCTGAGCTGAACAAGTGTCCAGTTCAGATGAATTGCCCCAATAACCCTGTGGATTCATGAACTCATTTTTTGAATGTATTCACATGCATGTGTGCTTACCTATAACGTGTTCCCATCGGCTTACAAAAGCAGCGTACCAAAAAAAAAAAAAAACACGTGGGGACTTCCCTGGCAGTCCAGCGGTTAAGACTCTGTGCTTCCACTGCAGGGGGAGCGGTTCAGTTCCTGGTCAGGGCACTAAGGTCCCGCATGCACACACCACAGCACCC
Source organism: Stenella coeruleoalba (assembly GCF_951394435.1). Taxonomy (NCBI): domain Eukaryota; kingdom Metazoa; phylum Chordata; class Mammalia; order Artiodactyla; family Delphinidae; genus Stenella; species Stenella coeruleoalba. Next base: position 9,373,762 of record NC_137159.1, on the reverse strand, counting down.
CCCAAAATAAATAAATAAATAAAATAAAAAAACAAAAGCAGTATAGCTGTCTTTTATGGAGACAACTGGGATTTGTTGAATACTTACTACATGCTGGACTCCATGCTAGGTACTTGGATAAAGAGAGGAACAAGATGAATGTGGTCCAGCAGGTCCTGCCCAGGGGGAGCTCATACTCTAGTGGGAGAGAAAGGTGGATACACAGCCACTGTCTCAGCATCAAAGGCAACACAGCCATTTCCCATATGCCGCCTCATTTGACCCTCACAACTACCCTGTGAAGTGGACCTTTCTTTCTTTTTTGGGGGGGCTTGATTTCTAAAAGTTGAGATATAATTCATATACCATAAGTCATCCTTTTAAAGTGGTTTCTAGTATATGCACTAGGTTTGGCAATCATTATCACTAATTCCAGAACATTCTCAAAAGAAAAATCAGAACCCATTAGCAATCACTCCCATTCCCCTTTTCCCCCAGCTCCTGGCAATCACTGATCTACTTTCTGTCTCTACAAATTTGCCTGTTCTGGACATTTCCTATTTGTGGAAAAAACTATTCTTTCCCCCATCGTCTTTGCACCCTTGTTGAAAATCAATTGACCATTAATGTGTAGGGTTATTTCTGGACTGAGGTTACAGGTTACCATTTTATAGAGATTCAGAGAGATTAAGCTACTTGGCCAAGGTCACAGAGCTAATAAAGGAGACACTGGATTCAAACCCAGCTGCTTAGATTTGTCTAAAGTGCTATGAGAAAACACAATGGGGGAACAAATAACTCTCCACCCTGGGAGGCAGGTGTCAGGACTGGTCCTAAAATCCCTAAAGGGAAAAAGCAGAGAGGCCTTTGGTAAAACAGCAAAGAATAAGTCGTGGTTGGAAAGCCAAGGGCGAGGGCAGCAGAGGCAGGATTTAAAGACTTGTCGGGGTATTCGGCCTTCATTCTCTAGGAGAGGGGGAGTCCCTGAAGGTTTGTAAGCAGGGAAGAGGTGGACAGGGAGGGAGAGGTGGAGGACGCTTGGAGGGGAAAGATGGTGAGTTTGGATAATTTGATTCTGCAGTCCCTAAAGAAACACGAGGTGCCGATGGGGGTGGCCAGCTTAGTTGGAGAGAGTGGGCTGGGAGCGGGAAGAGGGCTCTGGTGGGGCTTGAGTCAAGGAAGTGGCAGCTGAGATCCAGTCTCCAGCAGAAGGAGAAAAGCCAAGAAGAGAGGCTGAAAGGCAGCCTTGAAGTTTAGTTTCGGGGAGGCAAGGAGGAGGCGGTTCACATTGGGAAGGTATCTAAGAAAACGGGGTTGTAAAAGGAGTCTGGGGGTTGGCAAATAGGAGGACAGAATTTCAGGGCACAGTGTGGTCAGAAGGCCGGCTGGGTGAGACCACGTGTAAGTGGTTGCTGAAGATGTAGACTCAGGGAGGGAGCAACTCTTGCAAGAAGTCTGGAACAAGAAGACAGATTGAGGACAGAGAGGCGCTGTGTGGAGGAAAGACTCATGTCTCAGCATGCTTGAAGGCCAAGAGAAGGTGCCTGATGCAGGGACAGGAGGAAGAGCCCGGCAGGTGAAGGAGCAGCCCTGGGGAGGGGAGACCCAGTTCCTCCAAGACCAGAGAGAAGGAAGGAAGGGAGGGGAAGAGGAGGGTCATAGAGGAAGAGGAGGGAAGGGAGGCTGAGTAAAATACAAGTGGGTAGGGCTAGGGCTTAGGAACAGTGCGCAAGGGCTTCCCTGGTGGCGCAGTGGTTAAGAATCCGCCTGCCAATGCAGGGGACACGCGTTCGAGCCCCGGTCTGGGAAGATCCCACATGCCGCAGAGCAACTAAACCTGTGCGCCACAACTACTGAGCCTGCGCTCTAGAGCCTGTGAGCCACAACTACTGAGCGCACGTGCCACAACTACTGAAGCCCGTGTGCCTTGAGCACCGTGCTCCACGACAAAAGAAGCCACGGCAATGAGAAGCCCGCGCGCCGGAACTAGAGAAAGCCCGCGCGCAGCAGCAAAGACCCAACACAGCCAAAAATAAATCAATAAAAAGAAAGAAAGAAAGAACAGTGAGCAAAAGAACTGCCAAGCGGCCTTCCCTGGTGGTGCAGTGGTTTAGAGTCTGCCTGCTGATGCAGGGGACATGGGTTCGTGCCCCGGTCCGGGAAGATCCCACATGCCGCGGAGCGGCTGGGCCCATGAGCCATGGCCACTGAGCCTGCACGTCTGGAGCCTGTGCTCTGCAACGGGAGAGGCCACGACAGTGAGAGTCCTGCGTACTGCAAAAAAAAAAAAAAAAAAGAACTGCCAAGCTTCCAATAACAATGGCTCAGCCAAGGGCAACAGTCACGAGCCTGTCATAGTGTGTGACGTTCTCCAGCAGTGCTAGCCACCTTGGAAGCAGGAAAGCAGAAAAAACACGGTTGCGTAAATTTAGTGTTGAGATCAGTGGGCAAGGGAGCAAGGAGCTGAAAACGTCGGTGACAGTGTGGTTGAGCCACCTGAGCAGGGATTGTCCCAGCTGGAGAATTATGCTGGTCACTCCCTGCCTGGTCCCCCAGGTCCACGCTCCACCCCTCTCCCTGTTCTCTCTGCTTGGGGGGCACTAACCTCCATGGCCCACATCCAGGGACTCCCTTGTCCTCTGGTGGCCAGCCAGGCAGCGAGGAGGGTGGGAGGAGAGCGAGGCTGGGGAAGCAGGGGCCCTTCCCGCCCCCGCCAGGCTCTGGCCCGGGCACTGCGCCCCCTGCTGCTACAGTGGTCACCACGTGCCAACACTGCCTGGCCCAGGTGGTCAGAGCATCCCACCATGGCCGTCCCTGGTCCTCACCATCCCTTGGGGTTCCCTAAACCCTGTGCACCCTCTGCAAACAGTCCTCTTCTAATCTCTTCCATGCAGGGCAGTGGGGCCCCAACTGACTTGGGAACAACAGATCTTGGCCCAGAGGGAGGGGGAAGGAAGAGGTAGATGTAGAGGAAGAGAGGAATACTAGGACTTCCCAGGTGGGGCTCAGGTTCCTCCTTGAAAGAATAAACAGAGCTCTACAGGGCTGGGCCGGGGGATCAGTGGGCGAGAGAAGGGTCCTGGGAGGAGGAGGAAGGGTGGCCATTCACCTTTCTCCTGCGTGAGGTGTCCTGTACTGCCCCCTGGTTCACCAGACTGCTTTCATTTCACACACACACACACACACACAGTAAATAAGAAGCTCCCTCGGATCCCTCTGAGCCTCAGCCTGGCCAGGCCCCATGCTGACACGGCGCCAGGTGACCCATTTTGGGTTTGCAGCATCTGCACAAAAACATTCAGTTTGTTCTGACCTGGCTTTTCCACCAGAAGGGTCCTGGCCCCCAGCAGCCTGCCAGAGGTTCAGCCCCTGGGTCACATGATCCTCAGCTCCCGCTAGGAGGCGCCGGGGCTCCGAGCTGTCCCTGAATGCTGCAGGATGGGGCCAGGCCTCACGCGGCAACTGTCTCCCTCACTCCTTGTTATAATTAAAAACTGGTCCTGCATCTGCTTTTGTAAGAGGTGGGGCCTCTGTGATCCAGTCAGAGCTGCTCTTTCTGGCAACAGAAATGCAGATTAAGTCCTTTTTTTGACCCCATTCCTTCAATCTTGTGTGAACTTGGCCCAAGTGAAGAACAACCTCCCCCCTTCCAATTCCTCGTGATAGATTCAAGGCAGAAGCCACATTTGACTCACTCTTGAATAGTGACCAGCTTTGGCCCATGGAAAGGAATTGATATAACTTCCCTAACATTGAGTCTCTGCAAATCAATTAAACAATCTCCCCAAATAATATGAATAGCCAATTTTTAAAATGTTTATTTCATTTCTGAACAGATAATACATTCACACAGTTAAAACAAGACCCCCAAATGGTATAAGAGGCCTGCAGGGAACAGTCTCACTCCACCCCGTCCTCAAGGGCCCAGTTCCCTCCCCCACCCAACATGGACACAGAGGTAACTACTTGTACTGGTTTCCTGTGCATCCTTCCAGAGTTCCTTTAGGTAAATACAAGCAACTATGAATGTACTGAATAGACAGTTTTTAAAAAAATACTCATTAATGATTTAATTTTTTTTATTGAAGTATAGTTGCTGTACAATATTTTATAAGTTACAGGTGTACAATATAGTGATTCACAATTTTTAAAGGTTATACTCCATTTATAGTTATTATAAAATATTGGCTATAGTCCCCATGTTATACAATATATCCTTACATGTTATTATATAAAAACATAATAGGGGCTTCCCTGGTGGCGCAGTGGTTGGGAGTCCGCCTGCCGATGCAGGGGACGCGGGTTCGCGCCCCGGTCCGGGAGGATCCCACATGCCGCGGAGCGGCTGGACCCGTGAGCCATGGCCGCTGAGCCTGCGCGTCCGGAGCCTGTGCTCCGCAACGGGAGACGCCCGCGTACCGCAAAAAAAAAAAAAAAAAAAAAAAAAAAAAAAAAAAAAAAGAATAAAAACATAATAGTTTGTACCTCTTAATCCCCTCCCCCTATCTTGCCCCTCCCTCCTTCCCCCCTCCCCACTGGTAAGCACTAGCTTGCTCTCTATATCTGTGAGTCTGCTTCTTTTTTGTTATATTCACTAGTTTTTGTAGTTTTTAGATTACACATGGAAGTGATATCATACAGTCTGTCTGACTTGTTTCACTTAGCATAATGCCCTCCAAGTCCATCCATGTTGCTGCAAGTGGCAAAATTTCATTCTTTTTTATGGCTGAGTCATATTCCGTTGTATGTTACGTGTGTGTGTATCTATCTATGTATCTATGTATCTATATATATATATATCACATCTTCTCTATCCATTCATCTGTTGATGGACACTTAGGCTGCTTCCATATTTTGGCAATTATAAATAATGCTGCTATGAACATTGCGGTGCATGTATCTTTTCAAGTTAGTGTTTTTGTTTTTTTCTGATAGATACCCAGGAGTGGAACTGCTGGGTCATATGGTAGTTTTGAATAGACAGTTTTTAAGCCAGCATTAACTGAGCGCTTACAATGTGTTAGGCATGGTTCTGAGCACTTTGTGTTAACTCGTTTAGTCCTCAAAAGAGCTCCAGAGGTAGGTGGTATGCCCGTTTGAAAGAAAATGAAACTGAGCCCAGCAGTTCACAGCCGAGGAAATGCAAATAATCAATAAACTTATGAAATGAAGGTCAGCTGCCTTAGAGTTCAGGGAACTTAAATACGAACTCCAACAGCATCTTTTTTAAAAAATTAATTTATTTTATTTTTGGCTGCGTTGGGTTTTCGTTGCTGCGCGCGGGCTTTCTCTAGTTGCGGCGAGCGGGGGCTACTCTTCCTTGTGGTGGCTTCTCTTGTTGTGGAGCACGGGCTCTAGGCGCGTGGGCTTCAGTAGTTGTGGTACATGGGCTCAGTAGTCGTCGCTCGCGGGCTCTAGAGCACAGGCTTAGTAGTTGTGGCGCCCAGGCTCAGTTGCTCCGCGGTATGTGGGATTTTCCCGGACCAGGGCTTGAACCCATGTCGCCTGCATTGGCAGGCAGATTCTTAACCACTGTGCCACCAGGGAAGGCCCTCCAACAGAATCTTATTTTCCATCCATCAGTGGGCAGACTTGGCAAAATGTCGGTAACCCTCACATGTGGAGGTGGGAACCAGCACTCACGTGCCCTGCTGGTGGGAGCATGAACTGCTTCAAACTTTTGGGAAAACAGTCTGGCAGAATTTTTTTTTTTAATGACGTTGTAGATTTTTAAATTATTAATATTTTGCCGTATTTTCTGCAGAGCTTTCTTTAAAAACAAAAAAAGCTTTACAGACACTATCAAAACTCTCTTGACTCTTGCGGACTTACCTGGCTGTCCAGTGGTTAAGACTCCGCCCTTCCATTGCAGGGGGCGCACCACATACCACACGGTGTGGCCACGAAAAAAAAAAGCTCTCTTGACCTGGTTGGAAGGCGCATAGATTTGTTCTTACCCTGTATAGAAATTTTTGCACTATTTTTTATATTATATATTGCAATAACATTTTTTTTGTTTTTTGGGGCAGAATTTATTTTTATATTTGATGTACACATCCTTTGACCCTATTCCTCATAAATGAAGACTCCAGAATATAAGGCTATATATACTGCAGATGTGCATCCCAGCATTGACAGGCAAAAAACTAGAAACCATCTGAATATTCATCAGGAGGAAAATGGTTGGGTAAATTCATAGGCAGTACTTTCACAGTAGGGAATATTATGCAGCAACTACATAAAATGAGTCAGATCTCTATGTGTCGATTTGTGATGCCCACAAAATATTTCTAAGTGAAAAAAGGAATTTACTCATAATTTGTATAATAGTGATATATTTTTCTATTTTCTATTCATTTATATTTCTGTATATTTTTAAGAAACATCGCAATATGTGTATTTGTTGAATATGACTGTAGGAGAATGGAGTCGTGATTCTCAATCGGGCAATTTTGCCCTCCAGGGGACATATGGTAATGACTGAAGACGTTTTTGGTTGTCACCACTGGGGAGCGCTAATGGCACAGACGCTGAACATCCTGCAATGCACACGGGAAAGCACCTCCCCCCACAACACCCTGAAAGTAATTTTCCAGCCCCAAATGTCAATAGCACTAAACTTGAGAAACCCGAGCAGAGAAAAAGGAAGAAAAAGGATAAACATGAAACTGTCAACAATCAACTTTTTCCTTAAACATATATGTTGTTTGACTTATTACAATGAGCGTTTATTTTGACCACTATAGGAATTTTCCTATAAAAGTAAAAAATAATACTCAATAAAAGTTTATTATTTTGGCAAAGACAATGGAGTAGGAAGGAGTGGGAGGCCGTTCCCCAAGCCAATCTGTTTCTCAAGGAGACATTTGAGGGCAGGGTTGTAAGCGGAGGGTGGTGAGAGCTTGAGGAAGCCAGGGGCGGGACCTGTGGGGATGCCCTGGAGCCTGGTCCCGACTTTGGAGCTCACCAGCTTAGACTGAATAATCTTAGGGCTTTTGTGAGCTAAACAAAGACCTGCAAAAAACATCCTATGATTAGGCAAGCCTACTGTGAGAGGGAGAAACAAGCCTCAACTCTATTTCCATTTTATAGCCTGGAATAAACTATCTTATGGTCAGGCAGGAGGGAACCATAACACATCAGAACAGAATTTCTCCCTGGTCCGCTGAGAGTTGGGTTAGCAGGTGTTTCTTGGCAAACAGTGCTCAATTATGATGGGAAAATTAAACAGCATTCTCTGTTGCAGTCCTCATCAGTCTTTAACATGCTAGTGTCTTCATCTCCAAAAGGGTGGTTATCAAATGCAGAACTTTCCTATCTTGACCAAGTCCTTTTTACCGAGAGCATATCCGGAGACCAGGAGTCCATGGGAGTATACTAATCTCCCATGGGAATACTAATCTAGTCTAATCTAATTTTGGGAAATACTATGGGAAATACTAATCTAGTCTAATCATAATTTTACTGATGAGGAAATGGTGGCCAAAACAAAAAGTGACTTGCTGAGTTGGCTGGTGGGGTTCCATCCCAGAACACCTATTTTCCAGACCAATGCTTTTTTCTCCCTCCAGCATTAAACATCTAACCATAAGTACACATCAACTATAGATTCTTGGGGAACATTCCTAGGACTTAAGGGAATTTTTTCCCAATTTAATTTGGAAGGGGTGCAGTGGAGGTAAGGAAGAAGGGATTAACAGCAGAAGCCATTAAAAGCAAAACACACCTTTATAGAGGATCAAGACATCTTTGGCCTTAGAGATGATTTTTTTTTTCTTGATAGAGGGTCACCCACGAAGACCAGCTGTGCTCACGTGAAGAAATGCTCCATCAGGTCCTTTTGAAAATATAACCCCCACGGGACAGGTGGGAACACCTGGGACTTCAACCCTCCCCAATTTACCTCAAATTGACCTCATTGGGCCAGGAGAAGCCCTACAAAACTGATTCTGTATATTCTCTCCAAAAAATAAATTTACTAAAATTTACTTGATCCTATTATATGCCGGGTCTCTGCAAGGCAGTGAGAATTCAAAGGTGAATAGTGCATAATTCCTGCTCTGAAGGGGTTTTCTATCCGGTAGGGAAACCGATACTGCATGCAGCCAGACTGTGACAGGGCTATACTGACAATGGGAACTAGGGCCTAGGAGCCCATGGCAGGCAGTGTTTACAAAGCCCACCCTAAGAAACTTGCACATCTTAGCTTGTGGGCAATGGGGGAGCTACGGAAGATGTTTTCAGTTTTAAACGCCGAACTCCCGTCCCAGTACGTTCTGGGACTCCATTCTTCATTATCAACTCCGCTTCCTGCTTCCCCTCCCTTAACCTCTACTGAGTTAACAGCCTCCCAGTAGCCACCCCTTCACCCCACATCACCAAGGTCTTTGGTCCTGGGAGGGGCCCACAATCTGGCCCTACCTTCCTCCCCCTCCCCAGCCTCGCCTCAGGCCTGGACCTCATCACCTCAAAACCACTGTAACAGGAAACCGATGCTTGGACTGCGGGCAGGTCCTGCCCAAGTTCTTGTAGGCTGGGCCACAAGTTTGCAGTGGCTCACACACTGCCAAGAGAACCAGCATCACAATTAGCATGCATCACAACTAACACAGAGTCCACTCGTAAATCTGGACAGTTTGGTGTGCAGCAAGTATCCTGACAGGCACTGGCTTCACGTCTTCCATCAGCTGCCTCCATGCTGCCTGAGCACCACTATCATGCAAGAAGCACAGGAACTCCAGTGTGGTTGACCCGTTCCACGGACGAGGATCCTGAGGCCCACAGACGCAAAACGAGTTGCACCTAATCCCAGCGTTAGTAAACGGCAGGGTCGCCAGAAGCCTGCAATTGAGACCCTGACCGCCTCCACGCCTGCCCGGCTGCACGGCGGACGCAACGAAGCAGAGCTACGCATGCGCAGCCTTTCCCGCGGCCCCGCCCCCCGGCCGAGTCAGGTGAGTGGGGCGGGCTCCAGGCCGGGAGGAAGCGGAAGGTGGTCACGGAGGGGAAAGAAGCCCTCCCCCGGAAGTGCCTTCTGCCTGCGGAGCCTGCTCCCGGAAGTGCTGGTGTTTGTAGCTGGCGTGATGGCTTCAAGGTTACTCCGCGGAGCTGGAGCGCTGGCCGCGCAGGCCCTGAGGGCCCGCGGTCCCAGTGGAGTCTCCGTGGTGCGCTCTATGGCGTCTGGAGGTACTTGGCCTGCCGGGAGCGCCGGGGACCCGTGCCGTTGCCCTCCCGGGGTGGTGTTAAGGCAGTAAGGAGCGGGGGGTTGAGGCCGTTCAGCTCCTTCGGGCCCCAGTGACCGCCACAACGGACCCGAGAACCTCAGACTCCGCGGGCGTCTCCCGTTGTTCTCGGCCGCCGCTGCTGCTGACCACCATACTGACCCTTCTGCGAAAAAATCCTAAACGGAGACGTCGGCTGACCTTGGTGGGCAGGGGTTGCATCCGGGACGTGGGGGGGCTAAGCCGCCCTTCAGGCCCGCGCCCGCCTCAAGGTCGATGCACTCCACTAGGACTCTGGTTGACCTGGTTTTAGAAAAAATGTGCCGAAAAATGGGCTTCCATGGTCGAAGGAAGAAAGGATCACCCCGTGTACCACTTTTGGGTATCGTGATTCTGGTCCTTAGGGGTCAGTGGGTATGGGTAACCTCTAGGAGCCTGTGGACCCACTAAAAGTATGCAGAGATGTCCATATGTGCATTTTCCTTGATCATTTCAGGCGACATCATAATTCACGTATTTTCCTTTAGGTGGTGTTCCTACTGATGATGAGCAGGCCACTGGGCTGGAGAGGGAGGTCATGCTGGCTGCACGCAAGGGACTGGTGAGGAGAACCTTGTGCCTTCTCGGGAGCTCATGGCCTTGGATGGAGTCAGAGCGGCCTCCTCTCTGGGAGCCTTCCATCCAGGAAACCTGGCTTGTGGGAACAGTACTGCTATCCCCTAGAGGGTAGGGGTCATTTGGCATAATGGGTCCTTCATTTGTTTTTCAGGACCCGTACAATATACTTGCCCCAAAGGCAGCCTCAGGTACCAAGGAAGACCCTAATTTAGTCCCCTCCATCAGCAATAAGCGGATAGTGGGCTGCATCTGTAAGTACCTCACCACTGTTTTCTTATCCATTTGTTTAATATTTGTTTAATATACAGGATGTCTATCAGCTGCTTCACATCTGTTGTTGTGTGTGAGTGTAGGTGTATAAAGAAGATGTGTGTGTAAATAAGTTGTTCTAAGGGTCTTGGCCCTCAGGCCTCTCTGCCCGAGTAGGTCATCCTTAATGGTAAAGAGGCCTGGAACATCAATAATAACTGCCTCATTGGAGAGGCAGCGTGAAGGAGTATTCATCTACAAAATATTTATTGTACTTTCTCTTTGCCACACACCATGTTAGGCACTAGGGGTACATACCAGGATGGACCCAGCTTTGGGGTTCTGCATAGGCAGGGAACTGTGAGAACCTGTGGTGACTCTGATAAGAGATCAGCTTACTCACAGGTAAACTTGGCCTCAGTTTCTTCATCTGAAAAATGGGGAGAGAGCTTGAACTGATAAGGTGTCAGCCATAACTCTGTGTCTCAGAGGTGTCTGAGGAAGAGAGGTTAACGTTGAAAAAGTCCCCTCTTCTAGGCTGGATGGCCTTCAGCCACCTTTTTTCTTTCAGGTGAAGAAGACAACAGTGCTGTCATCTGGTTCTGGCTGCATAAGGGCGAGGCCCAGCGATGCCCTAGCTGTGGAACCCATTACAAGCTGGTGCCCCACCAGCTGGCCCACTGAGCCCCTGCACTAACTCACTCAAAATGTGATGTAAAATTTCTTCTTTCCAGTAAAGACTAGCCATTACATTGGCTTCTCTTTCCATAGTTGGCTGGTCTTATTTCTTTCCTGTGTTTTTTGGGAAGGAATGGATGATTATGTTGGGAATAGCTATCTGTTAATACTAGCTTGCCATCCACTTGCTTTTGAACACCGAGATTGCCAGTTCCCTAATGCAGTGGTAGCTACCACCTGGCATGGGGAAAATGGGCTGTGGAGTCAGGCCGACTGGACTTGTAATACTGGCTCCATCATCTAGCTTTGTCACTGGGGGCCTGCTCTCTGAGGGTGGGTTACATCTTAATATAAATAAATAAATAAATACCTTGTGAGGTGTTAGGAATAATATATATAAAAAGAGCCTGGCAGATAGTAGGTCCTCACATTGTTGTAAAGACAGAGTGGCCTTGTGGGGAGAGTTTTGGCTTTGAAGTCTTAAGGGACCCAGGTTCAAAGCATAGTTCATGGGGATGCCATCAGCAAAATCTAGAATATGGGACAATTCCAGAAACCAGCAGCCAGTTTCTTCAAGTAAATTGCAAGCAGAAAAAAAACAGGTATGAGTACTTATCAAGTGAAACATGAGGAAGATACCAACCAAGAGCAGTGCGTGGACCTTGTTTGGATCTTGATGTGAGAAAATCAACTGTAAAGAAAAATATCAAATACGGATATTTGGTATTTAGGGACTTATTAAATTTTAGACATGTTAAGGGAATTAGTTTTTTTTTTTTTATGCTTTAGTAATATATACTGAGGTACTTAGGGGTGAAATATGTCTGAGATTAACTTTAAAACAGAAGAAGAAAGAGAGTAGTTTGGGATATGACTGATCCATTGTAGCCAGGTACAAGAGGGGTTGTTGTGGGCTTCCCTGGTGGTGCAGTGGTTGGGAGTCCGCCTGCCGATGCAGGGGACACGGGTTCGTGCCCCGGGCCGGGAAGATCCCATATGCCACAGAGCGGCTGGGCCCGTGAGCCATGGCCGCTGAGCCTGCACGTCCTGAGCCTGTGCTCCGCAATGGGAGAGGCCACAACAGTGAGAGGCCCGCGTACCGCAAAAAAAAAAAAAAAAAAAAAAAAAAAAAGAGGGGTTGTCGTTTTTCTACTTGTGTGTATGTTTGAACTTTATCATAATAATAAACCAAAAAAAAAAAAAAGTTGAGAGAAACAAAAGCCCGATTCAGTCCCTTTATGCCTGTGACACCTTGGACAATTAATTTCTCAAAAGCTGTTTTATCTGTAAAATGGAAATAGTACATATTTTGTTTTGGGATTTGCCATAGAGGTGGCTTTGGTTACTATTGCCACAAAATTGATCCAAACTAGATCTGTAAGTTGAATTGATAATGGGAGAGAAAAGCCCTTTCCTTCATCTTTTTTTCTTAATTTAAATTTATTTATTTACTTTTGGCTGCATTGAGTCTTCGTTACTGTGCATGGGCTTTCTCTAGTGGCGAGCGGGGGCTACTCTTTGTTGCGGTGCGTGGGCTTCTCACTACGGTGACTTCTCTTGTAGAACACGGACTCTAGGTGCGCAGGCTCAGTAGTTGTGGCTCGCGGTCTCTAGAGTGCAGGCTCAGTAGTGGCGCACGGGCTTAGTTGCTCCGCGGCATGTGGGATCTTCCTGGACCAGGGCTCAAACCTATGTCCCCTGTATTGGCAGGTGGATTTTCAACCACTGTGCCACCAGGGAAGCCTCTTGCCTTCATCTTGCCTTACTTCCTCTTAAAGGTACAAAGCTACTGCATCCTTTCCTGGCTGTCATCTCATTTCCAGGAAATGTCCAAGCATTTATCTGCCATTCAGGGCCATTCTCTGGGAAGGGGACACCTAAATAGCCACCTACCACTCCCACCTTAAATGCTGTTATAAACAAGAGTTTCCCAGTCAGGAAGACTGATTTAGTGCTACCCTCAAGCCCTCTAGTCTGGCCCATCTCCTACATCCTCTTTCCGTTTTCACCGTCTCCCTTTCCAGTCAAAACTCTGCTTAGAGTGGACTTTTTGACTCTTCACATCATTATTTATTCTGTCTGCTTCCTCCCTCATCTCCAAGCCCACCTTGCATCTTTATTATTTTTTAACTTTTAAAATGGAAATATATTACAATATTATGTTTCAGTTGTACTACATTATGAAATGATCACCATGATAAGTCTAGTAACCATCTGTCCCCATACAAAGTTATTAAACTCTTATTGACTATATTCTTTATGCTATAAATTACATCCCCATGGCTTATTTATTTTACAACTGGAGGTTTGTACCTCTTAATTCCCTTCACCTATTTTGCTCCTACCCGCCTCCCCTGTTCTCTGTTTCTGTGAGTCTATTTTCATTTTGTTTTTTAGATTCCACATGTAAGTGAGATCTTACAGTTTTTGTCTTTCTCTGTTTGACCTATTTCACTGAGCATAATACCCTCTAGGTCCACCGATGTTGTCACGAATGGCAATATTTCATTCTTTTTTATGGTGGAGTAATATTCCATTGCATATATGTATATATTCATCTATTGTTGGACACTTAGGTTGCTTCTATATCTTAGCTATTATAAATAATGCTGAAATGAACATTGGTATGCACATATCTTTTTGAATTTTTTTCTTTGGGTAAATACCCAGAAGTGAAATTGCTGGATCATATGGCAGTTCTATTTTTAATTTTTTGAGAAAATTCCATAGTGGCTGCACCAATATACATTCTCACCAATAGTGCACAAGGGTTTCCTTTTCTCCACATCCTTGCCAAATTAGTTATTGCCTTTTTGCTGATAGCCATTCTGAGAGGTGTGAGATGTTATCTCATTGTGGTTTTGATTTGCACTTCCCTGATGATTAGTGATGTTGAGCATCTTTTCATGAGTCTGTTGGCCATCTACATGTGTTTGGGAAAATATCTATTCAGGTCCTCTGCCCATTTTTTAATTAAGTTGTTTGTTTTTTTGATGTTGAGTTGTATGAGTTCTTCATCTATTTTGGATATTAACCCTTATTGGATATATTATTTGTAAATATCTTCTCCCATTCAGTAGGCAGACTTTTTGTTTTTTTGATACAAATCTGTTTCATTGACCTATGTGTCTGTTTTTGTGCCAGTGCCTTACTGTATTGATTGCTATAGCTTTGAAGTATAGATTAAAATCAGGGAGCATGACACATCCATCTTCGTTCTTCTTTCTCAAGATTGCTTTGGCTATCAGGGTCTTTTGTAGTTCCATACAAACTCTGGAATTATTTCTTCTAGTTCTGTGAAAAATGCCACTGGTATTTTGATAGGGATTTCATTGAATCTGTAGATTGCCTTAGATACCCCCTTGCTTTTCTCTTTTAAAAATTTTAACCAGTTTTCCCCTAAGAAAGAAAAATCTCCATATATTTCCAGACTGTGGTGGCAGAATAATGGTCCCCCAAAGATGTCCATGTCCTAATCCCAGAACCTGTGAATATGTTAGGTCGAACAGTAAAAGGTTATTAAGATTGCAGACAGAATTAAGGTTGCTAATCAGCTGACCTTAAAATAGGGAGAGTAACCTGGATTATCCAGGTGGGCCCAATAATCACAAGGGCGGCAGAAGAATGAGAGTCAGGGGGATGTGACTGTGGAAGAATGGTCAGAGGGATGCAATGTTACTGGTTTAAAGATGGAAAAAGGGGATCACAGGCTAAGGAATGCAGTTAACCTCTAGAAGCTGGGAAAAGCAAGGAAATGATTCTCCCCCAGTCTCCACAAAGAAACACAGCCCTGCTGCCACATTGATTTCAGTGCAGTGAGACCCATGACAGACTTCTATAGAACTGTAATGCTTTAATGGCATCAATAGATCAGTGAATTCAAGTCCTGTCTCCTGGGTTAGTGGGTCTCAAATTTCGCTGCACATTAGAATCACCTGGGTATATTTTTGTTCCCCATACCCGGCTCACACCCGGCCCACTGAAGCAGAGTCTCTGGGGGTAAGACCCAGGCATTATTACTTTATAAAGTTCCCCAGGTGCTTTCAACATGCCGCGAAGGCAGAGAACCTCTACCTCAGGCTAACCACAAAAGCACAAAAGCATGAAGAGCTCTTTTTCTTGCCTGTTGGTAACTGGGAGCCCTAGGGGCAAAGAGGAAATGTAACACCCTTCACTAGAAGCACCAGACCTTTGCTTGTGGGTAGAAATGGGCTCCATCCAGCCATTTAGCAGCTTAGAAATTGGATCCTGTCGCTCCTCACTAGGCAAGAATACAGGTATCTCTCTAATGGTATTTATTAAACAACCTGAAAGTACAAAGATCTTTTTTTCTGGAACCACTTGAGTAAGTTGCTATCTGATGCCCCATCACAGGTTAGTGTGCATTTCCTACAAAGACATTCTCTCCTATACCTGCAATGTGACTATCAAAATCAGGAAATTACAACTTGTACATTTCTACCATTTAATCCTCAGACCCTGTTCAAGTTTTGCTAAATGTTCCAATAACGTCCTTTATAGCAAAGAATCCAGTTCCTGTTACCTTTAGTTGTTATGTCCCTTTAGCCTTCTCCATTCTGGAACAGTTCTTCAGTCTTTCCTTGATTCCTGTGACACTGACAGCTTTGAAAATTACACCAAGAACTTAGGTTTGTCTGATGTTTCCTCATGATTGGATTCAGGTTATGCATCTTGGGCAGGAGTAACACAGAGGTGATGCTGGACGCTTCTCAGTGGGCACATGACGTCGATTTGTCCAGTTGCTGATGAGGTGTTCACTTTGGTCACTTGCTTAATGTCTGCCAGGTTTCTTCACTGTATAGTTGCTCCTCAAATATTATTATTATTTTAAATTTAATTTTAGTTTTTTGGCCATGCTATGTGACTTGCGGGATCTTAATTCCCTGACCAGGGATTGAACCCTTGCCCTCAGCAGTGAAAGCGCAGGACCACCAGGGAATTCCCACCCCTTAATTTTTTTTTTTAATTTTTATTTATTTATTTATTTTTGTCTGTTTGGGTCTTCGGTGCTGCGCACAGGCTTTCTCTAGTTGTGGTCAGTGGGGGCTACTCTTTGTTGCGGTGTGTGGGCTTCTGGTTGCGGTGGCTTCTCTTGTTGGGAGCACGGGCTCTAGGCGTGAGGGCTCAGTAGCTATGGCACATGGGCTTAGTTGCTTTGCGGCATGTGGGGTCTCCCTGGACCAGGGCTCGAGCCCATGTCCCCTGCATTGGCAGGCGGATTCTTAACCACTGCGCCATCAGGGAAGTCCCCACCACCCCTTAATTATTAATAAGTATCTTACAGGGCAATACTTTGAGATATCAATACCCTGTACCTCATCGAACTTTCAATTTATTAATTTATATCAGTATAGACTTATGCTTTCACATTGTATTCAATGAATTATAATTCATAACTGTCATTATTTTTTGATGTTTAATTTGTTCCAAATTTGACCAGTGGAAGCTTCTTCAAGCGGGCTCCTGTGGCCTTTTGACATGCCCCTATCATTCTTGTAGCACTTCTTTTATTCTCTGGCACGAAATGTTGCAGGCTGTTAAACCCGTGAGGTAGGTGCTATTATTATCACCCCCATATTAGAGATGCGGGAACCTAGGAACAGCTCCAGATTACACAGCTAGTTAGTTGTGGTGGCAGGATTGTGAATCCAGACCATTTAGCTCAAGCCTGAGCTTTTCCCTTCTAAGTTTTTATTTTGAAATAATTTTAGACCTATAGAAAAGTTGCAAAAATAGTATAGAGTTCCTGTTTACCTTTCACCAGTTTCTGCTAACATTAACCTATGACATTAACACATAGTACAGTGACTGAAACCAGGAAATTCACATTGATACAGTACTATTAACTGATTTTGCCGGCTTTTTCAGTAAGGTCCTTTTCTGATCAGAATCTCATGTTGCATTTCACTGTCATACCTCCTTGGTCTCCTCAAACCTGTGACAGTTCCTCAGTCTTTGTCTTTATAATCTGTCACTTTTGAACAAGATCGCTGGTCCACTGATTTATAGAATGCCCTCAGTTTGGGTTCGCCTGCTGTTTGCTCCTGGTTAGGTGGAGGTTATCCAACAATACACAGGTAACATTGCCGTCTCTTAATGCATCACGTCAAGATAGTGATTACCGGGGATGTAAACTTTGATCATTTGGTTAAGGTGATACCTACTAGGTTTCTCCACTGTAAGGTTACTATTTTTCCTTTTTTAATTAGTAAGTACTTCATGGGGAGATACTTTGAGACAGCGCACATGTCCTTATTTTTTGCTTACTAGTTTTTGCATCCATTTTTGCCTGCAGCAATGATAACTGTGATGTTTGCCTAACAGTGATTTTCTGTTATTCCTTCTACATTCATTAATTGGAATTCTACAAGTAAGAACTGTCCCTTCTCCCCCATGATTGATCTCAGACTGGACTCATGACTATTTTATTCTATGACTTATAATCCAGTATAATACAAATATAACCCAGTATAATACAAATATAATCCAGTATAATACAAATATAATCCAGCATAATACAAATATAATCCAGTATAGTACAAATATATCCAGTATAATACAAATCTGACCACTGGGTGCTCCTGCCAGTTGTTTCCCGAGTCCTTCAGAGAGGCCATCTTCTTTTTTGAGCACTTCCTTCCTTTACAGTACCACAGGATATTCTAGGCTAGGCTCATTTTATACTTTCTCTGCCCCAGGTCTGCAATTTCTCCAAGGACCTCTGGTTCCTTTTATTGAAGAATTGTATTTAGAAACCAAGATCTGGATACTATCTGTGCTTATTGCCACTGGGGTGTCATTGTCTCTAGGCCCTCTGAGCAGACAGTGCTAAGAAATATACACACACATATTCTAACCCATTTACTTCAGTATCTTTCTGTATGTATGATAAAAGCCATGAGCTCATACTACCCCCAATCCCCATCCAACACCACAGGGTTCATTCTAGCCTTATCACCGTCTCATCTGTAGCTTTTTTCCAACAGTGAGAAACCCAGCAGGGCTAGAGCTCTGTAACCACACCATCCCTGCAGGAGAGGGAGTAGGGAGAGTGTTGCTTGGCCTTAAAGGATGGGATTTTGACAGACATTAGGGAAAGTCATTCCCAGCAGACAGAAGACCATGAGTAGAGGCTGGCAGGCAAATCAGGGCATGACAATGCCTAAGCCTAACACAGGGAAGGAACAAGACTCCAAAGGGCCACAATTAAACGCAACAATGCATAGCTCATGAGGGCAATTTCACCAGCAGTTTTGCATCAATTCAGTTTTATTTCACCAAGCAGTGGAGAACCGCCTGACATTTTGGATTAGGAAGTGGCAGAGCCAAGGCTATCTGGGCTTTAGATCCAAGGGCAAATGGATTGGGTGGGGAGGATGGAGCTGTGGTCATGAGCTAGGGTGGTGGCGGTGGCTACTGTGGAAAAGAAACCAGGTGGGAAAGGCGCTACAGAACCAACAGAACCTGGCAACTGACAGAACGTGGGGAAGGTAAAAGGAGGGAGAAGGCAAAGTGACAAGGCTCTAAGCCTGTGTGCTTGGGAGAAAGTGGTACCATAAACAGAACCCCAAACAAAGGTCTCTCTGTAAATTCTGTTTCCCCTTGGGGACAGGCACGCTGTGACCACAAAGCCTCACAAAATGTTCTCTGAAGACAGGCCTGACTCAGTGACGTCTCCTCTCCTGCCTGATCTCTTGAGTTCCAGGCCCTCCCTCAGCCCCACCAAGTCCATCGCCTTCAACACACAGCTATAATAACCATGCGCCCCTGACTGACTGCCCGTCACTCAGGACACAGCTAAAAACCCTCCCGAGGCCCCCTGCATGCTGGCCCCAACTTACCCCTCTGGTTTACCTCACATTATAGCCAGAGGCCACTCACGCTGCCCTGCGCCTTAGCCCCGCTTGGGCCCATGTCCTTTTTTCTAGCCCCACTGGTCCCAGGCGTCTCCTTGAACTCTTACCTCTCCCAGGAACACCCCCTCTTTACCTGGCAAACCCCTCCTACACCCATGCAAGTCCGCCTGCCCCACCTGCTGGCTTAGATGCCCCTCCTCTTGACCCCCAGCTCTGTACTGAAATGCCCTGTGTATCTTTCTCCCCTGATCTGTGTTTTTAGGGGCAAAGGTATGTCTTGTTTACTGCGGGCTCCAAACACAAGGCACCTCCTGGGCATACTGTAGGTGTTCTTGATGTAAGTACTTGATGAGGAAGGAGAGGGTAGACACTCTCCACTCACTTCTCACTGCTCCCTCTCCGTCCACTGCCCTTCCTCTCCTTGCTGCTCAGCTTACTCTCTCAGAGCCCAGCTCATCGACACAGCCTTCTACATCTCTCCCATCACCCCGCTTCCTGACTTGGCTGAACTTGGATCCTGTATCAGTGTTGGTCTATTGGCCTCAGCTACATCTGAGCCGGGCAGCAGAGGTGCTCAAACAGAACAGGTGAGGGTGTGGATGCACCCAGCCCCAGCCCCGCCTGCCACAAGGCCCCATCCAAGAATAAAGGGGAGAAAGGCAGCCTGTTCTCCTGGCAGACTGCAGCAAGCGTGTAAACAGGCTGGGGAATTCAGCCACCAGGTTGACAGCCCAGCCTCCTGGGGCCTCCCGTGCCACGCTGCCCCGCCAACCACTGAAATCTCAGGCTTCTGAGCTACAGCCAGTGCCGTGCTGCTTTGGTCTTCAGGGATGGATGAGCAAACAACAGTGCAAAGAACCACAAGAAAACAGAGCCACACACTGGGCCTTGTCCATAATTATTACTATAATGATTTACAAAAAAATTTTTTTCAGGCAACTGTGTTAAATTATTGTACATTTGCGGAAGAGGGAGATGGGGGTCCTGGCCACAAGGTAAATGAAGACCTCTTCTGTGGGAGAGGTGGGAGGAGGAAGTGTGCCCTCCTCACCCCCACTAGGTCTGACTTGTGATTAAGTGGCTTCCCTTCAACAAATGAAGACCATTCACCCTTCCTGTCCCAGGTACTGGTGTTAAAGGACAGGAAGCAGCAAGTCACTGAAGTGCTTTGAAGGGGAGAACGCAACACACTGCGGCCGCCCAAACCCAGGGCATCCTCTGCTCTGGCTCCAAAGGGTCGGACTCCAGTCCAGACTCCTTATGGGGGACGGAAGAAGACTGACAAGAACTCAGTCTACACCAAGGCACCCATCCAGAAAGATGGGAGAACAGAGTGTGAAAGGGTCAGGGATGCCTAGGTGTGGCCCTCCGGGCTACTCTGTTGGGTCAGGAAGAGGAGGTGGCATGAGAAGCAGTGACACACCGGCAGGGAGCTGCTGGCTGCCCCCTCCTCCACCCCACTCCCCAAGGCTAGTTATACAGGCATCCAGGCACTCTGGCCCTGTCGGAGAAAATGGGGGTATTTGGGTGCCTGGCCTTGGAGCTCGGGGCAGCAGAGAGTCATGGGCCTAATTGGTTCTGCCAAGGGGGACACCCAGAACCGCCCAAAGCTGGGCCCCTCAATTCCCACCTTCCAGCTCAAGCCTCCCATCCATGCAGCTAATGTTACTGTGTGTGCGTGTGTGTGTGCGGAGGGCTGCAGGGAAGCACTGTTGCACCACTTGCCGGGGGTTCAGGGCATGCAGGGGGCCCCGAGGCCTAGTATGTGAACCGGACCAGAAAGGGTTAAGGACTCTGGCTCCCCTTTCCTCCCATCCTCCCAATGCTACACCTTCCTCCTTGGGCGCTAGAAGGTTTTACGATGAATAGCCCGCGAGCCATCCTCTTCGTATTCCTTTTTGGACACCCACATCTTCTTAAAAGTGTCCAGCGAGGCCAGGATGGAGCCACTGTGACGAGGGAGGGAGAGCAGTCTTGTGGACCTGAGGGCTGAGCCAACCGCCCACCCTGGGCGCCCAGAACTCCACTTCCCTTACCTGGGAGGGAAACCCACCCACCTCCACCTGGCCTGGGCCAACCCGGGGAGAAGTGTCCAGGGCACAGTGGTCTCCTCCCAGAGCCCTCCCCGTGAGCCCCGCCTCACCCGATCCACGTGGAGTACAGCCGTTCCTGAGGGGCTGAGATCTAGAGGGAGCAAGCGGCAACGTGACTGCCCCACCCCCGCACAGAAGCCCCAGTCCCAGCCTCAGGGAGGGGGGGCCTTTCTCCCAGTGCCCGAGGCCAGGCAGCAAGTGCCTCAGCTGGCAGCAGGGGGAGCAGCAGGGCTGGGCTGGGCCTGGAAGGCAGAGGGCATCTGAGGGTGGTTCTTGCTCTTTCCTCCCCGGGTCCAGGTTGCCCAGCACCCCCATGCCCCATGGGGACTCCCCATAACCTCACCTTGATTTTGACGTCTTTGGGGGCAAGCTTCTTTACTTCACTTAGTAATCGGTCGCCAAAGCCTGTGAACACAAGGCTGGCTGAACTGGGGGTCCACATCCGACCCTTTACCACTAGCTCCCCCGCATCCAACCTCTGGTGCCCCAGCCCCAGGTGCTGCCACGCTTGTTTTTGTCATTCTTGCCAGGATTAAGGGTAAGGGCAAGCCACCCCAAAGGCATAAAAGATCCAGCAGCATGCCTACAGGTGGGCCCAGCTTCCTTCCTCAGGAAGGCAGCATGAGATAGAACCCCAAGTCACTCAGCTCTGCCCGACCCCTACACTCTCCCTCCCCCGCTGCTCTGGAGCCAAAACCGCCAGAAGCAAAGGCAAAGGCGAATGACGAGTCAGGAGAACACGCCTCCCACTTCTACCCAGCAGATGGGCAAACACACACAGTGTCGGGACAGCGCCGGGGGACTCTCGTCCATAACTGATGGGGGTGAAAGTGGCACAGCCTCTCAGGAGGGAAACTCTGGTGATATCTACCAGGTAACAAATGCACATACGCACCCTCTTACTCAGCAATTCTAGTCCTAGGATTTTTCTTTTAGGTATGTTCTCATCACGTGAAGTAACAGTGTATGAGGTCAACCATTGCAGCATCTTTGTGATCAGAAAGAATTTCACCGTCCGCAAGGCCATCCGCAGTTAACGGTTAAATGGCACATCCATCCCATACGGCCAGATAAGAGAGCTTACACTCTAGGAAAGATCTTCTGGATGTGGTGCAAAGTCAAAAATACATGGCGTGGAGCTTCAGTACACTAAGGTCTGTGTAAAAAGGGAGTGCTTATTCATGCACAGGTGTTACCTGAGAAACTAACAATTCCTGTGGGGAGGGAACTGGGTGACCAGGACAATGGGAGAAGGCAGACTTCATCTAATACATTTTAGACCTCGTTAAACTTATCACCTATTTACAAAGTAAACAAAATTTAATTTTAAATCTTTCTCTTAAAAAAAACAAAAACTGAGCACCCAAAAAACCAACAGGAAATGGGCCATCTCCCAGGCTTCTAGGAAGCAGGATGCAGTCTGAGGGTCCAGCTGCCCTTGGCCTCCAAGTCATACTACCACCTCCCAACTGTGGTACCTTTGAAAAGTGTGGAGCCACCGGAGAGCACGATGTTGGCGAACAGCGTCCGGCGAAGGTCCATGTCAGACTTGTGGATGGCGAAGGCCAGCACCTCGTGGAGCCCCTCACTCTCATCCCCTATCAGGTCTGGCTGGAACAGCAGCTCGGGGGCCCGGAAGCGCGCTGGCCCCACCTTGGGAACACAAGATTGAGGCAGACAGGCCTCCTCCTCCTCCTCCAGGTCCTGGCATCACTCCTGCCCCCGCCCGGGGCTGGCCTGGCAACTTACGTCGAGGGTGCTGCCGTCTGGCAAGGTGTACTGCACCTTCTCCGTCTCCAGAGCCTCATCCTTCTGCGGGCTGATGGACAGGTAGCAGGCCCGCTGCAGTGGGCAGGGACACAGCCCTCAGGAGGCGGCAACCGGGACACCCGCACCCAGGGCTCAACCTTACGCCGGGTCCGACCACCCCCCGCCCCGTTCCCCACCTCCTGCCCTGCGTCACCTCTTTGATGGTCCGGACAACCTCAAACTCAGCCGAGGTGTGAAAGTCAACCCCCTCCTTGCGCAGCTGCAGCCGGAGGTAGCGGGAGACGTCGCGGCCGGCGATGTCCACCCGCATGATGGAGTGTGGCATGGCAAAGCCCTCGTAGATGGGGACGGCGTGAGTGACCCCATCCCCTGAGTCCAGAACGACTCCCGTCGTGCGTCCCGTTGCATACCTGTCACCAGGTCAGCATCCCTTCACCTCAGCCACTGAGGCATGGGGACCTCCTCACCCCTGGAAGGGACCCCGGGACATGTGCATCATCTGGTCTGAAAAAGGGACCCGCGGGACTCCCTAAAGGGACGGTCATCAGGGGGCTGTTTCTACAGGGAAGTCAGATGCCTGGTCATCCCGAGCAGGAGGCTGCCCCCAGGGAGGACGGAGATGGAGGGGCCGCAGGGCTTAGGGAGCACTCACAGGCTAAGCACGGCCTGCATGGAGATGAACAGGGCTGGCACGTTGAAGGTCTCGAAGAACACCTCTGCCGCCTTCTCCCGGTTCTTACATGGGTTGAGCGGAGCTTCCGTGAGAAGAACAGGATGCTGCAAGAGACGCCAGGGTTGCCGGCAGGTGCAAAGACAGCGTGCTGGCGCTGCAATGATCCTTCCAGAGAGCCACCCGCCCCTGTGAGCACATGAAGCTGCGGCCTGCCATCCCTCCCGACGGCACAAGCCCATCATCTGCCAGTAGTTTTACTCTTCCAAAGATCCAGCGCTCCCTGGGAAATTCTGCTCGGCGGCCACGGACTGTGTGGACCCAGGCCCACGCAACACAGAGATGGCAGGCCCTGACAAAGCCAGAGGAAACGAGGAAGCCTGACTGGGATGCCGTGGGCAGAGAGAGGACACCACAGGGAGAACTGGGCCCCCCGGCGGGAGGGGCCGCTGCCCCACCTCCTCGGAGAAGGTCTGCAGCTGGTCCTTGGAGTAGACGTACTGCCAGATGCGCTCCATGTCGTTCCAGTCCCGCACCACTCCGTGCTCCATGGGGTAGCGGATGGTCAGCAGCCCCCGGTGCTCCTGCGGAGGGGGGAGGCCAGCTGTGGCACCAGACATTCACCCAGCAACTGCTCCCCGCCCGCCTGGGAGCTGCCCCTTCATCCGCTCGCCGGGTCTCCCCATGCCCCATGACAGGTCCTGAACCCAGCACAGGTTCATCTGTCCAACTGCTTCT
Source organism: Stenella coeruleoalba (assembly GCF_951394435.1). Taxonomy (NCBI): domain Eukaryota; kingdom Metazoa; phylum Chordata; class Mammalia; order Artiodactyla; family Delphinidae; genus Stenella; species Stenella coeruleoalba. The sequence continues at coordinate 9,349,869 of NC_137159.1, read as the reverse complement.
CAGGCTCTCAGAGCCCAGCCAGTCTCCAAGGCCAGGACCAGAGAGGGTGGCAGATGGCCTCAGAGAACAGACGCCCAGGGCCCTCTCTGGCGGTACAGCTCTGATCACCAGTCAAGGCTCCTGGGACAATGAAGACCCCCAAACCCAGAAAAAGGCAGGCTCCACAGGTATTACCTCTGCTTTTGGTCCGATGAAGAGGTCCCCTTCCAGGGCTCCAGCCATCACCCGCATGTGTTTGGGGCGCCCGACACTGCGAAGACAGGAGAGGTCAGGGAGGTGGGCAGGGGGCACAGCTGAGCCCAGTCCAGGAAGACCAAAGTCCAACTCCAATGGTCAAGAGGGTAACTGTACTCAAAGCATCAGGAGGTGGCCACGGGGCAAAGGCCAGAAGCTAGGCCTATGGGCCACGGGACTACAGAGCAGGCCTTGGCAGGACAGAAGGCTCAGGGTCAGAAGACGAGGTGTCACTTCCATTTCCCACCAGCCCTCCCAGAGACGGCTGAGAGCTCTGTAATGTCAGCCCTGGCAGAGGGTCAGCCTCTGTAGCCACGATGACTCAGCCCACGCTCTCGATTTCAGGAGGGCAGACCAAGGCGGGGTGGCCCCAGGAAACTGGGCTGTGGCTCCCGTGTACACCCCTCTCTCACTCAGTCATTCCTGCCCCTTCCCACTGCCAGGGCTTCCAGAACAGAGATGCAATTCTTGGCAGAGTGGACGGGCTACCATTACAAAATCTGACCCAAGTTCCCTGCACATCAAGAGGAACCTTTAATTACATTCAACGTGAGTTCAAAAGGAAAGCTGAGGCCCCACTGGATGCTTTAGGCTGGCTCTGTCTTGATATAGCCAGCCATTTCAGGGGCCTTAGGACTCCCCCACCCCGGCTTGGGCCACTAAACCCTAAAACCTCCAGGATTTGAGATGAGACACGGCCGAGGGAAAACTTCCCGATGGGCTACAGTGGCCGGAGAAGCACTCCAGGCTTTCTCCAGGTTTCACCTCCCCCTTACCTCTGCCACCACTGGCACCATTCAGGCAAAGACCCTCCTTGACTGAACAAAATATTTTCTAGAGTCTGAAACTAAATGGGCCCTGAAGAAAACATTTCCCGGGAGGAAGGGGTGGCATTAACTCCCCACTTTCTCCTCTGAGTCTAGGTCTCTCTCCTGGAGATGTCTCTCTTTTATTCTTGCTGCTGCTACCACACCCTGTCCCGAGGGGAATGCTGGTGGCTTCTCCTCCTTCCTGGCTAAAGGAGGGACCAAAATCAGCCTCCAAAGAGGAGGGGGAAGCCCAGAGCACAGGTCTTCTCCTTCCAGCGCCCTTAAGAGCAACAGCTTCACAAATCTGGAGTCTTCCCTACAGGTGGGGACAAGAGTTGGCCTCAAAGAGAGCTGTGACACAGGACCCACGTTCTCTACGGAAGCAAACCGAAGGGTTAGGGATGCTGCCTGAGCAACACTTACTAGTTTGGGAAACAGTATTTGGGAATCTGGTCTCCTGCAAAGCCAGCCTTGATCACCCCCGAACCCTGCAAAGAAATTCAATGTTTAGCTCCCAACATTCACCTCCAGATGAAGGCAGTGCCTTGCCATGGGGAGGGCTGCTGCCCCACCATGGCAGCCCGGGGTGGCAGCCTGAGATCCTGCCAAGAGGGCAAGGCCATTTACAAGTACACCAGTGCTTCAAAACCGGGAGCGATTTTGCATTCCCTCCCCCAAATTTGACAACGTCTGGAGACTGGGGAGCGGGGGCTGCCACTCGCTTCTAGGTAGAGGCCAGGGATGCTGTTATACATCTTAAAAGGCACAAGACAGCCCCACATAACCAAGAATTATCCAGGCCAAAATGTCACTAGTGTGGAGATGGAGGAACCATGAAGTACATCCTCGTCTGCACACTCCAAGGTCGGCTCCAGGCAGGAGCTGCACAAGCTACTCCCAAAACCCAGCTAGAAGCAACCCATAAGCTTTTTGCAACACTCTGGCCCCCTCCCCTCAGCAACCATGGGCCACATATAGGACCCGCTGGGGAAGATCACTGGGTTCACTGGGACAACTGGCACCTCTCCTCAAGTGGCTTCTCCAGAGACTACAGGAGAACAGCTTGGTCTTGCCACTGCTCCAGCACGGAAGCTGGACTTAGAATATCTTAAAGGGAACCTGGCGTCTAGAAACCTCCCACTCACTGCAGGAATGAGCATCTCAACCCCTCTTCCCATAGATCTCCATCACAACCCTTGGGGTCCGCAAAGCAGAAATAAACATCCCCAAGTTACACAGGAGGGGCTGGAAGCCCAGAGGAACCAAACAGGTTGCCCTCTAAACTCATTAACTTGTTGATTAGCCCGCCAAGTAAGGAACTGGCCTGATCTTTCCTGTAGCCTGATGGAGAGCAACCTCCAAGCCCAGCTCTAGCCTTATTAAACATCCCCTGCTGTGACTCAGGGCACGTACATGGGTACTCCAAAAAAGACAGCCGTTCAGGGATTACAGGGAGACAGATCCCAGAAAGAGAAGTGAGTCATTATCAAAAACTCCAAGGCCCACACACCAGAGGCAGATACCCAGCTAGGGGCAGATCCACAGATCCCTGCCCTTCATTTTCTTCCCGTGGACCAGAAAACATGCTGAGCCCCAGTGCTGAAGGACAAACCACAATGAAGCCAGGCAACTTTCCTCTGAGGTTTGCAAACAATGTTCCCAAACTGCTAAGGGTCCTGGGAAGAGGAGTCCTGAATTCTCTCCACTGCCCTGCCGGCTGTGGAACTTCTGCTTGGCTCGGGGAGCACTTAAGGAGAGGGTCAAAGTAGCCAAGTGGTCAGCCAGGTGGCGGCGGCTATGTGGTGGGCAGAACTTAACTTGCATTTTCCCCAGTCCCAGGAAAAGGGCGCAGTAGGGCCTGCCCACTCTGGTAGTGCTGCCTGGGGGTGCAGCACTTGGAAAGAGCTGTTGTAGAGGTCCCCAGGCCAACCTTCTCCAAAAGGTGGGGCCAGCAGTGTGCAAGAGGACAGCCAGGGCCACAACCTGAGAAGGGGTAAAGGGGCTGGGGTCGAAACCTGCCCAGCAACCCCACTCTCAACTGAGAAAGGTCCGGGGTGCCTCGGCCGGGCCGCCCGACTGTCACCCCACCTCTCCGGATGCTGACCAAGGGCCGCCAGAACGATGGGACCCCCTTCTTCTACGGACCTCCCCGCCCGGCTCAGGGAGGGCTCGGGCTGGGGTTCCGCCGCGCCAGCGGGGGGCTGGCCCCGTGGCCCCAACTACAGGGCCAGGTGGGGACGGCCGGCAGGGGTGGCGGGCGGGCAGTGAGCTAGAGGGACCAGCCGAGTCTGTCGGGGGTCCCCGCGTGCACTGCCGCGTGCGCCCTCCCCCCGGCTGCCGAGCCTCACGTTGTCGATGACCACGGGCTGGTTGGCGATGATGTCGTAGGACTCCATGGCCGGGCCGGGCCGGCCCTGCCCAGCAGGCGGGCTGCAGGAGTGACCAACTGCGGCCTGGCGTGCTGACCGGGACAGCGGTGGCTCCTGACGCGGTACCGCGCCCCTCCCTCCCCGAGCGCGCAGCCTACGCAAGCCCGGCGGAGTTTTCTGGGGGGCGGGCCCCGCGGCCAATCACCGCTCCCACCTGGGCAGATTGACGGCGGGCCCCCGGGTCCCGCGGCGGGCAAAGGGGCGGGGCCGCCTGTCCTGGCCAGCCAATGGAGACGGCCCGGAGGAATCGCTGGGGAGCTTCCAAGGTAGGCTGCACCGTGTGGGGGTGACGTCATTGCCTCGCGCTTAAGGAGGAGGCGGTCAGCGAGTGGTGGGCTGCTAGGTCGCCTGTCCAGGGAGACTGCTTTCCCGAGCTTCAGCACCTCCGACCACGCTTCTTCGTGAGCTCGCCGTCCCCGAGGAGACCGGCGGTGGATATTTCCCCCAAAGCATTTCTTTATTGAGCACTGAGGAGGATCCTTTTCCTTGTAAAAATGACAGTTTCGTGGTAACGGTAGCTGGAGTGAATGGAACACCTGCTACGTGCTTGCGGAGCACTCCTACCCACTTTACATAGATTACTATATTACACCCTTGCAATAACTGTATGAGGTATTATTATTCCCATTTTACAGATTTGGGAACCGAGGAGGCTCACGCGTGTGTAACTTGCCCAAGGCTATCCAGCTGGCAGCAGCTGGGATTAGCTTGCGGTCAGCCTCCAGCCGCGTTGGGGTCAACTGCTGCAACAGGGCAAGAAGATACCGAGTCCTGAATTCATTGACCAAACTGAGCCATAGTTATTTGCCGCTCTGTATAACTTTCCCACTAGACTGTGAGATTAAATTCGGTAAAGCTGAAGCACGACATCATACAGAAGAGTGCAGAAATCATAAATGTACATTTCAGTGAATTATTAGCATGTGGACACGCCCGTATAACCATCACTGAGTTTAAGAATCAGAGCATGACCAGCTCCCTGGTAGCCTCCCACCCGTCTCGTTCACTGCCCTATTCCTCCTCCGAGGTGACCACTATCCTGCATTCTACCGGTCACCACAGGTTAGTTTTGACTATTTTGGAATTTTATGCAAATAGAATCATAGGTAGGTGTTCATTTGTATTTGGTGTCTATGCATTCATAAAATGGGTCAACGTGCAATTGTTTAAGATAATGAAGGAGTTATATATAATCTGATATGAAATACATCAGGACATATGGCTAAGTCAAAGCAAAGAAAGCCAGTCACAGTGTCCAGAATGTTCTATGTGTGAATGGCTCTGAAGAGTGTATGAGGCACCTTCAAGACTCTTTAATATGGGAAAGGGGCCACCGTAAATGCGGGGAAATGAAGGGCAAATTCTTTTTACAATGTAAACTTTTAAATTTTGGTGTTTTTAACTTGTTCTGTGTCTCTCTGCTTTGCAAATAAGATCATCTATACCATTTTTTCTAGATTCCACATATATGTGTTAATATACGATATTTGTTTTTCTGTCTGACTTACTTCACTCTGTATGACACTCTCTAGGTCCATCCACATCTCTACAAATGACCCAATTTTGTTCCTTTTAATGGCTGAATAATATTCCATTCTATATATGTACCACATCTTCTTTATCCATTCCTCTGTTGACGGACACTTACGTTGCTTCCATGTCCTGGCTATTGTAAATAGTGCTGCTATGAACACTGGGGTGCATGTGTCTTTTTGAATTATGGTTTTCTCCGGGTATATGCCCAGTAGTGGGATTGCTGGGTCATATGTATATCCACTCTTTTTTAGATTCTTTTTCTTAACCCATTTTTAAGTGTACAGTTCAGTGGTATTAAAATCATTCATAATGTTGTGCAACCATTACCACCATCCATCTCCAGAAGTTTTTTCACCTTATAAAACTGAAACTCTATACTCATTAAACAATAACTCCCCATTCCCCATGTGACAGAATTTCCTTCCTTTTTACAGCTGAATTATATTCCATTGTATGTATATACCACATTTTGCTTATCCATTCATCTATTGATGAATTCTTGGGTTGCTTCCACATTTTAGCTATTGTAAATAACACTGCTGTGAACATTGGTGTATAAATACCTCTTTGAGACTTTGCTTTCAATTCTCTGGGATATATAACCAGATATGGGATTGCTGGATCATATTATAATTCTATTTTTGATTGTTTGAAGAACAGCCATACTGTTTTCCATAGTGGGTGCATCATTTTTCATTCCCAACAACAGTGCACAAGGGTTCCAGTTTCTCCACAGCCTCACCACTGGTTAGTTTCTGTTTTTGTTTTTGTTTTGGATTGTAGCCATCCTAATTGGTATGTGGTGGTAGCTCATCATAGGTTTGATTTGCATTTCTCTAATGATTCATGATGTTGCGTATCTTTTCATTTGCTTATTGGCTATTTGTATATCTTCTTTGGGTACATGTCTATTCAAGTCCTTTACCATTTTTTTTTTTTGGCTGTGTTGGGTCTTCGTTGCTGCGCGTGGGCTTTCTCTAGTTGCGGTGAGTAGAGGCTGCTCTTTATTGTGGTGCACAGGCTTCTGATTGCCGTGGTTTCTCTTGTTGAGGAGCACGGGATTTAGGTGCACGGGCTTCAGTAGTTGTGGCGCACGGGCTTAGTTGCTCTGTGGCATGTGGGATCTTCCCGGACCAGGGGTCGAACCTGTGTCCCCTGCGTTAGCAGGCGGATTCTTAACCACTGCGCCACCAGGGAAGTCCCCTTTACCCATTTTTGAATTGGGTTTTTTTTTTTTTAGTGGCAATTAAATCCTGAGTTTATTTTTATTTATTTATTTATTTATTTATTTGCGGTATGCGGGCCTCTTACTGTTGTGGCCTCTCCCGTTGCGGAGCACAGGCTCCGGACGCGCAGGCTCAGCGGCCATGGCTCACGAGCCCAGCCGCTCCACGGCATGTGGGATCTTCCCGGACCGCAGCACGAACCCGTGTCCCCTGCATCGGCAGGCGGACTCTCAACCACTGCGCCACCAGGGAAGCCCTTGAATTGGGTTTTTTGGTGAGTTTTAGGAGTTCTCTATATTTTGAATATTAATCCCTTATCAAATATGTGGTTTGCAAATATTTTCTATGGGTTGCCTTTTTACTCTGTTAATAATGTCTTTTGATACACAAAAGTTAAAAATTTTCACGAAATCTAATTTCCCTATTTTTTTCTTTTGTTGCCTGTGCCTTTGGTGTCGTATCTGAGATATCATCGCCAAATTCAATGTCCTGAAGCTTTGCCCTATGTTTTATTCTAAGAGTTTTGTAGTTTTAGCTCTTATATTTGTCTTTGACCCATTTGAGTTAATTTTTGTATATGAGGTTAGGTAAGAGTCCAATTTCATTCTTTTGCACGTGGATGTCCAGTTTTCCCAGCACCATTTGTTGAAAGGATTTACCTTTCCCTGCTGAAAGGTTTCAACATCCTTGACAAAAATCACTTGACCATATATGTGGGGGCTTATTTCTGGGCTGTCTATTCTATTCCATTGGTCTATATGTCTGTCTTTATGATATATCCCTTTGTTTTTTTTGGCTGCGCTGGGCAGCTTGTGGGATCTTTGTTCCTCAACCAGGGATGGAACCCGCGCCCCCTGCAGTGGAAGTGCAGAGTCCTAACCATTGGACCACCAGGGATTTCCCGATATATATTACTTAAAAAAAAATAAATTTAGTTATTTATTTATTTTTGGCTGTGTTGGGTCTTCATTGCTGTGCGCGGGCTTTCTCTAGTTGAGGTGAGCAGGGGTTACTCTTTGTTGCGGTGCGCAGGCTTCTCATTCTCATGGCTTCTCTTGTTGTGGAGCACGGGCTCTAGGCGCTCTAGAGTTTTTTTCAGTAATTTTTTCTCAATTTCAGTAGTTGTGGCACGTGGGCTCAGTAGTTGTGGCTTGGGGGCTCTAGAGCTCAGGCTCAGTAGTTGTGGCGCACGGGCTTAGTTTCTCCATGGCATGTGGGATCTTCCTGGGCCAGGGCTCGAACCTGTGTCCCTTGCATTGGCAGGCAGATTCTTAACCACTGCGCCAGCAGGGAATCCCCTGATAAAGAGTATAACTACTCTATATCAAATTGAGAAAATTCCCTTTGTTCTCCAGCTAATGGGAGTTTTATCCTGAATGGATGTTTGATTTTGTCAAATGCTTTTTCTGATCATCTGTTGTGATGAGCATATGATTTTTGTATTAACATGATGAATTACACTGATTTATTTTTGAATGTTCAATCAGTTTTACATTCCTGGAATAAATGTCATTTCGTTATGATATATTATCGTTTAAAAAAATATTGTTGGATTCAATTTGCTAAAAGTTTGTTAAGAATTCTTACATCTATGTTTATGAAAGATACTGGCCTATACTTTTCTTTTCCTGTAATCTTTGTCTGGCTTGTTATCAGGATAATGCTCGTCTCATAGAATGAATTGGAAAGTACTCTCTCAATTTCAGTTTTTCAGAAGAGTTTGTGTAGAAGTGATGATGTTTCTTCCTTATTGATAGAGTTAACAAGTGAAGCCGTCTGGGTTTTGAGTTTTCTTTGTGGGAAGGTTTTTATCCAAAAAGTCAAGTCCTTTAATATGGAGCTGATTTCTTTTTAAAAGAAAAGCAATTGGGGCTTCCCTGGTGGCGCAGTGGTTGAGAGTCCGCCTGCTGATGCAGGGGACGTGGGTTCGTGCCCCGGTCTGGGAGGATCCCATATGCCGCGGAGCGGCTGGGCCCGTGAGCCATGGCCGCTGAACCTGCGCGTCCGGAGCCTGTGCTCCGCAGCGGGAGAGGCCACAACAGTGAGAGGCCTGCGTACCGCAAAAAAAAAAAATGTGTACTGGAACCCAAGTCCAGTGCTATTTCCCCTAGAGCAGGCCAACTGCAGGATGTTTCTCTCAAATACCATGCATGAGTGTATCGATTTAAAAAGAATTACATGCAGATCCAGTGAAAGATTGGCTCACAGCTAAAGTTTACTTTCCCATAGGTTATCCTCAACAAAAGAGCTTGAGAGATGCCAACTTTGCATTGAGTTCAAATAAGCGAGAAGAACATTTGGTTAAACTATTTGGTAAGTAATCTCCCCACATGAAACTGTCAGGCTGTATGAAGAGTCTCATGCGTGTCCGTGGTGGTCTCCCAGATAACCTTTCCTGCTGCTCTGATGGGAAGGAAAGTGCTTTGCTTTGAGGCTAGAACGGGTTCTCTAAGTGTCAGAGTCTCAAGAAATTAAGAAAAACATAGAAGATAAACAGTTGGAAAGGATTCTGCTCCTCAAGCAGGGGTCCATGTAGCAGCAGCAGGGCCACCATCTGGGATCTATTGGAAAAGCAGGGTCAGATCCCAGCTCAGACCAGCTGCATCGCATCTGCCTAGTTGAGGTCCCCAGTCGAATTCTGCATGTGGTAGAGATGGTGAGGCCCTGAGGCTGAGATAGACCTTCTCCCAGGTCCTCAGCCCTAACTGAGCATGAGAATCCCCTGGGAGATTGTTAAAAAGAGACACGTGATCAGATTTCCTGACATGGGAAATCTACCTTTGCATCAGTAGTTTTTAAAGCTCTCCAGGTGATTCTAGGCTGGGACTCATTGATCTATTCCAAGCCTCCCAGGTAAACTTGAGAAAAACCAAGGCCTAGATAGAAGATGGTTGGGTACGAAGCTCCAGGAATACATCTCTTCACCGAAGCTAGAACTGAGCTGGCAAGATCTATCTTAAGCAACTATTTTGGAACAAGAGATGAACATTTGCATAGTCCAGTAAAGAGCTTGATGAAGAGGTTGGTAAATTTTAGTGAATTTCAGTGTTCCATGTAGATCCTACCGTTCTCCATCCCCCAGCCCCATGGCAGGTAGCCAAGTGTTTTGCAGCCCACATTCTCAGTGTGGCTTCCTGGTGCCAGAATCTGGGTGTGTGTTGATCACTGCCTTTGACCACTGAGGGCTGGCACTGAGGCTGGCCATTTCACATGATAGTTTCACTATCATGACCTCAAGAGCTTCCAAGAAATTCTGTCAAAGAGATTAAAAAGACAGTATTTTTTGTTTTTCTCCTTTTGAAATATAGACACTTACGGAAACCTTTGTCAGGCCACCGAGTGACTGCAGACGTAACAAACTGGAAATTCAGCACCCATACACAGTAAGGAATATACACTTTGCCAAAATAGTTTGGAGAAGTCACAAATGCATGGTTCCAGCCCTCAACAAGCCGAAACTGTCCATCCCTGAGGAGTGGGAGAATGAGATTTCCAAAGTTACCCAAATAGAATGTGTAGCTCTCAACAAAAAGAATTATGAAGCATACAAAGAAACAGGACAGTATGGCCCATTCACAGGAAAAAAAAAAAAAGAAATAGTAAGAACCCATCCCTGAGGAAGCCTAGGCACTGGAATTATTCATCAAAGATATTAAATCAACTGTCTTTAATATATTTAATCAGTAAAGGAAATGATGGACAAAGAAGGAAATAAGGAAAACAATGTTTGAACAGAGTAGGAATATCAGTAAAGAAATAGAAGTTAGAAAAATGGGGAGGGTGGGAGGGAGGGAGACGCAAGAGGGAAGAGATATGGGAACATATGTATATGTATAACTGATTCACTTTGTTATAAAGCAGAAACTAACACACCATTGTAAAGCAATTATACCCCAATAAAGATGTTAAAAAAAAAAAAAAAGAAGTTAGAAAAATGAGCCAAAGGGAAATTCGGAAGTTGAAAAGTACAGTAAGTGAAACGAAAAACTCACTGGAGGGATGTGACAGCAGATTTGAACAGGCAGAATTAAGGATCCCTGACTTTGACCTGGGACACTTGAAATTATCCAGTCTGAGGAGCAGAAAGAAAAAAATGAAATGAATAAACAGAGCATGAGGGACTGTGAGACACCATCAAGAGTACCAACATATACGTTTTAGAAGTCCCAGAAGGAAAAGCGAGCAAACGACAGAGAACATATTTGAGGAAATAATGCTCCAAAACTTCCCAGATCTGATGATTATACACATCCAAGAAGCTCTACAAACTCCAGGCAAGGTATATGGAAGAGACCGACACTAGAGCACATTATAGTCAAACTGTTGAAATCAAAAGACAATCTTGTCAGCATGAAAGAGAGAAGCGACATTATGTACAAGGGATCCTCAATACGATTAATGGCCGATTTCAACACAAAAATCATGGAAGCCAGAAGCAGTGATATGACATATTTAAAGTCCTGAAAGAAAAGTACTGTCAACCAAGAATTCTGCATCAGACAAAACTATTCTGATCATGGAGGAGAAATTAAGACATTTCCAGATAAATATAAGCTAAGAGATCTGCCCTGTTAGAAATACTAAAGGGAATACTTCAGACTGAAATGAAACAATACTAGACAGTAACTCAAAGCCATAAGGAAAAAAATAAAGAGTAGCTATCTTATTTTCCAGCAAAACAGATTTCAAATAAAAAAATTTACAAAAGACAAGGATGTTATATATTGATAAGGGTTCAACACAGAAAGAAGACATAACAACTATAAACACATATCACACAGCAACAGAACCCCCAAATATATGAACCAATAATGGACAGAATTGAATGAAGAAATAGTTCTACAATAATAGTTGGAGACAGTAACCCATTCTCAATAACACATAGGACTAGAAAGATAATAAGGAAATAGAAGACTTGACCAACAGTATAAACCAATTAGACTTAACAAGCATGTACAGAACACGCCACCCAACAACAGCAGAAAATACATTCTTATCAAGTGCACATAGAACGTTCTCCATATGTTGGCCACAAAACAACTCTGAATAAATTGAAGAAGATATAAATCATATAAAGTATCTTTCTTGATCCCAATGGAATGAAACTAGAAGTTTACAACAGAGGGAAAACTAGAAAATACACAAATATGTGGAAATAAAGCAACAGACTCTTAAATAACCAATAAGAAATTAGAAATTACCTTGAGATGAATGAAAATCAAATACGACATACCAAAACTTATGCAGCAAAAACAATGCTAACAGGGAAATTTATAACTATAAATGCATACATTAAAAATAAGAAAGATCTCAAACAAATAACCTATCTGTATACTTTGAGAAATAAGAAAAACAATAGCAAACTAAATTCAAAGCTAGCAGGATGAAGAAGATGATAAAGAATAGAATGGAAATACATGAAACAGAGAATAGAAAAACAATAGAGAAAAATCAATGAAACCAAAGATTGGTTCCTTAAAAAGATAACAAAACTAACAAATCTTTAGGTAGATTGAATGAGAAAAAAAGAGAGAAGCCTCAATTATTAGTTAAGAATTGTGGGGACATTACTATAATCACAGAAATAAAAAGGATTATAAGAGAATACTATGAACAATCATATGCCAAAAAACTGGATAACTTAGACGAAATGAGCACATTCCTAGAAACACACAAACTACCAAAACTGATTCAGAAGAAATAGAAAATTGGAATAGACTTGTAATAAACAAAGAGACTGAATCAGTAATCAAAACCTCCTAACAAGGAAGAGCCCAGATTCAAGTTGCTTCACTGGTGAATGCTACCAGACATATAAATGAGCTAACACTAATGCTTCTCTAACTCTTCCAAAAAATTGAAGAGGAGGAAGCACTTCCTAACTAGTTCTAAGAGGCCAGTATACCCTGATACCAAAGCCAGACAAAGACGTTTTAAGAAAACTACAGAGCAATATCAGTTGTACATATAAATGCAAAATTCCCCAACAAAATGCTAGAAAACCGAACCCGACATCGTATTAAAAGGATTATACACCAGACCAAGTGGGATTTATTCCTGGAATGCAAGCATCGTTCAACATAGGAAAATCAATCAATGTAATAGACTACATTAACAGAATGAAATACAAAACCACAGGATCATGTCAACTGATGCAGAAAAAGCATTTCAGGAATTCTGGGTTTGCCCTTCTTCCATGTGTGCTGTTAAAGAGGCTTCAAGGGCTTCCCTGGTGGCGCAGTGGTTGAGAGTCCGCCTGCCGATGCAGGGGATACGGGTTCGTGCCCCGGTCTGGGAGGATCCCACATGCTGCGGAGCGGCTGGGCCCGTGAGCCATGGCCACTGAGCCTGTGTGTCCGGAGCCTGTGCTCCGCAACGGGAGAGGCCACAGCAGTGAGAGGCCCGCGTACCGCAAAAAAAAAAAAAAGAGATCGGTACTGTCTGGCTGGTTGATTGGTGGTCAGTGACCATAACTGAATGAATGAATGGATGCACATAGCTCTTGCAGTCCCACTATCCACGCTTTCAGAAATTCCCATCTAGGAATGAGAACACTTTTCTCTTCTTGGCAGGTGCTCTGTGTCTCTGAATCCAGCCCCATGTGTGTGGAAGGGGAGTGGCTGCATCTGAAGTTGGGTGGCTGGTGCAGGGTTTAGAAGGATCCCATCACCCCCCTAGGCCTACTGACCCACCCAGTGCCAGGCCAGTGTTGGCCTTGGCATTGGTGGGCCACTGATAAACTTGCCAAGTTCTCTCTGAGCAACAGTTCAGGAACTTGTAGGTCAATGCATTCATCAAGGAAGGGGATGTGAGAACTCACCATCTTGAATGAGTGAAGTAATGGTTAAACTTTTTGTGTCCTTATTGTCAGCATTTATTCCATCAGGTGAGTAGACCACCCACCAGTATACCAACAACCTTTGAAAAAGGACTCAGAATATACACAAAATGAATGGAATTTGTGATCATTATTTTCTGTTGCTTTTCAAAGTAAACCGAGAAGGACAAACAAAACTGCTGTCCCCAGGGAATAGTAGAAGACTGAAAACTTTAAAAGGGAAGGAGAAATTAATATAGTTCAAAATATGTAATCATGAAAAATTAGGAACAGTTTACAAACAAAGAGCTTTCTGACTAAAACTCTGTTTTGCTTTATTTTTACCCTCCGGCCTTCACCCATATTTATGGGCCATCCTGGGGAAAGTCTCAGAGATGGGTCAGAATGACAGCACGAATAAGAAGGAAAATTATGACACTACATATCATGAGATTTGGGACAAAGTTTCTAGCTACATATCTTTAGTGGGCAATGTTTACTGCCCTGAACATCTAGTGGAATCAAAATTTTTCAGAAATGATTTATGTTATTGGAATTTCCCTTCCCAAGAGAAGGAATTTTAGAGTGTAATTTCACGTATTCGTTGAGTTTGTATTATTTATTCACTGTATTTATAGACTGCTTTACAGGGAAAAATATCAGGTCTCCACTGCTGGTATTAATATGCCTTTATTTACTTCACTTGAGATGAAATTCTAGAAGAAACAAGAACAGCAGGCAAATCAATTACAAAGAGAGACACAAAAGAAAGCAAGTATATGTCTTTAAAACTCTTTAAGATCACACTTTTCTATAGGCCTATGTACTGTATTATAGGTGCTAAGTTACCATTTTACTGTTCTTTAAAACAGCTACTTGTGCAGCAAAGACAAATAGAGATATGAAGGAAAGAATTGTCTGATATCCTCTCTATAACCTCCAAGATGAAAGTGTAACTATCCTTCTATTTTGGGGAAATCCCTCAACTTCATGTGTCCGACAGGTTCTTACTCTCTGGAGGCTATTCAGAGGACAGGGACTGGACTTGCAAATGGTGTTTATACCGTTTCTTACACCGGGAGCCCTGAGTGGTGTAATAACTTTCCGCCAAACACGCTTTATACTTCCACGTGCGTGACCTGGTTTGAGGCCAATCTTAGCCCTGGGTGAGAGCTGGTGCAGTCTTTAGTACCTCATTCCACGGATAAGACCAAGGACAAAAAAAATCACTTGCCCTAGGCCCAGCCGTAGAAATAACAAAAGTGATGAACACACTCTTCCCTTTAAAGCAGCTTCACATCATTATTATGTTTTAAGTAACACTTTGAGAATTAAGGCAGGTATTCGATCACAGGTCATAAGGATAGAAATGGGAATCAGAAATTGTCAGCAGTGCATATTAGTGCCTGGGTAGCAGAGGAGTGAGAACTTGTTGGAATATTGCATACAGATGTGAATTCCAACTCCTGAGGTTCCTTTCCCACAGCATCTGCCTGGGCTCCAGCCTCTGCAATCAGCAATCAGCTGGTGCTTCACTCTACAATAACATATAAACTTTCAAACACACATTTCCAAGTACAAGTTGAATTCTATGTTAGCATTTCAACACTGGATTAGGAGTTTGGGATTAGCAGATGCAAACTAGTATATATAGGATGGATAAACAACAAGGTCCTACTGTATAGCACAGGGAACTATATTCAATACCCTGTGATAAACCATAAAGAAAAAGAATTTAAAAAACACTGAAAATATGGGCCCAAGGGGCTTGTAAGGGTGTACTGATAAAAATTTTTCAATTTGTTTTCATGTGTTTTATCATCACAGGAGCCAATGTTGATGGGAATTCTGAATCAGAATTTTTCCTTGGCAGTATGGACAGAATTTCCAATAATAGTAAATGCAAATAGATAAAATTGGAGTTAGGGGTCAATAAGTGATACCTCTTCTTCCTCTTGCCTGAGTTCAGAACCAAATGTGAGACTAAGCTGAGGGTCCAGCAGATGGAGCTCAGACAATTCTCTCCAGGAATACTTGGCTGGCTAATGTGGGTGCTTCACCTGGAACTAGGAAGAGTGCTCCAGTCACTGGTAAGGTTTAGGATACCCTTGCCTTCTCCAAACCCCCTCCATGAGAGAGTTTGCTTTTGTAAAATTCACAGCGTAGAGGAGCAGATCAAAACGTTTGCTCTGTGCAGAGGGATAGAGACAGAGAGACAGAGGCAAGGAGAAAGGAGCCAGTAACAGGCACCTGAATCCCTCTCCCAAACTGAACAGTGAAGTCTCTCCCCAACCCCTGGGGGACGGGGCTAGTGAGGGGCTGAGCACTTTCTGGAAGTGGTACCCTAGAGGCGTTCTCTCCATCAAAGCAAAGGCTCATCTCAGATCTGATTATGATGGAAGCGAATGGGCTCTGAAGAGGAACTAGAATCCCATGCATCATTTCTTCCCTAGACAGATGTAAAAATTTAAAAAGAAAAATAGGGAATTCCCTGGCCGTCCAGTGGTTAGGACTCAGTGCTTCCACTGCAGGGGGCATGAGTTTGATCCCTGGTCAGGGAACTAAGATCCTGAAAGCCATGCAGTGTGGCCAAAAAACAAAACAAAACAAAAAGGCCAAATATGTCACTGTCTGAGTTGGTGAATAGGTGGTCTTTCCTGGGTGCAGGAATAGGAACTAGGTCAGTGGTTCCCAAGCCCAACTGTGCATCAGCCGTGGGGAAGAGGATGTGGAATGGAAAGAGCTTATTAAAAATCCGTATTCTTGGAACCCACCAAGAATCTCTAGAAGCGGAGTCCAGGTTCTGCACATCTTTGCATATTCTCTGAGTGACTTGGATACGGTTGGCCAGATACCAGCCCCTGGTGTTTGGAACCATTGGCTGAGATGGTTTTCGGAGATCAATTTACCACAGAAGTCTCTTTAAAATGAATACTTCTACTATCCCTGAATTTACAGTACACATTTCCTTCTGTAAATTGCATGATAATCATAAATTAAATATAGTTGGGCATCTCTTTGGTGCCTGGGTCTCCGCTGGGAGAAGTGAGAGGATGCTTTTGTGCTGAGGACCACACGTGGGCTAGAATGGCTTCATCAACACAGTCCACATCATCCCATTTTTCTGTGAAATGGCTACCCATTTGTCCCAACACCATTTATTAAAAAGTCCATCTTTGCTCCAGTGACCCAAGAAGCCCCCTTTATCGTATACTGAATTCCCATAAGTACTGGGTCTTTTCCTGGGCTTTCTAGTCTAAACACTGGTCTATTGGTCTCTGAACACGACAGTACTACACTGTTTTCATTACAGAGGCTGAGACAGTATGCTTTCATGTCTTGCGGGACTAGTCCCCTTTGGGCAGTTTTTGTTTTTTCAGTGTTTTCCTGGTTATTTTTGCATGTTTGTTTTCCCCATAACTTTAGTATTAACTTGTCTAACTTGATTAGAAGCCTGTTGGTGTTTTTATTGGCACTGCTTGCAATTTATAATGCAATTTATAATGCAATTTCACTTTGGGGAAATGGGTAGTAAGTCAAACCTATCCTAGAAAAGGGGAGGTCTTTCCAATTTCTTTAAGTTTACTTTGAGCTCTTTCAGTGTGTGTTAAAGTTTTCCTCATGTAGATTTTGTACATATCTTAAGTTTATTCCTAAGTAATTTAATCTTCTGTGTCATTGTAAAGGGGGGTTTCCCTACCATTATATCCTCTACCTAATTAGTGTTTTGGTGTAGAAAGGCAATTGACTTCTTTATATTAATTTTATTAATTTATTTATTTAAAAATTTATTTATTTATTTATTATTTTTGGCTGTGTTGGGTCTTCGTTTCTGTGCAAGGGCTTTCTCTAGTTATGGCAAGCGGGGGCCACTCTTCATCGCGGTGCGCAGGCCTCTCACTGTCGCAGCCTCTCTTGTTGCAGAGCACAGGCTCCAGACGCGCAGGCTCAGTAATTGTGGCTCACGGGCCCAGCCGCTCTGTGGCATGTGGGATCTTCCCGGACCAGGGCTCGAACCCGTGTCCCCTGCATTGGCAGGCAGATTCTCCACCACTGCGCCACCAGGGAAGCTCTGTATATTAATTTTATATTCGACCACCTCATGCAATTCTAGGTTATGCCATTATATCATCTGAAAATGGAAATAGTTTTACTTTACCAGTTATTGTGCTGCTGATTTCTTTATCATGTCTAATCGTCTATGCTAATACCTCTAGGACAATCTTGAGTACTAGTGGAGATGCAGTGGGCATCCTGCCTTGTTCCTGCTCTTAGAGGAAATGCCTTTAGTGTTTCCTGATTTAGACGCTGGTTATAGAACTAAGATGACTAAGGTACATACATATACACACACATAAATGCATACATACATATATATATACATATGTGTACATATATTCACATTGAGAATGTATCTGTCAATTTCTCTTTGCTTGCATTTTTTTAAAAAAAAATATTTAATTTATTTATTTTTGGCTGTGTTGGGTGTTCGTTGCTGCACGTGGGCTTTCTCTAGTTGTGGCGAGCGGGGGCTACTCTTTGTTGTGGTGCACAGGCTTCTCATTGCGGTAGCTTCTCTTGTTGTGAAGCACAGGCTCTAGGTGCGCGGGCTTCAGTAGTTGTGGTACATGGGCTCAGTAGTTGTGGCTCACGGGCTCTAGAGCGCAGGCTCAGTAGTTGTGGTGCACGGGCTTAGCTGCTATGTGGCATGTGGGATCTTCCTGGACCAGGGCTCAAACCCGTGTCCCCTGCATTGGCAGGCGGATTCTTAACCACTGCGCCACCAGGGAAACCCTACTTGTGTGTTTTTAAAAACAGGCATGGGTGTTGAATTTTGTCAGGATCTTTGTAACTATTCATATGATTTAATTTTTCCCTTAAGTCTACTAGTATTGTATATGATATTAATGGATTTCCTAATATTGAACAAACCTTGCATTCCTAGAATAAATCCCACTTGATCATAGGGAGATTTGGTGTGTCCAGTCACTATTCAGGAGTCCTGGGCCTGGTTCCAGCTTCTGTCCTGCTTCAGTGTATCCTGGGAAGTGGGGTTCCTTTAGCCACCAAGGAAGCAGTGGGCTGCAAGTCCTTGTGTGGGAATGCAGACCAAGTCACAATTTAGAACTTTTAAATATTGATACATATGATGGGTGTGTCTCCATCTGTACTCTTGCGCTAGTCCCTGCAAATGTTAGGTGTGGCCTGTCCAGGAGTGCACGTTATAGTACTAGGACACCCTGAATAATAAACACAATTGTTCATTGTTTAAATGTAATTAAGTGATCTACTTGGGGGACACACAGCTTACTCTCTAGCTTGGTCTTTTGATTTGTAAAGCAATTCCTTCTGTTAATTGCTTTCAAATAAGGAAGTGCTATTTTCCTTCATAGGAACCAGGACAAAATGTTTGTTCTTTTAACATCAGAATTAATTTATAACTTCCACCTTTTCTCTGCATACATTATATTCTACTGAATGCCTTATTGTATTTAGGAGTGTCTATTTCCCCCTTTAAATTTACTGGTAATCATCCTTCTAGTACATATGCTGAAATGACCATAAGACAAATCATAATAACTGTTGCATTCACTAGACTGTCTTTCCCCAGGGCTGAGGAGTTAAGGGTCTGATATAAGGTAGGAGCTTAATAAGATTTGCTAAAGGAATAAATGTGTGAATGAATGAGTGAATGGTACATTCTGAAAAAATAATAATCACTGTTATAATGATAAAATTAATGTACAGTGAGCACTGAGTACCAAAGGAGTTTTCAACTACACTATTTAATGCCCACAGCAGTCCTATGTGTGTAGCATCATTATTACTATGCCCCCATTTTCCACATGTAGATACTGAAGTTAAGTAAGTTGCCGGAGGTCAAGCAGCTAGTAGGAGACAGTGCCGCTGTTTGAATGCCTGTAAGACACACCAGTTACACTTGCATAATTTGTATCCCTTTTAAGGACACCTGGAAGAACTTTTAGGCAGAAAGAGTTTCACAGACACCACATTGAACAATAATTTGCAGTTCTTATGACTGGTTCTTAGATTTTCTCACTAGACCAGATGCCCAGTGTACCCAGGGCAAGACCTCCTTCTGTCTTCTGCTGAGTGGGTTCCACCTGTGCTGCTGATGTGCTCGAAACGTTGCCAGTGGAGAACAGGGAGGGTAGCATTTTCCTTTCAAGTAGTTGCTATATGAAAGGACTGTCAAATACAGATGCTGACAGTGAGCATTCCTGTCCCCCTCCCCACCCTGGTTATGACACTGGAGGGGGCTTGTTCCCCTGGAAAAAGTATACCATTCCCTTGCAGACTTTGTGGCATGTCCCAGCTGGCCATGTTGGTAGATTTCTCTAGGACTTTTGCATGTTCCCAAAAATGACATCACCTTCTCGAAAAGTGTCCTTCGGTCATCGGCCTTATTGCTTTTTCTCCCTTCTCGGAGCTTTACTCGATGCTTGACCACTTCCTAAGCACAAAATGGATTTATTTTCCTCTGTCTTCCCAGATCCCCAAGGTATGCAGTGATCTATCTAAATTTGGCTTGAAGCCAATTCCATATTTTCTTTGTTAACAAAGGATCACATTACAAATTGATCATCACACTTATCTTGATAATCCATGATGTTGGGTTTCTAGGAGCCTCCAAATTAGAAGAAATATGTAGACTAGAAATCCTCCCTTGGGACTATACTGTTAGGTAGACTCATTTGATCTTACTGTTTTTGTAGGTCAAAAATGATCAGAGATCTCCAATTTCATGTGGCTAAACTTAATATCTTGGAAGTCCTTCAGGGGGTCTCTGCTTAATGGTACAGGTTGCATACCCAGGTCCAGGCTTCCTGCAGAGTGTAGATGCCTCTGTAAGGGTATCACTTCTCTCCATCCACAATTCTTGCACCAAAGCAGAGGTAGCTGATTAAAATCCTCATGTTCACATGGACACAAGTGAATGTTTCCTTTTTGTTCAACTGTCTTCCTTGGAATTTTATTCCTACTGTGGTTTTAAAATATCTCCACAAATTCTTTGATACCCCTCCCTCTGAAAGATGAAGCTTCATCCCTGTCCCCTTGACTGTGGGCTGGACTTGGTGATTTGCTTCTAATGAACAGAATATGGCAGAAGCGATGATGTGCCACTTCATAGATTAGGTCGTAAAAGACCTTATGGTTTCCGGCTGGCTGTCTCTTCGGTTAATTGCTCACTCAGAGGAAAGTCAGCTGCCATGTGAGGACACTCCAGCAGTCCTAAGGGGAGGCCCCTGTAATGGGGAACTGAGCCCTCCTGCCTACAGCCAATGAGGAGGTGAGGCCTTCTGCCAACAGCTTGTGAGCCATCTAGGAAGCAGACCCTCCAGTGCCTTTCAGCCTTCAAACTACTGCAATCTTGGCCAACCAGACAGGCCTAGCCGGTGGTTCTGGCTCAGAGTCTTTCATGAGGTTGCAGTCAAGATTCTTGAAGATTCCTTCTCTTACTCAAGACCAGCTGTTGCTCTCCTTCCCTGTGGTTGGCACCGTGCTAGGAACTGGAGAGCTAAATGGGGCATTCTTGTCTTCCAAGAGCTCACAGCTAGTAAGACAGTCAGTCTCATTAATAATCATTGGACATAAACATGCTAAAATTGGGGCTTCCCTGGTGGCGCAGTGGTTGAGAGTCCGCCTGCCGATGCAGGGGACGCGGGTTCGTGCCCCGGTCCAGGAGGATCCCACATGCCGCGGAGCGGCTGGGCCCGTGAGCCATGGCCGCTGAGCCTGCGCGTCCGGAGCCTGTGCTCCGCGACGGGAGAGGCCACAATAGTGAGAGGCCCACGTACCGCAAAAAAAAAAAAAAAAAACCATGCTAAAATTGAAAGTATGTTAAAAGTGCTTTAGGTTATACTTGCATGGAGCTTTGGGAGATTAAAAGAGAGGCAGGTCTGCTTGATAAGGTGTTTTGAGTAGGTGAACAAAGAAGAGGCCTGAGGAGGCCCTGCATACAGTGGTGAAGGTGACACCCCACAAGAAAAGGAGGCCGACCAGGCCCCTCTTCAGAGACCAGGAGCTGCTCTGAGGCTACTCTGTGGGAACCAGGAAATCCCAGACCACCCTGTCTGTACCTCTTCCTTAGCAGTAGTGACCTCTCAAAAAACCAGAATTAATGGTAAGAAAGGCAGAGGGCCGGCTAGGAAGAGGGGTGAGGAAATTATCCTGTTTAGAAGTGAAGTGTCTTGGAAAAAGTGTACCCAGGAGAGTTCAAGGTCATAATGATCATAGCTCCACTGAAGGGAATCTAGTCCTCAGTTAACAGTGTAGCAATAAAGTGCTGTTAACATATAATCAAAGGTGCATTTCAATGCTAGAGTCTCCTGAGAGCAAAACAAACAAACAACACCCAAAGAAATTATGGAGATGTAAAACTTCGACTTCTCCTTGAGCACAAAGCCAAAATTTCTTGGTTCTGGGCTCATTGAAGATGACTTTACCAGGCCTAGGGTGTTACTGACTGACAGCTTGGATTGAGTCCACATCATGGAAATGCGTGGGGTATTTGCTCCTTGTGCTTGCTCTTGTTATGGACTGCTACTTTCTCATAGTTAGTGGCTTTCTAAAGTTGAAATAAAGCTTGGAAACTGACGGTATTTGGCAGAAGTTGGTAATTGTGCTTATTTTTTTCCCACAGAAAATAATCCAACAAATGACCAAAATCACAACCCACCACATGTGAAAAACATCTTCCAAACGCTCAAAGATCTTTAGGTAAATGAGAACTTATGACCATATTGATGATAAGTATATATAGTGACTCCTGATTCTAGGTTTTGTTTTTGTGCTACAGAGACAAGGAATGTAAAAATTTGCGTTCAAGTGGCAAGTCTATCTTTTTAAAAAAAACTCTATGAAAGAGCAAGGCAAACACAACCCTTAGTAGATTAACTCTATGTTATCCAGGGTTTTCTGTCTGTGGTTGTTAATTCCTTGACCCTGATTTGACAAGCTGGCTCTTCCAAAGTCAAGTAATTATGAGTCATTTTAAGCTGAGAGTTTTCTCTCTTTTTCTAAGACAAGTTGAATAAAAAATAAATTTATTTCTTTTTCCAGAAATGTGAGGCTGTTATCACATACTTCCTAGACAGATTCACCCCAAAGCTGCAGAATTAGCTGCAGTTTTTCAACCCTGTCTGTTTCTACTAAGCCATTCTGTGGTCCCTCTACCAATAAATGAATATTTCAGTGTATTTAATCTTCTGTATTGCCCTTGAAATTCAAGAAACGTTCTTTTTAAAATTGAAGTATAATTGACTTAAAATATTATATTAGTTTCAGGTGTACAACCTAGTGGTTCAATATTTTTATACATTACAAAATGATCACCATAGTAAGTTTAGTTACTATCTGTCGCCAAAGTTATTACAATATAATTGACTATATTCCCTATGCAGTACATTACATACCTGTGACATATTTATTTCATAACTGGAAGTTTGTTCCTCTTAATCTCCCTCATCTATTTCACTCATCCTCCCATGCCTCCTCCCCTCAGGCAACCACTAATTTGTTCTCTGTATTTATGAGTCTGTTTCTGTTTTGTTATGTGTCTTCATTTGCTTCATTTTTCAGATTCCACATGTAAGTAAAATCATACGGTATTTGTCTTTCTCTGTCTGACTTATTTCACTTAGCCTAATACTCTCTAGGTCCATCCATGTAATCACAAATGGCAAGATTTCATTCTTTTTTATGGCTGAGTAAGACTTGTGTGTGTGTGTGTGTGTGTGTGTGTGTGTGTGTGTGTGTGTGTGTGTATGAAATACATATATGACATCTTCTTTATCCATTCCTCTATTTTGTTCTTGATTTTTATTTTGGCCACACCCCACAGCATGTGGGATCTTAGTTCTCCGACCAGGGACCAAACCTGCACCTCCTGCATTGGAAGCGCAGAGTCTTAATCACTGGACCACCAGGGAAGTCCCATTCCTCTATTGATGGACATTTCTGTTGCTTCCATATCTTGCCTATTGTAAATAATGCTGCAGTGAACATAGGGGTGCATATATCTTTTCAAATTAGTGTTGCTGTTTTCTTTGGAGAAATATCCAGAAGTGGAATTGCTGTATCATATGATAGTTCCATTTTAAATTTTTTGAGGAACCTCCATACTGTTTCCATAGTGGCTGCACCAATTTACATTTCCACCAACAGTGTTCAAGGGTTCCTTTTCTCCATATCCCTGCCAACAGTTGTTATCACTTGTCTTTTTGGTAATAGCCATTCTGACAGATGTGAGGTGATATCATGGCTTTGATTTTCATTTCCCTGATGTTCAGTGCTGTTGAGGATCCTTTATTGTGTCTGTTGGACATCTGCCTGTCCTCTTTGGAAAAAATGTTTATCCAGGTCTTCTGCTTATTTTAAAATCAAGTTGTTTGTTTGATATTGAGGTGTATATGTTCTTTGTATATTTTGGATATTAACCCCTTTTCAGATATGTTATTTGCAAATGTCTTCTCCCATTCAGTAAGTGGCTTTTTCATTTTGTGGATAGTTTGCTGTGCAAAAGCTTTTTTTTTTTTTTTTTTTTTGTGGTATGCGGGCCTCCCACTGCTGTGGCCTCTCCTGCTGCGGAGCACAGGCTCAGCAGCCATGGCTCACGGGCCCAGCTGCTCCACGGCATGTGGGATCTTTCCGGACCGGGGCACGAACCCGTGTCCCCTGCATTGGCAGGCGGACTCTCAACCACTGCGCCACCAGGGAAGCCCTGCAAAAGCTTTTTAGTTTGATTAGGTCTCATTTGTTTGCTCTTGCTTTTGTTTCCCTTGCCTGAGGAGGCGTATAGCTGAGACTGCTGTCAAAGAGCTAACTGCTTATTTTTTCTCCTAGGAGTTTTATGGTTTTAGGTCTTATATTTAAGTCTTTAATCTGTTTTGAGTTTATTTTTGTTCATGGATTGAGAAAGTAGTCCAGTGTGATTCTTTTGCATGTGTCACTGTCCAGTTGTTCCAACACCATTTATTAAAGAGGCTGTCTTGGGCTTCCCTGGTGGCGCAGTGGTTAAGAATCCGCCTGCCAATGCAGGGGACACGGGTTTGAGCCCTGGTCTGGGAAGATCCCACATGCCGCGGAGCAGCTAAGCCCATGCACCACAACTACTGAGCCTGCACTCTAGAGCCCGCAAGCCACAACTACTGAGCCTGCATGCCACAACTACCGAAGCCTGTGCTCCTAGAGCCCATGTTCTGCAACAAGAGAAGCACCGCAAGGAGAAGCCCCTGCACCGCAATGAAGAGTAGCCCCCGCTCACCACAACTAGAGGAAGCCTGTGCACAGCAATGAAGACCCAAAGCAGCCAAAAATAAATAAAATAAATGAATTTATTAAAAAAAAAAAGAGGCTGTCTTTTCTCCATTGTATATTTTTGCCTCCTTTGTCATAGATTGACCATAAATGCGTGGGTTTATTTAGGGGTTCTCTGTTCTGTTCCATTTGTCTTTGTGTCTGTTTTTATGTCAGTACTGTAGCTTTGTAGTATAGTTTGAAATGAGGGAGCATGATACTCCAGCTTTGTTCTTCTTTCTCAAGATTGTTTTGGCTGTTCAGGGTCTTTTGTGTTTTCATACAATTTTTATTTTATTTTATTTTATTTTATTTTTTTGCAGTACGTGGGCCTCTCACTGTTGTGGCCTCTCCCGTTGCGGAGCACAGGCTCAGGATGTGCAGGCTCAGCGGCCATGGCTCACGGGCCCAGCCGCTCCGCGGCATGTGGGATCTTCCCGGACCGGGGCACGAACCCGTGTCCCCTGCATCGGCAGGTGGACTCTCAACCACTGCGCCACCAGGGAAGCCCAAATTTTATTTTATTTTTTCCTCATTTCATTGATTGATTGATTGAAGTATAGTTGATTTACAATATTGTATTAGTTTCAGGTGTACAGCAAAGTGATTCAGTTATATATATATATGTATACTTTTTTTTCCTGGTTCTTTTACATTATAGGTTATTACAAGGTATTGAATATAGTTCCCTGTACTATACAGTAAATCGTTGTTGTTTATCTATTTTACGTATAGTGGTGTGTATCTATTAATCCCATGCTCCTAATTTATCCCTCCTCCACCTTTTTCCCCTTTGGTAACCATAAGTTTGTTTTCTGTGTCTGTGAGTCTGTTTCTGTTTTGTAAATAAGCTCATTTGTATTGTTTTTTCGATTCCACATCTAAGTGATATAATATAATATTTGTCTTTCTCTGTCTGGCTTACTTCATTGATTATGATAATCTCTAGGTCCATCCATTTGCTGCAAATGGCAATATTTCGTTTTTTTCTATACAAATTTTAGAATTATTTGTTCTAGTTCTGTGAAAAATGCCATTGGTATTTTGATAGGGATTGCAGTGAATCTGTAGACTGCATGGTATATCTTTCCATTTGTTTATGTTGTCTTCAATTTGTTTCATCAAAGTCTTGTAGTTGTCCAAGTATAGTCTTTTACCTCCTTGGTAAGATTTGTTTCTAGGTAGTTTATTCTTTTTAAAGCATTTGTAAATGGGATTGTTTTTGTAATTCACTTTCTGATAGTTCTTTGTTACTGTACAAAATGCAACAGATTTCTCTATATTAATTTTGTATTCTGCAACTTTATTGAATTCATTTATTAGTTTTAATAGTTTTTGGGGTGTGTGTGTAGGATTTTCTATATATAGTATCATGTTATCTGCAAACAGTGACAGTTTTACTTCTTCCTTTCCAATTTGAATTCCTCTTATTTCTTTTTCTTGTCTGATTTCTCTGGCTAGGACTTCCAATACTGTGTTGAATAAACATGGACAGAGTAGGCATCCTTGTCTTGTTCCTGATCTTTGAGGAAATTCTTTCAGCTTTTCACCATTGAGTATGATGTTAACTGTGGGCTTGTCATATATGGCCTTTATTATGTTGAGGTATGTTCCCTCTACGCCCACTTTGTTGAGATGTTGAATTTTGTCAAAAGGTATTTCTGCATCTATTGAGATGATCATATGGTATTTATTCTTCAGTTTGTTAATGTGCTGTATCACATTGATTGATTTATGCAGATATTGAACCATTGTTGTATCTCTGGAACAAATCCCACTTGATCATGGTGTATGATCCATTTAATATATTGCTGTATTCAGTTTGCTAATTTTGTTGAGGATTTTCGCATCTATGTTCATCACTGATATTGGCCTATAAATTTCCTTTTTTGTGGTGTCTCTATCTGGTTTTCATATCAGGGTGATGCTGGCATCATAGATGGGTTCAGAAGCATTCCTTCTTCTGCAATTTTCTGGAAAAATTTGAGGAGGATAGGCTTAGCTCTTCTTGAAATATTTGGTCAAATTCACCTGTGAAGCCATCTGGTCCTGAACTTTTGCTTGTTGGGAGGGTTTTTTTTTGTTTTTTTTTTAAATTACTGATTCAATTTTATTACTGGTAACTGTTCTGTTCAGATTTTCTTCTTCTTCCTGATTCAGTCTTGGGGGATTATATATTTCTAGGAATTTATCCATTTCTTCTAGGTTGTCCATTTTATTGGCATATAATTATTTATAGTGATCTCTTATAATCCTTTGTGTTTCTGTGGTGTCAAGTGTAACTTCTAATTCATTTCTGATTTTATTTATTTGGGCCCTCTCTTTTTCTCTTGATGAGTCTGGCTATCGGTTTATCGATTTTGTTTATGTTTTCAAAGAATGAGCTCTTAATTTCATTAATCTTTTTTTATTGCTTTTTAAGTCTCTATTTCATTTATTTCTGTTCTGATCTTTATTATTTCTTTTATTCTATTAACTTTAGGTATTTTTTGTTCTTTTTCTAATTCCTTAGGTGTAAGGTTAGATTGTTTATTTGAGATTTTTCTTGTTTCCTGAGGTAGGCTAATGTTGCTATAAACTTCCCTCTTAGAACTGCTTTTGCTGCATCCCATTGAATTTGGATCATTGTGTTCCCATTTTCATTTGTCTCTGGGTATTTTTTGATTTCCTCTTTAATTTCTTCAGTGACTTATTTGTTGTTTATGTGCATGTTGGGTGTATTTTTGGCAATTTTTATGTTTATGTTTTTGGCAGTTTTTTTCTTGTAGTTGATTTTTCCTATCATTATGGTCAGAAAAGATGTTTGATATGATTTCAATCTTCTTAAATTTATTGTAACATATATTATATAATATATATATGATTTTTTTTGGCCATGCTCTGTGGCTTGTGGGATCTTAGTTCCCCGACCAGGGATCAAACCTGTGCCCCCTGCAGTGGAAATGCTGAGCCCTAACCACTGGACCTCCAGGGAATTCCCTATATATGATTATTTTAAGTTGATGGTCTCTTAAGTTCGAATGCATTCTGATAATCCTGCATTTCCACTCCTGCACCCCCACCATATTTAATGTTGTTAACATCATATTTTATATCTTTTTGTTTTGTGTATCCCTCAACTACTTATTGTGGAGGTAGATGATTTTACTACTTTTGTCTTTTGGTCCACTACCTTACTGTATATTTGCTTTTACCAATGAGCTTTCCTTCTGTGATTTTTATATTTCCAGTTGTGGTCTTTTTTTTTCCACTTAGAGATGTCCTTTTAAATTTTCTTGTAAAGCTTGTTCAGTGGTAACTCTTTTAGCTTTTCCATGTCTGTAAAACTCTTTATCTTTCCCTCAAATATGAATGATAGCTTTGTGGAGTAGAGTATTCATGGTTGTAGGTTTTTTCCTTTCACCACTTTGAACATATCATGCCCACTCCCTTCTGGTCTGCAAAGTTTCTGCTGAAATGTCAGCTGATAGCCTTATGGGAGTTTCCTTGTACATAGCAAGTTGCTTTTCACTTGCTGCTTTTAGGATCCTCTCTTGATCTTTATTATTTTTTTCTTTTTCTTTAAATTTTTATTGGAGTATAGTCTTTTTTAAAAATATTTATTTATTTATTTAAATTTTATTTTTGGCTGCATTGGGTCTTAGTTGCAGCATGCGGGATCTTCCATTGCGGCATGTGGGCTCCTCACTGTGCCAGGTGGTCTTCTCTTTAGTTGCAGTGTGCAGGCTCCAGAGCGCATGAGCTCAGTAGTTGCGGTGCATGGGCTCTCTAGTTGTGGCCCATGTGCTCAGTAGTTACGGCGTACGGGCTTAGTTGCCCCGTGGCATGAGGGATCTTAGTTCCCTGACCAGGGATTGAACCCACATCCCCTGCATTGGGAGGCAGATTCTTAACCACTGGACCACCAGGGAAGTCCCTGGAGTATAGTCTTTATCTTTAATTTTTGCCATTTTAATTATGTCTCGGTGGAGACCTTTCTGGGTTCATCTTGTTTGGGACTCTGTGCTTTCTGTATCTGGATGTCTGTTTCCTTTCCCAGGTTAGTGAAGTTTCAACTATTATTTCTTCAGATAAGTTCTCTGACCCTTTATTTCACTCTACTCTTTCTGGGACCTCTGCAATGTGAATGTTAGTATGCTTGATGTTGTCCCAGAGGTCTCTTAAACTATCCTCATTTAAAAAAATTCTTTTTCCTTTTTTATGTTCAGCTTGGGTGATTTCCACTCCTCTGTCTTCCAGTTTGTGGATCCATTCCTGTGTATCACCTAATTTACTGTTGATTCCTTCTAGTGTATTTTTTATTTCAGTTTTTGCATTCTTCAGCTCTGTTTGGTTCTTCTTTATATTTTTTAACTCTTTCTTAAACTTCTCATTGTATTCCTCCAATTTTCTCCTGAGTTTGTTGAGCATCTTTTTTTTTTTTTTTTTTGCGGTACGCAGGCCTCTCACTGTTGTGGCCTCCCCCGTTGCGGAGCACAGGCTCCGGACGCGCATGCCCAGCGGCCATGGCTCACGGGCCCAGCCGCTCCGCGGCATGTGGGATCTTCCCGGACTGGGGCAAACCCGCGTCCCCTGCATCAGCAGGCGGACTCTCAACCACTGTGCCACCAGGGAAGCCCTGTTGAGCATCTTTATGATCATTACCTTGAACTCTTTATGAGGTAGATTGCTTATCTATACTTCAGTTAGTTCTTCTTTGGGGGTTTTGTCTTATTCCTTCATTTGAAACATACTAATTTTTTCCACATTCCACCTAATTCTCTGTGTTTATTTCTAAGTATTAAGTAGGTCAGTTATGTTTCCCCATCTTAGAGACGTGGCCTTGTGTATGAGACTTCCCATGGGGCCCAGCAGCACACTCCTCTCTGGTCACTTGAGCTATGTGCTCAGGTGGGCTCTTTTGTTGTGGCAGGGCTGGCTACTGTGGATGTGCTGGTAGGTGAAGTTGGCGCCTGACTTGGTTGGCTGCCGGGCCCTGCCTTGTGCTTGCTGGTGTTGGGGGGCTGGGGCCTGGTGTGGCTGGCTGCACAGCCTGGGGGGTCCTGGGACTGCTGCCAGTCCGTTGGTGGGCAGGCAGGCCCCCGGCGCTAAAAGACTCGAGGGAGGACTTCAAAATGGTGCTTGCCAGCCCCAGGGTCACTGTGGTAGAACAAGATCCCCAAAATGACTGCTGCCAGCACCTATGTCCCCAGTTGCCTTCTTCCTCTCTGGGAGCCTCTCTGAGATCAGCAAGTGGGTATGACCAGTGTCCTTTCAAATTATTGCCTCTGTGCTGGGGCTCAGAGTGTGTGAGATTTTGCATGTGTCCTTTAAGAAGAGAGTCTGTTTCCTACAGCTCTTTAGCTCTTCCGTAGGCAAACCCCGCTGGCCTTCAAAGCCAGGCATTCTGGTGGCTCGTCCTCCCAGTGCAGGAGCCCGGGGCTGGGGATCCCGATGTGGGGTTTGGACCCCTTGCTCCTTGGGGAGAACCTCTACCGTTGTGATTATCCTCCTGTTTGTGGGTCACCTTGCCTGGGGAGTGGGTACTGACTATACCCTGTCTCACTGTGGTTCCTTCTTTATAGCTTTAGCTGTGGGAAGTCTTTTCCACTAGTCTCCAGGTCATTCTCATAGACAGTTGTTCTGGAAACAGTCATGACTTTGGTGTGCCCCTGGGAGGAGATGAGCTCAGGGTCTACCCACTCTGCCATCTTGGCCACATACCTCAAGAAACATTTTTTTTTTATAGTATTTTGTGGTTTCTGAATTGTTTTCACGAACATTGTGTTATCAGTGAGGTAGGTCTTATTATTTCTATTTTATACTAGTTGAGACTGGGGTCGGAGAGGCTCAGCAGCTATTTGAAAGGTTCTGGCTGAGCCCTGTAAGGGTGCTCCCTGACCAGCAGCAGCAGCATCACTCAGGGAAAGTGAGAAATGCGCATTCCCAGCCCCCACACCCTAGACTTCCTGAATCAGAAACTCTGGGGTGGGGCCCAGCGATCTGTGTCTTAACAAGGCCTCCTGGTGATTCTGAAGCACACTCCAGGGTGAGAACCATGCCTCAGTCTACCCAGGAATTTGTTAGGTTAAAAAAATAAACGAAAACAAAACACTGATGTCCGTTTGGACCTTTCTCCAAAATCCTAACTCCTCACTTTGACTCTAGAGGCAGTTACTTTCATCATGAAAACAGAACTGATCACAGCTGCTGGGTGTTTTTAGATGAACCCATTTTGTCTTTTGTAGGTCACATTGCAGAGGAGAAGAGGGATAAAGAATCCTCTCTATTCAACAGGGATGTAAGTGATGAGCAGTTAACAACCATAAATAAAGGAACAGTTCAAGAAGCAATCAGTCCAGGTAATAATCTATAGAGTGTGAGCTAAATAAGGTGCCTACATATGGATGACTTCAGAATGCAACTTCTGCCTTTCGTGGTGTTTTAATGGACTAGGTGTCAGCACCCCTTTAATTTACCCATGAAAGCACATGATCTACAGTTAAAATTATGCATTAAACTAACTCTAGGAATTTGCCACCCACCCTTTCAAAAAGATGCTGCTTTTTTTTTTTTTTTTTTTTGCGGTACGCGGGTCTCTCACTGTTGTGGCCTCTCCCGCTGCGGAACACAGGCTCCAGACGCGCAGGCTCAGCGGCCATGGCTCACGGGCCTAGCTGCTCCGCGGCATGTGGGATCTTCCTGGACCGGGGCACGAACCTGTGTCCCCTGCATTGGCAGGTGGACTCTCAACCACTGCGCTACCAGGGAAGTCCAAAGATGCTGCTTTGATGTTGTTTCTACAAGCCAGGGTCATCCATAACATGGGCATCATAATCACAGTCCTTGACATTACTGAGCACTGATGCTTTCTACCAAACAGGAGGGATTAAATGCCAAAGGTTAACCTAGTCCTTGATCTTCATCCTTGGATTACTTGAGGCTGGGCCCATTCAGAGTGAGTAGAAACTTGCCATCATGGCAACATGCTGGTACCAAGTCCAGGACGCTCCCTCCATGTGGCTACCCACTAACAGAATTATACCTGGTTGTCACTTCCTAACTCTAAGAAATTGAATGCTGAATTATTCCAACAGAGCCCTTAAAGTTGCTTGATGCTGCTGCCTCTTGACATAGCATCGACGAAGGTGGGAAGTTGGACGTGCCTCAGTTTTCTCCCCATAACCCAAGAAGGCCCTTGGCCAGTATGTCCCGCCTGCATCACTAGGCTCCCCTCAGCGGCTCTCCACATCTGATTCCTATCATTGTACCTCTGTGCCCCATTTTCCTGATTCCTTTATCTCTTTTGGGTCACATTACAAATGGGGTAACAGAAGCTCTGAGTCCCCAGTGGCAGCTGATGACTGCTTCCCTTGAGATCTAGCTAAGATTGCCTTGGACAGTATTCCCAAGCCCACATGCAGTGGCATTCCAAATCTACCCTCAAGGTTTCTACAAGTCCCTAAAGGGTTGAAAAAGCTTGGGATCATCTTGGCATCATGTTTGCCTTATGTCTTGAAATTCCCCCAAACCTACACACCCGAGGCAGATAATGTATATGGCAGAATTACCTGGAGCTGGGGGTGGGGGAGGAGGGATGAGGGACAGCAGAGAAGAGGTTGTATCACTGCCCTGTGAAAGCTTCAGACTGAATACTTGACTCCATTATTTTTAATTGAAATACAGTTGATTTACAATATTGTGTTAGTTTCGGGTATTCAGTAAAGTGATTCAGAATATACCTATACATATATACACACACGCAACACACACACACACACACACACACACACACATATATATACACATATATATTCTTTTTCAGATTCTTTTTCATTATGGTTTATTACAGGATATTGAATGTAGTTCCCTGTGCTATACAGTAAGACCTTGTTGTTTATCTGTTTTATATATGGTAGTTTGTATCTGCTAATTCCAAACTCCTGATTTTTCCCTTCCCCCCCTTCCCCTTTGGTAACCATAAATGTGTTTTCTTTGTGAGTCTGTTTCTGTTTCGTAAATAAGTTCATTTGCATCGTTGTTTTAGATTCCACATATAAGCGATATCGTATGATATTTGTCCTGGTCTGACCTACTTCACTCAGTATGACCATCTCTAGGTCCATCTGTGTTGCTGCAAATGGCGTTATTTCACTCTTTTTTATGGCTGTTGACTTCATTTTTCTTTTTTTAGATTTATTTATGGCTGTGTTGGGTGATTCCATTTTTCTTAAAAGCCATTGTAGTGGGACTTTTCACCTCCTGTAGTGGCCCCGTCTCCTCCCTCCATCTTCACTCTCCTCTATTCCTCTCCTGACCTCCAAACTCGTTGCTTTGCTGTTTGCCAGCTCATACCCTCAGCATCTCACCTCCACCATCAAAGGTTAGGAATGTCTTTTCCTAAACACAGCCAGTTTATTCCCCAAGAGGACTTGTGGAACCAGCAGCTAAGATGCTAAGGTTTTCATTCTGGCTCCAAGCAGAACCAACCAGGTGTCCCTACAAAGGCGTACAGGGTCGTCGCTCTCTGTTTACTCGGCCGTGCGTCTTCTCATTTAGATGTTCCAAGCAGGAGTATGCCATGCGCACAGCTTCTGCGCTTTCTGTAGAGGGACATCAGCGTCGCCGCTGTCTCGGTGGCAGGAATCCTCACGGCCACAGTGTCGCTGCTGCTGGTGTTGGTCACGTACATCAGGAAGAAACAGCCATTGTGAGTAGCTCTTAGCGCCCGCCTTCCTTCCAAGAACTCACAGATTTTTGTACCAACGTTGCCCCCAAATTTCCTCTGACCCTGGATTTAGGAGGACAGTGGGGACCTCTGAGCCTGGCTGTGCGTCAGCATCAGCTGACATGCCTCCTAGACGTGCAGATCACCCAGGCCATTGGTTTTCAGACACTGCCTTGTGGTTCTGATGCACAGCTGGGTTCAGGGTTTCCTGGTTTGGGCCATCCTTGCCTCTGAAGGCCACCAGAGGTGAGGCCGCACCTCTTCCCATACTGAGGACCACTGAAAGACGAGATGGTACAGCCTCTGGCTGGAAGATTGGAAAACAGGAATATGGATGTAGAAAAGAAAGGCAAAGTATAGCTCCAGGTGTGTGGGGATGGATGAGGCTGAGGAGGAGAGGAGAGGAGACTGACGTTCGGCTCGTTCAGACTGCTGCAGCCGCGCTGATGGTTAGAATATTGAAAGATGCCTCTGTTGGTTGGTAAACAGCCCCTTTCCAGGACCTCCCCACACTTCCCAGTCTTCCCCATGACCCAGCAAGTGAAGGGTTAATGGCTGGTGCGGAGGGGCGGAGGGGTGCGGTGAGAGGGCCTCCAGGGCTCTGCTCCATCAGTGGCCATTTTCAATAGTCAGTGTATGTCTGTACCACTTGTTAAGTACTTCAACTATCTCCCTGATGAGAGGGCTCAAGCACAGTGGCGCTAACCAGGAGCAGGCACTAGAAAGCAGAGTTTACAAGATTATGCATTTGCAGTAATTGCGCCTCGAAATTATGTGCCTTGGTCTGTATCCCTTGGGACCCACATTCCTGATCACGGGGAAAAGCAGCTCTCCAAGGCCCCTCACGTCCTGCCCAGCACTGTGTTAGGTCCTCGGCCTGTCCACAGAGAAAGGAGGCCGTGGTGTGTGATGAGGGGTGAAGTGTCCACCCCCCATCCCATCCCTGCCAAACTCTGCAGTATTTAAATTTCCCCACAAGAGTTGCATTGCTTTCCCTAAGTGTGCTTGAAAATGCCAGGCTCCCGGGACTGGTAACCCATTCCGGCCAGCCACCATCGCCTCCCACCCAGCTTTCTGGGAGAGCAGAGAGAGAGCAGTGGGTCCCCTGAAGCGAAAGGGGAATCCTGAATATGGCAGAAGTTAGAGAAGATTTAAAGCCCTCTTGGAAATAAGTTTGACGGGCTTCACAGTTCTGACTGGGGCTTATCCATTGGATTCACCATTTCCCTTCCGTGTCTCTCAGAGGTATCAAAAGAAGTGGTGAAGGGGAATTCCCTGGCCGTCCAGTGGTTAGGACTCTGCGCTCTCACTGCGCAGGGCCCGGGTTCGATCCCTGGTCAGGGAACTAAGATCCTGCAAGCTGTGTGGTGCAGCGGGGCGGGGTGAAGTGGTGAAGACTGGCTCCGTCCCACAGAGACGAATCAAAGCTGTGGAGAGCCTGTGTTAGTTATGAGAACGTGGTGGGAAAGGATTTTCCCAGAGACTCTGTGGTGCCCCGAGGCAAAATGAATTTCACCCGCGACAAGCCTTCCTGATGGGAAGTACATAGAGTCCTCACCCCGCAGAAACATCAGCCGCTATTTCCTCCCACGGAGTAGCCGGTAGGAATTGCTACCCATTTAGTTGTGCGGTACAGTTCCCGTGTGCTTTGTTTTAGATCTCCTTCAGCAAACGTGACCTACAGTATTTTTATAATGAATGGAAAGACTTGGTGGCAAAAGTCTCAAGCAAAGAAGACCAGAAAACATGGAGGAAAACAGGAACAGTTGAAGTTACATTCCAGTGTCTAAGCCAGGTGATGGGGCCAGCCAACCAGCACCCAAAGCCGTGACGCGAGGCGATTCTCCATCCGGACTCCGTGGAGAGGCAGTTGGATTTCTGGCTGTGAGGTGCACGCTGCAAAATGTTTACCTTTTCCTCTCAACTTTGAATGGACCAAGAAAATTTTGACCACAGAATGCTCATAATGGTAATGGCGTTAACGACTAGTACGGGAGACTTAGCACATTTCCCCAAAGACTGACCTGACACACAATGGATTCATTTATTATAGCAGTGCTTCATTTTCTCAGCCGTTCACTGAACAGATATGAATTGAGCACCCCATATACAGACAATATCAAAATACATGAGGCAACCAAAGATGCTCGAATCAGCAGGCATGGCCCTCGCAGGTTTCTGAGGACATGGCAGGCAGCTGGCTGAGGCCCTTTGGTAGTCGGTCTATGCCTCTCTGTCCCCATGGCCAAAGGGGCCAGGGGTCTGAGGGCTGGGGTCCAGAGGAGAAAGGGGAGAAGCGGGGGACTCACGTTGGCGTTGCAGGCTCAAGAGAGCAGCCATTGCAGCTCAGGCAACTCTCGCCCCTACACTGGAAGGCAGGGTCCAGAGAGAAGGACGCTGCCCCGCCCCCCGCCCCCCGGGAGGGAGGGTCCTGAGGCTGGGGGAGGATGTGTTCCGCCACACGTGCGGCCACAGCGGCCCCTCAGGTCCACGTGCTCCAGGTGTGATTCATGCCTTCTCGTCTCGACCTGAAGAGGATGCACACTGTCTTGTGGTGCCAGTCAGGGGATGCAGAAGGGGCAGTGGGGGAGCCCAGCCACGAGCACGCTGGCGGGGGCGTCTCAGCCGCACTAGGAAGGGCGAGGACGGGAGCGAGATCTGAGGTCAGAGATGCAAAGAAGGGGTGTGGCCTAAGCCAAGGGTCCGAATCAAGGGGTGGGGGGACCTGGCCGAAGACACCCGTGAGGGGCATGGCCTGAGGGCCCAAGCGAAGGCTTGACTTGAAGGGGTTTGGGGTGGGGCGTGTTAGCCGGGGAGGGAACGGGGCTCTAGGGAGGAGGTGGCCTCGCGAGGGCCGAGGGCACACCGTGCTGGACCTGCCAGCAACGGGTAGACTGGAGCGCAGATGGAGAACCCGGGAGGGGCGCGTCAGGGAGGGCATGGTCCAGGGACCAGAGGCGTGGCCGGGACGTAAGGGCATGGCTGGTGTTCACCCCTCCCTGGGGGAGAATGTCCTCTGGCGCAGGGATGTTGTTGGCTGCTCTTGTTGTAGGAAACATCTGCGGTTTCCCCAGGGGTAGACCTCTTGCAGGCCAAGACGCTCGCCCAGGCTCGTACTCCCCCTGGCTGGAGAGGACCCAGGCCTCCTGCTAGCTGCCGGCCTCCACACTCCTTTCCTGGGTCTCAACAAGTCTCTTGGGTCACCTTCCCGGCTTCAGCCTGGGACCCATCCTCCACCTTAATAAGCTACACTTACTGAGACCCTGTTATGTGTGTAAACTCTCGATCCATATTGAAGTATAGTTAATTTACAATGTTATGTTAATTTCTGCTGTACAGCAGAGTCATTCAGTTATACATATGTATATTCTTTTTTAATATTCTTTTCCATTATGGTTTATCATAGGATATTGAATATAGTTCTCTGTGCTCTACAGTAGAACCTTGTTGTTTATCCATTCTATATATAAAAGCTTACATCTGCTAACCCCAGCCTCCCATTGCATCCCTCCCCCAATCCCCTCCCCCTTGGCAACCACCAGACTGTTCTCTATGTCCATAATTCTATTTCTGTTTCATGGATATGTTCACTTGTGTCATATTTTAGATTCCACATATAAGTGATATCATATGGTATTTGTCTTTCTCTTTCTGACTTACTTCACTTAGTATGATAATCTCTAGGTCCATCCATGTTGCTGCAAATGGCATTATTTTGTTCTTTTTTATGGCTTAGCAGTATTCCATTGTATATATGTACCACATCTTCTTTATCCATTCATCTGTCTGTGGACATTTAGGTTGTTTCCATGTCTTGGCTATTGTGAATAGTGCTGCTATGAACATAGGGGTACATGTATCATTTTGAATTGTAGTTTTGTCTGGTTATATGCCCAGGAGTGGGATTACTAGATCATATGGTAATTCTATTTTTAGTTTTCTGAGGAACCTCCATACTGTTTTCCACAGTGGCTACACCAACTTACATTCCCACCAACAGTGTAGGAGGGCTCCCTTTACTCCACAACCATTCCAGAATTTGCTATTTGTAGACTTTTTCATGATGGCCATTCTGACTGGTGTGAGGTGGTACCTCATTATAGTTTTGATTTGCATTTCTCTAATAATCAGCAATGTTGAGCATCTTTTCATGTGCCTATTGGCCACCTGTATTTCTTGGAGAAATGTCTATTTAGGTCTTCTGCCTATTTTTTGATTGGATTGTTTGTTTTTTTTTGTTGTTGAGTTGTATGAGCTGCTTATATATTTTGGAAATTAAGCCCTTGTCGATCACATTGTTTGCAAATATTTTCTCCCATCCTGTAGGTTGTCTTTTCATTGTGTTTATGGTTTCCTTTGCTGTGCAAAAGCTTGTAAATTTGATTAGGTCCTATTTGTTCATTTTGTTTTTATTTCTATTGCTTTTGGAGACTGACCTAAGAAAACATTGGTATGATTTACGTCAGAGAATGTTTTGCCTAGCATTTCTAAAAAGCTAGTCTACCCCCAGATCCCACTTGTGACACCTCTTTCAGAGGTCTGTCTTATCCCAGCCCTGCCTTGGGCTTCCTCTCCACAGAGAGGCATTGTAATGTAACTGGATGAACGTTGGGCCACTCTTGGGAGACCTCAACTCATCTCCCCTCTGTGGGCCTCAGTTTCCTCTTCTACAGGATGGGCAGCCTAAGGTTTGCCTTGCCTACATTGCAGAGTTGTAAAGGGCAAGTAACAGAGTCAACATGAAATGACTTGCATAAAATGCCCTGTCGCTGGGATAATGACTACATCTCTGTGAATCAGACACTAGGCCCAGCACTTTACATATATTAACCAATTTACAGAGAGTAAATCATTTCCCCCTTTGCTTTTAGGGATGGAAGATGTTTCTTCAGGAAAAAGAAAGAAAGAAAAGAAAGACTGAATTCAATGTAGTTCAGTGCCCACTGTATGTGCCACACCCACACCTCTATATTGCCCCTCCCCCCTCTTCCCATTGATAAACATTAGTTTGTTCTCTATATCTTTTGAAATGAAATTTTAATAGCTGCTCTATCTCCCTTTGAGTTAACATAGCTCTAGCTTGGACATAGCCTGAGTACATTTGAATGGTGGCCCCTGAAAAGATAGTCCACATCCAAATCCCTAGACCCTGTTACCTTCTTTGGAAAAAGGGTCTTTACAGATGTTATTAAGGATCTTAAAATGAGATAATCTGGATCACCTGGGTGGGTCCTAAATCCAAGGACAAGTGTCATAAGAGACAGAAGAGGAATAGACACGAAGAGAAGACAGAGGTAGAGATTGGAGTCATGTGGGCACAGCTGAGGAAGCCAAGGATTGCTGACAGCCCCCAGAAGCTGGAAGAGGTAAAGTATTTCTCCCCTAGAGCCTCCAGACCTACAGGGTCCCTGATGACACCTTGATTTCAGACGTGTGGCCTCCAGAATGTGATGGTCAATTTTTGTTGTTTTAAACCACCCAGTTGGTGATAATTTATTGTGGCAGTCCTAGGAAACAAATACATGGCCATATGAACTGTCTCTGATACTTGAGTCTTGAGGGCACGTAGGATTCGGCTGGAGGGACGCTGGGGATTGAGG
This sequence comes from Stenella coeruleoalba, assembly GCF_951394435.1. Taxonomy (NCBI): domain Eukaryota; kingdom Metazoa; phylum Chordata; class Mammalia; order Artiodactyla; family Delphinidae; genus Stenella; species Stenella coeruleoalba. Next base: position 9,311,192 of record NC_137159.1, on the reverse strand, counting down.
CGGTGAAGAGAGGGGGATGGTGTTTAGGGCATCAAGGGAAGTGCACAGTGGTGGGGCAGACCCTGTGGTTTGTGGCTGGCAGGTTTGCAGTTTCCTGGGGACAGCTGGTGGGGAGCCCTGGACCCCCTGGATCCCTGGGCCCGTCTTATGCTGGTCTGGGCAGCATCACTCAGCAGCCGCCCAGAAGCCCTCACCACCAGGGAGGGAGGGACCATGGGAGGAGGCGAGGGGAAGGCACTTCCGGAGAGCCTTCTGTAAAAACCCCCTGCCAGCCAGGCCTAGCGCCCAGGGGGTGGGGGTGGGGGTGGAAGGAGAAGCATTGGGTGGGAGGGGGTGAGAGAATAAGGTGCGGGAGGGGGAAGGGGTGGAATAAGGTGGAGGGCAGGGATGAGAGAGGAAGGGGGGGCTGACAAAATGTCTTGAGGAAGAGGAGGGCTCGGGAAGAGTAAAGCAGGAGGGTGGGGGAGGGGAGAAAAAATAAAGGGGGGCGGGTGGGGGAGGAAAAAGCAATAAGGGGGTGTAGGTGGGAGAGTAGAGAAGTGGGGTGATGGAGGGGGAAGACTTGGATGGAGGAGGGGGTGGGAGCAAGGAGGGGGGAAGGAATAAAGAAGGAGGGGGCTGGGGAAGAAGAACGGGGAGACTTAGCGAATGTGGCAGAGGGGTGGGGGAGGGGCTCTCCCTAGTCAGCATCAACAACAGTGTTACTATTGAGCGCTGGTCCCCACTCAAGCAAACATTTAGTGGGCACCTCCCTGTGCCAGACACAGTGCCCTGGGGGCAAATACATCCCGACTCACACGCCCTCCCAGAGCTCTGCTGGGAGATAGCATGGCCCTGCCCTTGGCCTCTGTGATCCACCCCCTTCAGTCATGGGGTGGGCACGATCATTCCCATTTCATAGACAAGGAAACTGAGGCTAGAGAGGGGAAGAGCAAAAGTTCTGTGAAAGCAGGGCCCTGGTTACCCCAGGCGGGCAGCTGCCCCATAGGTCTCTGAGTGCCTGGCCAGCCATTTCCACCCGAGGTCCATCTGCTCCAGACTTCACCGCCACGGCATTTCCCAGGCATGCTCCCCGGGGAAGCTGGGCCCAGCTGGACCCCAATACTTCTCCGAGCCTCAGTTTCCTCATCTTGGCAACGGGGGTAAGAATTTACCTCCTTCACGGGGCTGTCGGGTGGTTCATTCAGCAAACATTTCTTGAGCTCTCGCTGTGTGCCAGGCGCTGTGCTGGGCTGGGCGCTGGGGATGCCGAGGGGAGCACGTGGATCGGCTGCCCGACAGCAGGCTGCTGGTGGCCTCCTGAGCGTGGAAGGAGATGTGGCTGTCAGGGCTCGGGTATACAGCAGGCACACCATAAATGCCAGATTCTTCCTTGAGCTCCCGACAGGTTGTACGCCTGTCCTCATTCCATCCTCATCCAGACCTCTCAGGACCCCAGACCTGAGAGGCAGGCCACCCTCCCACTGGCCTCCTACCCCTACCTCAGCTTCCATTTGAGAAACAAGTTGGGGTCATGTGCCTCTAGCCTCCACCAGCGGCCTCCCCAGCCCCGTGGGCCCACTGGGAGCCTGCCCTGAGCGGTCTCTCCCTCATTCTCTATCAAAGAGGTGGTTTCCTTTGTGTTCCCAGTTTGCTCAGGGCTTCCACCTCCAGCTCAGTGGCTGGTCCAGCCAGCCTGGCCCTGGCGTGGTGAAGGGTGGCCGCCACACAGCACAGGAGATTTCAGGGCTGAGCCTTGTGGAGGCTCTGGGCTCCATTTGAGCCAGCAGACCTCAGGCTCTGCCATTTACTAGCTGTGAAATCTCAAGCTTCAGTTTCCTCTTGGCCTCAGTTTCTGTATCTGTAAAACGGGGCTAACCTGCTTCTTGTGGCTGTTGTGAGCATTAAATGCACCTTAGCTGGAGTCAACACACAGGAGTGCTCAATATAAATGAATAAATACATCTTAGCTGTTATGATTGTTCTGCAAAACTGTGGCTTTTTACCTGTCCAGCATCCTTCCAGCCGTAGCCTCCAACTTCCCTTTGGGTTCTTCTCCCCGGTCTCAGTGTGGTGTGGATGGGCTTTGTGACTGGGTCCTAAGCCACTCTCACATCCAATCCGCTGGTTTCAGGGACTTGGTAAGGGATGGACATGTGATCCACTCAGCCAATGAGCTGTGATGGAGCTTATGCTGGGAATACTGAGAAATAGATGTTTTCTCCTGAGTGGGATTGGAAGCTGAGTTGTTATCTTGGACCCCGGGGAGAAAAGTTATCTGAGAATAAAGTCAACAGATAGAGGAGGTAACAACCCTGAGGCCATCATTTGAGCCTTGAGTAAGTTGTTCCTGAAGCCCATACCTGAGCTTTTCATCCATCATACTATATTTGTTAAACTCCATTATGTGCCAACTGCGACTCTAGTTGCTGGGGATGCAGCCAGGAACAAGATAATCCCCACCTCACAGAGGTCCAGTCTTGCCCCAGGGCCTTTGCATCTGCTGATCCCTCTGCTTGAAATGCTGTTCCCCCAATATCTCCATGGCTCCCTCCTGTACCTCCTTCAAGTCTCGACTCACAGGTTATCCCCTCAGTGAGGCCTGCCCTGACCCCTCTGTTCAAATTCACACACCTATGAACCTCTTCCACCCTTTCCTGATTTATTTCACTCCTTAGCGCTTGAGCCACCTGATATACTCCATGGAATACTTGATTATTTTGTTACTTCTCTGTCTCCCCCACTAGACTGTCAGCTCCACAAGAGAAGGGATTTTCATCTGTGTTGTTGACAGCAGCTCCATAGCGCCTAGAACAGAGTGTGGCATAGAGTAGGTACTCAGTGTTGAATGAATAGGGAGCCCCGGAAGGCCTATCTGAAGAGATGACATTGTCATTGCGGTTTGGACGTTTAAGAAGAGCGGTCCATTTGATGACCCCCAGAGGAGGGCACAGCCTATGGCTGCTGTAGCAAATTGATTCTCTTCTGACTTAAGCCAGGTTGGATTCATTTTCTTAATCCACTTTCAACCTTTAGAATCCTAAATTGCTCTTGGAAGGATGCTGTACTCAAGAGCTACGCCCTGGAGGGCGCAAGGAAATCCTGTTCCTGCCCTTGGACGTGCAGTCGGTAGCACGCTATCGAAACTGGGGAAACGGAGAGATGATGGTGGTGGTGATGATGATGGCGACAATGGAGCACCTGCTTTGATGCTCATGAGGTGGGTACCACTATCATCCTCATTTCCTGAATGAGGAAACTAAGGCACAGAGAGGTCAAGTAACTCGCTCAAGGTCCCTCAGCTCTAAGTGGAAGAACCAGACAAGAACAGCAAGGAGGTAAATGTCACGTCGTCTGACCACCCAGAGGAAAGGCGGGTGCTGCCCGGTTGAAGACACCCAGGTGGGAGGGCATTCGGTAGGGGCCCTGGGGGCATCACTGCGCTGAGATGTGAGTCTTCTCTGGCAGCCTGAAACCTCCACCCCAGGGCCCACCTGCCGGGTGTTACCCATGCAGTGGCCTGGCGTCTTTTTGGCTGTGGAACCAAATCTGGCCGGCTCAAGGGCAGGTGAAACCAGCACAGAGTCCCACCCCACCCAGTCTGAGGATGGGGAAGGCTTCCTGGCGGAAGCGGCATTTAATCAGAGACCTGGAGAAGGAAGAGTCAAATGGAAGAGGAGAGGTGGGGAAAGAGAGTTCAGGCGGGGACCAGCTGGGCAAGGGCCCGGGGTGGGGGTGGGGGTGGGTGTGAGTGATCAAATTCTTCTGAGGCTCTTCGCATGTCTAGAGTGAATATTTACTCAGACCCACGCTGGGCAAACACACCGCAACTTTTCCAGCCCACTGTTCCATCCGCTCTTTTGTCTGCACATTCAAGAGACGCATCCACCACCCTCCACTTTGGCAAAACACATGGCGTTATCTGCAGGCCAATCTCGGAACTGTCTGAGCACCCAGCTGGCCTGGGCCCCTCAGGACGTGGTCTCTGAGATGGAAGTGGGTTAGAGGGTTGCTGAGCCAGTGCCTTGCAGAGGCTGGGAGCCCCTTTCTCAGGCCTGAAGACCCCAGAGACAGCAAGCCTCAAATGCTGCTGCCCCTCGGGCACCCCACAGGCGGCCTGCTCAGCTTCCAGCTCTCTGGGAGGCCGGCCCCACAGGGAGCTATTTTGCAATCAAGCTTTCCTCCTCCCATGTCCACCATGACCTGGGCTATGGGGCCAGACTGCCCTGCTCCCATCATGCCTGGCCACTTGGAGTCGGTTGTTTAACCTCTCTGGGCTTCACTTACCTTATCTGGAAAATGGATTCAATGGGTTAAACTGTAAACTGCTCACAACATTGTGTGGCACGTAGTAAGTGCTCAGTAAGTGCTGCTATTATAATTGTAGCTTATGTGGTTCTGATGCTGTGATTTCTCTCCTCTTCAGTTTGCTGGGGCATTCTTCTCTCATTGCCCCAGGAAAGGAGCATCCAGTATGGAAACAAAGATTTTATTCTGCCTCCTGAATTTCACGATGTCTGTGGGGAAAGGGAGCTCTTCTAACGAAAACAGTTTTGGGAGAAATCTATGTAGGGGGAAAGTACCCAGCCTGAAGCTTAGAAAAAAGATTTCCTGAGTAGGAGGGGGGATTTAGGGAACTGGGGGGTAGTAGAGGCTGGGGGAGAAGGTCCCAGGAAAGGAGTCCTGGGGTAAAGCATGAAGGAAATGCCAGGCCAGTTGGGGAGCTGAACCCACGTCCCCCAGGGCGCAGGTGCAAGAGAAGAAAGATTTTTTTGGTCTCAACGGTGGGCCTAGGACAGCCCATGTAGGTCCCCAAGGCCCCACGGGTGACGAGCCACTGAAGAGGTGAGAGAGCCCCCAGAGCCTCAGGGCAGTGGGGGTAGATGGGGCAGAGTGGATTCCAGGACAGGCCCGGCCTTGTAGCCCGACAGCTCCGTGGGCCGCCGAGGGAGCAGATGTTAGATGTGGTCAAGTGGTCAGAGGGTGGGTGAGTGAGGAGGAGAAGAGGCTGAAGAAGAGGTTGTGAGCAGCGCAGGAGGTGGCCAGGTGCAGTGCACGGGGCTGGGCTGGGATCGGGTGCGTGCTGGGGGACACACCATCTCCGTGTCTTGACGACATGACCGATCCTTCTTAGAAGCCATCCCTGACACCCCCAGGCTGTGTCGGGCTCCTCTGTGTATACACAGTGTCCAGGCTTCTGCCTTCCCAGCCCTGGTCATCCTGGTGACCCAGCTGGCCCCTCACCTAGACCGTGAACCATCTGAGGGCAGGCACAGGGCTGTCGTTGTTGACCTGATGGCTGGCACACAGGAGGTGCTCTGACCTTTGCGGTGTGGACCTACTTGGGAGGTTTATCGTCTCTCCGGCTTTAACCTGTCTGTGGAATAAATAAATCACTCATATGAGCAATTCAGCCAGGGACAGGCCCCGGGTCCATGTCCCCTTGGGAAGGGAAAGTGGGGGCATTCCAGTTTCCAATGAGTCCTGGGGATCCCCCTCCCACTGCCACTACCCCACCCCCATTCCGGCACACAGCTCCCCTCCCTTACCCTCTCCAGGTTTAGGGGATGCTGTTGGGATCATCATTCTAGCATAACCCCTGCCTGCAGCTCGCCTCATTCCCCCCACTGCTGGGCAGGCTCTGCTTGGCCCCGGAAGTGCCGTCTGCCCTCCCTGGAGCACATGGCTTGTGATTTTCCTTGAACACAGCACTTTGTGACTTTGACGTAAACTTCAAACACAGCCCCCTTTCCTGTCTTCGCATCAAGGAAACAGGCTGAGTTTCAGAGAAAGGCGCTTCCAAGAGCACATCAGGCCTTCCGGGCCAGTCCCTGCCCAGCTTGGCTGCCGTGCTCCGCTGGGGTGTCCAGGTGAGTGGCTGGCCTCCGGCCTTCTGCCTCTTTCTTGCCAGCACGGCACCGCAGGGGCTTCCGGGGCAGCCAGCAGAGGGTGACTCAGATTCCCCACCCCCTCCACCCCGAGTGAGAAACCCTGGTGGGGTATGACCTCCTTACCCCTTGCCAGGGTGTATGAGTGGGTGGTTAGCCGGTGGTGGCTTCAGGCTGGGGGCTCGGGCTGCAGAGAAGCCCAAGTTAGTTTCTCGGACCCCAGTTCTTCATCTAGAAGCAGCTGTCTGTTGGCTTTGGGACCAGAGACCTTGCAGGTGGCCTGTGCCTCCACACCCGTCAGCACATCCCCAGGTAAGTCATCCCAGATGGGGCAGCACCCAGCCGCCATCTCCAGGGGTGGTCTGGGTCTGGTGAAGGAGGACAGAGTCAGGAGGACACTGTGGTACCAGAAGGGCTGTAGGACCGAGGTGGGTGACACCCAGCTGGGAAAGGAAGCAGACACGACCTGTGGCCACCCTGAGGGAAGGAGGTCTCGCTCCAGCGGGCCCGCCGAGTGGTAGTGGACGCCTATATCCAGGGGCCACAGAGGTGCCTGCTCAGTCCCTAGCCTCCTGCAGGGCCCCATCAGTGCAGCAACCTTGACTTCAGGAAGCAGAGAAAACTCCAGAGAAAGCAAACGTGTGCTCTGTCCCCCAGGGCCGTGAATATGAGGGTGGCTCAACAGGGCTGTGAACTTGAACATCAAAATGCCGGATGATTCCCATGAGGGGACCCAGGACAGGCTCCAGCCATTTGTAGGGGAGCTCAGGTTAAAGGGGAAACAGAGATGTGAAGAAGGAAACAGCTCGAATCCTGCTCAACCGCTGTGTGTCCTTGGCAAGTTGCTTGGCCTCTCTGAACCTCACTTTGCCCATGTGTTAAATGCAGATGCAAATGTTGGCAACTAGTAGGTGCTTGGCTCCTGACTGTGGGGTGAGAGGTTGGGAGAGGTGTCCCAAGCAGGAAAGGGTCTTGGCAGGAAGGAACAGGGGTTCGTGTGGTGAACGGCTCAAGATGAGCTTTGTCGCTCTTGTCTTAGCCACGGCAGCAAGCGCACAGTAGGTGCTTAACAAAGCTTTGCTGAGAGATTAGGGTCAGGGACTCCTGTGCTGGAAGGTCCTTGGGTATCACCTGTGAGGGCTCTTACCCTGCCAGTGCAGAGCTGCTTTTTCCTGTTGTCGCCTGTCCTCCAGCCTTGCCACACAGCCCCGGCAGGGACGCTGGACAGGCAGGCGGCCCAGCTGGATGGTGTTTCGTGTACACCCTGGAGCCAGGAGGCCGATTTGAGGCCTGGCTCTGCCACCTACTGTGTGTGCCGTGTGACCTTGGGCAATTTCCTCCTTCTCTGGGTCTTCAGGTGTCAAATCCACAAATCCTCTACACACAGCATTCTCCCGAGGATTAGGCGAGTGAATTTCTCTCGAGTGCCTGGCACACAATAGTGCCGTATAAGCATATTGCTAAAGTCCTAATTACGATCACTAGCTCTGGGCGGCCTCATAGCTCCTGGAGACTCTCCTGGGGGCTGCAGCAGCCAGACCTCTCCATGCTGGCTGCTCCCCGCCGCACCCCAAAGCATAGCGTTAAGGAAGTGCTTCTTAACTGGAGCCAGTTTTGCCTCCCCCATGCCTGCTGGGGACATTCAGTGCCATCTGGAGACATTTTTGCTTGTGACTCAGGGGGTGTTACTGGTCTCTAGGAAGACAGAGGCCAGGGGTGCTGCTGAACACCCTACAATGCACGGATAGCACCGTGCGGTCCCCACTGTCAGGCTCTGTCCTCCTGACTCATCCCACCTTTTCTGTCCCCTAAGTCTTTTCCCATCTCCTGTTACACAGAGCCTGGCACCCAGAGAGGGATAGCTCCTTGCAGAGGTTACACAACCCTTAGAACGCCAGCAGCAGAGGTTGAAATCGCTGGGGAGTGGTGGCAGTGGGGACTGATCTCGTGGCATTATTCAGTCAGTTGGTCAACAGATAGAGTCTGTTTGAGGCCTGAGGACCTGCTTCCAACCCCCAACAGGCCAGCACTCTTTACCCTGACAGTTGAAGGCAGCTCAAAGTGCAGCGACACCTGGGCCAGGCAGGCGTGGGAGCCCCTGGGGACCCAGATCAGAGCCGTGGATTGCATTCTCCCAATGGCCACGCACTAGAGTGGCTAGTGCTGGCTGCTGGTCAGAGAGACCTGAGTTCAAATCCTGACTGCCACTCACAGGCTACATGATTCTGAACATGACATTAACCTCTCTGAGCCTCAGTTTCTTTAGCTGAGGAATGGGGATAACAGTTCCCATTTGATGGAATTGCGGTGAGGATTAGATTAAATGGATAATGCTCAGAAGAGGTGTCGTAAAGTCTTCGGTACAGAGGCTATTGTTATTGTTGCCCGCTTGACAAATATTTGTCGGGAGGAAGCAGGGGCTATCATGAAAACAAGACGGGCATAGGCTCTGCCTTGGGGAGCTCATGCTGGCCAGAGTCGGTGGAGCAAACAGACTGATCATACGTGGCCACCAGGGCTGTGATGCGGGAGGACGGGGCCCTGGGAGAACAGAGGAGGTGCCTGACTCAGCTGGGGAGGGAGGGGGAAAATCGTGGAACACTTCTGGGTGGAAGGGACAGCTGAGGGTGGCCTGGAGAAGGGTGTGGGCACTGTTCCAGGCAGAGGGAACAGCCTGTGCAAAATCTCCTCCGATTGGTCCTCTCCTCTCCCACCACTGGTTAGTGGAGGAAGCCGCTAGATCCTCCGTTCACTATTCTCTCCTAAGGAGGCCCCCACAGCCCCTCATCCCTCATCAGGCTGCCCAATTCCAAGGACCTGCAGAGGGGTCTCCACCCACCACAGCGGGCTGCATACCTTCCCAGGTACCCCAGTATCAGTAGCCTCTGCCCACCACGAACATTTATGGGGCACCTACGATGTGCCTGGCTGGTATAGGCAGGGGCAGGAGACCATGTCCACTCTCACCGTGCTTCCATTCTAGCAGGGGACAAAGATCCTGTGGCAACAAGTTGACGGTACATCACATTTTCAGTGGTGAAGAGCAGTAACGCTGGGTCAGGGATAGAGAGAGAAGGGGAGGCGATTTTAGAGAGGGAGGTCAGGGAAGACCTCTTGGAGGAGGAGGTGACATTTACGCAGAGACCCGAATGAAGTGAGGGGTGTTGGGAGAAGTGTGTTCAGGCAAAGGGAACAGCCAGTGCAAAGGCCCTGAGGTTGGACCAGGCCTGATTTGTTTCAGTGCTCTGAACAAGTAACATAAGGAGGCCCGTGTGGCTGGTGGGGAGTAACTGAAGGCCAGGAGGCAATGGGGCAGATTGGGCAAGGCCGCTGTAAGAACCTGGGCTTTAACCTTGAGTGACGTGGGAGTCCTGGAGGGCTGCGAGCAGAAAAGGACGGGCCAGGACAAGGGCGGGCCAGGCCCCATGCTCAGTGTTTGGTGAGCCTTCTCTCACGGAATCCCCGCAGCCCCGCAGCGCTAGGCACCTTCATTGGTGCTGTGTTCCAGGTGGGTCTGGCGAGCATGGCTCCCCGCCCAGGACCACACTGCTACTACCCAGTAGATCCATGATTTCATGATCAGATCTGATGCCCTGGTGTCAGGGAAAGGATAAGGAGCCTGTTGCCATCCAGGGCACAGCGCTAACTGCTGTCTTTGTGACTTGGAACGTAACCAAGATGGCAGCTGACAAATGTCTGTGCTGCCTCTGTTGGTGGCCTGCGGACTGGGGAGCAGGAAGGGTGGCTTTAGGGGGGACTTGGGGTCTCGGGCAGTGAGGGGCTGCGCACCCATTCCTTGGGTGGGGACACTTGATGTCTGGCTGTGGGTGGCACCTGGGGCCTCCAGACCTGCCAGGTCCAGGGGGATCATCTCATTCCGTCGGCAGCCTGACTGCCTCAGTCTTCCCTCTGGTGTCTCATGGTAGACATTTAACTGGGGCTTTGGATACTGAGTCTGTTCTGTGGAACAGCAGCACTTCCAGGCCCTGCTACGTAGGTGTGAGGATTAAACAAAGCTGAAAAGCGTCGTCCTTTCCTGGCAGGTCTTCTCAGAGCCTTTAATATGCAAATATGCTTTCCACAGCTTTTGTAAACATAGTTGATCTCTTGACCCGTATTTCCTTCAAAGTATGTTTGGGGCATCCTGTGTGTCTGGAACAGGTAGAATTTAACCCTGCCTGTCCCCAAAAAGGATGCTTAAAGGGTGGGATTTCAGGCAGCTCCCTCTAGCCAAGGATCAAACTCTCCTCCCCTTTCCCCAGGACCTGGGCTGTGAGAACGAGGCTGGGGTCCCGTGGTCTCTCTGTGGAGCTGCAAACCATGGGAAGGCCAAATGAGCATCTCTGAACTCACGAGGACCTCGCAAGCTCAAGGGGAGGATGGAGGGGGTCAGCCCAGGCAGGAGTGGGGTGGGGAAGTCTCATGGTGGGCATGTCTCTGAGGAAAGCCGTGCAGCCTGCAGGGACATGGCTCAGGACAGAAACATCTGATCGTCCAGGAGGCTGCCAACCGGTCAGGCTTCTCTGAAAGCTGTTGTTATTACTGTTGTCGTTGTTATTGGCAAAGGGACAGGGAAGTGGGAATAAAGCTGAGAATGCGTGGGGAAGGCTTCTGCCTCTGACACCTTGGACTCAGGTCCGACATGGCCAGTCATGGCTTCTGGCCCTGGACTGGGTCTCAAGAGGCAGCCTCTCCCCACTCCCGCTTCTGCACTCATCTGCCTCCGGCTACCCAGGCTGCACCTGTGGCCACCACAGGGTGGAGCTTCTCAAACTGTGTTGTTGACAGTTTCCTGCCACAGCTTCCTGCCCCAGAGACCAGCTTCACTACCCCCATCCCTCCCCATGGTCCCTGGACAAACCCTCTCTTCGCTGCCTTGCCTTAGGTCCTGATACCCTGTGGGGAGCAGGGCCGTGAGTCTGCCAGGCAGGGCTGGCTGGACTCGAGGAGTGGAGAGAAGTGGGGAGGGTATATCCGGCGGAGCACAGTGCATGGAAGTGCATTTGAAGGAAGGCTGATAGTGCAGCCTGGCTGGAGCAGAGGGAGGGCCGAGGAATTTAGTCTGATTCAATGATGTAGGCAGGAGGGAGCCACAGTAGGTTCTTGAGCAACGGAGGCCTTGGGGAAGAATCGCCTAAAAGCAACTTGCAGATCCCGGAGCTTCAGCTCATGTGGGAAACAGACTGTGGGGTTCAGCCGACCACAGTCACCGTGTGACTTAGATCTGGATCTCAGGTTTTATTAATAGACACAGCAGGTGGAGATCAAAGGAGGCGATGGCAGCGCAAACCGACCTCAGGGGAGAGCTCTGGATGAGACAAGTGGGAGTGGCAGCATGGGTAGCCACAGCCGGGATGGCCTAAGCAGGGGACGGGGGTTGGAGAGGGAGAGAGAGCAGGAACCGTCAGAGAGGAAGGCGGCAAGCCAGGGGGTTGACGAAGGACCCAAGAGTGTGTGTGTGGGGGTCACAGTGTCCATCACGCAGGGGACCCAGCCTGGAAGAGGGCACGAAGTGCTTGCCTGGTGCCCATCAGGTGGTGATATCGTGCTCTCTGCAGCTGGAGAGCACCCTGGTGGAGGTGAGGGGAGCAGACTGTGAGGCTGGATGAGACAGAGGGAATCAAGGAAGTGAGGCAGGAGTGTAGACAGCTCTCTCTTTCCTATTTCAGTTAATATTTGTAGTGCCTGGTGTGTCTATACCTTCCAGCTCCCTTTCTCCCCTTTTAATTAAAAAAAAAAATTAAGGTATCATTTACATACAGTAAAATTCACCCCTTTTAGTGAAAAATTCTGTGAGATTTGACACATGCATACAGCTGAGAAACTGCGGTCTCAGTCAAGGTATAGGCTATTGCCCTGAATTCCCTCATACCCCTTTGCAGTCCATCCACATCCCATCACCCCTGCTCCCCACTGGGCCTGCTGCCTCCGGCAGCCACTGCATGGCCCTGCAGTTTTTTGTTTCGTTTTGTTTTTATTCCTTTTATGTTATTTATTTATGTATACAGCAGGTTCTTATTAGTTATCTATTTTATACATGTCAATCCCAATCTCCCAGTTCATCCCACCAGCACTGCCCCCTCCTCCGCTTTCCCCCCTTGGTGTCCATACGTTTGTTCTCTACATCTGTGTCTCAATTTTTGCCCTGCAAACTGGTTCATCTGTACCATTTTTCTAGATTCCACATATATGTGTTAATATACGGTATTTGTTTTTCTCTTTCTGACTTACTTCACTCCGTATGACAGTCTCTGGGTCCATCCACATCTCTACAAATGACCCAATTTTTTTCCTTTTTATGGCTGAGTTATATTCCATTGCATCTTCTTTATCCATTTGTCTGTCAATGGGCATTTAGGTTGCTTCCATGACCTGGCTATTGTAAATAGTGCTGCAATGAACATTGGGGTGCATGTGTCTTTTTGAATTGTGGTTTTCTCTGGGTATATGCCCAGGAGTGGGATTGCTGGGTCATATGGTAGTTCTGTTTTTCATTTTTTAAAGGAACCTCCATACTGTTCTCCATAGTGGCTGTATCAATTTACATTCCCACCAACATTGCAAGAGGGTTCCCTTTTCTCCACACCCTGTTCTACAATTTTGAATGGAATCATATGGTTTGTAGCCTTCTGAGTCTGGCCCCTTTCACTTAACCTGACGCCTTTGAGATACATTCATGTGTGTATCAGCATTTCCTTCCATTTCAGGCTGAGTAGTGTCCCACTGCATGGATATACCACACTTTATCTATTCATCTGTTGGGAAACATTTGAGTTGTTCCTACATTTTGGCAGTCGTGAATAGAGCTGCTATAAACATTCCTGTGCAGGTGTTTGTGTGAACGTAAGTTTCCATTTCTCTAGGATGAATACCTAGGAGCCCTTCTGACTCTTTTAAAACACTCTTCTGGGATGGTGACCTGCATCTCCAGGTCCCCGATTAATCACCTGCCTGTAACTATCGGGACATCCAAGACCCCCACAGCCCTGGCTCTCCCAACCCCAGCATTAGACGCTATCTAGTTAGAACGCAGATTCCGGCCCCTCCTCCAGCTGCGCCGATTCAGACCTCACCTGATTCCCGCTCTAGTATCTTCCTCTTGGCTCCAGTGCCCATCCTTGCATGTTCCTGAACGCCCAGGGAAAGGCAGCCTTTCTCAATCCACAAAAGCTTGCTTTGCACCCCCTGCTTACAATTGCTTAAGTAAGAAGGGTACCCAAGGAGCCTGCCTTGAATGCAAAACTATGCCTGGGTGGCCTTAAGTGGGCCCATCTCAGTAGAGAAACGACCAGAAACTGTTAAGGGGAAATAATTTTTTTCAACATTATCTAAAAACTTACAAATATACAGAAAACAGGAACAATTAGTTGTACAAATTACCCACCCCCTAGATTCTACAATGGACATTTTGCTATATTTGCTTTATCACATACAGTTAATCCTCATTATTATTGGATTCCATATCTGCCAGTTCGCCTACTTGCTAAAATTTATTTGTAACCACCAAAACCAATGCTCGCTGCGCTTTCACGGTCATTGGAGGGCGTGTGCAGAGTGGTGTGAAATTTGAGTCAACCGATGTGCTGGTTCTTTGAGGTTGAGCAAGGTGATGCTTTGCCTTCTCGATTCAGCTCATGCTGTAAATAAGTCTCTTTCTCACAGTCTATTTAGTGCCACATTTTTGTGCTTTACGTCGGTGATTTCACTGTTTAAATGGCCCCCAAGGACAGTGCTGAGGTGCTGTCTAGTGTTCCTAAGTGCAAGAAGGCTGGGCTGTGCCTCACAGAAAAAGTATGTGTTGGGTAAGCTTATAGTTATAGGGCTGCTGGTCAAGAGCTCAATGTTAATGAATAAACAATATAATTATGTAAGTTGTCTTTAAACAGAAGTACATAAAACAAGGTTATGTACTGATCGGTTGATGAAAATATTGTGACCAGAGGCTTCAAGGAACCTGACACTGGATCTCTTCTAGAAGCAAGGACTCAGTACTTCCTAATTCAATACTTTATAGAAATACTGCGAATAGCAAGACTCAACGTTATCAATCTGCTTATCCATCCATCCATCAACATTATTTTTTGGATGCCTTTCAAAGTAAATTACAGTCATCACTACCCATCACACCTAGGTATTTCTGCACGCAGATCACTGACCAGGGTTCAATATTTTATGGTTCTTTTTTTACTGAGGGGCCCAAATACCGTAAAATGAACGACTCAAGTTGGTACATTTTCTGAATTTTTTTTTCATTTTCACATTAATTCAATTTTACGTTCTCTGAATTTTGAGCAATTCAGACACCTGTGTAACACAACGCTTCTCAAGATATTGGACATCACCATCACCCTAGAAAGTTGAAGGTGGATAATTTCAGGTTAGATATCTTCCTCACCAGGTATCTATATGTCCTTACTTCCTCCTCCCCATATAGGGTCATACTTTCCAAACCTCCTTTTGTTTAATGACTGTATCGCAGTTCACATTGGAGTTAAATCCTAATGTATTTAACCAATCCCCGATTAATGGATATTCAGATTAGCTTATGCTTTCTAGACACTCGTTCACGAAGGCAGGGCTAAGGGGAATTTCTAAGGTTGCTGGGAAAGGGTCAGAGGGAAGAGTCGGGAAGGCTAATGGAGTCAAGGTCCTTTGATGAGCAAAGTTGTTCCAGCTTCCAGGCCCTGGGACTTGCTCTTCCTTCTGCCTGATGTGCTCCCCTCCATGCTTTTTGAGAAGTGGGCTCCTCCTTTTCCTTCGGATCTCAGCTCAAATGCTACCTCCCCAAAGAATGTGACCATCCCAGCTACAGTGGCTTCTTCCGTCTTGATCTCCCTCTATTTATTTCCTTTAGAACACTGACCTCAATCTGTAATTATTTTTGTCTCTCCTTGTTTATTGCATCCCCTCTCCCTCAGACTGTTATCTTCAGGAGGGCAGGGATCATGTCTCTTATTCACCCGTATCTCCATCCTGAAACACAGTAAGAATTCAACACGTGTTTGGGAGGTGGATGAAGGTTCCAGGTGCTGTTGTGTCGTGGCCAGTGGGGCGCTCCGTACGAGGTCTGAAAAGTCAAAGGCTGGTTTGGGACTCCCCAGTCTGAGTCCCGTAGGCTGGGCCTCCTTTCCAAGTTGACTCCGGCACAAATCAGGCTCTGCACGATCGGCACACTCAGCTGTGCCGCACGGATGCCCTTTAATGCGGGCTCTCTCCTACTATCTCTGGGTACAATGGACGGGTTCAGGAAGGGAAACCGAGGCCCTGACGTGCCCCCAATCCTGCTCTGAACTCACAGAGTCTGAAGAGGCTCAGGGGCCCGTACCCTGCTCAGTGCAGCGGCGGCGATGCCGGACCCCGCGGCGCACCTGCCCTTCTTCTACGGCAGCATCTCGCGCGCCGAGGCCGAGGAGCACCTGAAGCTGGCGGGCATGGCCGACGGGCTCTTCCTGCTGCGCCACTGCCTGCGCTCTCTAGGCGGCTATGTGCTCTCGCTCGTGCACGACGTGCGCTTCCACCACTTCCCCATCGAGCGCCAGCTCAACGGCACCTACGCTATTGCGGGCGGAAAAGCGCACTGCGGCCCCGCTGAGCTCTGCGAGTTCTATTCGCGCGACCCAGACGGGCTGCCCTGCAACCTGCGCAAGCCGTGCAACCGGCCGTCGGGGCTCGAGCCGCAGCCCGGGGTCTTCGACAGCCTACGCGATGCCATGGTGCGCGACTACGTGCGCCAGACTTGGAAACTAGAGGTGAGAGCGCAGGGCCGAAGGGGCGGGTCTTGGGAGGGCGTGGCCGGAGGGGCGGGCCTTGGGAAGGCGGGGCCGGGAAGGGCGGGCCCTTGGGGCCGAGGGAGCAATGGAACTGGGGGAGAGTGGTGGTCTTCGCCAGCCTGTATTATGCTGTGCTGCGCCCGTTTTAGATGCTGGAGGGTTGGGGCCTGACTGGGGGCGGGCCTGGGAGGAGGCCTCGGAGGCAGGGGCCTGAACGATGCTATGGTGCTTGTCAGAGGCAGATGGCAAAGTGGAGGTCGGGGTAGGTGGAGGTCACGCTGAGTCCAGAGGAGGCGAGGCTTGGGCTGGGAGAGGGGCCTGAGAGGATGGTGGGGTCGGTGCTCTGGGGTAGGTTGGCCGGCAGGGGCGGTGGGTTGTGGTCTTCGACAACATGCAGTGCACCATGGGGCGCGATTACCAGTGTTAGATCTTCAAGCTGGAGATGAGCTTGGGGCCGGCTAGAAGGCGGGGCCTGGGCCGTAGCCCTGGATGGGCGGGGCCTGGATGGCTTGGGGCGGGACCATAGAGATGAGGGGGCTTGGCTTTCATTAACAGCCTAAATGACTCACCCCCTAGGTGCGCCTGGGTGGGTGGGCTGTCTCATGTGGAAGAGGCAATTGGGAGGGTCCAGGAGATGGAAGAGGTGTCCTGTGGCCGCCTACTTGGAGACACAAGTCTTCTCCACCCTCCCGTTCTTCCCTAGGGCGAGGCCCTGGAGCAGGCCATCATCAGCCAGGCCCCTCAGGTGGAGAAGCTCATTGCCACGACGGCTCACGAGCGGATGCCCTGGTACCACAAAAGCCTGACGCGCGAGGAGGCGGAGCGCAAACTCTACTCAGGCTCACAGACGGACGGCAAGTTCCTGTATGTGGGGCTTAGAGCCTGGGGCTGTGGGGTGGTGAGGCTGGGGCAGACCTCAGTGTGCAGGTGGGCGGTGAGGGGTGTGCCTGCGCTCACAAGTGTGAGTGGGTAGTGCTTTTCTGAATGTGCGCAGGGACGTGATATGCGAAAGGGGCAGCAGTGGTGAGGACTTCAGAGTTGGGCGGCTTGGGTTGGAATCCAGCGTCTGCTACTTACCATCTGGGAACGCTGGGCAGCTATCGGAGCTGCCTACTTGGATTTCCTCTCCTGCATTCACCAAATATTTGTTGAACAGTTACCACATGCACTGTTCCGGGCATTGAGGACGTGGCAGTGCACAGGACAGACACAAATCCCCGTCCTTGTGGAGCAGGTAGACAAAGAAGGATGAATCGCTAAAACATAGAGTATGTCAGAGGGTGGCAAGTGCTGTGTGTGGAGCTGGGGAGGGGGGCTCCAAGTTGAGCTTAGGTGGCCAGAAAAGGCCTCTCCGATCGGGTGGCTTCTGCGTAAAGAACCGAAGGAGGTGAGAAGTGGGCTGTGAGCTCTCTGGGAGAAGGTGTTCCTGGCAAGAACACAGACCAGGAGGAGGTTCTTGGCATGTTCCAGAATCAGCAAGGAGGCCAGTGTGCTTGGAGCTTAGTAAGCGAGGACTGGAGTGGGAGGGGGAGAAGGCAGGGAGGTGACTTTGGCTTTGACCCTGAGTGAGGTAGGAGCGCTGGGAGAGCGTTGAAGCAACTCCCTCCACCTGCACTGTGGATGGTGGTAGTACCTACCCAAGGGTCTCTTATGGGATCGCAGGAATTAATATGTGTAAAGCAATAGTATAGTATCTGGCATATACTAAAAATGCACTAAGGGTTATTTTAAGTGGGTGAATGTGCGTATCTCTGCCTGAGCATGAGCCACAGCTGAACCATGTGGCTGTTTGTGAGTTTGTTATTATGAAAGAGTCTGTCTAAAGCCCCCTGCTGGGGCTGCTGCTTTCTGGTCTGGACATGGGTTCGTTGTATAGCAGATGTTATCCGGATGTCAGCTGAGGCCACTCAGGCCTTGAGATATGGAGAAACTTGGTGCCTGTCTCTTTCCTGTGACCTCAGGGAGTCTAGCATCCTCCCCTTGAGATGTTAATTCTTAAGGGTCTCTGTTCTCATGGTTGCTTCTTGGCCTGAGATCCTGCCTGGCTGAATCCTTGCTCTCACCCACCTCCCTGCTGGGCTGTTCCCTCTCCTGGGGCCATCCCACTTGGAGGAACTGACCCCTTTCCCTTGATTTCCCCCACCCATGTGAGGTTTCAGCATGTGTACCAGATTACCTGCAGGTCTCCCACAAGATGCAGGTCCCTCTACAAGACTCTACTGTCAGCTGATAAAATACTTTTTTTTTCACCCTGCCTAACAGAGTTAGGCTGTAAATTTAGGCTGTAATTGCATGTTACAGATAATACTCAGCTGCAAGGACGGCTTGTGAACAGATTAAGATAGGTCTGTTTTCTCTAAGAGGGAAACTCAACTTTGCATTTGTATCAGTTAGCTTTTGCTGTGTAACAAGCTGTCCCAAGACTTACTGACTCAAAACAACAGTTTATTACTTCTCATGGTTCTGTGAGTCAGCTGAGTAGTCCTTCTGGTTTAGATCGGCTGGGCTGGGACTGAATAGGTTGGGATGACCATGGCTCTGGCTGTTGGCTCAGTGTCACCTGGGCGATAGGGATGAGTAGGCTGCAGTGCTGTCATCATTGAGCAGGCTAGCCTGGACTTGTTCACATGGTGTTGGTTGCAGGGTTCCTAAGAACAATCAGAGAAGGCAAGTTACAATACACAAGCACTTTTCAAGCCTCTGCTTGTGTAATGTAACTGATGTCCTCTTGGCCAAAGCAAGCCACTTGGCTCAGACCAGAGTCACTGTGGGGAAGGGACTACCCAAGGGAGAATAATTGAGGCAGCCAGTTTTGCAAACAGTCTATCAGAGGATTAGAACAAGGAGGCCATAATGAGGGTGATGGGCATCTCAAACGTGGGCATTTGGGGCATCTTTCCTTTTGGACTATGAACTGGAAGGCAGAGCCTGCATCTGGTCCTTCTAGAGGGCTCCACCTTCTAGTACCTAGTGATGGCCGGTACTTGTCCAGATGTTTGTCACCTGCTTCATCAGGATGCTGCACGCTCCCCCCCTCAAGCGTGATGCTCACTAAGACCTTCTCGGCCATTGGTCACACATCTCCCCACGTTCACATCTCACTTGCTCTTGCACAAGTTACCCCAGGTACCTGAGTGTCCAGGGGCTCTCTCCAAGCCGGACACAACGAAGGGGGGTTCTCCACCTTTCCTGTTGGTGCAGCAATTCTTTCTCCTTGTAGCTGCTTCCTCCTTTGTAACATGTAATTTCATTTTTCTTTCTTTTTACAATCTAGGTTCCCTTCTCTGGTTTCATCTCATATCCCCAGTTCAGCCTTTCATCACCTCACAGTCTTTGCCTCTCTTTTGTCTTGTTTTTTTTTTCTTTTTCTTTCCTCCCCACCCCTCCCTTCCCCATCTCTCCTTCCTACCTCACGCAAACACACGTACTCATAGAGATAATGATTCCACCATTCCAATGGTTTAAAACTTTCTCCCAGATTCCCTAAGGCCCCCGACAATATCAAAAGATTCTGGGGGGAGGGGGTGGAAGAAGTGAGTAGAGGGTGGAGCAGGGGGGGATTCTGAGCCCCATCCCAACTCAGCTTTTTTTAAAAAAATTAATTAATTAATTTTTGGCTGTGCTGGGTCTTCATTGCTGCATGCGGGCTTTCTCTAGTTGTGGTGAGCAGGGGCTACTCTTCCTTGTGGTGCACGGGCTTCTCATTGTGGTGGCTTCTCTGGTTGTGGAGCATGGACTCTAGGTGCGTGGGCTTCAGTAGTTGTGGCACGCGGGCTCCAGTAGTTGTGGCTTGCGGACTCTATAGCGCAGGCTCAGTAGTTGTGGAGCACGGGCTTAGTTGCTCTGCGGCATGTGGGATCTTCCTGGACCAGGGCTCGAACCTGTGTCCCCTGCATTGGCAGGAGGATTCTTAATCACTGCGCCACCAGGGAAGTCCCCCCAGCTCAGCTTTGACGTGTTTCTTATCTTAAGCTTCTATGGAAGATGTTGCTTGACAAACAATTCCACTGCCCAAAGGAAAAGTTTGCAAACTTTCTCCATTAACACAGCAGAGTTTATAACAGGCTTGGAGTTAACCAGTCTGTTGGGATAAGAGGAATCTCTGGAGAACCAGGGCGAGCGGCTGTAGGTGCTTTGGATATCGAGGTGGCTTGAAGTCTCAGAGGTGGATAGGACCAGCATTGGCCGCAGCAGGCTGAGACTGAGGGAGCTAGGATCTGGGTACAGTATAGAGACTGGAGCTGATGCTGGGTTTCAGAAGCAGTTGGAGCAGTGACATTATGAGGGACAGTGGCTCATGCAGGGAAATGTCAAGAGACCAGAAGCCACCACCATGAACCAGACTCCTGGAAAGTTAGGCAGGACATGCTTCTGACAGAAGCACTGTAGGTTTTTCTTGTGGTTCCTGTTGTCAGTAACTGCTTTCTCAGTATGTGGGTAGTTAGGGGCTGAAGGTCAAAGCTGTAGGCGCAGAACCTCTCCTGAGGCAGGGATGAAGGGACATCCCTGATGCATCACGATGCCTGGGACAAGCCCAGGACTGGTCTGGTTCCGTGGTAAGGGTGCGGGTGTGATAGAAAGACACACCACTGTGGCCTGGAATGCTTACCAGTGACCACCGTTCAGAGCTGCTGATGAATGGTTGGAATTATACCTAACGCTGTTTGCTGTCAAAGCTCGCTTCCTTTCTGCATAATTGCAGCATCTGTGGGACTGGTTGATTCAACTTGAAAAGACACTTGACCCCTGGAAAGGGCCTTCAAGAACATATTGTTAATTGTTTCTTAATGGATCACTGACCCCTTTGGGAATTTTAGTGAAGCTGAACCCTTCTCACAATCCCCCAAACATATTTACCCCAAAGATTATGCCTACAGTTATATGAGATCACGGTTGATCCTTTGGAGCCCTAAAGTCTGGGTTAGTTCTGTGTTTTCATTTTACATGTGAGGAAACTGAGGCACACGGAGAAGAAGCAACTTGCTGTGGCTGGGCTGGGTGTCAGTCCCATGGAGCAATTAACTGGAGAGTCAGAAATGGATTGGCATCCTGGCTCTACCCCTAATCAACTGTGCAGTTTAGGCAAGAGGTGCAGTGTTCTTGAGCCTAAGCTTCCTCCTCTGCAAAATGTGGATAATGAGAGGACAAGGTAGGTATCTTGTGGAGAATGCTGTGAAGACTAAATGACAAATATGTGAAGAATTTAGAACGAGCATCTTAATAAATGGTAGCTCTTATTTTTTTCACTGTTATCAGTTTCTATATATTATTTTTAAAGTGGAGGGAATTCCCTGGCAGTCCAGTGGTTAGGACTGCATGCTTCCATTGCAGGGGGCACAGGTTTAATCCCTGGTTGGGGAATTAAGATCCCACAAGTCTCATGGCATAGCCAAAAAAAAAAAAAAGTGGAGATACGAGTTGATTTCTTAGCCTGTACCTCTAGTTTAAGTTCAGGCTTGAACTACAAGGATGAAGAACTGCCACCACCTGGTGGTTTTTTTGGTAAATAAAGTAGAATTTGTGACATTGAAATATATGTGGTGACCACACCAGTATAGTAGTCTTTGCCTACGTGGGATTGGTGGCTGCTCTTTTGTGAACTCACATGTCTCTTTCCAAAGACAGTGTATCAGTTAGCCTTTGCTGTGTAACAAACCACCCTAAACTGTTGTAGCTTAAAATAACATTCATTTATTCAGCCTTGATTCAATGGGTTGGCTATTTGGGCTTAGTTCGGCTGGGTGGTTATGCAGCTGGTTTCTTTTGAGCTCAGTTGTGTGGCCGCAGTCAGCTGAAGGATTGACTGGGCCTTGATGGTCTGGGATGGCCTCACTCACATGTCTGGCAGATGGCAGCCTGGGATGCCTTGATTCTCCTTCATATGGCTTCTCCAGCAGGCTAGTGTGGGCTCACTTCCATGGTCGTTGCAGGGCTGCCAGGAGAAGCAAGAAAGGGCAGGCAAACCCCAGTGTCACCCACTTTTCCAGCCTCTCCTTGTGTCCTGTTTGCTAATGTCTTATTGACCAAAGCAAGTCACATGGTCAATCCCTGATTCAGGAGATACAGAACTAGATTCCATTTATTGATGGGAAGAAAGGTCTAATATTGTGCTGTTTTTTTTCAATATTCCACACACGTTTGCTGATGAGTGGCTGAGCATTGAGTTTTTTTATTTTTTTGAATTTTATTTTATTTATTTTTTATACAGCAGGTTCTTATTAGTTATCTATTTTATACATATTAGTGTATACATGTCAATCCCAATCTCCCATCCACCCCCCCAACATTCCCCCCTTGGTGTCCATACGTTTGTTCTCTTCATCTGTGTCTCTATTTCTGCCTTGCAAACCAGTTCATCTGTACCATTTTTCTAGGTTCCACATATATGTGTAAATAGACGATATTTGTTTTTCTCTTTCTGACTTACTTCACTCTGTATGACAGTCTCTGGGTCCATTCACGTCTCTATAAATGACCCAAGTTCGTTCTTTTTTATGGCTGAGTAATATTCCACTGTATATATGTACCACATCTTCTTTATGCATTTGTTTGTCAAAGGGCATTTAGGTTGCTTCCATGACCTGGCTATTGTAAATAGTGCTGCAATGAACATTGGGGTGCATGTGTCTTTTTGAATTATGGTTTTCTCTGGGTATATGACGAGTAGTGGGATTGCTGGGTCATATGGTAATTCTATTTTTAGTTTTTTAAGGAACCTCCATACTGTTCTCCATAGTGGCTGTATCAGTTTACATTCTCACCAACAGTGCAAGAGGGTTCCCTTTTCTCCACACCCTCTCCAGCATTTGTTGTTTGTAACTTTTCTGATGATGCCCATTCTAACTGGTGTGAGGTGTTACCTCATTGTAGTTTGATTTGCATTTCTCTAATAATTAGTGATGTTGAGCAGCTTTTCATGTGCTTTTTGGCCATCTGTATGTCTTCTTTGGAGAAATGTCTATTTAGGTCTTCTGACCATTTTTTGATTGGGTTGTTTGTTTTTTAATATTGAGCTGCATGAGCTGTTTATATATTTTGGAGATTAATCCTTTGCTATTGATTCGTTTGCAAATATTTTCTCCCATTCTGAGGGTTGTCTTTTCATCTTGTTTGTAGTTTCCTTTGATTTGCAAAGGCTTTTAAGCTTCATTAGGTCCCATTTGTTTATTTTTGTTTTTATTTCTGTTACTCTAGGAGGTGGATCAAAAAAAATCTTGCTGTGATTTATGTCAAAGAGTGTTCTTCCTATGTTTTCCTCTAAGAGTTTTATAGTATCTGGTCTTACATTTAGGTCTCCAATCCATTTTGAGTTTATTTTTGTGTATGGTGTTGGGGAGTGTTCTAATTTCATTCCTTTCCATGTAGCTGTCCAGTTTTCCCAGCACCACTTATTGAAGAGACTGTCTTTTTGCCATTGTATATCTTTGCCTCCTTTGTCATAGACTAGTTGACCATAGGTGCATGGGTTTATCTCTGGGCTTTCTATCCTGTTCCATTGATCTATATTTCCAGTTTTGTGCCAGTACCATATTGTCTTGATTACTGTAGCTTTGTAATATAGTCTAAAGTCAGGGAGTCTGATTCCTCCAGCTCCATTTTTTTCCCCTCAAGGCTGCTTTGGCTATTCGGGGTCTTTTGTGTCTCCATACAAATTTTAATATTTTTTATTCTAGTTCTGTAAAAAATGCCACTGGGAATTTGATAGGCATGCATTGAATCTGTAGATTGCTTTGGGTAGTATAGTCATTTTCACAATATTGATTCTTCCAATCCAAGAACATGGTATATCTCTCCATTTGTTTGTGTCATCTTTGATTTCTTTCATCAGTGTCTTATAGTTTTCTGAGTACAGGTCTTTAACCTCCTTAGGTAGGTTTATTCCTAGGTATTTTATTCTTTTTGTTGCAATGGTGAATGGGATTGTTTCCTTAATTTCTCTTTCTGGTCTTTCGTTGTTAGTGGATAGGAATGCAAGTGATTTCTGTGCATTAACTTTGTATCCTGCAACCTTAGCAAATTCATTGATTAGCTCTAGTAGTTTGCTGGTGGCACCTTTAGGATTCTCTATGTATAGTATCATGTCATCTGCAAGCAGTGACAGTTTTACTTCTTCTTTTCCAATTTGTATTCCTTTTATTTCTTTTTCTTCTCTGATTACTGTGGCTAGGACTTCCAAAACTATGTTGAATAATAGCGGTGAGAGTGGACATCCTTGCCTTGTTCCTGATCTTAGAGGAAATGCTTTCAGTTTTTCACCATTGAGAATGATGTTTGCTGTGGGTTTGTCGTATATGGCCTTCATTATGATGAGGTAGGTTACCTCTGTGCCCACTTTCTGGAGAGTTTTTATCATAAATGGGAGTTGAATTTTGTCAAAAACTTTTTCTGCATCTATTGAGATGATCATATGGTTTTTATTCTTCAATTTGTTAATATGGTGTATCACATTGATTGATTTGTGTGTATTGAAGAATCCTTGTATCCCTGGGATAAATCCCACTTGATCATGGTATATGATTCTTTTAATGTGTTTTTGCATTCTGTTCGCTAGTATTTTGTTCAGGATTTTTGTATCTGTATTCATCAGTGATATTGGTCTTTAATTTTCTTTTTTTGGTGTATCTTTGTCTGGTTTTGGTATCAGGGTGATGGTGGCCTCATAGAATGAGTCTGGGAGTGTTCCTTCCTCTGCAATTTTTTGGAAGAGTTTGAGAAGGATGGGGGTTAGCTCTTCTCTAAATGTTTGATAGAATTCATCTGTGAAGCCATCTGGTCTTGGATTTTTGTTTGTTGGAAGATTTTTAATCACAGTTTGAATTTCATTACTTGATTGGTCTGTTCATATTTTCTATTTCTTCCTGCTTCAGTCTTGGAAGGCTATACCTTTCTAAGAATTTGTCCATTTCTTCCAGGTTGTCCATTTTATTGTCATAGAGTTGCTTGTAGTATTCTCTTAGGACGCTTTGTATTCTGCAGTGTCTGTTGTAACTTCTCCTTTTTCATTTCTAATTTTATTGATTTGAGTCCTCTCCCTCTTTTTCTTTTCTTTTCTTTTTTTTTGCGGTACATGGGCCTCCCACTGCTGCAGCCTCTCCCGTTGTGGAGCACAGGGCCTGAACACACAGGCCCAGTGTCCATGGCCCACGGGCCCAGCCGCTCTCCGGCATGTGGGATCCTCCCGGACTGGGGCACGAACCTGTGTCCCCCGCATCGGCAGGCGGACTCAACCACTGCGCCACCATGGAGGCCCTCCCTCTTTTTCTTGATGAGTCTGGCTACAGGTTTATCAATTTTGTTTATCTTCTCAAAGAACCAGCTTTTAGTTTTATTGATCTTTGCTCTTGTTTTCTTTGTTTCTATTTCACTTATTTCTGCTCTGATCTTTATGATTTCTTTCCTTCTGCTAACTTTGGGTTTTGTTTGTTCTTCTTTCTCTAATTCCTTTAGGTGTAAGGTTAAATTGTTTATTTGAGATTGTTTCTTGAGGTAGGCTTGTACTGCTATAAACTTCCCTCTTAGAATTGCTTTTGCTGCATCCCATAGGTGTTGGATCATCGTGTTTTCGTTGTAATTTGTGTCTAGGTATTTTTTGATTTCCTCTTTGATTTCTTCAGTTATCTCTGGTTATTTAGTAACGTATTGTTTAGCCTCTATGTGTTTGTATTTTTTACGTTTTTTTCCCCTGTAATTGATTTCTAATCTCATAGCGTTGTGGTCAGAAAAGATGCTTGATGTGATTTCAATTTTCTTAAATTTACTGAGGCTTGATTTGTGACCCAAGATGTGATCTGTCCTGGAGAATGTTCTGTGTGCACTTGAGAAGAAAGTGTAATCAGCTGTTTTTGGATGGAGTGTCCTATAAATATCAATTAAATCTATCTGGTCTATTGTGTCATTTAAAGCTTGTGTTTCCTTATTAATTTTCTGTCTGGATGATCTGTCCATTGGTGTAAGTGAGGTGTTAAAATCCCCCACTATTATTATGTTACTGTTGATTTCCTTTTTTATAGCTATTAGCAATTGCCTTATGTATTGAGGTGCTCCTATGTTGGGTGCGTATGTATTTATAATTGTTATATCTTCTTCTTGGATTGCTTCCTTGATCATTATGTAGTGTCTTTCCTTGTCTCTTATAACATTCTTTATTTTAAAGGTTATTTTATCTGATATGAGTATTGGTACTCCAGCTTTCTTTTGATTTCCATTTGCATGGAATATCTTTTTCCATCACCTCACTTTCAGTCTGTATGTGTTCCTGGGTCTGAAGTGGGTCACTTGTAGACAGCATATATATGGGTCTTGTCTTTTGTATCCATTCAGCGAGCCTGTGTCTTTTGGTTGAAGCATTTAATCCATTCACCTTTAAGGTAATTATTGATATGTATGTTCCTGTTACCATTTTCTTAATTGTTATGGGTTTGTTTTTGTAGGTCCTTTTCTTCTCTTGTGTTTCCCACTTAGAGAAGTTCCTTTAGCATTTGTTGTGGAGCTGGTTTGGTGGTGCTGAATTCTCTTAGTTTTTGCTTGCCTGTAAAGCTTTTGATTTCTCTGTCGAATCTGAACGAGATCCTTGCTGGGTAGAGTAATCTTGGTTGTAGGTTCTTGCCTTTCATCACTTTAAATATATCATGCCACTCCCTTCTGGCTTGTAGAGTTTGTGCTGAGAAATCAGCTGTTAACCTTATGGGAGTTCCCTTGTGTGTTATTTGTCATTTTTCCCTTGCTGCTTTCAATAATTTTTCTTTGTCTTTAATTTTTGTCAGTTTGATTGCTATCTGTCTCGGCATGTTTCTCCTTGGGTTTATCCTGCCTGGGACTCTCTGTGCTTCCTGGACTTGGGTGGCTATTTCCTTTCCCATGTTAGGGAAGTTTTCGACTAGAATCTCTTCAAATATTTTCTCGGGTCCTTTCTCTCTCTCTTCTCCTTGTGGGACCCCTATAATGCAAATGTTGTTGCATTTAATGTTGTCCCAGAGGTCTCTTAGGCTGTCTTCATTTCTTTTCATTCTTTTTTCTTTATTCTGTTTTGTGGCAGTGAATTCCACCATTCTGTCTTCCAGGTCACTTATCCATTCTTCTGTCTCAGTTATTCTGCTATTGATTCCTTCTAGTGTATTTTTCATTTCAGTTATTGTATTGTTCATCTGTTTTTTTGTTCTTTAATTCTTCTAGATCTTTGTTAAACATTTCTTGCATCTTCGCGATCTTTGCCTCCATTCTTTTTTTGAGGTTCTGGATCATCTTCACTATCGTTTTCTGAATTCTTTTTCTGGAAGGTTGCCTGTCTCCACTTCATTTAGTTGTTTTTTGGGGTTTTATCTTGTTCCTTCATCTGGTACAAAGTCCTCTGCCTTTTCATTTTCCCTATCTTTCTGTGAATGTGGTTTTCTTTCCACAGGCTGCAGAATTGTAGTTCTTCTTGCTTCTGCTCTCTGCCCTCTGGGCATTGAATTTTTGTTGTCAGTTCAAAACTTAAGGTTTTGACCTTATGAAGTATTTTCACTTCTCAAAAGAAGAGAACTAGTAGTTAGAGACAATCACCTCCAGGCCAGCCCACCAGTCTAGTTATGGAAGCTCCTTCCTTTCTGTGGGACATTTGCCTTTCTTAGTTTGTTGTGGGATTCTCTTCCTTGCCTTTGGTGCTCCCCCATTGCTCCCCACCCTGTTTCCTATCTCTCCACGTGTCCAGGTAGGCTGCCCTGGTCACTATGTCAGCCTTCACTGCATTGTTCTTTGGGGAACTTGCTGTCCGGCAATGGATAGGATATTCACAGCCACCCCTCCATCCCTCACTCATGTTT
Source organism: Stenella coeruleoalba (assembly GCF_951394435.1). Classification (NCBI taxonomy): domain Eukaryota; kingdom Metazoa; phylum Chordata; class Mammalia; order Artiodactyla; family Delphinidae; genus Stenella; species Stenella coeruleoalba. The sequence continues at coordinate 9,283,754 of NC_137159.1, read as the reverse complement.
TGCCATGGAGATTTAAGGGACATTTCTCTGTCTCTTTGGCCTAAGGAAGAGTTGCAAGGTGGGCTCGTGTCTGTCTTGTTCACCACTGTACTCCTGCCTTTAGAATAATGCCTGGCATGTGGTCAACACTTAGTAAATATTTGTCCAGTGAATTAATATCCATGGGCAGGGCCCAAGCCCTGAGAGTTTACACTCTGATGGTGCCCACCTGTGGGTCATCCCATGGCTATTTCCTGCTGTGCGCTCCCAGCCAGCTCTTGTGTAACTTAGTTCAATCCCCTAGATTATTGGTCTGTTGTCTACAGTGTCCACAGAGCCTGAGACCACCTCCAGAAACAGCTGCCCCTCCCTCGTCCATTAGAAATCTACACTTAACCCTGGAATAGAAACTTGTGCTGGGAACTCAAGACGAAACTATTTTGTGGGAGATGCTGACTAGTTTTACAATAGGATGGGAGGGTGCAGGTGGCCCTAAATTGGTCCGTGTGTGTGTGTGTGTGTGTGTGCATGTGTGTGTGTGGTTGGACAGGTTCTTACTGCATGAAGGCACCATCTTTTAGGGGCTTAATTCTGATCGATAGACATGGAAGATTATTTGTTTTGGCAAATTTCCAGAAGAGGACAATCAAGGGTTTCATTCTGTTAAAGGTCATCTGTTATGATAACTGGTGGGTCTCTTGTGATGGCAAGGTGACTTGTGCTGATGTGTACGAAGGTGCCCTGTGATCTAGCCATGGACTTGCACTTGCCTTTGTCGCTCTATGTATAGAAACAGCTTTGTCTCCCCAAGAGAATGGTCTTAAGTCTGTGTGTCCCCCGTGAGTGGCTCTGTGTCCACCATAGATGAAAAAATATCCCTCCAGGAATCGCCAAGTGCCTCCCCGCCCCACACCTGTGGCCCAGTGTCCAACCATGGGTGGCCTGGTATTCAGCCATGGAGGACCAGGTGCCCCCCAGCGTATGGCTAAGTGTTCCCCCCTGAATGGCCAAGTGTGCAGCTGTGGGTGCCTGAGTATCAGGCCCCGCAGGGCTGAATGTCCACCGTGGGTGGCCCAGTATTCCCCTGTGGATGGCCACATACCTGCCCTTGGATGACTGTGAACATGGCCATTCACCTCTCTGCTCACCCCGGCACCCCCTCCGCCAGCCCCACGCATAGCCTGTTACCAGTAGGTCTGGAGGTTGAGTGGGGCCTGACCTCAGCTCCCGCAGCCCCTGCCACTTCTCCATGAGGCTCTGGGGTGCAGAGGCCATAGGGCGTGTGTGTGGGAACTAGGGCCTAACTAGGAGGGCACCACGGGGGAGGGGACCCATGTGGTTGTAGGGGTGACACCCCCTCCATCCCCCACCAGGCTGAGACCCCGGAAGGAGCAGGGCACCTATGCGCTGTCTCTGATCTATGGGAAGACTGTGTACCACTACCTCATCAGCCAGGACAAGGCGGGCAAATACTGCATTCCCGAGGGGACCAAGTTTGACACGCTCTGGCAGGTAGGCCGCCCACACACCCTGTTGTGGGGAGAGGCTGCGGCGGGGTGCTCAGGCTCCTGGGGAGGAGGGGAGCCCCGGCCCTGACGCTCCTCCCTGCAGCTGGTGGAGTACCTGAAGCTGAAGGCTGACGGGCTCATCTACTGCCTAAAGGAGGCCTGTCCCAACAACAGCGCCAGCTCAGGTGAGCGGGGCAGCGGGGCACAGGGGTGAGCGGGAGACCCCGGCCCCCACCCCCTCACTGTCCCTTCTGCTCCCCCAGAGGCCGCTGCTCCCACACTCCCCGCCCACCCATCCACATTCACCCAGGTGAGTCAGCAGCGCCGTAGACTTGGGGCCTTGGGGATGGAGCTGGGTGGGCAATGGGTCCTGTTCCCAGGGTGGGGCTCCGGGCAGGAGATGGGGGGAGAGTGGGGCTGCCGTGGAACAGAAGAGGGCACCCCCAGCACCATCTCTGGGAGTCCTCAGACGATGTGGGTCTCATGAGAGGGGCTGGGTGCCCCCAGCTCTGGCCCTGCTGACCCTTGCTGACCCCATGACCTTTAGCCTCAGAGACGGATCGACACGCTCAACTCAGACGGATACACCCCTGAACCAGGTGAGTCGGCAGAGATGGAGGTGTGTAGGGGTTCGTGTCAGACCAAGAGCAGGGTCCTGGCTGGGCCCTGGGGTGTGTCAGGGGAGGGACATGTGCCAGGCCTGACCTGCGGCAGTGGGCCTGGTTGCCCTGTGCATGCACTGTGCCTGCAGGTGTCCACGTGGGCACATGCATCATGCCCGCCTGTGAGCACGTGCCCGGGGGCATGCTGACGTGCAGGGGAGTAGACCTGGCCATGCCTGGGCCAGCCCGGGTACAGACACACATCTGTTAAGCACCTACTATCTGCCAGTCATGCCCCAAGCTCACTGAGTGTATGAGCTTTGCTGAATCCTCCCGACAAGCACATGAGGCGGTCATGGTAATTATTCTCATTTTACAGAAGAGAAAGGAGGGCCGGGAACTGTCATGTCCCGCAGCTAGGCAGTGGTGGAGCTGGGGTTTGAACCCAAGGAGGCAGGCTCCAGAGCCCAGGTCCCTGAAAGGCACTGTCGCAGATGCTCCTGTGTTTCATGTGTGGATGTAAGCCTGTGCACGTGTGTGTAGAGAACATACACGGTTGCCTGTGCACAGAGAGGCTCATCTGCAGCCCTTGTACACCTGGCTGCGTGGTGCATACGCAGACCTGGGCAGGCGTGACACGGGTGCAGACGTGTCAGTGCACGCACACCCATAGGTGTGCACGCCTCAGCTGGCACTGTAGTGGTTACTTGTGCAGACACGCCTTTGGACCCCCATCACACACCGAGACGTGGGTGAGAGTGTACGTGGGTGTTATGCGTGAACACGCAAGGACGCATGTGTGTGCACACTCAGGCCAGTGCGCACTAGAGTCCTCTTGGACGTGGCTTCCCAGCTCACCCACAGAGGGGACCAGGAGTGCACACAAATGCACGCACGCACGTGATCACACACGTGTGCACGTGTGCCTGTGCGTGCTCTGCACGGTGCACCCTGTGCCTTGCGGCGACGTGCCTGGTGGGCACCGAGGCTGCCCTGCCCAGCCCCCATCCCTCTCCCTGCTCCTGACTTGGGAGCACACGCCTGTGTGTGTGCCCAGCATGCCTAGCGTCCTCAGAGAAGCCGCGATCGATGCCCATGGACACCAGCGTGTACGAGAGCCCCTACAGCGACCCCGAGGAGCTCAAAAACAAGAAGCTCTTCCTGAAGCGCGAGAACCTCCTCATGGCTGACATAGAACTTGGCTGCGGCAACTTTGGCTCCGTTCGCCAGGGCGTCTACCGCATGTGCAAGTAGGCTGCCCAGCCTTGGCTGGGGAACCGCTGTGGGAGGGGCAGAGGGGGCGCTGCCTCCCAAGGCCTTGGGGGTTGGAGCCAGGATGTGACTTCAGGTTGCCTGGGAAACAGACGCTGGGACAGGAAATTGCCTGCTAGGCGGGGTTACCTGGGGGAGCCCAGGGCAACACCCGAGAAGGAGTGAGAGGGGCAGGTCTGGGGCAGAGAGAAGTTGGGCTGAGCTGCAGATGCAACAGAGTCCCCCTTGTCTACTCCATCGGCTGGTCACTTGGTACAGGCTGCCCCTGGGGAGGGTGACACTTTGAGCCGGTTCTTTTCAGCAAGGGGCAGTTCCTGGGAGGGGCTTGGCTGTGAGCTGTGAGCCGTGAGCTGCAGGGAGGACTGGGCGGCAAACCACAGCATCTACTACACAAGTCCAGGGAGAGGAGAGGCAGGTCGGGTTGGGAGGAGGGGGCCAGGTCGGGCCCGTGCCGGCTCACGCGCGTCCCTCTGTGCGTCACGGCAGGAAGCAGATCGACGTGGCCATCAAGGTGTTGAAACAGAACACAGAGAAGGCGGACAAGGACGAGATGATGCGGGAGGCGCAGATCATGCACCAGCTGGACAACCCCTACATCGTGCGGCTCATCGGCGTGTGCCAGGCCGAGGCCCTCATGCTGGTGATGGAGATGGCGGGCGGCGGGCCGCTGCACAAGTTCCTGCTCGGGAAGAAGTGAGCCTCTGGGCCGGCCAGGTGGTTGGGGCTGGGGGCGTGGGCGGGAATGATCCTGTCCGCCCACGGGTGCGTTCCACACTCATTTCCCCGCGTTTATAGACACACTCACAGCTGCTGCCCACACTCACGCCCATGACAGATCTGACCCCAGGTTTGACTTTCAGCTCTGCCGCTAACTGGTGTGACCCCAGGTGGGTTTCTTAATTCATCTGTGCCTCAGTCTCCTCATTTGTACCACGGCGATGCACAGTATTTACGTCCAGGGGCTCTTGGGAGGGTCAGATGAGTTGACGTCTATCCATAGAAAGTGCTCAGAACGGTGCCTGGCGTTGCTTATAGGAGCTTTGTAAGTATCAGCTCTGTCCCAACTGCCACCTCTGTTCTCTCGGCCAGTTCATGGCGCACGGGAAGTTGCCGACGGTTGACGGTCTTCGACCTGAAGCAGGGCTGGGAAACTGCAGCCAGGCTTGTGTTGTACAGCCTGCTTTCGCATTTTTAAAGGTCTGTGGAAAAAACAAAGAGGACTATGTGGCAGAGACCATATGTGTCCAGCAAAGGCTGAAATATTGACTCTCAGGCCCTGTAGAGAAAAAATTGGCCCATCTCTAATCCAAAGAAATTGGTTTCGTTTGTGTTCCCTCGTGCCTCAAACTCTTACCCTCACGACACGAGGCACATGACCTTGAACCCGAGCTCTTGCTGGAGTGCGTGCCTTCACGGGTCCCAGTTCATGTACTCAGTTATCCCATGGGTGTTCACTGGGCAATTTCTCTGTGACAGGGACCATTACCAGCACTTGGGATTATCAGCGAACAAAGAGACAAAGTTCTCTGCCCTGTAGTTTGGTTGGGAAAGAGAGGCTTTAAATAATCATTATAATACCGTAAAGTATAGAGTATGTTGGAAGGTAAGTACTATGGAAAGGGGGGTTGGGAGTGTCAGGGTAGGGGGTGAGAAGTGAGAAGGTGAGGCAGCCAAGTGCAGCTCTGGGGGAAGAGTGGTCCAGACAGAGGGCACAGCCGGTGCAAAGGTCCTGAGGTGCCTGGTGTGGTAGAGGAACTGTGAGTAGGGCCCCGAGGCTGAAGCAGAGTGAGTGCAGGGGAGTGGGGAGCTGACATGGGCAGGGAGGTGATGGGGAAGATGGTGCAGGGCCTTGTGGGCCGTGGGGAGGACTTGGACATTTACCCTGAGTGAGGTAGGAGCCCTGGACGCCGTGAGCCGAGGAGGGGCAGGACCTGACTCCAGTGTGGGAAGGACAGGCCGTGCCGGGTGAGGGCAGAGGTGGCTGTTCTGGTCCAGGCTGGCCATGATGACGGCTGGGTCAGGGTGGCAGAAGCAGACGTGGAGAGAAGTAGGGGGATTCTGGAGGGATTTTGAAGTCAGGGCTGCCAGGGTTTGCTGATGGATTGGATATTGGGTGTGAGGAAAAGGAGCTGAGGGCAAGGCCAGTGCTTCTGAGTAAGTGAAAAGATGGAGAGAGAGGAGCGTGTGTGTGTGCGCGCACGCGTGTGTTTGTACAATCAGGAACTTGGCTTTGTCTTTATTATCTTTGAGATGCCCGTGAGACCCCCTGAGGGCACACAGAGGACGCAGGTAAATGTGTTAAGTCTGGGAATCCCAGTATATGGACGAAATTTAAGGCCTCGAGCCTGGATGAGGGCAGAGGTTTGTGCCTGTTTTGCTCACGCCGTGTCCCCCCGCCCCATGCCTGGCACACAGCAGGTGCCCAATAGCACCTGTTGAACAGAGGCTCAGCTGGGTCAGAGAAGTGGGCTTTGTCCCTGCCTTCCCCTGCACCCCAGGGAGGAGATCCCCGTCAGCAATGTGGCGGAGCTGCTGCATCAGGTGTCCATGGGCATGAAGTACCTGGAGGAGAAAAACTTTGTGCACCGTGACCTGGCGGCCCGCAACGTCCTTCTGGTCAACCGGCACTACGCCAAGATCAGCGACTTTGGTCTCTCCAAGGCACTGGGTGCTGATGACAGCTACTACACCGTGAGCCCCCGGCCCTGGGGTGCCCAGGTGGAGGAGGCGGTGGTGTGGAGGGTCCCCGAGCCCTGTCCCGGCAGCATCTCCCACCCTCCAGGCTCGCTCGGCGGGGAAGTGGCCGCTCAAGTGGTACGCGCCTGAGTGCATCAACTTCCGCAAGTTCTCCAGCCGCAGTGACGTCTGGGGCTACGGGGTCACCATGTGGGAAGCCTTCTCCTATGGCCAGAAGCCCTACAAGGCAGGTGTGGGGCAGAGGCGGGCGGACAGCTGGGTGGGGAGAGGGGCCGGGGGGGAGGGGCCCTGGTTACTCACATGCGTACTTGGCTCTGGCTTGAGCAGAAGATGAAGGGCCCCGAGGTCATGGCCTTCATCGAGCAGGGCAAGCGGATGGAGTGCCCCCCAGAGTGTCCGCCCGAAATGTACAAGCTCATGAGCGACTGCTGGACCTACAAGTGAGTGCCAGCGGGCAGGAGGGTACCTGGCTGAACTGACACCCAGGCCTGGGGCAGGAGGTCGTGGTGCCCAATAGTCCAACTAACTCATCCCACCCAGAGACTCACCCAATTCATGGCCTTTCCAACCCTCGGTACCTTTATTCCCCCTGCATCTATGCTCAGCTCTCCAACAGACCCTACAATGCTCCACTGGTCCAGCACCCCAGCACCCTACCTGCGGACACCCACTGCTCCAGCATCTAAAACCTCAGTCTCCCACCAGCCAATACTCAAATGATCCTGCAACACTCAGACAAGTCAGTACTGTTACCCAAACTATGATACCAATACTCAGGGCATGGGATGATACTCCATTATATAATTCCTGTTTCCCATCAGCCAACATTCAACACCTAATTACCCATTCAGGCCAACACCAAAGCACCCAGATACTCAGTGCCCTCCCACCTCTGTCTGCTCGAAGCCCGGCGCTTGAACATGCCAACTCCTAACGCCATCGATACCTCCCCTTCCCATCACACAACAGGCAACATGCACCCAAACAAGCTATTACCCTACACTAACCCTGCAATGCACGGGCATTCCAATATTTGGTACCTTTCCTGCCCCAGCACCCATTATTCCACTGGCCAACACCTTCCACACTGATACCCAAACACCCAAGCACTCCAATAAATACACACCCTACTTACGATAAATGAATAAGAAATGATCAGCCCATCCCTTCTCCACCAAGTATTAACTCAACCTCTACCAAGAAACAATACAGCAACACCCCAATACCCAAAGAGGCCAGCATCTAACACCCCAACGCAATACATGGATAGTCCACACACATACCGTTAATACCCTGACTCCCCACTAGCTGCACCCATCCTCACACCATTAATTCCCTGACTCCCCACTAGCTGCACCCATCCTCCAGACGCCAATGTTCCTCTCCTTTGCGGGCAGCATACTTGCATCCGTGTGAGCCCATACCCAGCACCCCAATACCCTGGCCAAATGCACACGCTCAGCACATCACCATTCAACATCCCAGCTCCCCGTGGTCCACAGTTGTCACCCCTGCACTCAGGGAGCTCCCTTCCCTGAGTCTTCGCCAGTCAACACTCAGTATATGGTTCCCCTGCATCCTGGATGTCAGCTCTTCACCTAGGCGATACGGCCAACCCGGGATTGCGGTCCTCTCACACCCAGGAGACCCCTCCATTACCCGATACCCACCCCCCACCCCAGGCCCACTGCTTCCTGAGCCCCGTGCATGTCCACCCACCAGCTGAAGTTGGGTTCTGGGGGTGTGGTCTGGATCAATCAGGATCCAGTCTGGATCTCCCCGACCCCTCACAGGTGGGAGGACCGTCCAGACTTCCTGACCGTGGAGCAGCGCATGCGCACCTACTACTACAGCTTGGCAAGCAGGGCCGCGGACCCTGCGGCCGAGGCTGCGTGTGTCTGAGCTCCAGCCTGCCGGCCCCTACGCCCCAGCTTTTCCTCCTGTGTCCTCAGCTCCCTCCCAGGACCTCCAGTCTGGCGGAGCCCAGCTCAGTTTCTCTCCCCCACACCAGCTGGGCTGTGAGAAGGGGGACAGCTCAGACCTCCGGCCCACACTGGTCTAGTATTCCCTGCCTGGTCACCTGGCCCCTCTGGCTGGGGTAGGAGGCCGAGACCCAGGCAAGGTGATCCTGGGCTGGAATCTACTGGGAGGCCCTGAGCTGAGGGGGCGTTGCTTACAGCAAGGACCCTCCTTCCTCTGGGCCCAGAGGGCGGACTCCCGGAGTTCTCAGGTGGCAAGACCCCAATCATTGGAATAAACGCAGCTTCTCTCTTGTCTGAGATCCCTCATCTTTCTGGGGTGAGGGCGGGGGGACCAGGAAAGGGGCTGGGTCATCGGAAGGGGTCCATGAGAAGTGCCTGATGGTGCAATGCACGGGCATTCCAATATTTGATACAGCTTTTCTCGTGTGGGCCTGGGGGCTGGCATTCCCGCCCTTGTGTCCCGGGGACATCTTTACCAGCGTGAGGGGCTGCAGCAGGTGAGCGTGGGGACTTAGGGGCCGCGTGCCTGCTGGCCACTCAGCTCCCCGAGCCTCACGGACGGCGTGAGACAGGTGCTGCCCGTGTTCGCGGCGTGTTATCATCACCTGGAGAGAGTTTAACACACGCTGATCCCGCCCCAGCCCGTGCATTTTAAGGTCTCTTCAGGTGATTCGGCCCCTTCTCAGCTGCCTCCCCTTCCTCCCTGGGCCCAGACAGTCACAGCTGGGAATCCTTATCACCTGATGCCCCGAGGGCCGGCTCAGTCCGGCTCAGTCCGGCTCAGGAGAAGACCCGGCTCCCAGTGCGTGCTGCTTCAGTGTCCCCACATGAACTGGGGTGTTGGAGCACAGAACCCGACAGGTCGGGTGAAGTGGAGCCAGGCCCCTGCATTTCTTTTCCGGACTTGCTCGGCTGCAGTTGGCCCCCATGCCCTGCAATGCCTCCTCCTCTTGGCCTGGCCCCGCAGAGCCACGGGCTCCGGGGCGGCCATGCAACCCGCTTAGCGCCAGGGAGAGGCGAGGAGATTTTCTGCGGCTTCTGAGAAGGTAGATTTTCTTTCTTTTTGTTTGTGGAGCTCTAGAAAGCCTGGGGCTGTTTTGTGGCACTGTGGGGTGGGGTGTGGGGACTGGGGCTTGAGGCCCAGGCTGGTGACGCCCGAGAGGAGACCCCAGAACCTTGGTGATGTGAGTGCGTTGTCGAAACCAGGAAATCGGGGTTATTAACTTAGGTACGGACCTTGCTCTGATTTTACCGCGCACGGAGTTTTAATAATTCATGGGTAAGCTTCATGTTAGCGTATTCTTTTTTTTTTTTTGCGGTACGCGGGCCTCTCACTGTTGTGGCCTCTCCCGTTGCGGAGCACAGGCTCCGGACGCGCAGGCTCAGCGGCCATGGCTCACGGGCCCAGCCGCTCCGCGGCATGTGGGATCCTCCCGGACCGGGGCACGAACCCGTGTCCCCTGCATCGGCAGGCAGACTCTCAACCACTGCGTCACCAGGGAATTCCCTAGCGTATTCTTTAATGAACTTTGTATTCTACCTGGAAAGTAGTTCAGAGAGCCCCCAGTTAGAGAGTCAACTTCAGACACACGAAGACTCTCAGCTCTGTGTTTGTTTGGGGACTAAATCTGTAATGGTTTGCAATTGTTTGAGGGTCTCCAAGCCCTGCCAGACGATATCTTCCTGCATTTAGATTCGAAACAGATGAGCAGAGCACAGCGATTGTAAAGATTAAGACACAAACTCAGTTCCTTCCATTTTGTCATTCTCTGCAGCCGCTTGAAGGTTTTGTGTTTAAAATGTAAAACAGTGAAGTTTGCAAGCCATGCGATATATTTTTAGTTGGTAAATGCACATATTAGTTCATAAGCTAACTGTATTACTGACTTTGAATAGCACCATTAAAATGCAAAAATTGTTTTTTAACTAATTGTTTTAAAACTAATGAACAAATCAAGAAAAATTACATCAGTGGTACAATTTCATGGCTTCCGAAATTGTATTGTTTGCAGATATTTCAGTTTTATTAAATCCACCTGTTAGTTACTGGATAATTATTTACGTTGTTACATAAAGTATTATGTCAGAGGGAAATACATTTTCGTTGTCTGCATTTCTTTTGTGGTCATCATTATTATTTGTTTCATGTTATGATTATTGCTGAAGATAACATTATTTTATGGGGAGGAGGTGTTAAAAGTGATCCGTTCTGGGGGTCAAATACATTGAGAACGCTATGTGCTCGCAATAAATGACTGTTGAACGAACCAATGAAGAGGGTGTAGTTCCACATATATACCACCAGGTGGCGGTGTTCCCCAAGCCAAGACCGCTCAGCTGCTCAAACCCGGCTCTTGCCTCCTGCCCCACTTTGGTCATCTTCTTCTGCCTGGAGCAGGACCCCAGGCTCCTCCCTGGTCTCACAGGTCCCTAGTCCCGTCCCCTGCAATCCGTTCACCCCAGAACCGCTTGAAGAGTCTTTTCTACTAGCAGCTCTGACCAATTTCCTCCATCCTCTTCCAGGGTTCCCCAAACATATTCATGCTGACTCTCACCTCTGGGCCTTTGCATCTACTGTTCCCTTCCTGTCGGAATTATTTTCATCCCCATTTTACTAATGTCCACAAGGAAAACTTATCCTTAAAGTATGAGTAAGTTACTGGGGGAAATTTCTTAATCTCTCTGTGCCTCAGTTTCTTTGGGTGGTTTGGCCAGAAAGAGAAGGTAAATCCAGGTCAAGGAGTTAGAAAACCTGCAGGGGAGTGTCCTGGGATGTAAGGAGAGAAAGTCCTCCCCTTCCTCCTGCCCTCCAGGGGTAGGGGGCTCTGGCTTTGGCCAACCCAAGCCTCCTTGATGGGTCCCCAGTGGCTGGACGAGAGGGTCTTCTGCTCTCCGCGCCCTCCCTGGTGGGGATGTTTGCACCCTGCTGACCCCCTGAGCCAGCCTCTGGTCCCTGAGAAGACACCAGGTGTGTGTGTTGGGGGGTCAGTTCCCACCGGCAAGCTATGAGCGGCAGGTGGGGTCTGGGTGTCACCTTTATGGAAGTGCTGGTGACTCCCTCCCACACTGAGGAGCTTGGAGGCTGCATGAGGCTCACGGGACTCACTGCGACACAGCCGGGAGGGAAGCCTTGTGTGCAGGTAGGGACCTGGCTCAGCCCACTGGCCTTCAGGGGGCTGCGGGGGTCCTTGGGGTGGCATCCAGCATTACTTCCCCCGCCTGTTTCAGCCTCTCTTCCCAGCTCTGTCCTCCCCACTCTGTCTCCCTCTCTGCTCCATCTCTATTTCTCTGTGATAGTCTTAAGTCCCTTAAGAAGAAAGAGCCTTCTCCCCTCTGCCTCTTTCTGTGTCTCTCTCTGTCTCCTTGTCTCTGCCCCTATCTCTCTATCCACTGTTGTCTCTGTTGCCCCTTTTGACCCCATCCTTGGGCTTCTCAACCCTGAGGGTCCCTCCCCTCTCCTCCTCCCTGGGTTCTGCTGCTTCTGACACCAGTGCCCCGAGAGGGAGAAGGAGGCTGCTGCCCAGGGAAGGGACAGGGGACAGGCCAGGGCCAGGTGCCCAGCACAGCTGCCCCGTGGAGCATCAGACCCCAGTGCTGAGCTCCATTTTGGAAGGGTCTTTCTCACAACCATCTGGTCCTCATGGCCACCTACTCCCCATGGGCCACCTCTTCCCTTGCCCTTTCTCATCACCAGACTCTGACCTCCTTCCTGTTTCTTTGTTTCTTCTGTGGGTGTCACTGCCCCATCCCCCCCACCGCCAGTCCTCTGGCCCATGGCCCGGCTGCCTACATGCTGCAGCTGCTGGGGGTGCCTGTTGTTCACCAGCCACGGCCTTCTTGATGCTAACTGAGCGCCAGTCCTAGGCCACGTGCACCTCCGCAAAGGCTCTGTTATCTTTGGTCCTTATATTATTGTTGGCTGGGCGGGGGTGCGCTTGGGGACTCAGAAGACAGCGCTTCGGGGGCCAGGGAGTGTCCAGCCACTGTGTGGCTCTAGGGGTAGGTGTTCTTGGGCTTGGCGGTAGAGGTGGGTGAGGCTTGTTGCCGGGGAGTCGGGCTTTGCCGTGGGGGTCTGACTGTCGTGGGTAAGCAGTTGTTGTAAAGATCTGGGGCAGCTGCGCTGGTACAAGGCTCAGGCTGCTGGGTCTGTGTGGGGTGTTCCATGCCCTGGTGCCATGTGTTGTTCCTGAGCTGGGCTGTTGGGGGTCAGTGGTTGTCCTTGGCTTGGGGAGGCTGGCCGCTGGGGTGCCTTGTTCCGCACAGTTGACAGCTGAGGTCTGGAATGGCTGCTGGGGAGTTCCAGCTGCTGACTTAGTGGTGAGTATGTGTTGCAGGTGGTCAGTGCTGACAGACCTCGGGCAGTTGTCTGCTGGAGTCTGGGTGTTGTGTGGGGTGTGTCTTGGGGGTGTAGTTAGTGGAGATCAGCTCCCCGCATCTTTCCTTTTTCCTGTGTTTTTTGTTCTCTGTCCACCTCTCTCTGTTTCCATCTTGCTCTCTCCATCTGCACTTCTCACTTCCACTCACACGTGTTGAGCACTTACTGTATGTGTGTATCAGTTGTAGCAGGTCTCTGGGGGCTCTGGGCCCTGCTCACAGGGAAAGAGGTGGGACCCCCCCCTCTCCTGAAGACTGGCCCTGGGGCTGGAATCGTTGGTTCAAGTGGGGCAAAAGGGCTGGATGCTGTGTCAGAGGCTCCTTGATCAGGCTCCTTCCCTTGAACTGTAAGCCCCAGTCTGAGGGGGCTTGGACATTCCTTGGATTTGTGGGGTCAGGGGGGTCTGAGCCACAGACTTTGGGCAGGTGCAGGGACTTTCCCCTAGGGACAGAAGAGTTGTGGGCATCAGAGAAAACAGCCATGCTGATACCTGGTGGGGAGAGTGTTCCAGGTGGCAGGAAGAGCTTGTGCAAAGGCCCTGAGGCACAACGAGGAGGCCAGTGAAGCTGGGCAGGGTGAGCAAGGGTCAGGCGGGAGGGGTGGGGGCAGAGTGTGCAGGGTTTTGGCTTCAGTCCAAGTGAGGTGTGAACCTCTGGGGCTGGGCACACACAAGGCTCTGAGCACAGACTAGCCCAGGCTCCACATATGGTCCCTGCGTGATGCCTACTGTCATGGTGGATGTAGTGTTGGGTGAGCCCAGGTGGGACTCATTCTAAGGCTTTCATGTACCAGGAGCCTTCTCAGAGTGAGAGTCACAGCCCCCGAAGGCTTCTGAGGAATGGACTGGGCTACCCAAAGCTGTAGGAACAGCCCCTGTGCACCCCCCGCCGCCAATCTCCCCTGGGCAGCCTTCCGAGCAAGAGGAGAGAATACAAGGCACAAGGAGTAGCTTGGGGCAGAGGGCACTGGACAAAGGCCTGGAAAGAGGACTGGCTTTGGCCTAGGCTCCCTAGGTGTGAAGCACAGGGGCTGAGGGAAGCAGTTTCTGACATCTTCTTGCATAACTTCCTGTGATGAGCAGCTCATTACCTACCAAGGCAGCCCAGGCTGGGTCGTGAACTAGAATTCTTAGAATGTTCTTTCAAATGCTGACTACAACCTGGACCTCCACCCCTCTCTTCATGGTCCCGAGGCCACCCAGAAATCACCTCTTTCTCCACATATTTCACTCCTCCAGTATTTACCATGTGCCTATTCTGGAGATGTGTGTCATGGGTACACAGACCCCGAGTAATTGCTGCGGTGATGGTGGAAGACCATGGGGCCCTGGTGGTCCAGAAGTGGCTCCTGACCTAGCTGAGAGGGGGTCAATCTGGTGGACTTCCTGTCGGAAGTAACATCTAAGCTGAGTCCCCTGTAGGATGAGTGAGATTTGGCCATGGAAGAGGTGAGGAAAGAGTATTCCAGGCACAAGCAGCAGCATATGGAGGAGAGAGAACATCCTTTTGGAAACCAAAAGAGGTTTTGAGTGGCTGGGGCACTGTGTTTGCGGGGTGCTGCTGAGGCCAGCAAAGGGATAACAGGAACCCTGGAGCAGTGACCCTGTGGGAGACAAGTGGCCTTTTCTTTTGTATTTCCTGGTTGCTCTACAAGGAAGCAACTTATTCCCCCACACTCCCATGGCTGCAGCCTTCCTAACATGGGTTTTATAACTTTTTCCTCTTCTTTAAAATTGAAGTGTAGTTGATGTACAGTATTATATAAGTTACAGGTGTACAATATAGTGATTCACAATTTTTAAAGGTTATGCTCCATTTATAAAATATTGGCTATATTCCCTGTGTTGTCCAATATATCACTGTAGCTTTTTTTTTGAATTTTATTTATTTTTTTATACAGCAGGTTCTTATTAGTCATCAATTTTATACACATCAGTGTATACATGTCAATCCCAATCTCCCAATTCATCACACACACACACACACACCCCCACCACCACTTTCCCTTTCCCTGCTTGGTGTCCATACGTTTGTCCTCTGCATCTGTGTCTCTATTTCTGCCCTGCAAACCGGTTCATCTGTACCATTTCTTTAGGTTCCACATATATGCGTTAATATACAATATTTGTTTTTCTCTTTCTGAATGACTTCACTCTGTATAAAAGTCTCTACGTTCATCCACGTCTCAACAAATGACCCAATTTCTTTCCTTTTTATGGCTGAGTAATATTCCATTGTATATATGTACCACATATTCTTTATCCATTCGTCTGTCAATGGGCATTTAGGTTGCTTCCATGACCTGGCTATTGTAAATAGTGCTGCAATGAACACTGGAGTGCATGTGTCTTTTTTGAATTATGGTTTTCTCTGGGTATATGCCCAGCAGCGGGATTGCTGGGTCATATGGTAATTCTATTTTTAATTTTTTAAGGAACCTCCATACTGTTCTCCATAGTGGCTGTATCAATTTACATTCCCACCAACAGTGCAAGAGGGTTCCCTTTTCTCCGCACCCTCTCTAGCATTTGTTGTTTGTAGATTTTCTGGTGATGCCCATTCTAACTACTGTGAGGTGATACTTCATTGTAGTTTTCATTTGCATTTCTCTAATAATTAGTGATGTTGGGCAGCTTTTCACGTGCCTCTTGGCCATCTGTATGTCTTCTTTGGAGAAATATCTATTTAGGTCATCTGCCCATTTTTATATTGGGTTTTTTTTTTTTTAAATATTGAGCTGCATGAGCTGTTTGTATATTTTGGAGATTAATCCTTTGCCATTGATTCATTTGCAAATATTTTCTCCCATTTTGAGGGTTATCTTTTCGTCTTGTTTATGGTTTCCTTTGCTGTGCAAAAGCTTTTAAGTTTCATTAGGTCCCATTTGCTTTTTTTTGTTTTAATTTCCATTACTCTAGGAGGTGGATCAAAAAAATCTTGCTGTGATTTATGTCAAAGAGTGTTCTTCCTATGTTTTCCTCTAAGAGTTTTATAGTGTCCGGTGTTACATTTAGGTCTCTAATCCATTTTGAGTTTATTTTTGTGTATGGTGTTAGGGAGTGTTCTGATTTCATTCTTCTCCATGTAGCTGTGCAGTTTTCCCAGCACCACTTATTGAAGAGACTGTCTTTTTGCCATTGTATATCCTTGCCTCCTTTGTCATAGATTAGTTGACCATAGGTGCGTGGGTTTATCTCTGGGCTTTATATCCTGTTCCATTGGTCTATATTTCTGTTTTTGTGCCAGTACCATATTGTTTTGATTACTGTAGCTTTGTAGTATAGTCTGAAGTCAGGGAGTGTGATTCCTCCATCTCCGTTTTTTCCCCTCAAGACTTCTTTGGCTATTCAGGGTCTTTTGTGTCTCCATACAGATTGTGAAATTTTTTTGTTCTAGTTCTGTAAAAAATGCCATTGGTAATTTGATAGGGATTGCATTGAATCTGTAGATTGCTTTGGGTAGTATAGTCATTTTCACAATATTGATTCTTCCAGTCCAAGAACATGGTATATCTCTCCATCTGTTGGTATCATCTTTAATTTCTTTCATCAGTGTCTTATAGTTTTCTGCATACAGGTCTTTTGTCTCCCTAGGTAGATTTATTCCTAGGTATTTTATTCTTTTTGTTGCCATGGTAAATGGGAGTGTTTTCTTCATTTCTCTTTCAGATTTTTCATCATTAGTGTGTAGGAATGGAAGAGTTTTCTGTGCATTAGTTTTGTATCCTGCAACTTTACCAAATTCATTGATTAGCTCTAGTAGTTTTCTGGTGGCATCTTTAGGATTTTCTACATATAGTATCATGTCATCTGCAAACAGTGACAGTTTTACTTCTTCTTTTCCAATTTGTATTCCTTTTATTTCTTTTTCTTTTCTGATTGCCGTGGCTAGGCCTTCCAAATCTATGTTAAATGAGAGTGGCGAGAGTGGACATCCTTGTCTTGTTCCTGATCTTAGTGGAAAAGTTTTCAGTTTTTCACCATTGAGAATGATGTTTGCTGTGGGTTTGTTGTATACGGCCTTTGTTATGTTGAGGTAGGTTCCCTCTGTGCCCACATTCTGGAGAGTTTTTATCACAAATGGTGTTGAATTTTGTCAAAAGCTTTTTCTGCATCTATTGAGATGATCATATGGTTTTTATTCTTCAATTTGTTAATATGGTGTATCACATTGATTGATTTGTGTATATTGAAGAATCCTTGCATCCCTGGGATAAATCCCACTTGATCATGGTGTATGATCCTTTTAATATGTTGTTGGATTCTGTTTGCTAGCATTTTGTTGAGGATTTTTGCATCTATATTCATCAGGGATATTGGTCTGTAATTTTCTTTTCTTGTAGTATCTTTGTCTGGTTTTGGTATCAGGGTGATGGTGGCCTCATAGAATCAGTCTGGGAGTGTTCCTTCCTCTGCAGTTTTTGGAAGAGTTTGAGAAGGATTGGTGTTAGCTCTTCTGTAAATGTTTGATAGAGCTCACCTGTGAAGCCATCTGGTCCTGGACTTTTGTTTGTTGGAAGATTTTTAATCACATTTTCAATTTCATTACTTGTGATTGGTCTGTTCATATTTTCTATTTCTTCCTGCTTCAGTCTTGGAAGGTTACACCCTTCTAAGAATTTGTCCATTTCTTCCAGGTTGTCCATTTTATTGGCATAGAGTTGCTTGTAGTAGTCTCTTAGGATGCTTTGTATTTCTGTGGTGTCTGTTATAACTTCTCCTTTTTCATTTCTAATTTTATTGATTTGAGTCCTCTCCCTCTTTTTCTTGATGAATCTGGCTAATGGTTTATCAATTTTGTTTATCTTCTCAAAGAACCAGCTTTTAGCTTTATTGATCTTTGCTATTGTTTTCTTTGTTTCTATTTCATTTATTTCTGCTCTGGTCATTATGATTTCTTTCCTTCTGCTAACTTTGGGTTTTGTTTTTTCTTCTTTCTCTAATTCCATTAGGTGTACGGTTAGATTGTTTATTTGAGATTTTTCTTGTTTCTTGAGGTAGGCTTGTATAGCTATAAACTTCCCTCTTAGAATTGCTTTTGCTGCATCCCATAGGTTTTGGATCTTCGTGTTTTCATTGTCAAATTTTGTCTCTAGGTATTTTTTGATTTCCTCTTTGATTTCTTCAGTGATCTCTTGGTTATTTAGTATTGTATTGTTTAGCCTCCATGTGTTTGTGTTTTTTACGTAGTTTTCCCTGTAATTCATTTCTAATCTCATAGTGTTGTGGTCACAAAAGATGCTTGATATGATTTCAATTTTCTTAAATTTACTGAGGCTTGATTTGTGACCCAAGATGTGATCTATCCTGGAGAATGTTCCGTGTGCACTTGAGAAGAAAGTGTAATCTGCTGTTTTTGGATGGAATGTCCTATAAATATCAATTAAATCTATCTGGTCTGTTGTGTCATTTAAAGCTTCTGTTTCCTTATTTATTTTCATTTTGGATGATCTGTCCATTGGTGTAAGTGAGGTGTTAAAGTTCCCCACTATTATTATGTTACTGTCGATTTCCTCTTTTATAGCTGTTAGCAGTTGCCTTATGTATTGAGGTGCTCCTATGTTGGGTGCATATATATTTATAATTGTTATATCTTCTTCTTGGATTGCTTCCTTGATCATTAGGTAGTGTCCTTCTTTGTCTCTTGTAATAGTCTTTATTTTAAAGTCTGTTTTGTCTGATATGAGAATTGCTACTCCAGCTTTCTTTTGATTTCCATTTGCATGGAATATCTTTTTCCATCCCCTCACTTTCAGTCTGTTTGTGTTCCTAGGTCTGAAGTGGGTCTCTTGTAGACAGCATATATAATGGGTCTTGTTTCTGTATCCATTCAGCAAGGCTGTGTCTTTTGGTTGGAGCATTTAATCCATTCACGTTTAAGGTAATTATCGATATGTATGTTCCTATGACCATTTTCTTAATTGTTTTGGGTTTGTTTTTGTAGGTCCTTTTCTTCTCTTGTATTTCCCACTTAGAGAAGTTCCTTTAGCCTTTGTTGTGGAGCTGGTTTGGTGGTGCTGAATTCTCTTAGCTTTTGCTTGTCTGTAAAGCTTTTGATTTCTCCATAGAAGATGAATGAGATCCTTGCCGGGTAGAGTAATCTTGGTTGTAGGTTCTTCCCTTTCATCACTTTCAGTATATCATGCCACTCCCTTCTGGCTTGTAGAGTTTGTGCTGAGAAATCAGCTGTTAACCTTAAGGGAGTTCCCTTGTATGTTATTTGTTGTTTTTCCCTTGTTGCTTTCAATAATTTTTCTTTGTCTTTAATTTTTGCCAATTTGAGTACTATGTGTCTCGCCCTGTTTCTCCTTAGGTTTATCCTGCCTGGGACTCTCTGTGCTTCCTGGACTTGGGTGGCTATTTCCTTTCCCATGTTCGGGAAGTTTTCAACTATAATCTCTTCAAATATTTTCTCGGGTCCTTTCCCTCTCTCTTCTCCTTCTGGGACCCCTGTAAGGCGAATGTTGTTGCATTTAATGTTGTGCCAGAGGTCTCTTAGGCTGTCTTCATTTCTTTTCATTCTTTTTTTTTTATTCTGTTCCACAGCAGTGAATTCCACCATTCTGTCTTCCAGGTCACTTATCCATTCTTCTGTCTCAGTTATTCTGCTATTGATTCCTTCTAGTGTATTTTTCATTTCAGTTATTGTATTGCTCATCTCTGTTTGTTTGTTCTTTAATTCTCCTGGGTCTTTGTTAAACATTTCTTGCATCTTCTTGATCTTTGCCTCCATTCTTTTTCCGAGGTCCTGGGTCATCTTCACTATCATTATTCTGAATTTTTTTTTGGAAGGTTGGCTATCTCCACTTCATTTAATTGTTTTTCTAGGATTTTATCTTGTTCCTTCATCTGGTACATAGCCCTCTGCCTTTTCATCTTGTCTATCTTTCTGTGAATGTGGTTTTTGTTTCACTGGCTGCAGAATTGTAGTTTTTCTTGCTTCTGCTGTCTGCTTTCTGGTGGATGAGGCCTCTGAGAAGCTTGTGCAAGTTTCCTGATGGGAGGGACTGGTGGTGGGTAGAGCTGGCTGTTGCTCTGGTGGGCAGAGCTCAGTAAAACTTTAATCCGCTTGACTGCTGATTGGTGGGGTTGGGTTTCCTCCCTGTTGGTTGTTTGGCCTGAGGAATCCCAACACTGGAGCCTACCCGGGCTGTTTGGTGGGGCTAATGGCGGACTCTGGGAGGGCTCCTGGCAAGGAGTACTTCCCAGAACTTCAGCTGCCAGTGTCCTTGTCCCTTGGTGAGCCACAGGTGTCCCCTGCCTGTTCAGCAGACCCTCCAACACTAGCAGGTAGGTCTGGTTCAGTCTCCTATGGGGTCACTGCTCCTTCCCCTGGGTCCCGATGCACACGCTACTTTGTGTGTGCCCTTCAAGGGTGGAGTCTCTGTTTCCCCTAGTCCTGTTGAAGTCCTGCAATCAAATCCACTAATCTTCAAAGTCTGATTCTCTAGGAATTCCTCCTCCTGTTGCTGGACCCCCAGGTTGGGAAGCCTGATGTGGGGCTCAGACCCTTCCCTCCAGTGGGTGGACTTCTGTGGTATAAGTGTTCGCCAGTCTGTGAGTCATCCACCCAGCAGTTATGGGATTTGATTTTACTGTGATTGCGCCCCTCCTACCATCTCATTGTGGCTTCTCCTTTGTCTTTGGATGTGGGGTATCTTTTTTGGTGAGTTCCAGTGTCTTCCTGCCGATGATTCTTCAGCAGTTAGTTGTGATTCCGGTGTTCTTGCAAGAGGGAGTCTGTAGTTTATTTTATATATAGTATTTGTACCTCTTACTCCCCTCCCCCATCCTGCCCCTCCCACCCCTCCCCACTGGTAACCTCTAGCTTGTTCTCTATATCTGTGAGTCTGCTTCTCCTTTGTTATATTCTCTAGTTTGTTGTATTTTTTAGATTCCACATATAAGTGACACTGTACAGTATTTGTCTTTCTCTGTCTGACAGTTCACTTAGCATAATGCCCGCCAAGTCCATCCATGTTGCTGCAAATGGCAAGATTTCATTCTTTTTTTCTATGACTTAGTGGTATTCCATTGTGTGTGTATATATATATCACATATTCTTTATCCATTCATCTGTTGATGGATACTTAGGTTGATTCCATTCCATATCTTGTTACTTACAAATAATGCTGCTATGAACATTGGGGTACATTATCTTTTTGAAATGGTGTTTTTGTTTTTGTTTTCAGATATATACCCAGGAGTGGAATTGCTGGGTCATATGATAGTTCTATTTTTAGTTTTCTGAGAAACCTCCATACTGTTCTCCATAGTGATTGCACCATTTTACATTTCATCAACCGTGTATGTGTACGAGAGTTTCCTTTCTCCACATCTTCACCAATGTTTGTTATTTGTGTTCTTTTGATGATACCATTCTGACAGGTGTGAGGTGATATCTCATTGTGGTTTCGATTTGCATTTCCCTGATGATTAGCGACGTTGAGCAGATTTTCACGTGCCCATTGGCCATCTGCATTTCCTCTTTAGAAAAATATCTATTCAGCTCTTCTGCCCATTTTAAAATCAGGTTTTTTTTTTGATGTTGAGTTGTTTGAGCTATTTATATATGTTGGATATTAATCCCTTATTGCTCATAGAGTTTGCAAATATTGTCTTCCATTCAGTAGGTTGTCTTTTCTTTTTGTCAATGGTTTCCTTTGCTATGCAAAAGCTTTTAAGCAGAACCGCTAATGAGAACCTTGGAGCAGTGACCCTTGTGGGACACAAGTGGCCTTTTGTATTTCTAGTTGCTCTTCCAGGAAGCAACTTATCCCCTTCCCCTCCACCCCTGCCCCTCCCCCACCCACATCCCCCCTCTTGTTCTTCCCGTGGCTGCATCCTCCCCAGCATGGGTTTTATAATTTAAAAAATCTTTTCAAACTTCAGGTGGGGAAGATTAAGTCTTATTGTGTAAATGAAGACAAATTAACATTTCTTTTGTAAGTGGCATGGTCAGACAATGTTTTCAGATATGCCTGTGAGTATTATGAGGCCTCATACCCAACAGAAAATGTGCATCATCTCAGGAGCGAAAGAAAAGCTCCATGCTCTGGCCATGTGGGTGGGGAAGTGATGTGGCAGTCTCCCTGCTCTCTTTTGATTCATATTTTTTTCTTCTCCTTTTATATCCCTTTGCAGTTTTAAATTTCTCTCTTCTGTGTTGGAGGCTGGGGTCTCTGTTGGTGCCTGTAGCTTTGTTCTTAGTATCTGGGTTGTCTTTGAGCTCAAAGGACAGGGCTATGAAGCCCCAGGAGGTGTTCCATGTGAGAAAACTCTGATGTGCTGAATGTCTTATACATCCCCATTTAATTTTCAAAACATCTGTCTATGGTGGGGACCTTTATACCCACTTAACAGATGAGGAAACTGAGGGTCAGGGAGGTTAAGACACAAACCCAGCATCCAATGACCAATATGGAAGAGGCAATTCTTTTATTTCTTTTTTAATTTTTTTTATTTTTTCAGTATGCAGGCCTCTCACTGTTGTGACCTCTCCCGTTGCGGAGCACAGGCTCCGGATGTGCAGGCTCAGCGGCCATGGCTCACGGGCCTAGCTGCTCCACGGCATGTGGGATCTTCCCGGACTGGGGCACGAACCCACGTTCCCTGCATTGGCAGGCGGACTCTCAACCACTGCGCCACCAGGGAAGCCCCTATTTTTTAATTATTATTTTTTATTGTAGTATAGTTGATTTACAATGTTTTATTAATTTCTGCTGTATAGCGAAGTGACTCAGATACATACATATATATATATATATTCTTTTTTATATTCTTTTCCATTATAGTTTATCATAGGATATTGACTACAGTTCCCCGTGCTATACAGTAGGACCTTGCTGTCCATCCATTCTATATGTAATAGTTTGCATTTACCAACCCCAAACTCTCAGTCCATCCCTCTGCATCCTGCCTCCCCTTTGGCAACCACAAGTGTATTCTCTATGTCTGTGAGTCTGTTTCTGCTTCAGAGATGGGTTCATTTGTGTCATATTTTAGATTCCACATATAAATGATATCATGTGGTATTTTTCTTTTGAAGAGGCAATTCTATTGGTTGCTTTTCTAGGCTTTACTTAACCAACTCCTCTTCAGAAATTAAGATTCTGTTTAATTTAATTCAAGTTCCAGAGGAGAGGGCTGCTAACTCTCCACCTCAAAGAGAAACCTATTGTCTCACCCCGCCCAGTCAAGGAATAGAAGCCCTGTCTCTCAACTAGAAAGGGGCTATGGAGTTCAGTCCTTACACCAGCCTTCCACTTCAGGGAGAGGTAAGAGAAACAAGAAAGAGAGAGGAAAACAGAACATCTATTCTCCTCAGAGAACCTAACTCCTGAGTCCAGCCTTGGTTCTAGTTCCGTAACTACCATCAAAATCTGATGTGACCTTGTTAAATTCCTTCCCAGCTCTGGGTCCGTTTCCCCATCTATTGAGTTTTTATTCTATCAATTATACTCTTTATATCTAACTCTGAGCTCTTTTATATCTGCCTGTTTCTGTTTCACAGTCTCCTGTTCTTGTTTTATGTCAGATTTTCCTTCCTTTATCTCTTTGAGTGATTTAAATATATTTGATGTTAAGCCCTTTTTAGATTGTTCTTTTTCTCTGTTTCCTCAGATGTAAATTCTTCTAGTTGGGGAGTTTTTGGGAACTCCATGAAGTGGTTGTGAATCCATCATCACTGCTGGGTATTTCTCCCATGTGCACCTGGGCAGGACTATATAAGAGCACGTGTTCTTAACCTCATATATTAGGTGCTCCTGCGCTGGTCCCAGCCTCCCATGGGTGGGTGAGTGCCTCAACCCTTGTCATTGGGCACCTCTGCTATGGTTTCTTGTTCGTGTTAGTGTTTTCCTGTCACTTCTAAGTGTTTGGAGTGGAATGGGTAGTTTTCGGTGTGTACCTGGTTGGCTATTTTGAATGGAAGTCCAATTGTATCATCTGTAAACATTTCACAGATGAGGAAATGGAAGCTCAGAGAGGTAGCCTGACTTGCTCAAGTACACACAGCTAGAAAGGAGAATTATAATCTGGTTAAACCCTCTCCACTCCTCTGCATCTGGCAGCCTGGGTACTAATCTCGGCTCTGATTCATTGCTGGCTGTGTGTTCTTTAGATACTTTTCTTCCTCTGTGAGCTGAAGAGACTGACCTCTACCCTTCAGCGTGCAGAACAAACTCAAAACTGTGTCCTTGGCAGAAGTGAAAAAAAACTGACAAGGTTTAACCTGGTGTATTAGAAAAGGTGTGAGTTCTGGAGTCTGGTTTTATGACCTCAGGTAGGTCACTTAGCCTCTTGGAGTGTCAGTTTTCTCATGTATAAAATGGGGATAATAATCACACTTAACTCTCTGGGTGGTGATAAGTGTGAAGTGAGAAAGTGCATGAGTTTGGCACATAGTAGGTGCTTAATAAATATTCCTTCCTTCCTTCCATGGAGGAAAGCAGACTGGGGGTAGGGGAGTGGAGGACGGGGACAGCTAATCCATCAAATCCCTCAGGGTTTTGGGAGCCAGAGGGCAGAGAGGTTCTCCAAAGACAGAACAGAAAATATCAGGAAAGGTCCAGGGAAGGCAGATTTTAGCTCCATTTTAGGAAAATGATGAGAGCTTACCCAATCTGGAAGGAGTTGATTTTAGAGGAAATGAGTTCCCCATCACTCAAGGTGGGCAGAAAGTCCAGAAATAAACCCGTACATCTATGGCCAATTCATTTTTTTTAGTTGAAGTATGGTTGATTTATAATATTGTGTTAGTTTCAGATGTATAGAAAAATGATTTGTTTATATATATGTGTGTATATATGTGTATATATTTCTCTTCTTTTTATTCTTTCCCATTATAGGTTATTACAAGGTATTGAATATAGTTCCTGTGCTATATAGTAAATCCTTGTTGTTTGTCTATTTTATATATGGTAGTGTGTATCTGTTAATTCCATATACTCCTAATTTATCCCTCCCCCCTTCCACTTTGGTAACCATAAGTTTGTTTTCTATGTCTGTGAGTCTGTTTCTGTTTTGTAAATAAGTTCATTTGTACTGTTTTTTAGATTCCACATAGAAGTGATATCATATAATATTTGTCTTTGTATGATTTACTTCACTTAGTATGATAATCTCTAGGTCCATCCATGTTGCTGCAAATGGCATTATTTCACTCTTTTTCATGGCCGAGTAGTATTCCTGTGTGTGTGTGTGTGTGTGTGTGTGTGTGTGTGTGTGTGTGTGTGTGTACACACCACATCTTCTTTATCCATTCATCTGTTGATGGACACTTAGGTTGCTTCCATGTCTTGGCTATTGTAAATAGTGCTGCTATGAACGTTGGGGTGCATGTATCTTTTTGAATTCAAGTTTTTGTCTTTTCTGGATATATGCTCAGGAGTGGGATTGCTGGATCATATGGTAACTCGTTTTAGTTCTCTAAGGAAACTCCATACTGTTTTCCATAGTGGCTGCACCAATTTACATTCCCACCAACAGTGTAGGGGGGTTCTCTTTTCTTCACACCCTCTCCAGCATTTATTATTTGTAGATTTTTTGATGATGGCCATCCTGATTGGTATGAGGTGATGCCTCATTGTAGTTTCGATTTGCATTTCTCTAATAATTAGTGATGTTGAGCATCTTTTCATGTGCCTATTGGCCATCTGTATGTCTTATTTGGAGAAATGTCTGTCTTCTGCCCATTTTTTGACTGGGTTGTTTGTTTTTTTGATATTGAGTTGTATGGAATGTTTGTATATTTTGGAAATTAAGCCCTTGTCAGTTGCATCCTTGGCAAATATTTTCTTCCAATCTCTAGGTTGTCTTTTCATTTTGTTTATGGTTTTCTTTGCTGTGCAAAAGCTTATGAGTTTGATTCAGGTGTCATTTATTTTTGCCTTTATTTCTTTTGCCTTGGTAGACTAACCTAAGAAAATATTGCTGTGATCTATGTTAGAGAATATTTTGCCTATAATCTCTTCTAGAAGTTTTATGGTGTCCCACCTTATATTTAAGTCTTTAAGCCATTTTGAGTTTATTTTTGTGTATGGTGTGAGGGAGTGTTCTAATTTCATTGATTTTTATGTCCAACTTTCCCAATACCACTTGCTGAAGTGACTGTCTTTTCTATATTGTATATTCTTGCCTCCTTTGTCGAAGATTAATTGACTATAGGGGTGTGGGTTTATTTCTAGGCTTTCTATTCTGTCCCATTGATCTATATGTCTGGTTTTTGTGCCAATACCACAGTGTTTTGATTACTGTAGCTTTGTGGTATCGTCCGTATGGACAATTGATTTTTGAAAAGGGTGCTAAGTGCATTTATTGGGAGAGAGAATAGTCTCTTCAACAAACGGTGCTGGGACAACTGGATAAACACATGCAAAAGAGTGAAGTCAGATCTTTACTTCACACCATACACAAAAATTAACTGAAAATGGGCCAAACACGTAAATATAAGAGTTAAATCATAAAATTCTTAAGAGAAAACATAGGGGTAAATCTCCATGACCTTGGATTTGGTAGTGGATTCTTAGATATGATGCTAAAATTATAAGAACAAAAGGAAAATAGATAAACTGGTCTTCATCAGAATCAAGAAGTTTTGTGCATCAAAGGACATTATCATGAAAGTGAAAAAACAACCCACAGAATGGAAAAAATATTTACAAATCATATATCTGATAAGGATTTAAAATCCAGAATATATAAAGAACATCTACAATTTGACAACAAAAAGACAATTAACCCACTTAAAAACTGGACAAAGGACTTGAATAGACTTTTCTCCAAAGAAGATATAAAAATAGCCACTCCAAAGAAGATATAAAAGTAGCCAGGGGCTTCCCTGGTGGCGCAGTGGTTGAGAGTCCACCTGCCGATGCAGGGGACGTGGGTTCGTGCCCCCGTCCGGGAGGATCCCACATGCCGTGGAGCGGCTGGGCCCGTGAGCCATGGCCACTGAGCCTGCGCGTCCGGAGCTTGTGCTCCGCAATGGGAGAGGCCACAACAGTGAGAGGCCTGCGTACCGCAAAAAAAAAAAAAAAAAAAAAGTAGCCAGTGAATACATGAAAAGATGCTCAACATCAGTAGTCATTAGGGAGATGTAAATCAGAACCACAATGAGATACCATTTCATATCTACTTAAATGGCTAGAATAAAAACATTTAAAAATGAAAAACCAGAAAATAACAAGTGTTGGTGAGAATGTAGAAAAATTGGAACTCTCATATATTACTGGTGGGAATGTAAAATGGTGCAGTACTATGAAAAATTATTTGGTGGTTCCTCACAAAGCTAAACATAGAATTACCAAATGATCCATAAATTCCACTTCTGGGTATATACCGTAAAGAATTGAAAGCAGGGACTCAAGCAGATACTTGTACGCTAATGTTCATAGCAGTATTATTCACAAGAGCCAAAAGGTAGAAACAACCCAAATGTCTATCAACAGATGACTGGATAAACAATATGTAGTATATACATATCATGGACTATTTCTTAGCCATATAAAGGAAGGAAGTCTTGATACATGCTACTACATGGATAAAGCATTATGCTAAGTGAAATAAGCCAGACACAAAAGAACAAATATTGTTTGATTCCACTTATGTGAAACATCTAGAATGGGCAAATTGAGAGAGATAGAAAATAGATTAGATATCACCAGGGGTTGAGGGGAGTGGGGAACAGAAACTCTATGTAAGTCCAATGAGGATCAAGATAAAGCAGAATGTTTCCTGCTTGGAGTACTTCTAATGACGTCTATCCTTGCCACAGTTGTGTTTATGAAACCTGTGTTGTTAGGTTTCAGTTTGAGCAAAGAAGTGAACAGAACATTCAGAGGAGGTTAAGGGCATGAGGGTATTGTTGATGATGGACCAAAATGGAAGTGCCCTGGTAGCTGGAGCAAGGCAAAGTATGGGGTCAGATTAAGTCAGTGGCTTCCACATTTATTATTATTATTATTTAATCTTTATTGGAGTATTATTGCTTTACAGTGGTGTGTTAGTTTCTGCTTTATAACAAAGTGAATCAGTTATACATATACATATGTTCCCATATATCTCCCCTCTTGCATCTCCCTCCCTCCCACCCTCCCTATCCCACCGTTCTATGTGGTCACATAGCACCGAGCTGATCTCCCTGTGCTATGTGGCTGCTTCCCACTAGTTATCTATTTTACGTTTGGTAGTGTATATATGTCCATGCCTCTCTCTCACTTCGTCACAGCTTACCCTTCCCCCTCCCTGTATCCTCAAGTCCATTCTCTAGTAGGTCTGTGTCTTTATTCCCGTCTTACCTCTATGTTCTTCATGACATTTTTTTTCTTAAATTCCATATATATGTGTTAGCATATGGTATTTATCTTTCTCTTTCTGACTTACTTCACTCTGTATGACAGACTCTAGGTCCATCCACCTCACTACAAATAACTCAATTTCGTTTCTTTTTATGGCTGAGTAATATTCCATTGTATATATGTGCCACATCTTCTTTATCCATTCATCCGATGATGGACACTTAGTGCTTCCATCTCCAGGCTATTGTAAATAGAGCTGCAGTGAACATTTTGGTACATGACTCTTTTTGAATTATGGTTTTCTCTGGGTATATGCCCAGTAGTGGGATTGCTGGGTCATATGGTAGTTCTATTTGTAGTTTTTTAAGGAACCTCCATACTGTTGTCCATAGTGGCTGTACCAATTCACATTCCCACCAGCAGTGCAAGAGTGTTCCCTTTTCTCCACACCCTCTCCAGCATTTATTGTTTCTAGATTTTTTGATGATGGCCATTCTGACTGGTGTGAGATGATATCTCATTGTAGTTTTGATTTGCATTTCTCTAATGATTAATGATGTTGAGCATTCTTTCATGTGTTTGTTGGCAATCTGTATATCTTCTTTGGAGAAATGTCTATTTAGGTCTTCTGCCCATTTTTGGATTGGGTTGTTTGTTTTTTTGTTATTGAGCTGCATGAGCTGCTTGTAAGTTTTGGAGATTAATCCTTTGTCAGTTGCTTCATTTGCAAATATTTTCTCCCATGCTGAGGGTTGTCTTTTGGTCTTGTTTATGGTTTCCTTTGCTGTGCAAAGCTTTGAAGTTTCATTAGGTCCCATTTGTTTATTTTTGTTTTAATTTCCATTTCTCTAGGAGGTGGGTCAAAAAGGATCTTGCTGTGATTTATGTCATAGAGTGTTCTGCCTATGTTTTCCTCTAAGAGTTTGATAGTGTCTGGCCTTACATTTAGGTCTTTAATCCATTTTGAGTTTATTTTTGTGTATGGTGTTAGGGAGTGGTCTAATCTCATAGTTTTACATGTACCTGTCCAGTTTTCCCATCACCACTTATTAAAGAGGCTGTCCTTTCTCCACTGTACATTCCTGCCTCCTTTATCAAAGATCAGGTGACCATATGTGCGTGAGTTTATCTCTGGGCTTTCTATCCTGTTCCATTGATCTATATTTCTGTTTTTGTGCCAGTACCATACTGTCTTGATTACTGTAGCTCTGTAGTATAGTCTGAAGTCAGGGAGCCTGATTCCGGGAGCCTGATTCCTACAGCTCTGTTTTTCATTCTCAAGATTGCTTTGGCTATTCGGGGTCTTTTGTGTTTCCATACAAATTGTGGAATTTTTTGTTCTAGTTCTGTGAAAAAAATGACTTACACTATGAAATACAATTTTCAGCATGACCCAGTAAACACATATTTTATAAAAAGGTCTGTAGTAAAGTAGGGGGACTGAAAAGGGTATTGAAGAATGAGAAGTTAGTGGCTTCTAGGAGATTCCTAAAAATCCTCAGTTTAAGATTTCCATAAGGAATAGATGTCTGATAGCCAGGAAAAAATGATGTATATTATTGATCTGGGAAACATGAATCTAAGGATCAATACTTTCAAATCAAACTGTTGTGATAATTGTTAACAGTACCAGAGATCATGTGGAGGTGGGTGATTTTTAAATGTAGTTTATATCTGTTGAGATAAAGCTGGGGGTAGTATCTGAGTTCCTTGTAGTAACTAATCATATCTGTTTATAATAAGGCAGGATCTAAGATTGTGGGTGAAATTTCCAAACCCTATTAATAATTAATAAGGAGATGGGGAGAAAGCAATACTAAGGAAATAATTCTTTATGATGTTGATGATGGAACTTAAACTCAATACTGTCATGTCACAGAAGGTAGTTTGCTGTGTTGGTACCAGTATTTGTAATTAACAACTAAAAATTCAGCCCACTTGGAAAGTTTAAAGCAGGTTTTATGTGATCAAAAAGAGGCTCGGGCTTCCCTGGTGGCACAGTGGTTGGGAGTCCGCCTGCCGATGCAGGGGGCATGGGTTTGTGTCCCGGTCCGGGAGGATCCCACGTGCCGTGGAGCGGCTGGGCCTGTGGGCCATGGAGGCTGGGCCTGCGTGTCCGGAGCCTGTGCTCCGCAGCGGGAGAGGCCACAACAGTGAGAGGCCCGCGTACCGCAAAAAAAAAAAAAAAAGAGACTCATTTTGTTGTTGTTTTTTAATATGTCATAGCTATTTCTTCTTCCTTTCCATAATTTATTTACATTTGCTCTTCTTATTGTTTGGAATTCCCTGTGGTAAGGAGGTAAGTGGGATGCGCTCAGAGTACAAGCTGTGAATAATCTGGTCTTTCTTCACCCTGGCCAAGGGCTGGTCTGCTGAACTGTAGGTGTATTATTTTCTATGAAGCAGAAATATCAGGATCTTTTAAAATTAATGATTATACGGGATTGACCCCTTTGTGTCCATACCACTCTGGTTGTATGTATCACACAGAAGGTGTTCTGGGGTCTTATGGGTCTTAGTATTGCTTTCTCCCCAAAATAATAAGCTGGACTTCATTAAAATTAGAAAACTTCTGCTCTGTGAAAGACAATGTCAAGAGAATGAGAAGACAAGCCACAGGCTGGGAGAAATTCTGTGTAAAAGACACATCTGATAAAGGCCTGTTATCTAAATTATACAAAGAATTTTAAAAAACTCAACCATAAGAAAATGAACAACTGGATTAAAAAATGAGCCAAAGACCTTAACAGATACTTTATCAAAGAAGATATACAAATGGTATATATAGCATATGAAAAGATCCTCCACATAATATATCATCAGGGAAAAAATGCAAATTAAAACAACAATGAGGGACTTCCTTGGTGGTCCAGTGGTCCGTGCTTCCACTGCAGGGGGTGTGGGTTTGATCCCTGGTTGTGGAACTGGGATCCTGCATGCCACACAGCATGGTCAAAAAATAAATAAAAATTTGAAAAAACAAAAAATTAAAAAAATAAAAACAACAATGCGATACCACTACACACCTATCAGAATGATCAAAATCTGGAACACTGACAACACTAAATGCTGGTGAAGATGTGGAGCAATAGGAACGCTCATTCATTGCTGGTGGGAATGCAAAATGGTACAATCACTTGGGAAGACAGTCTGGTGGTTTTGTACAAGACTAAACATACTCTTACCATACCATGCAGCAGTCGCACTTCTTGGTATTTACCCTTAAGAGTTGAAAGCTTATGTCCATACAAAAACCTGCACATGGATGTTGATAGCAGCTTTATTCATAATTGCCAAAACTTGGAAGTAACCAATATGTCCTTCGGTAGGTGAATGGATAAACCATGGTACATCCAGACATTGGAATATTATTCAGTGCTAAAAAGAAGTGAACTATCAAGACATGAAAAGACATGGAGGAGGCTTGGGAATTCCCTGGCAGTCCAGTGGTTAGGACTCTGTGCTTTCACTGCTGAGGGTTCGGGTTCAATCCCTGGTCTGGGAACTAAGATCCTGCAAGCCGTGCGACATGGCCAAAAAAACAAAACAAAACAAAAACAAAAACAAAAAGCCATAGAGGAGCCTTAAATGCATATTATTAAGTGAAAGAAACCAATCTAAAATGGTTACATACTGTATGATTCCAACATCTGGAAAAGGTAAAACTATGGAGAGAGTAAGAATTTTACCCAGGGGGTAGGGGATGGGGAGGGATGAATAGGTGGGGCACAGAAGATTTTTAGGGCAGTGAAAATACTCTTTGGTATTATAATGCTGAATACATGTCATTATACATTTGTCCAAACTCATAGAATGTAAAACACCAAGAGCAAACCCTAATGTAAACTATGGACTTAGAGAGATTATGACGTCTCAATGCAAGTTTTAATTAATTAATTTAGGTTATTTATTTATTTATTTAGGCTGTATTAGGTCTTTGCTGCTGCGCACAGGCTTTCTCTAGTTGTGGTGGGCAGGGGCTACTCTTTGTTGTGATGCGCGGGCTTCTCATTGTCGTGGCTTCTCTTGTTGCAGAGCACGGGCTCTAGGCTCACAGGCTTCAGTAGTTGTGGCACGTGCGCTCAGTAGTTGTGGCGCACGGGCTTCGTTGCTCTGCGGCATGTGGGATCTTCCTGGACCAGGGCTCGAACCCCTGTCGCCTGCATTGGCAGGCGGAATCTTAACCACTGCACCACCAGGGAAGCCCTCAATGCAAGTTTATAAATTGTGACAAATGTACTACTCTGGTGGGGGATGTTGATAATGGGGGAGACTATGCATGTGTGGGCAGGGGTTATACAGAAAATCTCTATACCTTCCCCTTAATTTTGTTGTGAATCTAAAATTGCCCTAAAAATAAAATCTTAATAAACAAACAAACAAACCCTAGAGGCAACATCAAACTTAATGTTGAGAAACTGGATGCTTTCCCCCTAAGATGGGGAACAAGGCAAGGAAGTCCTCTCTCATCTTTCATATTCCTCTTATACTGGAAGTCCTAATTAGTGTAACAAGATGAAGAAAGGAAATTTTAAAATATACAGATTTTGTTTCTTCACAGACGACATGATTCCCTATGCAGAAAATCCCAAAGAATCAACCAAAAACCGCACCCCCATCCCCAACTCCTGGAACTACTAAGAAGGTATAGCAAAGTTGCAGGATACAAGATTAATATACAAAAGTAAATTGATTTCCTATATACCAGCAATAAACACTTGGAATTTGAAATTAAAAAACAATATCACTTATAATAGCACACAAAATTTAAAATGTAATAAAATATGTATAATATCTATATGAGGAAAACTACAAAACTCTGATAGAATAAATCAAAGATCTAAATAAATAGATATTCCTTGTTCATTGGAAGATGCAATATTGTTAAGATGCCATATGTCTGTCAATTTATATATTCAACACAATCCCAATCAAAACCCCAATAAGCTATTTTGTAGCTATGATTCTAAAGTCTATGTGGAGGGCTTCCCTAGTGGTGCAGTGGTTAAGAATCTGCCTGCCAATGCAGGTGACACAGGTTCAAGCCCTGGTCTGGGAAGATCCCACATGCCATCGAGCAACTAAGCCCGTGAGCCACAACTACTGAGCCCACGTGCCACATCTACTGAAGCCCGCATGCTCTAGAGCCCGTGCTCCGCAACAAGAGAAGCTACCGCAATGAGAAGCCCACACACTGCAACGAAGACCCAACATAGCCAAGAATAATAAATAAATAAAAATAAATAAATTAAAAAGAATAAAATAAAGTCTATATGGAAAGGCAAAAGACCTAGAGTAATCAAAATAATACTGAATAAAAAGAACAAAGTTGGAGGACTCACAATACCCAGTTTTAAGACTAACTAGAAAGCTATAATAATTAAGATGGCATGGTGTTAAAAGAATAGGTGCATAAATTAATGAAACAGAATTGAGAGCTGAGAAGTAGATACACACAAATACAGGCAAATGATCTTTCACAAAGAAGCAAAGACTGACAATTCCATGGCGGGTAATGATGGTCTTTTTTTTTTCCTTCCAGTTTTATTGAGAAATATTTGACGTATAGCACTATATAAGTTTAAGAGGTACACCGTAATGAATTGACTTACATACATTATGATATGATTATCACAATAAGTTTGTTGAACATCCATCATCTCATAGATATAAAATTAAAAAATAGAAAAAAATTTATTTCCTGTGACTAGAACTCTTAGGATTTACTCTTTTAATAACTTTCACAGATAACACAGCAGTGTTAATTATATTTATCATGTTTTACATTACATCTGTAGTACTTATTTATCTTGTAACTGGAATTCTGTACCTTTTGACTGCTTTCATCCAATTTTCCTCCCCTACCCCAACCTCTGGTAACTGTAAATCTGATCTCTTTTGCTATGAGTTTGTTTTTGAAGTAAAATTAACCTACAATACTATGTTATTACAACATAGTGATTCAATATTTCTGTACATTTCAAAATGCTCACCATGATAAGTCTAGTTACCATTTGATACCATACTAAGATATTACATAGTTATTGCCTATTCTTTTGTTCTCATCACTTGTGATTTGATGAGTCTTTAGTGTTATGTTTGGATTCCTTTCTCTTTTCTGTGTGTGTATCTATTATAGATTTTTGGTTTGAGGTTTATATATAGCAATCTACATATATATGGAATTTTTTTTTTTTTTTTTGTGGTACGCAGGCCTCTCACTGTTGTGGCCTCTCCCATTGAGGAGCACAGGCTCTGGACACGCAGGCTCAGCGGCCGTGGCTTACAGGCCCAGCCGCTCTGCGGCATGTGGGATCTTCCTGGACCGGGGCACGAACCCGTGTCCCCTGCATCGGCAGGCAGACTCTCAACCACTGTGCCACCAGGGAAGCCCTATATGGGATTATTTTAAGTTGATGATCTCTGAGTTCAAAAGCATTTTAACAACACTGCACTTTTACTCCCCCCTCCTGTTTACTATTTTTGACATCACATTTTACATCTTATTGTTTTGTGTATCCCTTAACTACTTACTGTGGATATAGATGATTTTACTACTTTTGTCTTTTAACCTTCCTCTAGCATTCTGTGTGGTTGATTTACTGCCTTTATTGTATATTTGCCTTTGCCAATGAGAGTTTTTTCTTTCATAATTTTCATATTTCTTGTTGTGGCCTTTTCTTTTTCATCTAGAGAAGTTCCTTAACATTTCTTTTAAAGCTGGCTTGGTGGTGCTGAACTCTTTTAGCTTTGGCTTGTCTGTAAAACTTTTGATCTCTCCATCAAATCAGAATGAAAACCTTGCCAGGCAGAGTATTCTTGGTTGTAGGTTTTTCCCTTTCATCACTTTAAACCCTGCCACTCTCTTCTGGCCTGCAGGGCTTCTGCTGAAAAGTCAGCTGGTAGCCTTATGGGAATTCCCTTGTATGGAACTTGTTGCTTTTCCCTTGCTGATGTTAATATTCACCCTTTATTTTAAATTTTTACTATTTCAATTACTCTGTTTCTTGCTCCTCTTTGGGTTCATCCTGTTTGGGACTCTCTGTGCCTCCTGGACCTGGATGTCTGTTTCCTTTCCCAGGTTAGGGATGTTTGCAGCTGTGATATCTTCAAATATATTCCCTGCCTTTTGCTATTTCTTCTCCTTCTGGGACCCTTGTAATGCAAATGTTAGCATGCTTGCCATTGTCACAGAGGTCTCTTAAACTATCCTCATTTCTTTTTTTTTAAAATTAAATTAAATTTTTTTATACAGTAGGTTCTTATTATCTATTTTATACACATTGGTGTATATATCTCAATCTCAATCTCCCAATTCATTTCTTTTTATTCTTATTTCTTTTTTCTGTTCAGCAGCAATGATTGCCACTACTCTTATCTTCCAGCTCACTGATCCATTCCTTTGTATCATCTCATCCACTGTTGATTCCTTCTAGAGAATCTTTCATTTCTTTTTTTTTTTTTTCCTGTTATTTATTCTTTATCTCTGTTTGGCTCTTCTTTATATTTTCTAACTCTTTATTAAAAACTTCTAAGTTCTCACTCTGTTCATCCAACCTTCTCTCAAGTTCTTCAACATTTTTATGATTATTACCTTGAACTCTGTATTGGATAGATTGCCTATTTCCACTTCACTTAGTTCTTCTGGGGTTTTATCTTGTTCCTTTATTTGGAACATGTTTCTCTGTCACCTCATTTTGCCTAGGTTGCTGTTTTTATTTTTATGTATCTGGTAGGTTGGTTACATTTTCCAGCCTTGGAGAAGTGGGCTTTTGTAGGAGACATCCTATACCTCCCAGTGGTGCTTGCCCCTCTCTTCAGTAGAGCTGTATGTTCTAGGGGTGCCCTCTATGGGGGCTGCATGAGTCCTTCTCTTGCGGCCGGCCGACAACTGTGGGTGGTCTGGTAGGCATGGCCAGCCCCCAGTCTGATTGGTTGCCAGGCCCTGCCTTGTGTGGAGGCCTCTGGTGGGCAGGGCCAGGTCACAAGGTGGCTGGTTGTGAAGCTTGAGGTGTCCAGGGGCTATTGCTGGCCCAGTGGTGGGCACTGCCAGGTTCTGGGGTGGGTGACTGCAGGCCAGGAGTCCCGGATCTAGTGTCCACCTGCTGGTGAGTGGGCCAGTTCCTGACATGGCTGGCTGTGGCGTCAGATGTGTCCCAAAGCTGGTCTTGGCCCGCTGGTGAGTGGGACTGAATCCTGGGGTGGCTAGCTGAGGGGGTCCATGGTGTCTCAGAGCAGGTGTCAGCTTGCTGGTAGACAGAACTAGGTCCTGGGGTCTCTGGCTGCAGAGACCCAATTTCGTTCCTTTTTATGGATGAGTAATATTCCATTGTATATATGTACCACATCTTCTTTATCCATTCATCTATTATTGGACATTTAGGTTGTTTCCATGTCCTGGCTATTGTAAATAGTGCTGCAATGAATATTAGGGTACACGTGTCCTTTTGCATTATGGTTTTCTCTGGGTATATGCCCAGTAGTGGGATTGCTGAGTCATATGGTAGTTCTATTTTTAGTTTTTTAAGGAACCTCCATACTCTTCTCCATAGTGGCTGTATCAGTTTACATTCCCACCAACAGTGCAAGAGGGTTCCCTTTTCTCCACACACTTTGCATCATTTATTGTTTGTACATTTTTATTTTTGTTTT
Organism: Stenella coeruleoalba; assembly: GCF_951394435.1. Taxonomy (NCBI): domain Eukaryota; kingdom Metazoa; phylum Chordata; class Mammalia; order Artiodactyla; family Delphinidae; genus Stenella; species Stenella coeruleoalba. The sequence goes on along the minus strand of NC_137159.1, from coordinate 9,247,390 downwards.
GTTTTGTATTTTTGTGGTACATGGGCCTCTCACTATTGTGGCCTCTCCCGTTGCGGAGCACAGGCTCCGGACGCGCAGGCTCAGCGGCCATGGCTCACGGGCCCAGCTGCTTCGTGGCATGTGGGATCTTCCTGGCCCGGGGCACAAACCCGTGTCCCCTGCATCGGCAGGCGGACCCCCAACCACTGCGCCACCAGGGAAGCCCTGTTTGTACATTTTTTGATGATGGCCATTCTGACTGGTGTGAGGTGATACCTCATTGTAGTTCTGATTTGCATTTCTCTAATAATTAGTGATGTTGAGCATCTTTTCATGTGCCTCTTAGCCATCTGTGTGTCTTCTTTGGAGAAATGTCTATTTAGGTCTTCTGCCCATTTTTTAATTGGGTTGTTTGTTTTTTTTTGATATTAAGCTCCATGAGCTGTTGGTATATTTTGGAGATTAATCCTTTGTCAGTTGCTTCATTTGCAAATATTTTCTCCCATTCCAAGGGTTGTCTTTTCATCTTGTTTATGGTTTCCTTTGCTGTGCCAAAGCTTTTAAGTTTCATTAGGTCTTATTTGTTTATTTTTGTTTTTATTTTCATTACTCTAGGAACTGGGTCAAAAAAGATCTTGCTGTGGTTTCTGTCAAAGAGTATTTTTCCTATGTTTTCTTATAAGAGTTTTATAGTGTCCAGTCTTACATTTAGGTCTTTCATCCATTTGGAGTGAATTTTTGTGTATGGTTTTAGGTAGTGTTCTAATTTCATTCTTTTACATGTAGCTGTCCAGTTTTCCCAGCACCACTTATTGAAGAGGCTGTCTTTTCTCCATTGTATATTCTTGCCTCATTTGTCATAAATTAGGTGCCCGTATGTGCGTGGGTTTATCTCTGGGCATTCTATCCTGTACCATTGATCTATATTTCTGTTTTTGTGCCAGTGCCATACTGTCTTGATTACTGTAGCTTTGTAGTATAGTTTCAAGTCAGGGAGCCTGATTCCTCCAGCTCCGTTTTTCTTTTTCAAGATTGCTTTGGTTATTCGGGGTCTTTTATGTTTCCATACGAATTGTGAAATTTTTTGTTCTAGTTCTGTGAAAAATGCCACTGGTAGTTTTATAGGAATTGCATTGAATCTGTAGATTGCTTTGGGTAGTATAGTCATTTTCACAATATTGATTCTTCCAATCCAAGAACATGGTATATTTCTCCATCTGTTTATGTCATTTTTGATTTCTTTCATCAGTGTTTTATAGTTTTCTGAGTACAGGTCTTTTGCCTCCTTAGGCAGGTTTATTCCAAGGTATTTTATTCTTTTTGCAATGGCAAATGGGATTGTCTCCTTAATTTCTCTTTCTGATTTTTTGTTGTTAGCATATAGGAATACCAGAAATTTTAATCATGATGCATGATTAATTTCGTATCATGCAACTTTACCAAATTTATTGATTAGTTCTAGTAGTTTTCTGGTGGCATCTTTAGGATTTTCTACATATAGTATCATGTCATCTGCAAACAGTGATAGTTTTACTTCTTCTTTTCCAATTTGTATTCCTTTTACTTCTTTTTCTTTTCTGATTGCCGTGGCTAGGCCTTCCAAAACTATGTTGAATGAGAGTGGCGCGAGTGGACATCCTTGTCTTGTTCCTGATCTTAGTGGAAATGCTTTCAGTTTTTCACCATTGAGAATGATGTTTGCTATGGGTTTGTCATATATGGCCTTTATTATGTTGAGGTAGGTTCCCTCTATGCCCACTTTCTGGAAAGTTTTTATCATAAATGAGTGTTGAATATTGTCAAAAGCTTTTTCTGCATCTATTGAGATGATCATATGGTGTTTATTCCTTAATTTGTTAATATGGTGTATCACATTGATTGATTTGCATATATTGAAGAACCCTTGCATTCCTGGGATAAATCTCACTTGATCATGGTGTACGATCCTTTTAATGTGCTGTTGCATTCTGTTTGCTAGTATTTTGTTCAGGATTTTTGCATCTATGTTCATCAGTGATATTGGTCTATAATTTTCTTTTTTTGTGAAAAAGATGTCTGGTTTTGGTATCAGGGTGATCATGGCTTTGTAGGATGAATTTGGGAATGTTTCTCCCTCCACAATTTTTTGGAAGAGTTTGAGAAGGATTGGTGTTAGGTCTTCTCTAAATGTTTGATAGAATTTGCCTGTGAAGCCATCTGGTCCTGGACTTTTGTTTGTTGGAAGATTTTTAATTACAGTTTCAATTTCATTACTTGTGGTGGGTCTGTTTATATTTTCTAATTCTCCCTGGTTCAGTCTTGGAAAATTGTACCTTCTTTCTTTTTATAATTCTTTTATTTTTGTTTTATCTTATATTTTGACAGTTTCAATGTGCATTTTATAAAACATTGGCTATATTCCACATATTGTATAATATATCCTTGTAGATTATTTTATATGTAATAATTTGTACCTCTTAATCCCCTACCCCTATATTGCCCGTCCTCCCTTCCCTGTCCCAGTGGTAACCACTAGGTTGTTCTCTGTATCTGTGAGTCTGCTTCTTTTTTTGTTATATTCACTTGTTTGCTGTATTTTCTAGATTCCACATATAAGTGATCATACATTATTTGTCTTTCTTTTTCTGACACATTTCACTTAGTGTAATACTCTCCATGGCTATCTCTGTTGCTGCAAATTTCATTCTGTTTATGGCTTAGTGGTATTCCATTATTTATAAAAATCTCACATCTTTAAAAAAGAACCGAGACACACCTTACACCTTTCACAAAAATTAAGTCAAAATAGGTCATAGACTTAAATATAAGACACAAAACTATAAAACTTCTAGAGGGAAACATAGGAGAAAATCTAGATAACTTTGCATTTGATAAGGAGTTAAATTTTTTTATCATGATAAAATGTAAATAACATAAGAATGATCATTTAAGCCATTTTTAAGTGTACAGTTCTGTGCCATTAAGCACATTCATATTGTTCTGTAACTATCACTACCACACATCTCCAGAACTTTTTCATCTTCCCAAACTGAAACTGTGTACCCAAATAAACAGTAACTCTCCATTACTCCCTACCCCCAGCCTCTGACATCATTATCGTACTTTGTCTCTATGAATTTGCCTGTTACAGATATTTCATATAATTGGAATAATATAATATATTTCCTTCTGGTTTATTTCACTTAGCATTCTATCTTGAGGCTTTATCCCTGTTGTAACATATGTCAGAAGTTCCTTCCTATTTAAGGCTGAATAATATTCCTTTGCATGTACAAACCACATTTTGCTTATCCATTCATCTGTTGATGGGCACTTACATTGCTTCTACCTTCTGGTTGTTGTGATTAATGCTGCAGTGAACATGGGTGCAAAAGTATCTGTTTGAGTCTCTGCTTTCAGTTCTTTTGGGTGTATACCCAGAGTGGAGTGGTTGGATCATATGCTGATTTTATGTTTAGTTTTTGAGGAACCACCAAATTGTTTTCCACAGCAGCCATACCACTTCACATCACACTAGCAACGCAAAAGATCCCAATTTCTCCACATCCTTACTAACACTTGCTATTTACCTTTTCTTTTCTTTTCCTTCATTTTTGTTTATCACAGCCATCCTAATGGATACGAAGTTGTGTCTCCTTGTGGTTTTTATTTGCATTTCCCTAATGACTAAGATATTAAGTATCTTCTTATGTGCTTATTGGTCATTTGCATATCTTCAGATAAATGTTTATTGAAATATCTTGCCCATTTTAAAATCAGTTTTGTGTGTGTATGTGTGTCGGTGTTGTTGTTGTTCCTGAGTTGTGGTAGTTTTTTGTATAATCTAGATATTAATCCCTGATTTGGAAATATATTCTTCTCCTCCATGGATTGCCTTTCACTCTGTTATTAGTGTCCTTTGATGTACAAAGGGTTTTAATTTTTTTTAAAGATTTATTTATTTTATTTATTTTTGGCTGTGTAGGGTCTTAGTTGCGGCACGCGGGCTCTTTGTTGTGGTGCACGGGCTTCTCTCTAGTTGTGGTGTGTGGGTTTTCTCTTCTCTAGTTGTGGCATGCAGGCTCCAGGGCACGTGGGCTCTGTAGGTTGTGGCACGCAGGCTCTCTAGTTGAGGTGCGTGAGCTCAGTAGTAGTTGTGGCCCGTGGGCTTGGTTGCTCTGCGGCATGTGGGATCTTAGTTCCCTGACCAGGGATTGAACCCATGTCCCCTGCATTGTAAGGTGGATTCTTTACCACTGGACCACTAGGGAAGTCCCCAAAGGGTTTTAATTTTGATGAAGTCCATTTATCTTTTCTTTTATTGACTTTACTTTTAGTATCATATTCCAAATATTTTTTAAAAATCCAGTGTCCTGAAGCTTTTCCTCTTTGTTTTTTTCTAAGAGTTTTATAGTTTAATCTCTTATATTTAGGTTTTTGATCCATTTTGAATAATTTTTGTATATGGTATAAGATAAGGGCCCAACTTTATTCTTTTTTTCTTTTACTTTTTAAAAAAAATAGATCTTTATTGGAGTATAATTGCTTCACAATACTGTGTTAGTTTATGTTGCACAACAAAACGAATTAGCCATATGCATGCACATGTCACCATATCCCCTCTTGAGCCTCCCTCCCGTCCTCCCTATCCCACCCCTGTAGGTCATCGCGAAGCACTGAGCTGATCTCCCTGTGCTACACTGCTGCTTCCCACCAGCCAACTATTTTACATTCAGTAGTGTATATATGTCGATGCTACTCTCACTTCGTCCCAGCTTCGCCCTCCCACCCCATGTCCTCAAGTCCATTCTCTATGTCTACCTCTGTATTCCTGCCCTGCAACTAGGTTCATCAGTACCATTTTTTTTTTTTTAGATACCATATATGCATTAGCATACAGTATTTGTTTTTCTCTTTCTGACTTACTTCACCCTGTATGACAGACTCTAGGTCCATCCACCTCACTACAAATAACTCAATTTTGTTTCCTTTTATGGCCGAGTAATAGTCCATTGTATATATGTGCCAATCTTCTTTATCCATTCATCTGTTGATGGACACTTAGGTTGGTTCCATGTCCTGGCTATTGTAAATCGTGCTGCAATGAACACTGGGGTACATGTCTCTTTTTGTATTTTTTTTTTTTTTTGGCGGTACTCGGGTCTCTCACTGCTGTGGCCTCTCCCGTGTGGAGCACAGGCTCTGGACGTGCAGGCTCAGCAGCCATGGCTCATGGGCCCAGCTGCTCCGTGGCATGTGGGATCTTCCCGGACTAGGTCACAAACCTGTGTCCCCTGCATTGGCAGGCGGACTCTCAACCACTGCACCACCAGGGAAGCCCACATGTCTCTTTTTGAATTATGGTTTTCTGATGGTATATGCCCAGTAGTGGGATTGCTGGGTCACATGGTAGTTCTATATTTAGTTTTTTAAGGAACCTCCATACTGTTCTCCGTAGTGGCTGTATCAATTTACATTCCCACCAGCAGTGCAAGAGGGGTCCCTTTTCACCACACCCTTTCCAGCATTTATTGTTTCTAGATTTTTTGATAATGGCCATTCTGACTGGTGTGAGGTGATACCTCATTGTAGTTTTGATTTGCATTTCTCAAACAATTAGTGATGGTGAGCATCTTTCCACGTGCCTCTTGGCCATCTGTATGTCTTCCTTGGTAAAATGTCTATTTAGGTCTTCTGCCCATTTTTTAATTGGATTGTTTTTTTGATATTGAGCTCCATGAGCAGTTTGTATATTTTGGAGATTAATCCTTTGTCTGTTTCATTTGCAAATGTTTTCCCCATTCAGAGAATTGTCTTGTTTATGGTTTCTTTTGCTGTGCAAAAGCTTTTAAGTTTAATTATGTCCCATTTGTTTATTTTTGTTTTGATTTCTGTTACTCTAGGAGGTGGCTCAAAATAGATCTTGCTGTGGTTTATGTCAAAGTGTGTTTTTCCTATGTTTTCCTCTAAGAGTTTTATACTGTCCGGTCTTACATTTAGGTCTTTAATCCATTTAGAGTTTACTTTTGTGTATGGTGTTAGGTAGTGTTCTAATTTCATTCTTTTACATGTAGCTGTCCAGTTTTCCCAGCACCACTTATTGAAGAGGCTGTCTTTTCTCCATTGTATGTTCTTGCCTCATTTGTCATAAATTAAGTGCTCGTATGTGCATGGGTTCATCTCTGGGCATTCTCTCCTCTACCATTGATCTGTATTTCTGTTTTTGTGCCAGTACCATACTGTCTTGATTACTGTAGCTTTGTGGTATAGTTTGCAGTCAGGGAGCCTGATTCCTCCAACTCCATTTTTCTTTCTCAAGATTGCTTTGGCTATTCGGGGTCTTTTGTGTTTCCATATGAATTGTAAAATTTTTTGTTCTAATTCTGTGAAGAATGCCATTGGTAGTTTGATAGGGATTGCACTGAATCTATAGATTGCTTTGGGTAGTGTAGTCATTTTCACAATATTGATTCTTCCAATCCAAGAACATGGTATATTTCTCCATCTGTTTATGTCATCTTTGATATCTTTCATCAGTGTTTTATAGTTTTCTGAGTACAAGTTTTTTGCCTCCATAGGCAGGTTTATTCCTAGGTATTTTATTCTTTTTGTTGCAGTGGTAAATGGGAAAGTTTCCTTAATTTCTCTTTCTGATTTTTCATTGTTGGTGTATAGGAATGCCAGAGATTTCTGTGCATTAATTTTGTATCCTGTAACCTTACCAAATTCATTGATTACTTCTAGTAGTTTTCTAATGTCAGCTTTAGTATTTTCTATGTGTAGTATCATGTTATTGGCAAATATTAACAGTTTTACTTATTTTTTTCCAATTTGTATTCCTTTTATTTCTTTTTCTTCTCTGAATGCCGTGGCTAGGACTTCCAAAACTATGTTGAATGAGAGTGGTGAGAGTGGATATCCTTGTCTTGTTCCTGATCTTAGTGGAAATGCTTTCAGTTTTTCACCATTGATTATGATGCTTGCTGTGGGTTTGTCATATATGGCCTTTATTATGTTGAGGTAGGTTCCCTCTATGCCCATTTTCTGGAGGGTTTTTGTCATAAATGGGTGTTCAATTTTGTCAAAAGCTTTTTCTGCATCTATTGAGATGATCATATGGTTTCTATTCTTCAATTTGTTAATATGGTGTATCACATTGATTGATTTGCGTATATTGAAGAATCCTTGCATCCCTGGGATAAATCCCACTTGATCATGATGTACGATCCTTTTAATGTGTTGTTGCATTCTGTTTGCTAGTATTTTGTTCAGGATTTTTGCATCTATGTTCATCAATGATATCGGTCTGTAAGTTTCTTTTTTGTGATATCTTTGTCTGGTTTTGGTATCAGGGTGATCGTGGCTTTGTAGAATGAATTTGGGAGTGTTTCTCTGTCTGCAATTTTTTGGAAGAATTTGAGAAGGATCAGTGTTAGTTCTTCTCTAAATGTTTGATGGAATTTGCCTGTGAAGTCATCTGATCCTGGACTTTTGTTTGTTGGCAGATTTTTAGAGTTTCAATTTCATTACTTGTGAGCTGTTTTATATTTTCTAATAATTCCTGGTTTAGTCTTGGAAAATTGTACCTTTCCAAGAATTTGTCCATTTCTTCACGGTTGTCCATTTCATTGGCATATAGTTGTTTGTAGTAGTCTTTTGTAATCCTTTGTATTTCTGCAGTTGTGATTTCTCCTATTTCATTTCTAATTTTATTGATTTGTGTCCTCTCCCATTTTTTCTTGATGAGTCTGGGTAAGGGTTTATCAATTTTGTTTATCTTCTCAAAGAACGAGCTCTTAGTTTTATTGATCTTTGTTATTATTTTCTTCATTTCTATTTCATTTATTTCTGCTCTGATCTTTGATTTCTTTCCTTCCCCTGACTTTGGGTTTTCTTTGTTCTCCTTTGTCAACTTCTTTTAAGTGTAGGGTTCGATTCTTTATTTGAGTTTTTTCTTTTTTCTTGAGGTGAGATTGAATTGCTAAAAAATTCCCTCTTAGAACTGCTTTTGCTGTGTCCCATAGGTTCTAGGACATCGTGTTTTCATTGTCATTTGTTTCTATGTATTTTTTAATTTCTTCTTTGATTTCTACAGTGATCTGTTGGTTATTTAGTAGTGCACTGTTTAGCCTCCATATATGTGTGTTTTGTGAAGTTTTTTTCCTGTAATGGATTTCTAATCTCATAGTGTTGTGGTCAGAAAAGATGTTTGATATGACTTTAATTTTCTTTAATTTTTTGAGGCTTGATTTGTGACCCAAGATGTGATCTATCCTGGAGAATGTTCCATATGCACTCGAGAAGAAAGTGTAATCTGCCACTTTTGGGTGGAATGTTCTATAAATATCAGTCAGATCTATCTGGTCTATTGTGTCATTTAAAGCTTGTGTTTCCTTATTTATTTTCTGTTTGGATGATCTGTCCATTGTTGTATGTGGGGTGTTAAAATCCCCTGCTGTTAATGTGTTACTGTCGATTTCTCCATTCATGGTTGTTAGCATTTGCCTTATGTATTGAGGTGCTCATATGTTGGGTGCAAAAACATTTATAATTGTTATATCTTCGTCTTGGATTGATCCCTTGATGATGATGTAGTGTCCCTCCTTATCTTTTGTAACAGTCTTTCTTTTAAAGTCTATTTTATCTGATATGAGTATTGCTACTCCAGGTTTCTTTTGATTTCCATTTGCATGGAATATCTTTTTCTGTCCATTCACTTTCAGTCTGTATGTGTCCCTAGGTCTGAAGTGGGTCTCTTGTAGGCAGCATATATATGGGTCTTGTTTTTGTATCCATTCAGCCAGTCTGTGTCTTTTGGTTGGGACATTTAATCCATTTACCTTCAAGGTTATTATCAATATGAATGTTCCTATTACCATTTTCTTAATTGTTTTGGTTTTTTGTTTAGTGTGTGTGGTATGCGGGCCTCCCACCGCTGCAGCCCCCACCCCCGCTGTGGAGCACAGGCTACCTGGACGTGCAGGCCCAGTGGCCATGGCCTATGGGCCCAGCTGCTCCACGGCATGTGGGACCCTCCCGGACTGGGGCACAAAACTGTGCCTCTCGCATTGGCAGGCGGACTCCCAATGACTGCACCACCAGGGAAGCCCTTGGGTTTGTTTTTGTGGGTCTTTTTCTTCTCTTGTGTTTCCTGCTTAGAGAAGTTTCTTTAGTATTTGTTGTAAAGCTGGTTTGGTGGTGCTGAATTTTCTTAGCTTTTGCTTGTCTGAAAAGCTTTTGACTTCCATTGAATCTGAATGAGATCCTTGCTGGGTAGAGTAATCTTCGTTGTAGGTTTTTCTCTTTCATCACTTTAAATATATCCTGCCCCTCCCTTCTGGCCTGCCGAGTTTCTGCTGAAAAATCAGCTGATAACCTTATGGGGATTCCTTTGTATGCTATTTTTTGTTTTTCCCTTGCTGCCTTAATATTTTTTCTTTGAATTTAATTTTTGTTAGTTTGATTAATATGTGTCTTGGTGTGTTTTTCCTAGGGTTTATCCTGTATGGGACTCTCTGTGCTTCCTGGATTTGGGTGACTATTTCCTTTCCCATGTTAGGGAAGTTTTCCACTACAATCTTTTCAAATATTTTCTCAGACCCTTTTTTTTCTCTGCTTCTTCTGGGACCCCTATAATTCAAATGTTGGTGCATTTAATGTTGTCCCAGAGGTCTCTGAGACTGTCATCAGTTATTTTCATTCTTTTTTCTTTATTCTGTTCCTCAGCAGTTATTTCCACCATTTTGGCTTCCAGCTCACTTATTCATTCTTTTGCCTCAGTTTTTCTGTTACTTATTCCTTCTAGTGTATTTTTCATTCCAGTTATTGTGTTGTTTATCTCTGTTTGTTTGTTCTTTAGTTCTTCTATATCTCTGTTAAACATTTCTTGTGTTTTCTCAATTCGTGCCTCCATTCTATCCGAGCTTCTGGATCATCTTTACTGTCATTACTCTGAATTCTTTTTCAGGTAGATTGCTTATTTCCTCTTCATTTATTTGGGCTTGTAGGTGTTTAGCTTGCTCCTTCATCTGTGACATACTGTTTTGCCATCTCTCTCTCTCTCTCTCTCTTTTTTTTTTTAAGAGTGGGATTATGTTCCTGTCTTACTGGTTGTTTGGCCTGAGGCTTCCCACATGGCAGTTTGTAGGCTATTGAGTAGAGCTGGGTCTTGGTCCTGAGATGAGGAACTCCGTGTGACCTCACTCCAATGAATATTCCCTGGTGTCTGAAGTTCTCTGTTAGTCCAGTGGTTTGGACTTGGAGCTCCCACGGCAGGAGCTTTGGCCTGACCCCGGGCTCATGAGCCAAGATCCCACAAGCTGCATGGGGCGGCAAAAATAAAACACAAAATACAAAAAACAATAAGAAAGTAAAAAATAAAATTAGACTAGAAAAATAACAGATATGCTAGAAAGAATATAAAAATATAGATGAATCAACAACTGGAAACTACATCAGTACCACAATAGTAAAAAAAGAGGAGGAGGGAAAAGAAAAAGAAAAAAGGGAGAAAAGACCTTGGCTGTTTAGGGTGGAGTCTAAGCAGGGCAGGGTTTGGGTGGTGGGCGGGGCCAATGCTCAGGACCCACAGGGTTGGAAAAGGCCCTGGGGACTGTGGGGTGTTGGGGCTTAGGCTCAAGGAACGGAAGGGCCCCGGACGTGGCCCCCACCCCTGGTCTCAGAGGGCAGGGGACCTCACCTGGGAGGCCAGTAGGCTTTCTGGGCTTGAGTGGGTGGGGCTAACACCCTCCTCTCCTCTCCTGCTCCTCCTGGAGGGCCCCTCCCGCCTGCCTCTCCTTATATTCTGGGCCTCCCTCCTATGTCCCCAAGGACCCTCACAGCCTGGAGGGGGGTTTGGAGGGCAGGGGATTGGCCTGGGAGCTCATCAGTCTCCCCGGGTCCGAGTAGGCAGGGCAAATGACCTCCACTCTTGTCCTGCTCCTCCCGGAGGGCCACTTCCACCTGCCTCTCCTGATCTCCCCGGCCTCAGGGGTGCCGTTCCTTTCTGGCCTCCACTTCTCCTTCCCTCTCAGCCCCCCTATGTCCTACCGGTTCACTTTGGGATTCCTCCCATCTCCTTGGGTGTTGGAGTCCCCCACCAGCGGCTGACAGGTGCCCTAGTTGTGGGGAGATGCCAACTCTGTGTCTTCTCACACTGCCATCTTCCCATCTTTATTCTTTTATATGTGGACATCCAGTTTTCCCAACACCACTTCTGGAAAAGACTGTCATTTCCTCATTGAATGATCTTGGCACCTCTGTCAAAAATTATTTCACAGTATGCATGAGGGTGTATTTCTGGGCTCTCTATTCCTTTCTATTTGTCTATATGGCTGTCTTTATGCCAGTACCACAGTGTTTTGATTATGGTAACTTTGTAATATGTTTGGAAATCAGGCCTCCAACTTTGTTATTTTTTTTCAAGATTATTTTGGCTATTCAAGGTCCTGTGAGATTTCATATGAATTTTAGGATGGCATTTCTAATTCTGTAAAAAATGTCCTTGGGATTTAGACAGTGATTATATTGAATCTGTAGGTTGATTTGGGTGCTATTGACATCTTAACAATATTGTCTCCAACCCATGAACATTGGATGTGCTTTATTTACATACATCTTTAATTCCTTTCAGTAATGTTTTGTCATTTTCATTGTACAAGTCTTCACCTCCTTGGTTAATTCCTAAATATTTTATTCTTTTTGATGCTGTTGTAAATGGAATTGTCTTTTTTATTTCCTCTTTGGATAATTGATTGTTAGTGTTTAGAAATGCAACTGATTTTTGTGTATTGACTTTGTATCCTGCTACTTTGCTGAATTCATTTATCAGTTCTAACAGGTTTTTGGTAGAATCTTTAGGATTTTATGCATATAAGATCTTAGTGTTTGCAAACAGAGATAATTTTCTTTCTTTCCAGTTTAAATGCCTTTTATTTTTTTCTTTGCCTAATTTCTCTGACTAGAGCTTCTTGTACTTGGTTGAACAGAAGTGGTGAAAGTGGGCATACTTGCCTTGTTCCTCATCTTAAAGAAATGCTTTCAGTTTTCATCATTGAGTGTGACATTTGCTGGGGGTTTTCCATATATGGCTTGTACTATGTTAAGGTAGTTTCCTTTGAAAGTCTTTGTCTAGTAACTGATGCATGTGTTTCTTCAGAGTGGCTTCTGGAGATTTATTTTCTTTCTTTAAATGAGTATTTCCTCGTTTCTTTGTATACCTTGTGATCACTGAAAATTTGGCATTTGAAAAAATAGTTGCATCTCCAATATTTGTAGACCAATATGGAAGACCTTTGCTACTTTATGGGCCCTTGAGGTTTTTTTCTTTTTTGAATTTAGAGAAACATTGTGTTTAATGGTAAAGCTTCGCACAGTCCAGCAGCAGGCATGGCCTGGAGTCCAAGCAGCAGGGGTGGGTAGGAGACCTCCATGGAGCCTCACATGGCGAAATTGATGAGGAAGACGACCATCAGATAGAAGAGCCACATAGCCTCAGATAGGGCAAAGCCCAGAATGGCATAGGAGAAGAGCTGCTGCTTCAGAGATGGGTTCTTGGCATAGCCAGTGATCAAGCTGCCAAACGCTCTTCCAGTACCGGCCCCTGAACCAAGCACACCAACTGTGGTGGCCACTGTGTCAGTGTCCTGGGAGACCACACTGGTCTGGAACTCCCGCCCGGCCACCTGAAGTGGGACACTGCTGTAGGAAGGCTGTTCACATGGGATCTCTGGCCTCCTCAGGAAGGAGGCAGACCCAGGCCTGATCAGGCCCCTGGTACAAGAGTGGATCAGAGCAGGAGGAATGAGTAGTGCCCCGCTGGTCTGCTTTTTTTCTGTCTCCCGGCTTTAGCTCTAGGACTCTGGGCCCTTGAGTTTTGTGGTCGTCCCTGGGTAGAGGCTGAAGATATTATCAGATGTTTTCTATGCATGTGTTCTGTCTGGGCTTGTGTGTGTGCTTTTTAAAAATTTCTTCTGTATACACAGCTGATTTCAAATGTCTTAATTTTGCAAAGAGCCTCACTCCAACTTCTTCTCAGAGCCTTAGATGCTCTGTTTATTTTTCTATTATTTTTGAGAAATTTTATTACTTGTAACGCCTTTCCCCCAAGCACCTGCATGTGTGCAGTTCCTCTGCGGTTGTCACATATCATGGCGCCCACTACTGTCTTCTGTGGCCTCTGCCAGTCTGAAATCCAAATTATGCCGCCATTCCCTTTTTGAGCTCCAAGTCAGGTGAGATAGAAGCCAATCTCTGGGTCAGCCTACAGATCAAAATGTTGCCAACAAGTTATTCTCTGCTCCTTCTGTCCTGAGGAATGGAACTGGGGATCAGGCCACTTCATTCTGATCACACTGTGCTATACTGGGTGGGATAAGGGTGAGTAGAAGTGCTGTGAAATTTCCTACCATTCTGAATGTGATTTTTTTCTTGATGGGGCATTTGCTTGGTTGCTGTAGATCTTTGACTGGTTTCCAGAGCTCCTGTAAAGTTATTTTAGCCCGTCTGTAGTGTTTTGTTGAATGTTCCCCCTCAGGAGAAATGGCCTGGAGCTTCACCATCCACCATCACTCCTGGTGAAGAGGTTTTAGATACAACACAAAAAGCAGTCCATGGAAGAAAAAATTGATAAGTTAGACCTTCTTAAAATGAAAAGCTTCTTCTCTGAGAAAGACACTGTTAAGAGAATTGAGAGACAAGCCAGAGCTCCGGAGAAAATACTTATAAAACACATATCTGATAAAGGACAGGTATCCGAATTATATAAAGAATCCTTAACAATAAGAAAACAAACAACCCAGTTTAAAAATGGGCAAAATATCTGCTCCGACACCTCACCAAAGAATATGTCAAAGAATCACAAGAAAAGATGTTCATTATCATTCGTCATTAGGGAATTGCAAATTAAAACAACACTGAGATACTGCTAACAACTATTAGAATAGATAAAAGTCACAGAACTGACAATATCAATTGCTGGCAAGGGTGCAGAGGAGAAGGAACCCTTGTTCACTGCTGTGGGAGTGCAAAATGGTGCAGGCAGTTTGGAGACAATTCGGCAACTTCTCGCCACGCAAGCCGGCAAATTGTGCTCCTAGGTATTTACCCAAGTGCCTTGAAAATCTATGTGCACAAAAATCTGTACATAAAGGTTTATAGCAGCTTTATTCCTAATCAACCCAAACTGGAAGCAGTCAAGGTGTCCTTCGACAGGTGAAAGTATAAACAAACTTTGGTCTGTCTGAACGATGGAACATTACTCAGGAATAAAAAGAAATGAGCTCTCAGGCCATGAAAAGACATAGTTTACTCCTAAGTGCATGTTCCTAACCAAAAGAAACCAGTGTGAAAAGGCTACGTACTGTATTATTTGCATCATGCGATATCCTGGAAAAGGCAAAACTATAGTTAAAAGATCAGTGGTTTGCAGGTGTTTGGGGGGAAGGTGGGAGGGTTGAATAAATGAAGCACAGAGGGTTTTTTTAGGGTGGTGAAAATATTCTGTATGACACTGTAATTGTGGATATGTGACACTATGCATTTGTCAGAACCTATAGAACGTTGCAGCACAAAGAATGAACCTTACTGAAATAGATAGCTAGTGGGAAGCAGCTGCATAGCACAGGGAGATCAGTTTGGTGCTTTGTGACCACCTAGAGGGGTGGATAGGGAGGGTGGGAGGGAGACGCAAGAGGGATACGTAGAGCTGATTCACTTTGTTATACAGCAGCAACTAACACAACAGTGTAAAGCAATTATACTCCAATAAAGATGTTAAAAAATATTAGGAGAAAAAAAGAAGAAGCTTACTGTACAAAAATTAAAAAAAAATCATTTAGGAAGATCCCAGGATGGAATGAAAAATATGACAAAGCAATCTAGCTTATTACAGATGCATGAAACAACCTCATTGAAGGAGACAGGGGAAAAGTTGCTGACCTAAATACCTTTGGAAACGAGTGTAGTCTGTACGACCAAAAGCAAAAGAAACTGCATATCAGCGCTCTACTCTAGTTGATAAAGTTGTTTCCCATATGAGTTCAGGTTAGCAATTCTGATACTGTACACTGGAGTTGAATAATGGATAGCAGATGGTGGGGTCCAGTTTTCTCGTTGTTGGAGTGGGAGTTTACACATACACAAAGGGAGGAAGCTACGATGTTCCATATCATAATTAATTAGAGACATTAGTATGACTCTTGTTTAGCTTAACATAGATAGTTAAATATAGAAATAATTATAGATATATATATATATACAGGAGTTAGTATGCACATGTATATATTTTTGCCTTGTCAGCTGAGAGGGCCTAGAAGCAATGATCCTCTGGTAGCAACAAGCGTACCTCGCACTCAGATCCTGGTTTCCAATGCCATTCTCCAATAAAAGGAACTGGGGTCCTTGGAGAAATCACTGATTAGGGCAGAAAATATATAAGATCAGACTGTAGACTATTGTAGTGCCAGAAAATAAGGAAGTGCTCAGACGACCCCTGCCAAAAAAACCCACGCTGATGGGAGTGTGCAACAGGGCACAGAACCAATGGAAAGAGTTCCCAGTGGCCAAAGCTGAAACATTTCTGCACAATAAAATAAAGTAATACTGGATTATAACCCAAAGCATAAAGTAAAATTCCATGAGTATATACTGATACAAATAAATAATTGACTAAATAAATGAATAAATAAATAAATGGAAGAGAAGAGACAGAACTCCCAGGCAGAAGAATTCCAAATAATTTGTGTAGATATTCCGTCCTCAAGGAGGTAGAGCACAACTCCCACTTCTTAAGTCTGAGCTGTAGATAGTGACTTCATTCCAAAGACTGCAGCATGAAAACGAGGAATAGAAGAGTACAGATGGTTCCTGACATACAACGGTTTGACTTACGATTTTTCTACTTTATGATGGTGCAAAAATGATACATATTCAGTAGAAACTGTACTTTGAATTTTGATGTTTTCCTGGCTAGCAGTATTTGGTACAATACTCCTTCATGATGCTGGGCCGTGGCAGCGAGCCTCAGCTCCCAGTCAGCTGTGTGATCACAAGGGTAGAAAACACAGACACTTAGAATCATTCTGTGTCCAGACAACTACCCTGGTTTTCATTTTCAGTACAGTATTCAATAAATTACATATCTCATTCAACACTTTATTGTAAAATAGGCTTTGTGTTAGGTGATTTTGCCCAACTGTACGCTAATGTAAGTTTTCTGAGTGTGTTTAATATAGGTTAGGCTAAGCTACGATGTTCGGTAGGTGAGGTGCGTCAAATGTATTTTCGACATGATATGTTCAGCTTATGATCTGTTTATCAGGATGTTACCCCATCATAAGTCGAGGAAGATCTGTAACTTTTATAGTGGAGAAACCTGACAGACACTGCCTCGACCAGGATGACGGCCAAGATCAACAGTGATAAGGGATGTTAATAGTATATACACTTCATATAACGTAATGAAAATGGCAGTATACCTCTGTAGTGTTCCTCCCAAGAACACATAACCCCAGTCTAATCATGAGAAAAACATCTGAAGAATCCAAATTGAGGGACATTCTATAAAATGCCTGACCAGTATTCACAAAATTGTCAAGGTCATAAAAAACAAGGAAAGTCAGGGAACGTGTCACAGCCAAGAGAAACCTAAGGACACGTGATGACTACATGTAATATGGAATCCTGGATGGCATCCTGGAACAGATAAAGGACGCTGGGTAAAATCTAAGGAAATAAGAATGAAATATGGACTTTAGTTAATAATAATAATGTCTCAATATTGGTTCCTTAATAATAACAATAATTATAATTACCATCCTAATGTAAGATATAAATGATGTAAGATATAAATACTGGGGTGTATGGCAGCTCTCAGTACTATCTTTGCAGTATCTGGAACAGGCACCATTTACTTATAATGTTTTTGGCCTCACCTCATTTGTTTTTCCCCGCCTCCTCTGAGATAGGACGGTCCTGTATTCATGTTGGGCAACCAAGGTGAAGAGAGCAGTAGTGAGTGTGGCAAATGTTCACTGCAGAGCTGGGATTGAAATCCAGTCCAGACCAACTGCACAGTCCCTGTACCCACTGTATATTCCACTTCTCAATGCCCTTCAGCCAAAGACCACCAGGAGCATACTTGTACTTGTACAATTTGAGCATATGCTTTGTTGATGAGGGAGAATACACTCCGTCGTGAACCTTGTTGTGTTCCAGCAATAGTGTGTGAAAAAGAACCTATTACAGGACTTGACCTCTGAGTAGGTCATTGGAGGGTATGTCTATGATTTGGAGGTTTGCTGCAGATTCAGTGCTGTTAGAATGTTGTCAAATTAGGGATGAAAGTGGGGACCTTACTACCAGCCTTACAGAAATAGAAAGGAATATAAGAGAATACTATGAATATCTGTATGTCAACAAATTAGATAACCTAGATGAAATGGATAAATTCATAGAAACACATAAACTACCAAATTGACTCAAGAAGAAATAGACATTCTGAATAGACTTCTAACAAGTAAAGAGATTGAAGACTTCCAATAAAGAAAAGCCCTGGTCCAACTAGCTTCACTGATGATTCTACTAAATATTCAAAGAAAAACGAACACATTCTTTTTTTAAAAATTAATTTATTTTTATTGGAGTATAGTTGCTTTACAATGTTGTGTTTCTACTGTACAGCAAAGTGAATCAGCTATACGTATACATATATCCCTTCTTTTTTGGATTTCCTTTCCATTTAGGTCACCACAGAGCACTGAGTAGAGTTCCCTGTGCTATACAGTATGTTCTCATTAGTAATCTATTTTATACATAGTATCAGTAGTGTATATATGTCAATCGCCATCTCCCAATTCATCCCACCCCACCCTTTGTTCTCTGTGTCTGTGTCTCTATTTCAGCTTTGCAAATAAGATCATCTATACCATTTTTTTAGATTACACCTATATGTGTTAGTATATGATATTTGTTTTTCTCTTTCTGACTTACTTCACTCTGTATGACAGTCTCTAGGTCCATCCACATCTCTACAAATGACCCAATTTTGTTCCTTTTAATGGCTGAGTAATATTCCATTGTATATATGTACCGCATCTTCTTTATCCATTCCTCTGTTGATGGACATTTAGGTTGCTTCAAGTCCTGGCTATTGTAAATAGTGCTACAGTGAACACTGGGGTGCATGTGCCTTTTTTTAAAGTTTTAATTTTTTAATTAAAAAATTATTTATTTTTGGCTGCATTGGGTCTTCGTTGCTGCACATGGGCTTTCTCTAGTTGCGGCGAGTGGGGGCTACTCTTCGTTGTGGTGCATGGGCTTCACATTGCGGTGGCTTCTCTTGTTGCGGGCTCTAGGTGCGTGGGCTTCAGTAGTTGTGGCACGTGGGCTCCGTAGTTGTGGCTCACGGGCTCTAGAGCACAAGCTCAGTAGTTGTGGCGCACGGGCTTAGTTGCTCCAGAGCATGTGGGATTTTCCCGGACCAGGACTCGAACCTGTGTCCCCTGCATTGGCAGGTGGATTCTTAACCACTGCGCCACCAGGGAAGTCCCGTGCATGTGTTGTTGTTGTTGTTGTTGTTGTTGTTTGCGGTACGCGGGCCTGTCACTGTTGTGGCCTCTCCCGTTGTGGAGCACAGGCTCCTGACGCGCAGGCTCAGCGGCCATGGCTCACGGGCCTAGCCGCTCCACGGCATGTGGGATCCTCTCGGACCGTGGCACGAACCCGTGTCCCCTGCATCAGCAGGCGGACTCTCAACCACTGCGCCACCACGGAAGCCCCATGTGTCTTCTTGAATGAAGGTTTTCTCAGGGTATATGCCCAGCAGTGGGATTGCTGGGTCGTATGGTAGCTCTATTTTTAGTTTTTAAAGGAACCTCCGTACTCTTCTCCATAGTGGCGTTATCAATTTACATTCCCACCAACAGTGCAAGAGGGTTCCCTTTTCTCCACACTCTCTGCAGCATTTATTGTTTGTAGACTTTTTTTTTGATGATGGTCATTCTGACTGGTGTGAGATGATACCTCATTGTAGTTTTCATTTGCATTTCTCTAATAATTAGTGATGTTGATCATCTTTTTGTGCCTCTTGGCCATCTGTATGTCTTCTTTGGAGAAATGTCTCTTTAGGTCTTCTGGCCTTTTTTTGATTGGGGTGTTTGTTTTTTTGATATTGAGCTGCATGAACTGTTTGTATATTTTGGAGATTAATCCTGTCAGTTGCTTCGTTTGCAAATATTTTCTCCCATTCTGAGGGTTGTCTTTTTGTCTTGTTTATGGTTTCCTTTGCTGTGCAAAAGCTTTTAGGTTTAATTAGCTCCCATTTGTTAAAAACTAACATTCTTTTAAAACTTTCAAAAAAGAGCAAAGAATACTTAACTCATTCTTTGAGACCACTGTTACCCTGAAACCAAAGCCAAAGACATCACAGGAAAAGAAAACTGTAGACCAATATCCCTTATTAATATAGGTGCAAAAATCCTCAAAACAAACAAAAAACATAGCAAACCAATCCAGCAGTATATTAAAAGGATTATATATCATGACCAAGTGAGATATATTCCAGGGATGCAAGGTTGATTCAACATACAAAATCTATCAGTGTAATACACCACATCAACAGAATAAAGAAAGAAATCCACACGATCATTTTAATAGATGAAAAGCATTTGACAAAAATCCAGCACCTTTCATGATAGAAACATTCAACAAACTATGAGTAGAAAGGAACTTCCTCTGACAAAGAACATCTATGAAAAATCCACAGTTCACATCATACTTAATGGTTTAAGACTGAAACCTGGGACTTCCCTGGTGGTCCAGTGGGTAAGACTCCACGCTCCCAATACAGGGGGCCCAGGTTTGATCCCGCCCCTGCCTGCCACAATGAAGATCCCATGTGCCGCAACTAAGACCCGGCACAGCCTAAATAAATACTGAAAACTTTCCTCCTAATATCAGTATCAAGACAATGATGTATAGTCTTGCCACTTTTTTTTTTTTAAATATGAATTTTATTTCATCAATTTCCCCTTTTTTTTTTTTTTTTTTTTTTTTTGCAGTACGCGGGCCTCTCACTGTTGTGGCCTCTCCCGTTGCGGAGCACAGGCTCCAGACACGCAGGCTCAGCGGCCATGGCTCACGGGCCCAGCCGCTCCGCAGCATGTGGGATCCTCCCGGACCGGGGCACGAACCCGTGTCCCCTGCATCGGCAGGCGGACTCTCAACCACTGCGCCACCAGGGAAGCCCAGTCTTGCCACTTTTATTCTACATTGGACAGGACTTACTAGCCAGATAAATTAGGCAAGAAAAAGAAATGAAAGTTTCCGAATTAGAAACACACACACACACACACACACACACACACACACACACACAAATACACACACCTTTGAGAGATAATAAACCAGTTCAGCAAACTTGCAGGATACAGATGAACACACAAAACTTTGTTGTATTTCTACACAATGACAATGAACAAGCCAAAAAGGAAATGAAGAAAATATTGGGTTGGTCAAAAGGTTTGTTTGTTTGTTTCTGTAAGATGCCTGTAGTAGCACTTAGTTGTCTTTAACTTCATTCGAAACAATTTTGTTAGATTGTATGTGACAGCTGTCATATCAATGTGCATTTAAAGCAAGACATCAAAATTGGTGAATTTTTGTGTAGCTATTTTAATATTGAAGATGGAAGAAAAACAACATTTTCAGCATATTATGCGTTATTATTTCAAGAAAGGTAAAAAGGCAACTGAAACACAAAAAAAGATTTGTGCAGCGTATGGAGAAGATGCTGTGACTGACTGAATGTGTCAAAAGTGGTTTGTGCAGTTTTGTGCTGGAGATTTCTCGCTGGACAATGCTCCACAGTCGGGTAGACCAGCTGAAGTTGATAGCGGATCACATCGAGACATTAATTGAAAACAGTCAACATTATATCACACGGGAGATAGCGGACATGCTCAAAATATCCAAATCAAGCAGTGAAAATCGTTTGCACCAGCTTGGTTATGTTAATCGCTTTGATGTTGGGTTCCACATAAGTTAAGTGAAAGAAACCTTCTTGACCGTATTTCTACATGTGATTCTCTACTTAAATGTAATGAAAATATTCTGTTTTTGAAACAAATTGTGACGGGTGATGAAAAGTGGATACTGTACAATAATGTGGAACGGAAGAGATCGTGGGGCAAGTGAAATGAGCCACCAGCAACCACACCAAAGGCCGGTCTTCATCCAAAGAAAGTGATGTTGAGTATATGGTGAGGTTGGAAGGGACTCTATTATGAGCTCCTTCTGGAAAACCACCACTCCCATTAGACCAACTGAAAGCAGCACTCGATGCAAAGGGTCCAGAATTAGTCAACAGAAAATGCATAATCTTCCATCAGGATAACGCAAGACCACATGTTTCTTTGATGACCAGGCAAAAACTGTTGCAGCTCGTCTGGGAAGTTCTGATTCTTCCGCCATATTCACCAGACATTGCACCTTTGTATTTCCATTTATTTCGGTCTTTACAGAATTCTCTTAATGGAAAAAATTTCAGTTCCCTGGAAGACTGTAAAAGTTCCCTGGAAGAGTTCTTTGCTCAAAAAGATAAAAAGTTTTGGGAAGATGGAATTATGAAGTTGCCTGAAAAATGGTAGAAGGTAGTAGAACAAAAGGGTGAATACGTTGTTCAATAAAGTTCTTGGTGAAATGAAAAATATGTCTTTTATTTTTACTTAAAAACCGAAGGCACTTTTTGGCCCACCCAAAATTATCCTGTGCATATAACCCGAATGTGTCTGAAATTACTGTACCCAGTATAACTATCTGTGTTAATTATGACTTACAACAGTAATCAACTTGTCCTTTTTTCTTTAGACATGAGACTTCTAGACAGAAGTATAAAAACTGTCAAATATCTTATGAGTACTCATATTACTTTAAAATTTTGAGATGGCAAAAATATATTATCATCCAAAATCATTTGCATATTTTGTTACTCAACTGATATTTTAAGAAATAAGGGTAAATTAAAATTCTTTTTGTACCAGTTTTTTCTTTTCAAAAATTGTAACAAATATTTAAAGATTAATTTAGGTCTAAGGTTTTAAAGTTAACAATCTGGACATTAAAATTTTGTTAACATATTGTCTTCATGAATTGTAGTAATGTAATATAAATACTATTTATAAAGGTATAAAAATTTATAATATATTTATATTTTTATATACATTGTATTTAAATAAAATAATGGATATCTTTTAAAGCTATATATATAGCTTTTAAATTCAACCTTGGCCTAGTACAAAGCAAACTCTTGGGCTAACCAGTTTTTCACTAGAAATTGTTAGGCTGAATCCCGTCAAAGCTTCAGGTTTGGTTGGTGAGTATGTTGCCTCTCAAATACCTGCCCTAAGAGTTATCTGGAAAACCCAGGTAACAGCAGAAACCTGTTTGTATTTTTTTTCCCTTTTCCAGGTGTATGGTGTTTCTCAAGCCTGCAGATGAGGGTCCTGTGGGTGAAAGCAGGAAGGCGTTTGGGAGTTTCAGGTGATTCTTCCAAAGGAGCGAGTTTAGGATCTCTGAGATCATCTGACTGAGGTAAAGTCTGCCAACAAAATCTTTTAGTTTGTAAATGAGGGTTTATATGAAGCTCAGCTGTTCAGTGGCTTTGTCACCTTATGAACTGCTTTGGTGTACAAAGAAAATCCCAAGCCTTAAATTTATGTCTCGATTTTGCAACTGCACACAGGAGCCCCTGCTAGTGAGACTGTGCAAGGCCCAGGTCTGCCATGAGGCCGACGCGCGGGAGCTCTGAGTGGACAGGAAGCTGGTGTCCCAAGTCTCAGGCAGAGCATAGGCTGGGAAAGCGATGGGGCTGGCTCTGCTGAGCTTTGCTGCAAAGCAGAGAAAAGGTCAGACTTAAAACCTCTCTGTATGATGCTTCAACTAAACCACTCTGAGCTGGACAGGTGGATTTCTTCATCGTGTAACTGACCTCAAACAGAACATTTATGTTTGGCGTCTCTGGTTACCCAGCAAAGACTGGCTTTATAGATTGCAAAAAGGAGGATGAGTAAAGGCAGCTGGAGCAGGCAACACTTTCTGAGAGATTAAACCAAACTGCCCACGGAACTTGCCTGGTATCTGTATGGTCTCTACAGGCACCACTTGCAGAAGCTGTGGGAGTTTTGAAATTGGAAAAAGGGTCAACATGCTTCTTTTAAGATGTGTGAACTTTTTTCTATCAAGGGCACTTTTTTTTTAATATAGATTTATGTATTTTTGGCTGCGTTGGGTCTTTGTTGCTGTGTGCGGGCTTTCTCTAGTTGCGGCGAGTGGGGGGCTACTCTTTGTTGCAGTGCGTGGGCTTCTCATTGCGGTGGCTTCTCTTGTTGTGGAGCACGGGCTCTAGGCGCGTGGGCTTCAGTAGTTGTGGCACGTGGGCTCAGTAGTTGTGGCTCACGGGCTCTAGAGTGCAGGCTCAGTAGTTGTGGCGCACGGGCTTAGCTGCTCCGCGGCATGTGGGATCTTCCTGGACTAGGGCTTGAACCCGTGTCCCCTGCATTGGCAGGTGGATTCTTAACCAGTGCGCCACCAGGGAAGTCCCTATCAAGGGCCTTTAGGGAATACTATGGAAATAATCAGAATTTAATTAGACCACAGTGCTTCTAGCCACGGTAAGTCCAACTCCACAGGATAAGGCAATGACAGAATGACTTACTTTGGTGTGAGAGAATCTAAATACATGCATCTTGTGTGTAAAAAAAAAAAAAAGACACAACAATTCAAGGCTTTTGAAAAAAGCATCATTTATTTCAAAGTACAACACAAAGTTGTATTTTTAAGAAATACACATTCAATCTTGTATCTCAAGACTTGGCTATGTGCATTTCAGTTTATCTTTAAAATAAACTCAGGTATACAAATGTTACATACCTCAAGTACAAACAGCACAGAAAATGTGTATGGTCTCAACCGAATGTTTTTACATTCATTCACTGTTCTTAAAGTTGACTTACATTTCTGTAATCTGCTTTTAAACCGAGACAGCCTTATTTTAAAAAAATACTCTATTTTTCAGCACAAAGTCCTCATACGTTTTTAAAATTAGATCTTGGCGCATAATATTGTGAAATTATTAAAAACCAAACTTGGTAATTTAATAAAATTGTCACATGCCAGGACTTCTGAATCAACTCAAGTTATTTCCTTAGCTGTAATGTCAAATTTGTGTTCATACAGATAAATAAAGAATGGAAGAAGACAAGTGGTGGAAACTTGATAACAGTTAAGGTTTTCAGATGTACAGGTCTTATTAGAGTTTGTGGCTGAGTCCAGACTTTTCTCTAAAAGCACAACAGCAAATCTCATATTATCATAATTGCAAGAAAGATCTGAAAGAAGCGAGTGGTACAAGCCTGCCCTGCTTGAGTCTGTTCTGCAAAGATGAGGGTGGGGATTGGGAAGCTCTAGCGGTAAGAAAGAGCCTTAAAAAGATGTCTCGAAAACGGGCACATCACGATGTAGACGAGGGGCCCCCACTTTTTTTCGTTTTCTTTTTGCCTAATTTCAATTCTCATGAGGGAAGTGCGAATTGGACCAGGGGTCGGAGCTCCTCCTTCCGATGGTGGGGCTCCATATCCGCCACGGGTTGTAGGTCTGGCCCAGGTCGTCGGCGGGGCTGGCGGCGGAGGGTGTGTGAGGAGCGGAGGGGCTTTCGGGGCCCATGAGGCCGATGCTCGGCAGCGCGTTGGCAGGGCTGGTGAAGGGGAGGGTGCTGTGCAGGCTGCTGGACCAGATCGAGCTGCTGAACGGAGTGGAGGACCACAGGCTGCTGGTGCTGCCGAGGATCTGCTGACGAAACACAACACAACGGGGAGCGTCAGGCTCGAGGGAGGCAGGCAGGTGGTAAAGCGGCGACGGTTATGCTAAGGGTGGGCTAGACCGCACGGTTCTTTCACTTTAGTTATTTTAAAACAGATGTTTTATACATGAAGCCACCTCAGAGTCTGGGCGCACGGTTCTGATGTTTTAAAGAAGGGGCGGCAAGCCACAGCGGGGGGGCTGCGTCCAGCCGCCCGCTTCTGCGGCCTCAGCAGTGTGCTCAGGAGCTGGCCCCGCCACCTGTGCACCCAGGGAGGAGCTGGACAGGCTGCACCAGAAATAACGGCCTGCGAAGTCTCAACAGGTACCGACCCTGTTTTTTTTCTTCTTAACATCTTTATTGGAGTATAATTGCTTTACAATGGTGTGTTGGTTTCTGCTGTATAACAAAGTGAATCAGCTATACGTATACATATGTCCCCATATCCCCTCCCTCTTGCGTCTCTCTCCCACCCCTCTAGGTGGTCACAAAGCACCGAGCTGATCTCCCTGCGCTATGCGGCTGCTTCCCACTAGCCATCCATTTTACAGTTGGTAGTGTATATATGTCCCTGCTGCTCTCTCACTTCGTCCCAGCTTCCCCCTACCCCTCCCTGTGACTGACCCCGTTTTAAAGAATGGTTAAGATGACTGTAAAACTGACGACAGAATGATTACAAGTGAAGACAAACTCTGGAATCTATGAAGCTAAAATATCTACCATTAAACCGTGCACATCTAATCAATTTAGTTCTCCTGAGGATGAAGAGGTCATCACAGTGGGGTCATATTTGTCACGATTTGTAAAAGCCGAAACCAGTAATCATTTTCCCTGGTAAGAGCACGATCTCTGCAGAACAATTAGCTGAGAAGCAAACAGATGCTCTAGACAAGCTCCAGCCGAGACACGGCGCTGCTCGGGACCAGGCACGCGCCGAGCTCCGGCACCGTCTGACTCTGGAGGTGGTGGGACCTGAGACGGGCCACCCGCCACCCCGCGGTCTAATTCAGTCGGGAGAGGCTGAAGTGAGAGGATTCACACGTCAACCCCCAGCTGCTCAGCTGTTCCTCCCGTAACTAACTGCTTGACCGTCACGGCTCTGAAGAGTGATGGTCACTTTGGCAGAAATGAAGACACAGCAGCAGAGGTGGTGAAAGCGCTAACCCACGCCTTCCGAGCTGCTGTTTGTCATTTGTATCTGTCAGCACCACCCAAGGGACAGCGACGGCAGTGATGACATGTGAGCGAGCGGGGCCCAAGCCCAGTACTCACTGTGGCCGTGTGGGTCGGGGAACCGGAACTGGCTGGCCAAGAAGGGCTGGGCTCGGTCGCTGGAGAGTCCCAGAGGTATGAGGGGCCACTGCTCAGCTCGTTCCAGCTCCTCTGTGAGGCCTGATTGCACGATCGCGATAACCCGAGCTTGCTGAAAACTTCTGGAGGTGAGGAAGCAAAGGCAAGTCCGTGCTGGATCTGGCCGTGCTCCCCCGGGCAGGTGGGGCATCCCCTCAGGGGTCCGCATCCCACCGCTGCTCACCTGGAGCCATCCCACCCCCTCCATCAGCTCCCACCACATTCGGGGAAAACAGGGTGCGGGGTGCTGTTCTCCAGACCCCAGCATGCCGTCTGAATACCTCACCCACACCTATCACTGGACGGTCAAGTGCAAACATCACGATCACAGCTAATGTGAAATTCACACAGTTGCCCCTAATTCTGGACAGCAAGAAAAATAAAGAGCCCCAGCATGGCCAGGAGTCACATCTCAGACACAGAATCCTTTCTTGCAGCTCTTAAGTCAGTTCTGCGCAACACGAGCCAGCTGGGACCGCAGAGCATCGAGCAGACCACCGCACCTACGGGCTGGCGTGCCGAGCGGACAGAGGCCCCTTCTGAGGGCCTCTCGCTGGGCCTCCTCACACCGGGGCAGCTGTGCCAGACCCCGTCCAGGAGAGCACAGACAGACCCACTTCCCTGAAGGCGGCCCATCTGCTGCCATCTGACTGCACTGACACAGGGAAACGCATCCTTTAAAAATGTCCACTAAACGACCATCGTACTTTCCTCCACACATGAAAGTGGACCTTATCCTCCCTCTGTCCTTGTCCACAGGCTCATTAGTCATGGGTCTAGTGTTAAACACTCACCACCAGTTAGGTTAAAAGAGTTTCCAAAGGCCGAGAACGAATTGAGGGGTGTGAAGTCAGGGCTGCTGGGGTTGCTGACGGGACTCCACAAACCCGAGCTGAACGTTATAAGAGGAAAATGCAACACACAAAAATGTGATGGTTAGTGGAGACAGATCCCTCACGCACGGCTTCACACACAGGAGGCGCTGCTTCAGCTGGGGGCTCGCGTATTACAGGCAGAAGTGGGGACTGGAAACACCTTCCATAACACAAAGGAGGGAGGCACGGAGGAGTTCAGAGCCCAGGCTACCCTGTCGTGAGCTGACGGCCTGGCTCAGCGGAAGTGTCAGGCAGAGAAAAGAGGCGTTTCTTCCTTGTTTCCCTTTTGGTAATGGAAGATTTATTAAAAAATTATTTCAGGGCTTCCCTGGTGGCGCAGTGGTTGAGAGTCCGCCTGCCGATGCAGGGGACACGGGTTCATGCCCCAGTCTGGGAAGATCCCACATGCTGCGGAGCAGCTGCGCCCGTGAGCCATGGCCGCTGAGCCTGCGCGTCCGGAGCCTGTTGCTCCGCGGCGGGAGAGGCCACAGCAGTGAGAGGCCCGCATACCGCAAAAAAAAAAAAAAAAAATTATTTCAAATCTAGGATTAATTTCCTTTTAGTGTCAAGCAGGTAAAACTGGGACTCTACTTACTGACAGTTATAATCTTATTGTCATCGTTATTTATCTGGGAAAATGAACCGAGGCAGTCGCTGCATGCCACCAGGCCACTGCGGTTGCTCTGGGTCAAAGAAATGGCCTGTCCAATAATTTATAATAAACTGCCTAGAATTTGTTCCGTGTCCTTCCTCTCGAGTGCGTTTTTGTTCTTCTACTTCTAATGATCGGATCACATCCTTTTCACAACAACCATGATAACGGAGAAGGATCAGAAGAGACTCAGAAGGCGGAACGCCAGTCTGTCTCCCTCTCCGCTGGGCCGGAACATGTCGCGGCCCCTCCTCCCGTCAGGGAGCCAGGTGGGAGCACGCACTCGCACTAGGGGCTCTGCCCCACCCAACAGAGAGGCTCCTGACCGCCTCCGACAAACACCTGCTTGTCACCTAGGGGCAAACGCCTCGAAACACACATACGATAGAAGATGCTAAACTGGCCTGGGAAACCCTCCTGCCCTGCCCTGGTAAGAAGGGCCAAACGTACCTGTCTGAGCCATCGCTGTCAACGGGAGTGTGTGACACGCCAAGGCTGCTGGAAAAGTCTGTTTTGCTTGAAGAAACCTTAGCAAAGCCGTTCCCACCTGTAACAATGGGCTCCGAGTCAATCAAAGCAGCCAGGTACCTCCACCAGACCCGAGGCCCAGCGGTGCCCGGCCTCCCAGTGCCAAGCCGCTCACCTGGGCTCTTGTCGTACCCGGCCGTGACTGCAGCAAACGTGGGGTTGCCGTTCTGGCCCGGGAGCGAGGCTGCTTTTGTCAGTTTGTGTTTGCTTCCGTTTGAATGCTTCGTTTTAGAGTCGCTTGACGGAAGAAGCAAGGAGAGAACCGCTCAGTCCTTGTAGGCAATGCCCCCCACGGAGGCCCACCGGGCACGTGTCCCAGGGCCTGCGAGGGAGCCTGCGAGGGAGCCGGGGACGGCCCTGGGCTGCCCACAGGGCCTGGCCAGGCCTCAGGAAATGCTCTGTGGCCTGAGGCTGTGTAGCCTGGGGGGACGGGGTGGGAGGGGAAGGAATGTGGGAGAAAGGTAAAATTCCAGGTGCGGGAGAGAGGCGGGGGCCGGGAAAGGAGGCAGCCCCGTCCTGGAGGGAATGCCGGGCAGCTGGATGGAGCGGAGCGTGCGGGCAGGTGAGCAGCCCCCGTGCGAGGGCCCCGGCGGCCAGTGCCCACCAGGCCCGGGGCCTCCCGCCTCTTCCCACACGGGCAGGGCGGCCGTGGGCCGGGCGCCGCCGCGTGTGCGGGAAAAGGCGGCCCCTGCTCGAGTGTCATCAGCATGGGGGTCACTGTCACTGCCTGGAGGAGCCCTCCCTGCTCGGCTCCGACCTCCTCCATGTCCCGCCACAGGTCAGAGGGAACGACCCGCAGACCCACTTCCTTGCCCACAGCGCAGCTGCTGTGGGTCTTCAGTCCTCGCTGACTGTACTCTTGGCTCCTGGCCTAGAGCGTGACCCTGGTGCCCCTCGGGCACGGGTGACGGGTGGGAAGGCGGTGCTGCGGGGAGGGCGCTGAGCCCGCCGGGGGAAGAGGCGAGAAGGGACGGCCGTCTGCGGCACCGAGGATTCCCACCCGCGGGGTGCAGCGCCGGCTGAGCGTGGCACGGGGGGGGGGCTGCGGGCCTACCTGCCGGGGCTGCCGTTGACGATGCTGCTGTAGCTGCCCCGGGACGTGAACGGGCAGGGAGCGGCGGGCGGTGACGGGGAGCTGGGCGGCGGCGAGGTCTGGCGTTGTTTTAGGAAGACGTCTGCGTTGAGGGTTTGCAGAGAGAGTTTATAAAGACTATCGGTAGCTGGAAGTTAAAAACAAAGGGTCTCAATGTGATACTTGGATTTTTACCCTTCAGTTTCGGTTACTTCTGGCGTTCTAGCTGGTGCTATGCAGGACTCAAGTGTTTCTAACAAGAAAAACCTACAGCTGTCAAACGTGTTCTGTTTAAAGAAAAAAAGGGAAGTCATGTCTCTCTCTGCATTCTGGGCCTTTCCCGGAATCACCGTTGTGACCCACCTCCCGGCTGCGTTCTGCAGGCCCTGCTGGAGGGCGCGGTCCTCTCCCTCCCACACCTCAGGCTGGGAAGAGGCCTCTCCACGCCCCTCAGGGACGGGCAGGTGGAGGCTCTGCCAGGACCTGAAAGCCTCTGATCTTCCACACAGGTCCGAACTGCGCAGGTGTGGCCCCAGGAGAACACCCCCAGCTCCTCCAGGATGACCCCCGCACTCCGTGGGCCCACCTGGTGCGGTCCCGGTCCCTGGTTTACAAGGATAGGAACTCCTACTATATTCCTGCTGCCCTTTAAGGCACAGCTGTTTTAAAAATTTAAAACAGAAGAACTTTCAGTGTCACAAAAGAATACTGATTCTGCACTCACCGAATGGAAACACACAACTTGTATCAGAAAAAGGTACCACCTCGCACATCTATGGTGCGCACCGCCAAACAAAGCACCCTTCCCTTCGCAGGCGGAGTTGTCCCATCTCCGGAGCTGCACCCGCCCCGTGACTCTCCCTGCCCCTCCCCCACGGTCCTGGCACCTATCCACCGACCCGTCTCCACCCGCCCCGCTCCCACCCTTGCTTACGTGGAGAACCCCTTCTTCACCTGCTCCGGGGTTTGCTGACCTGATGCCCACACCCTCTCCCTGCAGGATACCCCTCGGGCTTGTGTCGGTGCTGAGGCCGGCACGGCTTGCGTTTACTTCACTGCGCCCCAGACAACCCCATGGAACCGGCTCCCTGGGCACATGGTATTTATTCCCTGCACTGGAGCGCAGCTTCCTCTGTGCAGGAACCACCCCGATCCCAGGGTACAAGCTGAGGACCAGTGTCCAGCTGAAACCTCAGAGGGGACCCAAGGACTCGAAAGCGTCAGCCGGGCCACCGGGACGACCCAGAGGCTTGTTCAACACTTCTTGAATGACCAGGGGTTTTGGATTGTATCTCTCATCTCAGGCAAAAATACAGTACTATAAGGCACCAGAAAGTTTCACAGCAATTACGGGGCTGCAGGTTCTAACCCAGGGAGCATCTCTTTCCAGCATGTATTTACAAAGGTGCGTGTTTAACGCACACCTCACCCGAGTTTCCGAGTTCCTCGCCCTCATTCAACTCACCACCCCCTCTTCTCTAAGCCTCCTTCACCTCAAACCTGGTGCGCAACCCTCATCTTCCCTTTGGCACAAATGGGCCAAACGGAGGCCGTTCTGACACCTCGGTGAGTGTAGACAGATCAGCCCTAAGGGACTGACCCCCAAGCCCTGCCACAGGCCCTCACTGTGCCGCTCTCTGTCATCTTCTGTTCCAGGTCTTACATCTCTAGAGGGCGAGGACCTCCACCCTCTTCTAGGAGACGGTGCTACTTTCACAATTTCCTGCAGGCCTGACCGGAGGAACGAGGTCAAGAGGCTAGTGAGAGAACTAACACAGGTTTATGGAAAAGATGTGGGTAAACTGGGAATAAACTGCATTTTTACAAAAAGCAGTTACAGTGTAAATGTATGAGAAGCTAGTCAGGTAAAGGGCTGCTGAGCTGACGCTTTCAGGAGGCAGTACTTTGGGTGATCCACTGCTCTACGCAGATCCTTCCATCCCCTACACTCTGACTAGCCCTCTGGATCGTCTGCCGATTTCTCTGGTGTAAATACTCCCACCGCGGCGGATTAAGCTGCAACAGTTTAACGACCAGCAGACTGTTGAACAGCAGCTTTTGCTGGCTGCTGCGAGCCGGCTCCGGCAGACTAGACACTGGGTCTCCTTCTAAAGCAATACGTGCCCCGGCCATCCCCACCGCGGTTCTCCGGCCCAGAGCTGGGTGGGCTGTGGGTGCGGAGAGCCCGTGGTCTCCAGGTCACCATACTTACAGCTGCCGGGCTTGTGAACGGGCACGGAATCCCACTCTGGCGGTGGAGAGTCTTTTTCACCTTCTGAGCTACTGGTGTTGCCTAGTTCTTGACTATTTGGGAGGAATTTTGCTAGGGCAGGTGGCCGGTTATCCACTAACTTATTTGTACCTGTACAGAATTCAGAAAAGAAGGCTGTTATGGAGGATAATTCCTTTCTTTCGGGCCAATTTCAAAGAACCCATTCTCCTAATGAGAATGAGAACCCAACCGTAGCCGTCCTATGACTGGTAACTACTGACTGATTACTGCCAACTCACAACTACCAACACAACGAATCATTAGGGCATCTGTATGATGAAAAATGAAAATACCTTTTGTTTTCTGGGAATTTCGTGGTTTGGATCCATTTGTCAATGTAGTTGGAAGAGGAATCTTGGTTGGGAGATTTCGACGTTGTTTACTCTCCAAAGGGGCGGTATATGGTAGCTCTAAAGAACTGAAAGACAATCACAGGTGGAACATTCAAACGCAGCCCTTTGTTTCAGAGCAGAGAGGAGGAGTCACTGATCCCTCTACAATTTCAACACCTTCTTTTACTCATCTGGCCTCCTGAGGCATTATCAACCCACAGTCCCGAGGGCTGGCCGCGTTCCAAGCACCTCCAGTACTGTTCAGGAGACTCGCACTTGCAGATTTATCCTCTGCTATTCGGAGTGCGGACGAGGAACTGAGGTCCATTGTTTAATAGTATGTAATGGGTGGGAACACCTGCGTCAGAGAAGGTGTCTGAAGCTGTTGGCACAGACTAGCCACTCAGGAGGTACTAAGTGCAGTCATCCCGCTGCTGAGTGCGTCTCACCTGGCAGCTAGACCGCCTGTGCGGCTCCGGAATATGAAGATTCTGAAGGGTCTCAGACTTAGAAATGCCAAAGGTTCTGCTACTCAAAGCCTTGAACGCATTTTTCTCGCGAACACTGTGTACTGACCAGGGCTAAGCTCCTGGGTGACCTACAGAACCCCGAGAGCCCGTGGCAGAATAGCAGGGCTGCTTTACTTGCCGAAGGTGTAGGCTGAGTCGGGGAGATGAATATTCTTTATTCTTGAACTCAGGGTTCATCTTAGACAAAGACTTAAATACTATTTTTATTAATCTATTTAGAGTATATTTCTTCTAAAATATTTAGAGGTAAGCGTAAAATAACAAACATATATAAAAAGGACAATGAATTGGCTCTGACCTTCCTGTCGGCAAGGCAAAGTGGGTGGCAGCTGGGCTATTTTGAGTTTCCACAGCCTGATGAAGAAAACGTTAAAATGTGCCGAGAGAAGCAATCTCTAGGAGAAATGAACTGGGGAGATGGCCCACGTAAAGTAGCCTGGTGAACAATGGAAATGCATGGACCCTAAAAACCTTCTTTACAAAGCTGCTTCTGTGCCGCCCACCAAGATCAAGTCGCAGGCTTGGGAGGCCTCTAACAGGAGCTGGGCTGACACAGTCCAGGAAAAGGACGTCTTCCCGGGGAACGGTGGGACACAGCTGAAAGAACCCAGCGGCCCCTGACGAGAATTCCAAAAATCATCATGCGTCTCCCCTGGGCTCCTGGTGACGGCTGCAAAGCTGTCAGTTTAAGGCTGAGCCAATAGCTTGCTTTTCATCGAAAATATTACAAAGTTTACCGGTCGACACAGATGTTCTTAAAACGGGTACGTGTCTGGCATTTTCCACTGTAGCGCACGTCCTGCCCCAGCCTGAGTGCCCCAGCCCTCAGACGTGTGATTCCCACATGCCGCTCTGCCCCCGGCCCCACCCTTCAGGTTCCTCCTCCTACCGCTGCCCCTCCAAGTTCGCACTCCCTGGGGGGCGGCCAATTTCTGCTGGGCTCGGGGCCAGGCACAGACCACGCTGGTCCACACCAGAGTGCAAAGGTCAGACGGGTCAGGCTTTCCAGATCCAACGGCACCACCAGCACCGGCACCCCCCCCCCCCGCCGCAAAGAAGGTAAGCAGATGACAAAACAGTACGTGAAGCATGACTTCATAAACAGATAAATTTTTTTTTAAATGTATAGCTTTTTTTTTTTAACATCTTTATTGGAGTATAATTGCTTTACAATGGTGTGTTAGTTTCTGCTTTATAACAAAGTGAATCAGCTATACATGTACATATGTTCCCATATCTCTTCCCTCTCGTGTCTCCCTCCCTCCCACCCTCCCTATCCCACCCCTCTAGGTGGACACAAAGCACCAAGCTGATCTCCCTGTGCTATGTGGCTGCTTCCCACTAGCTATGTATTTTCCGTTTGGTAGTGTATATATGTCCATGCCTCTCTCTCACTGTCATGGCTTACCCGTCCCCCTCCCCATGTCCTCGAGTCCGTTCTCCAGTAGGCCTGTGACACAGATGAATTTTAACAGAGGCTCTTCACAAACATTTTATAAGGTAGGAGGTCAAGGGTCATTTTCATTCTTTTGTTTCTTTATATTTCACAATTTTTCTATAATAAAGTGTTAGTATGTTTGGAATTAGTGTAAGAGCTAGCCAAAAATTCGAAGGGTTCGGTTAAGCCACATAAGTAGAATTTTAGGTGGGGTAACAAACTGACGTGAAAAAATCCACCGTTTACGGGCGAGACTATTAACGCTGCAGTTTTAGAAATCGCCTGCCCTCTGCTTCTGACTGACAGGGTTATTTAAAAACGCCACCTTTTAAAAAACAAAGCCTCCCCTGACAGAGACACCCAGACCTCTGGTAGTGGTGGTGGTGGAGCTGGGTGGGTGAGAACTGTTTGTAAGCAAGTCATTTATAAGTGTGGGGCTGGGGACTGTCTATACAAAGCTTCACTCTGCACCACTGTGGAGTTGGTTGGTTTTTAAGGAAAGAGGTGCCAGACAACTGCTTTAATTTTGCTGACTCATCCTTTCCTAAGTTAGACCAGATGAGCTCCACCAAGAAGCCTTTTTTAAGGCTTCTGAATAAAAGGGATAAGGGCCAACTTAATTTAGGTGATTCCTTGGAAGGGAGAAGAACAGAAAGCTAGCTGGGATGCCGACGCACGCTCATGAGTGTCACACTCGGTCCACGCCCCCGTCTGGGGGAAGAGGGGAGGCAGAGAGCTGAGGGCAAGGTGAGGGCTTTCCCAGAGCCGAGGGCCTGGAGGCCGGTGTGTGCACTGTGGCACCCACGGCCCTGAGCCGAGTGCACTGCTCAAGCAGACTCTGACAGAGGGCACAGTGATTCTACAACACGTTTTGCTTATTTTAGATGATTACATTTAAGTTATGTAAACATACACTGATAAACAGAAAACAAAAGAATCAATGGATAGCTGGTATCCTAAACCAGGGAGCCCTGCGCCTTTCCTGGTCTCCTGAAGTCCTTTTAGTGTCCGACATCTCTCACTCCCTGGCATCTCTGACCTAAAATACAGTCTTCTGGAGGTCTACAGACCCACTTCTACAGCGTATAAGCTGGAAAAAAAGGGGAGACCAGATCTCTGCCCTGTAACCCTCTGCCCCACAATCCTAGTGGTTGTTTTGAAGTCAACTCTTCGGAGTTAGGGAGGATGGGGTTACACAGGCAAAGACCACGTGGGAGCCATTCCTCTGGCTTACTACCACTTACTTATAGGAAAATGAATTCTTCAGCATTTAAGGATTTGGGTCTTCTGGCCTGGAGGTGATATAATATAATGTTCCAACAACACTGATAATATTTAAAGACTAATCTTTGATAAAGCGAGTGTGAGCTAAACCCACAGATTTTACTATTAGAACATCAGCTTTTTGGCCAACTGATATATAAATGCTTTTTCCCCACCACGTAAATCTTCCAAAAGAAAGTCATGATATATGCCTTATTAATACCTCTTTTTTAAAAGTGTGCACCTATTTCCTTCAGATACGTGGAAGCACATATAACACGCTGAGCACTTCTTAGGTGACAGGAACGTCAGGTGTCACTGGGGCGGGACCAGCGCGGGACAGCACAGGGCATTTACTGTCACACCCGAGTGGAGACAGCAAATGGCTCTATTCAGAGGCCAGCTTTCTGGTTATTAAAAAAAGGTCTTGAACTCTGAATTTGACTGAGGTACTAAAAGATTCTGACTCAATACTTTTATCCCTGAATTCAGAAAAACACAAAACAAGATCAGTGAGTTTAAAGAGATTAGATACAGGAGATGAGAAGACCAGGGTTGATATAGATTTCTCCAGTTACAAAAGACAATTTAGAGCACGTTGCTTAAACTGTCTTCTGGTAATGATTTCTGTTAACTATACATCAAAAGGACATGAGTTAACCACTCTAACTGCCTCCTAACAGGGGCTGGAGAGCGGGCAGCTCTGGCCTTGGGTTTACCAGCAAACTCAACATCCCTGCAAAGTCAGGGGGCGTCAAGTGGAGTCGTTTACAAACTTGCAAAGTCAAATCTGCTAATGGCTAAGTTATTTCATAAAAAAATCAGAATATGACAGAAATCAATGGAAGAGGGATGAGAGGATTAACATGTACATACGATCTGTCTTAAAAACACTGCCCTCAGGCATGAAGGAGAATAAATGGCAGATCTGGCGACAGCCACCTACGAAATGGTTTCACTACGATAATTCTTAGAAGCTGGGTTTTAAAATTTATGATAAGAATGATAGCATAACTGTCCATCTCACAAAATCTCAGCATATGTAGAAACTAGGGTTTTTCATAATTTGGGTTTTTTAGCCTCATTTACTTTAAAACATCTGATCAGTCAACTAAGCCTGAGAAAGGTCTAGAAGAATCACCCCTAGTCCCTAGACGAGGGTTGATTCCTGTCCTGGGCTGGCAGAGCGTTAGCACCGAAGGACCTCAGGCGGAGACTCAGTCTCGGGAGCCTCAAGTGCATCAGCCATTACTCCACTTGACGTTGCTTCTAACTGGGTCAGACCGTTCTCAACGAATCGTGGGGTTAGGTCACTTAAACTGACATTTTGCACAAAAGGGTAACTTTTAGGTATAAATACTCTGTCACTAATCACTGCCATATCCTGTGTTATTGCATAAGTTCAGGGACAAGGTTAAATTTTACTGCAGTAATCACTAATTTCTTATTAGCTTCTGGTTCTACAGAACAGACGGCCCCTGTCGAGTTAAGCTGTATAACCCAGGGACAGAGTCTAGCTTATTGATGTTTCTGCAGAGCTCAAGTTTTACTCCTAGAATCAGAGTAAGAACAGACCCGCAAAGCTAAGGGCAATTCTAATGATAAATGTCTTCCTTTATCAATTTATACCTAATTCCCTCAACTTCCTGGGTCGACGGCCACTTACCACACAAGAAGGCAAATACTGGCTTCCACGCAGATGGCCTTTTATATGCTGAGCTAGAAAGGGCATCATTAACCACACTGAAACTAGGAGTAGTTTACTAGACAGACCCAAAGTTTAGTGAAAGTATGAAGTAAGCTTGGTAACGAATAACCCAAGAGTTCAACTCATTCACTGACCCGGGGAAACATCCTGCAGGTCGCCCTCCCTGTGAGGCCCACAGGACCTGCCCCACGGGAACTGGACGGGAGCTACTTCATGGTAGAACTGTCCGGTAGTCACATCTGCCCTGAGCACTGTTTTTTTTAAGGTTAAGAATAAGTCCTCCCAAGTTTTACAGCACAGAATTCTAGACCCCAACGGCAGCTCTGGGTTAGTGAGCAGACTCAGGGCTCTAGCGGAGAGAAGTTATGCTCGTACCTGCGGCTAAACCACCAAGGCCATCTCTGTGCAGAAGTGAAACGGCTCTCTGCCTGGGAACAGATCACCAACCTACATTTTCCTCCTCCATTTTCACAAGTAGCTTTAACTCTGCCTTTTATACTTCTGACATCGGAAGCATGTGGCTGTCCCTCACCAGCGACAGTGAACACTGGGCAGTAGAAAAGACCCCCTAGGAACGTCATGAGGGATGCAGCTTTTGTTGCCAAAACCCCCCTAAAAACCAACCAAGCAAACGAAAACATTACCTGGTTCTCACCAGTGACAACTTTTACATACCTCATTTCTCTGAACTCATTTTTCTTACCTGGGTTTCACATCTGTTGGGATTTCTTTCTTAACATTTAAGAGTTTTTTGCTTTTCTGTTTCACTTGAGACATTTCATTTTCATGTTTTTCAGGCATGGCTTGTTTTCCCTTTTGCTTTTCTGTATCCTATAAAAAAAATCGACACAACTGCTGAGAAGGATGAACAAAAATGCCTGATATAGTGCTGTCTGAAGGCAGAGACACAAAACCAAACACGTAGTAGATACACACATCACATGAATAAAAATGATCAGCTCCTTTCTTCAAACCTCTCTTTTTGTGGGTCTGTCATTTTTCAGTCTTTGATTTACTATAAATTATGTTTTGGTGAGTGTGAGTTGTAACGAATGTCACTCTAACTTATATCCTGACTGGGGTGCTGACAGGGGTAGCAACAGACGGGTAGCTTCTTGTTTTTAGGCACTGGGGAGCAAAACCTTGCCTTTTGTACAAGAAAAGTTAACTCAGGACTACAATACAGAGTTACACACGACTGGCGTTGTGGGCTGAGAAGGCCACAGCCCAGCTGCATCTCAGAGCAGTGCTGCCCCTGGGTCCTCGACCAGCTGAGCACGGAGACCATACCGTGCGTTTCAGAGTAAGGTGATGCTGCCGCAGCACCCAGGCGTGAGCACAGGCGGCTTGTCTCTAAACAGGGCAGGTATCGTTCAGGCACTGGGACCCTGCCCGGGAGCCGCCTGTGGAGCGGGCGTGCACCGCTCATGCGCAGAAGGACCACACGCAGCACAGATGGGAAATGAAGAAAACAGAAACCTGGTTCTGTGTTCCCGGTGCATAGGGCCAATCGGGGGAAGACATACCCGGCCGAAGGGCAGAGCTGTGGGTATGGGGGGAGCTCCCAACACAGGGCAGATGAGCGTCCACCCGACAGCATCCGGCTGCACGGTTCTGGCAGCCTGGATTTTAACAGGTCACACAGACCCATCTATTTAGCTGCAGAGAAAGGCTAAAACAGCCTCCTGCACATACACCTTTTGAGACTCTTCTGAGTCGTGCAGTATTTCCGGAACTCTGTGGACCGTGAGCCCCTACAGGACAGGAACCTGGTTCTTTCGTCCACGGCTGCTTCTCAAGCACCCAGCACTCAGGTACTCAACATGTATCTGCTGAATGCATGGGTAGAATAGGGTTGGAAAAGACACACATCCAAGAGAAAATGACCTCCCAAGATTGAAATCCACTTTGGAAGAAAATGCACAAAACTGGCAAAGAGATCAGTCACAAAGAGACAAGAGCACATGAACTCTACGCAGGAGTGCTGAGGGGGAGGCATACAGACTGCTCGGCCGGGAGAAGGGTAACAGGCACGGAGGCCGCCAGTCCTGAGCTGTGTCTGTAAGGAAGCAAATGACTGGGCAGGAGATGGGACAACCAGGAGAAAACCAACAGCAGAGAAGGGAGGATGATGCCAGTGGGTGCACAGAGGGGGTCCGCTGGAGAGGGGCCACTGAGGAGTGGTTAGGAAAATGCCGGGAAGGCAGAAAGGGAGTGGGGCAAAGTTGTGGAGCAAGTCTGTGCTGAGAACGCTTTCCAAACGCTTATTCATATCAGAGACGGCTGGGACCCCACTTGAGGACCAGTAGCTGGCATTCTGCTCCTCTGCAGTCATCTGTCACAGAGGAGATACGGGACACAATGCCAGCCCCATCCCTGACATTTGGCCCAGAGCACCCGCCAAACGTCAGGGATGCACAGGGGAGGGCGGCTGGCCAGAAAGTGTCACGTGTAAATTTTATTTTAAAAATTAATATATGTGGACGACACTGCTGGATATCTTTAAGAAATGATTTTTTAAGCCACTAGATTACGACTGAAAAAGAATTCTGCTCTACAATATTAAAGGCTCTATTTGGATCATTTCAAATTTGAAATACAGTTATTTAAAAATAGAAATGCCAGAACAGAAGTACGCCCTCACTTTTCTGCATACCACTTATAACTCACACTCCGTGACACAGTCACAACAGTAACATTAGCCTCCATTTATCTCATGGCCACGGTGTCTGCACATTTTGCTGTGTTACCCCTGATGCTTGTGACCTCCCCACCCCCGGGAGCAGAGGATGGGGAGTGAGGCGGCCTCCCGGCGTGCACTGGGTGGGTGCCCGGACCAGAGGTCACAGTCCCTGCTCTACCTGCTCCCAGGGCCTGCTGTAGCAGCGGTGATCCGACAGGACACGGCCAATACAATCCATCAAAGTGACAGAATTCCTCCTCATCCTCTTTTTTGCGGTACGCAGGCCTCTCACTGTTGTGGCCTCTCCCGTTGTGGAGCACAGGCTCCGGACGCGCAGGCTCAGCGGCCATGGCTCACGGGCCTAGCCGCTCCGCGGCATGTGGGATCTTCCCGGACCAGGGCACGAACCCGTGTCCCCTGCATCGGCAGGCGGACTCCCAACCACTGTGCCACCAGGGAAGCCCCTCCTCATCCTCTTTTGATACTTAAAATCTGAAACAATTTGCATGAGCCAGAGTCGTTACTATTCTAGATGGTCCCTAACTTTCAAGCTGTGTTTCCAGTTTCTAACTATTTCACCTTATTAGCAGGCTTCCTAATTTGTTCCCGGGGGAAGTGAAGATACTCACGCCCAGCGCTGTGGAGCTTCTGCAGGGGAGTGACTGCCTGGGCGTGTCTGTGCACTCTTGAGCACTAGCCCTCAGAACGTGTGCGCGTGTTGAACACAGCACATTCACTGTGTGTGAACCCTGCTCTACGGGGCCGTCCTACCTCCTTGAGGAGCGGGTCTGTGTCTGGGTTGGAGGTCTCTGTGGTGGTGGAGGAGCTGTCGTCGTCGGCCAAGGAGTCCTTCAGCTCGTCTTCCTGGGCCTTTCCCTTTCCCTTCTTCTCCTTTTCCTCTTGCTTTTTAGGTGGTTTTACCTTGCGCTGAAGAGGCTTTCCTTTCCCTGGGGATGACAATGAATGTAAAATGACACTTGATTTTTAAACAGCTTGGAAAACAAAGCCATTAAAACTTTTTTTGAAGAGACTGAACTCTGATTAATAACTGTTTCTTTCTCTACTTCAGTTCTTCTCTAAAGCTTTTGAAATCATGTTTGACTTTTCGATTAGAATATTTTAAAAAATCAGCTTTCTCGAGGCGTGAGTTATATGCAAGAAGATACACCCATTTTAAGTGTACAGTTCCATGAGCTTTGGCAAACCCACTAGTTGTGACAAATCTGTACGTCTCTCAGAAGACAGCTGACCCTTGAACTGCAGGGGGTTAATTGGTGTATAACTTATAGTTGGCCCCTCTGTACCCTCAGGTTCAACCAACCATGGACCGTGTAGTACTGCAGTCTCTACTGCTGAAAAAAAAAAAAATCCATGTATAAGTGGACCCGTGCAGGTCAAACCCTTGTTGTTCAAGTGTCACCTGTACTTTTTTATATCCCGGAGGGTGATGTAGCTTTGAAAAGTCACAGACGTGAAAACCAGAGATCCTTTCAAATCTTTGTGGAGATGGGAGCCTGAAGGTGGCACGGGATGAGCTGCATGTATGTCACTTGCAGGGTG
Source organism: Stenella coeruleoalba (assembly GCF_951394435.1). Taxonomy (NCBI): domain Eukaryota; kingdom Metazoa; phylum Chordata; class Mammalia; order Artiodactyla; family Delphinidae; genus Stenella; species Stenella coeruleoalba. The sequence continues at coordinate 9,206,316 of NC_137159.1, read as the reverse complement.
CTGAGAACCCCGGTAGCTGGGTCCAAATCCTGGTTCTTCCCTAACTAGCAGTGTGACCTTGGCCTCTCATCTGCAGACTGGGGAAGACGACCTCACAGTGTTGTGATGAGGAATTACATGAAGCCCTTAGGACAGTACCAGGCATATAAGTACCAGCTAATGTTATATATGGACAGAGGGTAAAACAGAACTACGAAAAGCCTATTATTTTAATTTTTTCAACCTTAGCATTTTATATTTTTTATTATTATTATTATTTTTGGCCACGTGGCATGTGGGATCTTAGCTCCCCTACCAGGAATCGAACCCACGTCCCCTGCATTGGAAGCACAGAGTCTTAACCATTAGACTGCCAAGGAAGTCCTATTATTTTAAAAGATGTGGATGTTCCCAAGACAGATGAGAAAACAACCCTCGACACATTCGAGTGCCTGCCGTTTCCCAGGCAGTGTGGCGTGTCCTGGGAACACTGCAGTGAACACCAATAACATAACGCCAAGAGCCCTCTTGTCTGCGGCAGAAGGGAAGGACCTGTCCTGCTCTGGTCCTGAGAGCCCTCGGATTTCGGAGTCTGAGTGTCTAGCGGTTCATGCTGAAAGCACTTCAAATTTTCCCACATGGCTGACATTAACCCCCATGCAATGCATTTCCCACCTGAAATTATACCTTTTTATCATGCTCAGGTTCACTGGACGAGAGACATTATCTGTATAAATAATCTGTATTCACAATAACCTGAAACCTCCTTGATAAATAGAAAAGATCTGGAAGTGATTAAAAAAAAAACTGGACTCAAATTTTGAAGCCACAGATGTACAAATAAAGGAGAAAAGGAAACAGCAAACCAGCAGTTAGTTAAAAAATCTTATTTCATGAAAGAGTAGTTTACACTTTTACCTCCAAATCCCCATCTTTTACTGACTTTTTTTTTTTTTTCTGACTTCTTAACATGCTGCCCGTGGACGTCTGTCCCCAGCACCTTATCGAATGTGATTTTGACAACAGCCCAACTGTCAGTGCGGGTGACCTCTAGCACTTCTCATTCTACAAGACCTCTCGGTTCCACTGGACTCTTTGGATTATCCCCCTCCGTGTCCCTGCTGGACCCCAACATCATCACCCTCTTCCGGTACTGTGATTCTTCTGACACCTGGCTTCATCTTTGCTGGTGTTCCCTGGAAATCTGCCCTTGGAGCTTCTTCCCTTTCCTTTCACATTCTCCTTTGGGGCTGAACTTTAATTAATTTGACATAAGCAATTCAAATCTAAAATGTCCCAAACTGAGTTAAACAACCTAGAAACATCTTTTGGTTCTCAGTCTAAAATAATGGTTCTTGCACTTTAGAACAACCTAGGAAGCTTTTAACGAACACTGTTCAGGGCTCTACCCCGCGAGATTCTGATTAAGTGGTTCTCGGTGGGACCTGGACGTGGGTATATTTTTAACAAGCTCCTCTGGTGGACCCACTATGCAGCCAGGCTGAGGATCACTGCTCTACAGTATCAGCATCAGTCCATCACCCAGGCTAGTGGCTACCTCACTGTCATGTATGGTTTCTTCTGCTGCTTCTATTCCCAAGTTCAAAAGTTGGTGGGAGAGGAGAGAGTGCCCCTTCCCTAGAGGAAGGACTAATGATCTGAGTGGATCAGACGGAGGACAGGCCCACATGTACCCGTAAGCAGTCCCTGCTCCCTGCGAGGCTGCACGCTCCGGGTGGCGTGTCTCCCTCTTGCCGCTGGCAAGCTTGTTCCCACGGGTCTCTACTCTTCCTCAGGGCTCCCGGTTCTTAAAGTGTTTTCCCAGACCAGCAGAATCAGCAACACCTAGGAACTTGTTGGAAATGCAAATTCTCAGGCCCCTCTCTAGGTGTACTGAACCAAACCCGGGGTGGGGGGACCCGGCAATCGGTGTCAACAAGCCCTCTTGGGGACTGGAATGTAGGGCTGATCTCAGAATCCTTGGCTTGGGCTGTAAATTCCACACAGATTTATGAGACCTGAGCTGGGCACTGCAGGCACAGGATCGGCTGCCTTGTTTCCGGTTTCTCGTGACCTCTGTGTGTGTATATCCCGTGGGAGTCTCAGGAGGAAAGGTACCTGAAGTAGAGTAGAATTTGGGCAATTCCGAGCCACCTGGATGAAATGATCCAAAGAGCCCAATTCCACCATCAAGTAGTCACTCAAATGGATTCTACCTCTAAGACCTCTAATTCCTTTCTTACCTCACTCCCACTGCCACTTCCTCAGCTCAGGACTTGCCCTGTGCCTGGCCTACTGTAACGGCCCCATCTTTCTGTCGTCTCTCCTTATACCTTCCACCCTGCCAACAGCATTACTTTCCTTTTGAAACACTTCTTAAATACAAAAACTTGATTCTCGCTGTTTTCTATAGGATAACGTTCAAACTCCTTTACAGTCTGGACCCATCTATCTCTCCAGGTCTGCTCTAGCCTTGTCCCGAGCCCTTCCTTAGCCCTTGGCCCGTCGTGGAACATTCAGTTTCCAGAGGCCAAGCTACCAGTTCACACCCCCGTGCTGTTGCTGGGCACAGAAGCAAGAGTAGGAACCTGGGAAGTGGGAATAGGAATTCTGAGGGAGACTGCCCTCTCAAAGATAAATTAACTCAATACACAGTGGAGGAGACTGGAGGTCTCCTAGCCTTATGGGAGCCATGACTTAACTGATGCATGATCAGTAATAGAAAATTAACCCATCCAAGTAAAGACGGTACAAGCTGAAGGGAGAAGCAGCTTAGTAAACTCAGAGTATGTTTCCAGCAGCTGACCTACTGCGATCAACACTCACCCCTAGGCTCTGTTCCTCGTACAGTCTTAGCACCTGAAGGGCAGAGATTAGGCCGCACTGAGCTCTCCATCCTCAGTGCCTGACAAGGCTCTGCATGCAGCAAGTGCTCAGCCAGTGTCTGCTGAGCCGCAGAAGTGAGTTTTGGGCCTTTCGGAACAGTGAAATACACCAACAGCATGACCTGCTCTGAGACTTGCTGCCCCAAGTCCAGAAGCTTCTCCATCTCAATCCTTCATGACAACTTACCCAGGTTTCAATCCAGAATCACGCTTCACTCCATTTACACAACACTCTTGAAGTGACAAAATTGTAAGACTGGAGAAATGATTAAACCTCCTCTGGGGTTTAGGCTGGGGGGAGGGGGGGAGTGGGAGGGAAGCGGGTGTGGCTAGAAAAGGGCCCATAAGGGATCCCTGTGTCTTACTGCATCAACATCAGTATCCTGGTTGTGATGCTGTACTGCAGTTTTGCAACATGTTATTGGGGGAAATTGGGTAAAAGGTACAAGGGATCTCTCCGCATTATTATGTGCAACTGCATGTGAATCTATAATTACCTTAAAAGTAAAAAAAAAAAAAAAAGTGTTATGTCTCACTGAAATTTAAAAGCAAAAAGTCCCCAAGAGGTCACACGTGACCAAGTCATGGCATGTTCATGGCGTGGGTACTGATCCTTGCCAAGTACATTAATCCTTCAGAACATATAAAGTGTTGTTTACTTCTAAGAAGCTAAACACATTTTTTTTCTTTTGCAAATAATAGGTCCATTTGGCCTGAAAGCCACCCTTCCAAACTCTATTCCAACTTTTTTCTCAACATGCCAAAGACTGGATCTCTCATTCTAACCTCTTGTCCGTCCGTGAAAAATGGGAGATTTACAAATGTCTACCTCACAACTGACCACCGGGCCACCCTGTTCCACTCACTGAAAAACAAACAAAAGGATCATAGTTCAGGGAAGTTGACAATGATCTCCTGTCCTTCTTATAACACAGACACTCCAGGCATAATTACCTTAAATGACAGGCTGCATTAATTACAAATCCCCTGTTCTTAGACACTTAGTTTCCAATTTTCACTATTATAAAACATGAGGTATGTGAGATCATCTCCTGATGTTAAATTTCCAGATATGAGCTTACTGGCTTTCAAAGGACGCACGTGCATTATTTTATTTTTATGGCTTTTGACATACTTTAGAAAACTGGCTGCTTTTTGCAATCCATGAATACACAGACTTCTTTTTAACATAGCTACCACTGAAAAATTTTTCTGTATATGATCTATGGCTCCTAGGCTACTGATACTTCTAGAGATACATAATTTGAATGCCCAAATTAGAGAAAGTGAGGAAAGTCATTTGACAGGTTAAATTCTAATCATCAACAATGAACTAGAAATTAGAAGATAAGCCTGCTAAGGATATGACAATGACCACGAGAGGCTGGCCAGTGCTCTTATGTGACAAGCTTTCTTGCCCAGGTCTTCATGTCCTGACTCCAGGGGGTAAGAAGAGGCCTGGTGTCCCTGTGCATCCTTCCCCCCAAGAAGGGTTGGCCACGGCTGGCTGGAAAAGTAAACCTGGGGTGCCTTCCGAAGCCCTAACCATCTATCTCAAGCTGCCATCCCCAAACACACAAGTTCTGTTACGAAGTTTCAGACCTGGAAGGGAAGCAGGAAGTCCCGCTTGGACTCTCTGCATAAGCTTCTTCTCTACCTAAGTTCCATCATGGGCAGGAAGGTGGTGGAGAGGTTATGGATGCCTAACTGGCGACTGTGAGAAGTGGTACTTTATTGCTCATCGTGTGTGTGCTTCTGGGGTAGGAGGCCTGAGAGAAAACAAGAGGTGCAAGTTAGAAAGTGGGCCCCAAAACCCACCTCACACTGCTGACAGGTGACAAGCACTCATCAGGACTCAGTGGGTGAGTGTGAAACCTGCCACCCAACTCGGACAGGGGCTACTTTCTGCAGCTACTGCATCTCGGCGAGATGACAGGGTCAGCGCTCCTCAAAATGAGGTATCCGGTTGGTGGATGCTCTTAAAAATGGTCAGAACGAAATAGTTTCTTCATTACTTTAAGGCCTAATTAAGTATATATTTCCTAACAGTTGAGTGGATTCAAAACTCTTTATTGACAAAAACCATCTGTCCCCACCTGCAGGACCCCTGGGAGCTACCCCCAGCGGGTACAAGAACACGAGGCAGGCTGCTAAGTGTGTGCGACCGAGCACCACACCACCTGCTGCTGACGGGTCCGGCATCTTCACCTAACAGTGATGCTCTGACCCTTATGAGATAATCCAACCACAAGTGACTGTATACACACCCACAGGCCCCACAGATGCTGTGTGTGTGGGTGAGGCTGAGCGTACATCTAGGAGGCATGATGCGGTGGGGAGTTAAGGTTCAATGTTACACGACCAACATAAAGCATGTGTGTGGAGAACATTCCCGTTCTCTCTGCAACAAAGACACAATGCCCAGTCTATCACCCAGTGTCCTCAGATTCCTCAGCGGGACTTCAATGCCAGCGAAGTCTGGTTTTTCAGATGAACTCTCCTGCCTCCTTTTCCTGCAGAACTATATAACGATGCTTCCCTTTGGCCTCAGCCGCCAGGAAATTTGCAGCTCAATTTAACACTGAATGGTAACAACAAACTTTATTCTAGGTTTTTGTTGAGATAGCACCATAATTAAAAACAAACAGATAAAACATCGAAAACCACTTTCTGTCTTTGATTCACTGTTTTACATGTGCTTTAATCCTTTAAACCACCACTAATCGTTTTAAAAGTAGGCAAAATACGAATTATCCATTTAAAGAATATGCCCGACTCACTCAGTTACTCTTTTGTCTTCACTAAGAAGCGAATAAAGGAATTTGTAATCGCTAGTTTGGGGCAAGTTGCTTTGGTTGTGTCTCTCCAACTTTAAATCGTTTCACTTAAGGCCCACCCCAAAGAATTACTTCAAGACCATTTCAATTACTAGCAAATGGCTTCTCTGAACGTGTGCAGTGCCCGGCAGCTGTGGACCTAAGCCAGGCAATGACAGGTACACCTGACTGAAGGTTCGGAAGAATCTCTGGAGGATCATCCATCCCGACAGGAATCTGTCTTTCTCCTCATCTTCTGCCTGGTTTAAAGGTCTGAGTGAGGCCAATAAACAGTACACGCCAACATATGATTTATTTGGGTCAGTACTGGTCATGTAAGTTTACGTCTCCCTACTGGTTCTGAAATGATACGTCAATATGAGTATGATAACCTGAAACATACCAAAAGGTGCATATGAAGGAACTCTTCAGGAGTTCTTTAAGCTAAAGTAAATATTGTGTTCAAAAATCAGTAGCAATTACCGTCTTATTTTGTCATATTAGGTTCTGTGCTTAGATAGTGAAGATACTGGTTTAGCCCACTAGAAGGTAGAAAAGAATTTTTATTAAGTGAAAAAAACTTACATCTATCCCAGGAAAGGAATTACCTATGAATTTGCGGGCAGACCCATATTCTCTTTTGTTCTAGTTTTCCTTGTACCTTAGGAGGCTGTACATACCTTCTGAAGCGCTAAGCAGAATAAGGTACACGGGACTGAGACAAAAAGGCTGCGCAACCATAACCTTATGCAGCATAGAGAGTTCAGTTATTTAGGGTTTTCACAGAAGTATTATGTTCGATTAGATTTTGGATTTCTTTATTCCAGAAATAAAGTATCATGGATATTCTAGAGCAAACTTAATACAACTCAATGCTGGGAAAGGATAGCTTCTGTCTTCCCATTTAGGCATTTCTCTCCACTATCTTTAAGGGCAACTCCCAGCTGCCCAAAAACCCACTAGATGGACATTACATGAAATTCCTAAAAATCTTATATGTTCTGGTATAATGTTATAAGTCATATTTCTAGTTATTACTTTAAAATGTGTATCTCAGAAATAACTAAATTTCCTTGTCAATTGCATTATTATGAACTTTCATCAAATCTTTAACCGTGGTCATTTTTAAGTCTTTTGTCATTTACAGACAGTTCTGGGTGTACTCTGATGCTCTTGCAAAAATGTTCCTATAAAAGGGTTTCATCTTCAAGGAATTCATGGAAAAGACTCTGACAAGTACAGGTTTCTGGTAACTGACTATACTGCTGAACTGGATGAATAAGCATTTTCAGAACTCTAATGGACAACTGATGAATTCATAAAAGTGCTAACAAAAGATCAAGATGAAAAAAAAATTAATTACATGGGACTGAGTGAACTGATGAGGAAGATTATATTTTTTGTGACTGTTTGAATAAAACAAAAACAAAAACAAAAAACCTACTAGATGGGCCCAGCCCCAAACCACCCCCCAAAAGCATTCATTGGTTACGTTCCCCTAGTGAGTGGGGCTGTAATGGCTCAACACAGGTTATCCCAATCTCCTGCAGATACTGTTAAATAGAGAATCTGATTTGGCAGTCTGGGTTGGGGCCCAAGATTCGACATTTCTAAAAGCTCTCAAGTTACGTCACTATTGCTGATCCCTGGACTTCAACTCTGGGCAGCAAGGCCTCAAAACACTTACCCAATACCCTCTCTTCCAGGGCGGGGTGGGGAGGGCTCCTCTATGTAGGGGCAGCCACCGTACTTCCTGTCCCGGTGGCAAGCTGACCCCAGAGGGCCTGCTTCCCCAGAGCCTACGCTAGCCCTTCTCTCTGCTCACTCTCGTCCAGCGTCTCTGCCTTTGTTGGGCGAATCAGGTTACCTTCACTCCAAGTGCTAACTACCTTGGCCTGTGGGGCTGTACACAGTAATAGAGGAGGGAGCAGAAAGCTTACCAGCCAAGCGCCGGGCTCCACCAGGACCTAGCAGATGCCCTGCTTTGCAGTGAGGAGTGTTTACAGTGGATTTTCGTTTCAGCTCTAAATCCAGTCTGTCTGTTCCCTTGGTGGGTGACCCATCAGATCTGCACCCCTAGGACCCTCTACACACACTCTGCCCAGCCTCGACAGTGGAGCCTGCACACCCCGCAGCGTTCACTGAGGAGCCTGGCAGTGACTCATGGACACCTTGGACTCTCAAGCTCCCACCATCCAGGCCCTGGCCTGGTACAGGTCGGGATGGCAATCTCTATCGGTCACTCTGAAATCCCGAAGGCTTTCAAAGCTTTCTCTCCCAACTCACTTAGAAACAAAACCTCTTTTGGTGGCACAACTGAACCGAACTGACAAGAAGCTGCTTTCATGGTCTCACTGATCTCATGGCACGTCATCGTATACCTTTCTGAAAACCTGAATTCCAATAGAGGTGGCTCTCGAGTGTTGTATAAAGGCCCCGCTGGTGCTAACGGGCTTTATTTCCGTTACACCCCACACCTCACTTCCAGGCTGCACCTGAGGGCAGAACTGCGCGGACCTGCTTTTTCTCCCAAACCCTAAACCCTCACGCCTCCTTTTCACACCTTGGTCTCCTCTCATTCCCTTGCTTCCACCATCCCTGTAACTTGACTTGTTGGAGCCCCGGCCCTTGACTTGTCCATTCTCCCTGTCAGTGAGCCTCCTTCTGTGTTAAGGTCCTGCTAATTCCGCACAGCGTGGCACGCCCATTGTTCTCCTGCCAACGCCCCACGACGTTCTCAGCCCTGGTCTCTCTGCTGTCCTTGCCCTGCAGGGCTCCAACCACCCCGTGTTCACTCTTCACCCGTGGGCTGCACAGTCATGGAGAAGAACGGCACAAGCGTGAGGGAGGCCACAGTGACCCTCAGCTGGGTCCCCGATGTTGCCCGAGAGACTGCTCTGCAAATCCAATTCCCATGTCCTATGGACTCCCAGCCTACAGAAATCTCAGCTATTTGAGGTCTGATCATTCCAGACTTCCTCTACCTTCTGTTTCTACCCTACCGCTTCCCCTTTGGCCTCAGAAGCTACCGATCCCTCTGCGTCCACGCGCCTGTGGAACACGTGCCCTCGTATACTCTGCGGAGCTGGGTCCCACCCACCCACCTCCCTGGGTATTGGGTCGCACCAATTACCTACTCAAATACTGCTCCTCCTTGTGGGAGGTGGTGTCGTGCAGCTGCGAGCTGAGGGTTCGGGCTGGGCCTGGGCTTGGCTCCTGTGTCTGCCTGACGTAACCCTTCTTAGACTGGGCTTCCCCCCTGCAAACAGGGTCAGCGCAACGCCAACCACCCAGGTGCCCGAGGCACTTGCGGTCGTGTCTGGAACGTCAGGAAGCGCTGACAACACCGCTGCCCTCAGCTCTACTCCCCTTTCTGTCCTTGGCCCACAGATATTTTCAAGCAACATGTTCTCCTATTTTTTTTCTTCACTAAAAATACTACTGCAAGATATACGCATCCTTTTTTTTTTTGGTTAAAAATCAAAGAACATGGAAACTACAGATTAAAGAGTAACCTCCACCCCTCACTCACTGGCCCCTCACATGCACACCAAGAAGCGGCCACTGGTAACGGTCTGGTGTGCCAGGTGCTCTCCAAGCCACAGTTACCTGGCTTCTAGGCTCACTTCACAGAGACTATTCCTGCCAAGGTCCTCCAGGCTCTGTGGAGCTCGGTTCTCCCTCTGCTCTGGCCTTGCTGGGACATGCCAACCACATCTGCTACCTGCTTCCTGTCACACTGTCTGCTGGCCTTGTCCTCGGGATTCTGTCCTCAGCTCTCTGCTTATCCCATTCCTAACCCTCAAGACTGAGTTCCAAGCAGACATTCCCGCTGGGATGGGCCACAGCCAACTGCTACCGAGCAGCCTAGTGATGGCAGCGCCATTTCCTGCCCTAAAAATCACAGCAGTGCCTACCCCCTACCATGTAAGTAGAAGCTATTCTCCCCATTTTAAAGGTAACAAACGGAAGCTCAGGGAAGTAATTTTCTCCAAATCACACAGTAAGTGGCAGAGCCAGGATTTGATCTGGGTCTGCCTGAAGGTAGAGCCTGGCCTTGTGAGCCCACATCACTCGGCTTCTCCCCACCTGAGATAAAGCTGCCCCTCAGACTGCCAATGGCAGAAACAAGGGTAGCGGCAGATCCCACTGTTTCTGCAGTGAATGCAGACACTGAAAATGGCTGCACCAGGCTCAGTGCGTTCTCAGGTTTTAACCCTCAATCCAGCAATGGCCCCTGTCCAGTCCCCAGGACTCGCGTGTCACAGGGGAGAAGCCACAGAAGTACAGTATCTAATGACTGCCCAGCCATAGGGCCCCTGCTCAGGCAGCCATGAACAGAGGGCATTTCTGGGTCCCATCTCCCGGGAAGAAAAGTGACTGCTGGGATGACTACAGAAGTGACTGGATGGCCTGCAAGCCATCTACCCAGAGAGGGCAAGAGCAGGGAGACCCCGTTCATATGAAGAAGGGTCTTTCTGAACAGTCTCCAAAAGCCAGACGTCACCGAAGCTCATTACAAGGAAGGTTTCTTTGAGCTACTGGGAAGGGCAGGGGAGAGAACAGGTGCTTCTGAAAAGAGAAGGTTCTTTAATGTAAACACGAGACTATTTTAGCAGGGGCGCTGGGGTGAGCTTTAGAGAGATGATAAAGGTTCCACCTGGCTAAGAGCCTATGGTTTTATCATGTATCACTATTTTGCAACCCCAAGATCAGCGCCCAACTTTTTTTTTTTTTTGCGGTACGCGGGCCTCTCACTGTTGCGGCCTCTCCCGCTGCGGAGCACAGGCTCCGGACGTGCAGGCTCAGCAGCCATGGCTCATGGGCCCAGCCGCTCCGCGGCATGTGGGATCTTCCCAGATCGGAACACGAACCTGTGTCCCCTGCATCGGCAGGCGGACTCTCAACCACTGTGCCACCCGGGAAGCCCTCAACGCCCAACTTTTAAAGTTCTTTTAAAAGACTGAGTTTCTACATGTATGTTATACTTCAATAAAACCACTTATTGAAGAAGGAAAAAAACACAACTAAGATCTGGCTCTTTCCTTCTTTCCACACAGCAGCAGTGGAAGGCTACCAAGTGGGGTGGCCACTCATGTGAAGCTGGTAATCACTGCCTCCTTGTGGGCTCAAGAATCACTAATAACGTGGTACCCACGCGCCATCATTACATAGCTTTTAGTAGGTCGACTCTCGGACCACTGTGAACAATAAAAAACATGTTTAAATTTCAAGATCTAGATGAATGGCCCTGAAAAGAAAAACGGGCCTATGGTGGTGTTAGAGGACTATCTTAGACACAAGCAACAAGGTGCTCACTTCGACTGCCAGAGCCCCTCTTTGTGATAAGAAGGGATAATATATGTTTATTTTATTCATGCTCTCGAGAGGAGAAAAACACATTATGTAGCTTGATCTAATTTATAAAAGGAACTTTAAGCATTCATTTAATATTACTGTAAAAATTACCCTAAAATATGTAAGCTCTATTAATAATGAGATAACAACAAAAAAATATTTCTATGGAAGAAGTTAAATATTATTCAAGACTTTCTACTGTTTTAAATATCCAAATGCAAGTAATTCTAAGAAGACCATATAGAACTAGTCTTCATATCACTGGAACTAAGAAATTCTCTAAAAGAAGACTCTCGGATTCTGGGGCATCAGGTTTCTTCTGGCTTCTCAGGGCTGCCAGGTTCCCTATTCCCTGTGCAAACCAAAGGCAAATACTCCTTGGTACCTCAGTGAGGGAGGGACTTAAATAGGCTTAGAGTAATGTATTAGCATGGCTGCCACAGGAGAGAGAGGAAGATGCAAAAAAGTTCAGGCTGTAAAGGGAATAAACTGAAATATAGCCAGAAGCCATTCACTATTTTTCACATTTTGATTCTGGAAGTTACAAATTAGCCTGCCTATGTATGTGTGGTGCGTAGACTTCAAAGAAGGGAGCCCCACGTTATGCTCTCGTGGAACTCTCTCTCCCGAAGTGTGGCTGGACCACACTTCTAATGAGAACACTGCAGAAGTGATGGGGGGTCACTTCCAAGAGTAGGTCACAGAAGACCACGACTTCTGTCCTGCCAGCCTGTTCTCTCTCTTGCCTTCCTACTTGCTTGCTCTGGTAAAGCCAACAACAGCTTTGAGCTGCTCTATGCAGAGGTGGCTGGCCACAGTCAGGAAGGAACCCAGACCCTCAGTCCACCAGGCCGTGAAGAACTGAATCCTGCCGTCAACCACCTGAGCGAACCTGGAAGCAGATCCACCTTCAGCTGAACCTTACAAAGGCTTCAGCGCTGGCCAACACCCTGACTGCCGTCTTGTGAGATCCAGAGAAGCCGGCTAAGCTGCACCCAGATGCCTGACCCCCAGAAACTGTGAGATAGTGAATGGTGGGGTTTTAAGCCACTAGGTTTTGGGGTAACTGTTACTGAGAAATGGATAACTAATACAGCATGAAGAACTCTAAAGCAGGGGTCAGCAACCTTTTTCTGGAAAGGGCTAGACAGTAAATATTTTCTGGTTTGTGGACCTTACAGCCTCTGTTGCAGCTGCTCAGCTCCGCCACTGCTGCAGCACAAAAGCAGCCACGGACCGTGATGAACGAATGCGCATGGCCGGGTCCTCATAAATCCTTCTTTACAACAACAGGTGACGACTCGGCCCGCGGGTTGTGGTTTGCCAACCCCTGCTCTGAAGCACAGGTTGTGCAGAAGTCCTATTTTTGAGTTAAAAGGCAGATGATCTCCGTTCTGTTAAAACTATTTTAACAATTAAAAAGCTCAACCCGCCACAGTAACACAGTAATCACACGCAGTTGAAAAGGAAAACAGTAGATGTCCAATAACTTCCTGAATTTGGCAAGTAATCTAAGAAATACAAATATCTTTTATGACAAATGGGTACCTCTATCTGCATCTTGATATGGAAAAGCTGAAGTCCAAGAGCAGAGATGAACCTGGGCCAGAAGAACACCTACTAAATTAGCTGCTCATCACAACTACGATCACAGTAGCCCCCTAAACACGCGCTGGCTCTCCCCTCACGTGTCACGCTTTCCTGGCCGTGAGAACCCATGATTACCTTTGCTTTTCGACAGTGGTGAAGGCGGCTGCTCTGCAAACACTTCCAGGGCTGGGGAGTCGTGGTGCTCGAAGTCTTTGTCCAAGGCTTCGATGAGACTGGTGATGTCCGAGTCCTCCGAGCTGTGCCGTGTGCTGCCGGGGTGCTCCGGGTGGGCCGGGGGTGTGAGGGGTGTGGGGGACAGCCTCTCGGGCTGTGGCTCCTGGTGCTGAGGCACTGGCGGTGGCGGTGCTGAGTGATGCTCCAGCGGGCTGTGGGCATGGTGCTGGCTGCCGTGCTGGCTCTGTTTTGCCCCCTTGGACTTCCTGCCCGCTGTGTGACCCTGGGCCATGGCATGTGAATCTAAGACCAGGGCGCTGGCTTTGCTCGCCGACTGGGCGTTAGTCCTGCTAGAGGTACTTGCGCTGCTTTTGGCTCTGACGTTTTCCACGTCAGCTGAGTTCCTATTGCCGTGACTGCTGTGTGGGTGGACTGGTGGGCCACACTGCTTATGACTCCCTGCGCTGGGTCGGGACGCCGAACCGCCTGTTCCACAGAACCCCCTACTGTGACTGGGGTCACAGCTGAGTGTGTTCAAGCTGAAAAAAGGACCAACTGCAGATCAGTAATAGCAACCTACAAGATCTAAGATTAAAAGCATTACTTCATCAGTATAGCCACCATAAATATGAACTACCCGAAGGAAAAAACAGCAAGAAACAGGATACTTTCCACAACTGGACTGGGTCTGTTCTAACTGGCAATATAGGAATTGAGGTATTGATACAACTGAGAATATTTTAACGCTTATCAATAAAAACATGGCATTTGCTATGAGTTCTTAGTAACAGAGCACTGTACGCAGGGTATTTAAGATTTTTCCCCTGAGCGAAGATGAAAAGAAGAAACGTATTTTTTCTTTTAATTACATCAGCCAAATCTATATATTGGAGAATTTATTTCCAGCAGGTGAACATACTTTCCTTCAGATGAAATACCAACGATTCTCCTGAGATCAAATGGTCTTCCCACATCAAAGGGCGGGTTCGAGGCCTCAAAGGATAGTCGCCTTCGAAAGGGCTCCCAAATTCCTTGAGCTTCTAAATAGGCTGTTCCAATTACCAAAAGGAACAGTGCACTGCAGGGGTACAGAAGATGGAGAATCGGGGTTCAGTTGTGAGTGCAAGAGTAACAAAATGTGACATTAAAGGCAAGCTTCTTGGTAAAGTACAATATGATATAAAAAACAAGTGCCTGTGACATGACAAAAGAGCATTATGGATGAAAGGCTGTGCACCGACTTTTCTAGAATGCCAACGTACACGGAGGCTCGTACGGAGGAAATAATTATTTGTATCAGAACAGACGCTGGAGGGTAGCTTTTCTTTTACCAAGAAGAAGCAGCTCTTATCTTTTCTTTTACTTCTAACTCTCTAGGCCAACTCCTTTCCCTTAAAGGATGTGCAGGGTAACTATGTAAGTTAATTCAGAGGCGAGTATATCTCATTCTTAAAAAAACATAAAGAAATACGCTGAAAAAAAGATGAGGATGTTGAGGGTTTAAAAAATATTTCTCATCAGTTTTATGTTGCTTAGGTATGACTCAGGAAGAATAAACTATTATGTTGAGTACATTACAAATGCCCAAATCGAGTAACCACCTGGTAAATTATGCATGTTTTTTTCCTTTAAGAAATTAACCTGTACTTCATTTGTATAACAAATTTCAAAGGTAGAAAAGACTCTGGTTTATCGTATATGCCACCCAAGCAGGGTTCAGTTCTGACTGCTCCCACTGGTGCATGTAGGCTTGACGAGAGAGGTCTGCCTGCTTTGTTCGCTGGTGCATCCCCGGCACTCAGAACAGTGACTGGCACGTGGTGGGCCCATGATAAACAGTGTCAAGTGACGCCTAAATACTAATCTCGAAAGAAGACGCAAGTACCTCATTATTCCTGAGATGATGATGTACAGAGCCAGCTCCCAGTTGGGCCTGGGCAGGGCTTCTGCACAGGTTGCTAACATATGGTAAGGAAGGGATGCATTCAATACAAATACGAATTCAGAGCCACTGGTGGTTATAAACTTCAGTTCACGAATAACTCTAGAAGCTGTGAAATCAGGAGTAAACCTAAAACAGAATGATGGCAGTGATAAAGTTTTTAAAAATATACCGCAGACAGTTTAAATATAATGCCTTTGAAACAGAACACAGAATTTTAGAGTTTGATACTTTTATTCAACTTTCTCATTTTAAGATGGACAAAGTATTGCCCTATGAGGTGAATAACCAAAACAACTATATTCTGTGGATAATTGGAGAATTTACATAAAAAGAGAACAATAATCCCATGATCATTAACTAGGAAAGTAGTCTCTGAGCTTCCTTCCCTTCCCTCTTCCTTCCTCCTTTAGTTAATCCACACTCTTCTCTTACGATGCATTCCCACTGCCTTTTTGTGTGTGTGTGTAGAGAACCACCCTAGCCCTACTGATGTTCATCGCCTGCAGCACTGCTTTCTGCCCTAATTATATTATTTTTATTTTGTTAACTGTACGCCCCACAAGCACATGATCTGCACGTTGAGGAAAGGTGTCTTATTCCTCACTGTACCTTCAGGTGCCAAGTGTATGCCTTACATGGAGTAATGTAGTTACTTATGAAGTAAGTGTCCA
The DNA here is from genome assembly GCF_951394435.1 of Stenella coeruleoalba. Lineage (NCBI taxonomy): Eukaryota > Metazoa > Chordata > Mammalia > Artiodactyla > Delphinidae > Stenella > Stenella coeruleoalba. The sequence goes on along the minus strand of NC_137159.1, from coordinate 9,190,898 downwards.
CTGAAGGTCATGAAATTATCATTCCATTAAGGGGACAGAAGTTACATTTTATTATATAAACTTTATAACATAACAAGTAATCAACTGTTAAAATATGCTGCAACTACTGCCGATGTAGGCATTAAAACTGTCTTCTGACCAAAATATCACACATTTGTATACACTGCACAACACAGAAAAACTGCATGTGTGTAACACAGGTGTCTGCTCTGCTGCTGAGACTGAATTTATAGTCAGTTTCCTACACAATCTTGAAAATAATTTTGAAACTGGTTTCTAAGACTATCTGATCCACTTTGGAGTTTCACAATTTTGAAAACAAAGATATGAAGAAATAACCAAAGATTAAGTGAAGAAAAAAATCAAATGAATATAGTTGTGGATAAAGACCTTTTTTTGTGAGTATGCAAACAATTTTAGCATAAAGTTTGAACAACTCCAGTATAAAGTTAATGAGAAGTTAGTGATTTGTTATCGTATGAGAAAATACTTACAAAATGATTATGTCTTTAGAGGCATTGGCACTCAGTGCAAATTCTTGACAATTGACAACTTTAAAGCCATATCCCTCGCATGAGTACCCACTGACTTCAATGGTTTCTATGTGAATTTGAAGTTGTCCTGTATTCTCTACTTTAAATGTTCTTTTCAATGTGAAATTTGGTTCTCTTAGTTTCAAACCTAAAGGAAAAAAATGAGGAGTGAGTATAAATCTTGCTATCCTGTGCTCCAGGTCCAAGTAATGATAATACCTTCTTTATGAATGTATCGCAGAGATTATGAACGGAGCCCCTCAGGGCAAAGAGATCAGCCATTACCCGGATTTCACCAGGAAGTATTCTACTTTGTTAAGTCATTTTACACGGCAGAAGTTTAATTTTGCAGTAAGTCCCCTACATACGAACGAGTTTAGTTCCAAGAGTGCGTTCCTAAGTCCAATTTGTTCATAAGTCCAACAAAGTTAGCCTAGGTACCTAACCAACACAATTGGCTATATAGTACCATACTGTAATAGGTTTATAATACGTTTCACACAAATAATACATAAAAAACAAACACACACAAGAAATAAAACATTTTTAATCTTACAGTACAGTACCTTGAAAAGTACAGTAGTACAGTAAACAGCTGGCATACAGGGGCTGGCTGCAGTACTCGCTACATCACCGCTGCTTTTGCGGTTGCTTCTGGACATCCTGGGCTTGAAATAAAGGTACTGTACTACTGTACTCTATACAGTACTGTAAAGTACACAAAAGTACAAACACTTGTAGAGGATGCACACACTTGACAATGTGCGCCAGACACGTGAACTAACTTACGTGATTGGACATGCAAACGCATGTTTGCATCTTTGAAAGTCTGCAACTTGAAGGTTCATATGTAGGGGACTTACTGTGCTTTATTTTTCACATTCAGAATAAATCATCTAAGGCATGCAATGAATACTGACATTTCAAATTTTTTAAGATCCAAACCAAACAACTCTGAAAGCAAGTCAGGGTGTTTTCTTAAAATCTCAAGTATCCATCATTAATATACACATGTGTACATGTAGAAATACTGTTCTTGTTTTTGGAATTATTTCCTGTTGACAACAAACGCTGAAATGTGTGCCTTGGATATGACAGGAATACTCACTGTCTGTACAGTCTTTTAATAATGCTTCCGTGATTTTAAAGCGCAAGGAGCTCCCTGGACCTGGAAGCTTGCCTGCCACCCTCAAGTTCTCAGTTGTTCCTTGTCCTTGGACCATCACAGCATCCATCACAGTCAGGTTATTTCTATGTAAGAACAAGAACCACAGATTTTCCTCCCATTAAATTTGCACAATCTTTTGATCTATAATTTTTACTGTTACTTTATAAACCATGTAAAAATTAATACACTAAATTTAATGGTGAAACATTTGCACTTGAAAAAATTTTAAATGTTTACACAAAGAGGAGCAGGAGTTTTTCACTCTGAAGAGTCACACACGGTACAGGAAGACAGTATTCAGGTCTTCTGGCTAAAAATATCATCACAAAGGTATGTTTCATGAGGCGTGGGGGGTGTGTGTGTATTTCGGGCAAAATGAATACCCTATTTCAGAAATAAATTAATGCAAATATTAATATTGAAACGAATCAGGAAAGGACTCTATGTAAGTACTAAAGGTCAACCCACACTTAAATCACAGAACATACCTGATTATGATTAGGGAAGAAACAGTTCTATTGTGAATTGGAGTAAACTTTACTTTGACAGATTTCTTTTCTCCAGGTTTTAAAATTACGTTTAAAATTAGATGTCGGGAGAGGCCCTCTGTAAATCCCGTGGAACTCTGCAGTGGATGAGCCTTGAATCATTGGGTAAACAAGCAGCAGTCATTAGTATATTCTCTGGAAAAGCTTTTTTCCCTTCACCCCATGCACAGCCCAGTATTAGTTTCTCGAATTGATCAACTATATAAACAATTTTATCCCTGATGATTTAGAGGCTGGATGGCTGGCAAGCAGAGCTGGGCAACCAATGATGACACTGTATATTCTGCATTAAGTCCCAGAAAGGGCTTTGTTCCCCAGGTCACCGAAGTCTTCATGTTTGTACTAACACTTGTTTTTGTGTACAGATCTTTTTATTTTTAACTTTAAAAGTTTTGAAACATGACACAAAAACAGAAAAGGACACAAACCTAAGAGATGAGTAGCTCAGTGTTTTAGCACAAAGCAAACAGCTGTGTACCGAACACCCAGCACCCCGAAGTCCTACCGGTGCTGTCCCCACTTTCAGTCACTGTTTTTCTGCCCCTCCCCTCAGACAGATATCAGCTGGAGGATCTTAAGGTTGCATCATTTTATTTGTAAAAATATTTCCAATTCATATCAAGCTATCTTTGAATTTTATTTTGAAAGCTAAGCCCATAATTACTGTTTCATAAACACTTGATGATTTAAAGTTCAAGTAATAGCTTAGTTTAATAATCAAAATATGACTTCCCGACAGTTACAGATAAAATTAAAAAACATTTGTTTTTTATTTTTTAAAAAATCATAGTTCACATATAAGGTTACACTGTTCTGATTTCAAGTAACGTTAATCTTAAACTTTTTGGGGGGAAGGGTTGGTAATACTTGGGTATAAATGTCCATGGCTCTACATGGCTCTGCTAACTTGTGAAAGGAGAGTGCATTTTGTATGATTTTTCTACTATATACAGACCTATCTACTTCAACAGCATGATTCTACAAACATAACTTCATAGTCAATAGACTTTGTGAAGCACACTACTTTTTAATTCTCACTTCTGAGGCAAATATTTTTTCCTACATCGAAAATTCTTCTCTGTCCATGTCTACTAGGACAACAATCTTTTGATTGCTCCAAAATGGTTGGTAAATAGGTTCCCTTTTAAATGAACTATTCTGAGTAGTTGATGAACACGTTATACATTATACATATATTCGCCAAAACAACTAATTTAAACTCTGATGACTTGGAAAATACTTTAGGATGTTGTAATGCCTCTGGGATATCACTAAGGCCCTCAATAATTCTCAATAATTGTTGTGGTGGTTCTTAAAAAGGGATTCATGGACCCCTGGGGATCTCAGAGGTCTTTTCAGGTGTCAAAACTATTTTCAGAACACCGACAGACGTTCTTTGCCTTTTTCACTGTGTTGACCTTTGCACTGATGGTCAGCAAAAGCAATGGTGGGAAAAACTGCTGACCCTTTAGCTAGAAGCAAGGCAGTGGCATCAAACTTCCCTAGTAGCCACTGTATTCCTCACTGCCATGCACTTGCAGTTAAAAAAAAAAAAACCCAAAACTGTTACTGATTAAACAGTAATAAATATTAATCTTATTAAATCTCAACCCTTGAGCACGTGCCTTTTTTTGTTTTTGGATCACTGTGTTTTCATTGTCATTTGTCTCTAGGTATTTTTTGATTTCCTCTTTGATTTCTTCAGTGATCTCTTGGTTATTTAGTAACATATTGTTTAGCCTCCATGTGTTTGTGTTTTTTACATTTTTTTCCCTGTAATTTATTTCTAATCTCATAGTGTTGTGGTCGGAAAAGATGCTTGATATGATTTTAATTTTCTTAAATTTACCGAGGCTTGATTTGTGACCTAAGATGTGATCTATCCTGGAGAATGTTCCGTGTGCACTTAGGAAGAAAGTGTAATCTGCTGTTTTCAGATGCAATGTCCTATAAATATCAATTAAATCTATCTGGTCTATTGTGTCATTTAAAGCTTGTGTTTCCTTACTCATTTTCTGTCTGGATGACCTGTCCATTGGTGTAAGTGAGGTGTTGAAGTCCCCCACTATTACTGTGTTACTGTCGATTTCCTCTTTTATAGCTGTTAGCAGTTGCCTTATGTATTGAGGTGCTCCTATGTTGGGTGCATATATAATTGTTGTATCTTCTTGGATTGATCTCTTGATCATTACGTAGTGTCCTTCCTTGTCTCTTGTAACATTCTTTATTTTAAAGGCTGTTTTATCTGATATGAGTGCTGCTACTCCAGCTTTCTTCTGATTTCCATTTGCATGGAATATGTTTTTCCATCCCCTCACTTTCAGTCTGTATGTGTCCCTAGGTCTGAAGTGGGTCTCTTCTAGACAGCATATATATGGGTCTTGTTTTTGTATTCATTCAGTGAGCGTATTTTTTTTTTTTTTTTTGCGGTACGTGGGCCTCTCACTGTTGTGGCCTCTCCCATTGCGGAGCACAGGCTCCGGACACACAGGCTCAGCGGCCATGGCTCACGGGTCCAGCCGCTCCACGGCACGCGGGATCTTCCTGGACCGGGGCACGAACCCGTGTCCTCTGCATCGGCAGGCCGACTCTCAACCACTGCGCCACCAGGGAAGCCCGAGCGTGTGTCTTTTGTTTGGAGCATTTAATCCATTCACATTTAAGGTGATTATCAATATGTATGTTCCTATTACCATTTTCTTAATTGTCTTGGGTTTGTTTTTGTAGGTCCTTTTCTTCTCTTGTGTTTCCCACTTAGAGAAGTTCCTTTAGCCTTTGTTGTAGAGCTGGTTTGGTGGTGCTGAATTCTCTTAGCTTTTGCTTGTCTGTAAAGCTTTTGATTTCTCCATCGAATCTGAATGAGATCCTTGCTGGATATAGAGTAATCTTGGTTGTAGGTTCCTTCCTTTCATCACTTTAAATATATTGTGCCACTCCCTTCTGGCTTGCAGAGTTTCTGCTGAGAAATCAGCTGTTAACCTTATGGGAGTTCCCTTGTATGTTATTTGTTGTTTTTCCCTTGTTGCTTTCAATAATTTTTCTGTGTCTTTAATTTTTGTCAATTTAATTACTATGTGTCTCGGCATGTGTCTCCTTGGGTTTATCCTGCCTGGGACTCTCTGCACTTCGGACTTGGGTGGCTATTTCCTTTCCCATGTTAGGGATGTTTTCAACTATAATCTCTTCAAATATTTTCTCAGGTCCTTTCTGTCTCTCTTCTCCTTCTGGGACGCCTATAATGTGAATGTTGTTGCGTTTAATGTTGTCCCAGAGGTCTCTCAGGCTGTCTTCATTTCTTTTCATTCTTTTTTCTTTATTCTGTTCTGCAGCAGTGAAATCCACCATTCTGTCTTCCAGGACACTTATCCATTCTTCTGCCTCAGTTATTCTGCTACTGATTCCTTCTAGTGTATTTTTCATATCAGTTATTGTGTTGTTCATCTCTTTTTGTTTATTCTTTAATTCTTTTAGGTCTTTGTTAAACATTTCTTGCATCTTCTCGATCTTTGCCTCCATTCTTTTTCCAAGGTCCTGGATCATCTTCACTACCATTATTCTGAATTCTTTTTCTGGAAGGTTGCCTATCTCCACTTCATTTAGTTGTTTTTCTGGGGTTTTATCTTGCTCCTTCATCTGGTACACAGTCCTCTACCTTTTCATTTTGCCTGTCTTTCTGTGAATGTGGTTTTCATTCCACAGGCTGCAGGACTGTAGTTCTTGTTTCTGCTGTCTGCTCTCTGGCGGGTGAGGCTATTTACTGAGCACGTGCCTTTTCAACACCATGTGATCAAATGGAGTACGCACGCAGCACCCCTTGCAGCATACTGGACCATGCTGTCTGGAAGAGCTATCGTTTCAGATGCCAACTGAACTAGTTCCTGCCTCCGCAACATCATTTATATTTGAAAAAACGATTGACAGTCAATATATGGTTATTCAGACTGGAGTAGTTAGTAGACATTTTTACGAAAATGAAGTGCATCTGCTCCTTTAAGGAAACAACTGAAGCATTTGTTGCCAATGGTAAGATTTGAGTGTTTGAGCAAAATTTAGAGTTTTGGCCCTGTGAGCTTTAGAGTCAATAGTTAAAGAACACCCTGATGAGATTAGTGGTTGTAAGAATGAATATGATTTTCTGGATACTGCAGAGTGAATTGTGTCAACATTTGGAAGCTCTTCATATCTTAGTGAACCAATATTTTCCGAATGACTGATGCATGGTGTTATGATAACTAAAAAAGCAATTAAGACACTCCTTTTTGCAACTATATGAATGTGTCAGGTCAGGTCAGATATTTATCATATACTTCATCAAAAACGATGTATCATAAGAGACCGAATGCAGAAGCAGACAGGAGAATCTATCTGTATATTAAGTCAGAGAGCCATTGAAGAGCTCTGTAAAACAATCTACTCTTCTTGCAAAATGGTTCTTAAAAAAATATATATCTATTTTTTCATTTTTATATTACCTATGTCAAATAGAATGGGCTTATTATTATTTTAAATGAATTAAACCAATATTTTAATGATCTCTCAGTTTTAGTTTCTAATATGTTAAATATTGATAGATGCAAACCACATAAACAAAAAACCTCTTTGGAGTCCTTAATAATTTTTAAAAATTGAGATAATGTAGAAATCCTTAATTATTGTTCAGACTGTAAAGGAATGCTGAGACCAAATATTCTGAGATCCACGGTTTTATAGCACTGTAGAGAACTGTGATAGAATTTATCCTAAGCTCACCCTAAGACCTCCTCCAGCATTTTTATTTAGAATGAATTCCTGAGGTCTAGAGTATTCTTATTCATCTTCCTATCTCTCACAGTACCTACATCTTGTAGGTACCACTAAAGATTTGGTAAGACAAAAAAAGGTAAATATAGGTCATGTACTTCTCATGAATATTTCCTCTCTTATAAAAGCAGAGTGAAAGGAATTTCTGGTTACTGAGCTTTCTAGATACTTGAGGTCTAGATAGCCTTGAACTTATTATGTTGGTACTTTATGGATGGAAAAAGCAAAGTAAAAAAGATTCCAAGAGAAGGGCGTGGACTAGAATATGAGACTATCTAAATTTCAGTCTAGTATTCTACCTATTACTCAGCAGAAAATAAAAATACAACATTGAAAATTACTTTCTCTTTTTAAAGAGAAAATTTCTTTCTCTTACTTTCTTATATAAGATTTACTTAAAAATAGACATAAAAACAATTCCATAAAGGTTTGGCTAATTTATGCCTTACACATTAAAACACAAAGCTATGGGAAAGGACACAAATCCTTCAAGAACTACAAAACATCTAGTTGGACAGGTTAATTAGTGATTCCTAACAGTAACGACCATGTGTCATGAAAGTATGGTCAAGGGTTCTGGACTCTGAGAGAACTAGATTTGAATTTGGCCCTGCCAGTTATCACAGGTAGGAACTTGGGCAAGTTACTTCCTCTCTCTGAGCTTTGTTTTTCCACCACCAACAGAACAAGGGAAATACTTATTCTTAGGGTGGTTAGTAATAGCTCAGCCTGGCTATTGTAATGATTACATGAAATTATAAATGTGAATGCACCTGCTGATTATAGTGATACATATGATACAGTGATATATATGATATATATATGATATAGTGATATATATGATACACTATACACATATATATGATATAGTGATATGATACACTATACACATACAGTGATACAATGCTGATACATAGGAGGTGCTCATGAAATACTGAAAACCTTCGTATTGCCTTTCTTTCCCACCTGGTGAGCCACAGACTGACTCATCCAGTCAACATTCATTGAGGGCTTCCTATGTCCCAAGCAACCCATCTAAGGGCTTCCATGTTGGTCTGCTTAACCTGTTCAAAAACTTTGTAATATACAAATTATTAACTTCACTTACAAGTGAAGAAGTTGAAGTTTGGAAAGGTTTATTTACTTGGTCGAGGTGACCAAGTTAGTAGGTACAAAGCCATGGTTATTCTAGGAGCCAACCTCCCTTATTCCAAATGGGAAGCAGCAAAGCCACAGCATGGCAGGAAGGCATCCCGTGGCTACCTGACAGACGGACCGTGCTCAGAAAAAGAGCTCAGCAAAAGGAGAGAAAGGAGGTGGTCGTTTACTGTTTTCACTCAGAGTAATTCAGATGACGGAGGATTAACTAGATTCCTACTCTCATTCACTCAACACCCTTCGTATTATAAATGTGGGAAGGAAACCATATAAGTAGAAGAAAAGCCCTCAAGGAGCTTATACCCAGAACTGGGAAACAAGGTACCTACCACACGTCAAAAAGAAAACAAAAACACCGCTAACATGCTTGCAAACAAAGATTCAGGGAGAGCCAGAGAGCCGAATCAGTGCACGCTCCACAGCCATCAGGGCTGGTGTGAACAGGCTGTTTAAGGCTGGATGAGAGTGGCTGGGAAGGGCATCTAGGCCAAGAGACTTGGGCCAGTTTGCAGGTGGCTTTAGTTCCCAGTGCTAATTTCCTGACTGACACAGATCCTACACATTAAGTTCTTACATAATCATGAGTGGTTAGTGGCTGCTCAGCCCGGCCTGTATGATAGAGAATATTTGGTCCTAGAACAAACCAGTTTATGTATACATTTACTAGTTTAAAAATACTTGTTGAGTTATAACTATGCTCACTACTGCACTAAGTATGAATACAGCTAGCCGTGGGTCTGGCCTTCATGGAGCTTACAATCTTATCAGAAAGTATCCAAAATAAAAATTTAAATGACCAAGCTCAATATTTTGAGGCTTAATAAAAAAAAAACATTATCTATCAGTATATACCTTATCTACATAATCTCAGAGGTTCTGGCAGCCATTATGATGAACCTTCATGAGCTTAATGTTTAATGCCCACAAACAGGACCTTCTATCCAGGGTGCCTCATGGCAATCTAAATCCCACCCATTCTTCCGGGGCTTTTTCCCTCTAAAATAATTACTAGACTGTTCTGACTTCTCCAGTAACTTGCCCTTCAACCAATTTAAGGATGGTTAATATTTTTCTTTCACATTTGCATTGATCATATTGTAGAATTACTTCTTTGGAATAGTATGAAGTCTGAATACTTACACTGTTTCTGAAGACTTGGAATTCTAGTGTTCTTAAATCTATCTTTGCCACCTTACTTAAGTTAAACCTGAAATAAAAAAAATACACATATTTCTTTGTAAACAGCATCATAATTAAAGGGGTTATAAATACTAAGGTTGTGCTTATCTTTTGGCAGATTTTGAGATCAATGTTATCAGATTAACAGCCTTCAAAAAATAGCTACAACTTACAGTTAATATTTTGTTCACTTTTTAAAAGTAAAATACTTGAAAGGCTCCACCACTTGCTTCCTCTATATAAGATTTTAGGAAGGAGTTCTATATTATTTTTTTCTTGTCTTAAACTGGGAGCTTTTCTAGATGTTTAATATAATATCCATCTCTCTCCCCAGAACCTTCTCTCAACTTCAATTACAGATGCAGAATTTCTCTAAGCCCAATCTATTACTGTATGAGCTGAAATAAAGTTTTAAATGTGTAAAATAATAATTCACTGCTAATATGGAAACATTCTGATAATCTACCAGCAATGCCTACCTTGATATTAACTTATCTACAAAGACAGAAGGGTTGGAATATAAGGCCAGAGGAATAAGCTGAATGTAGACAGGCGCATCTGCAGGATTTTCTAACGTAATCTCTTCTTCCTTAAACAAAGTAAAGACACAGTAAGTGAAAGACTGCCACCATTAAAAGAGCCAGGACATGCAGGCAACCTAAGTGTCCACTGACAGATGAATGGATAAGGAAGATGTGGCACATATATACAATGGAATATTACTCAGCCATAAAAAGAAACGAAACTGAGTTATTTACAGTGAGGTGGATGGACCTAGAGTCTGTCATACAGAGTGAAGTCAGTCAGAAAGAGAAAAACAAATACCGTATGCTAACACATATACATGGAATCCAAAAAAATAGAAATGGTTCTGATGAACCTAAGGGCAGGACAGGAAAAAAGACGCAGATGTAGAGAATGGACTTGAGGACACAGGGAGGGTGGGGGGGTGGAGGGTAAGCTGGGATGAAGTGAGAGAGTGGCATGGACATATATGCACTACCAAATGTAAAATAAATAGCTAGTGGGAAGCAGCCGCATAGCACAGGGATTTCAGCTCGGTGCTTTGTGAACACCTAGAGGGGTGGGATAGGGAGGGTGGGAGGGAGACGCAAGAGGGAGGGGATGTGGGGATACATGTATATGTATAGCTGATTCACTTTGTTATACAGCAGAAACTAACACACCATTGGAAAGTAATTATACTCCAATAAAGATGTTAAAAAAAAAAAAAGAGCAGATACTTCATAACCCTATTACAGATTTCCCAGAACTGATGTCACTCTGAATACTTACTGAAGAGCAGTTTGTATTAGTAAGGGGAAACCTCATGTGATGGGGTGAGCTGAGGACGGACGGCCAGGAGAGCTCGGCAGTGATTTTTGACAGTATGTTTTTTTGAAGGTCTGTATTTACTTCAAATATAGCGCTCAATCTAGAAAAACAATTTGTAAGTCACTGTAACAAAATGAAATATTTGAGTTTTCTGAATATAGGAAATTCTATTAGGCTTGTGTATTTGAGAAATTTTACTTGCTCTAATATTTAAGTCTGCTTCTCACAGAGACATGTATGAAGATGCCTCTACTTTGGCACAAAGAGCTGCCAAAGTATCACTGATCACCTGTACAGTATTGTCTTCGTACTGAATTCGAAAGGGAAAAGGCAGGGATATTCAGATAACATGATGTTACGGGGATCCTAAAGGATCTTGCATGTTTAGTGGAAAGATCCAGACACCAACAGCAGGCAAATGTTTTCAGTAGAACTAGTAAGAAGGCAGTGCACTGCTTGGCATATGGCTTTTTCCCCACTTGAGATAAAAAACAAAACAAAATCCTGATACACAATGAAGACATCAGTTGAAGAGGTAACACATATGAGGATTCTGTCCAGATATGTATAGTTAAGAGCAATTTTCAGGGCCTCATTTGACTATTTCCCTACATATGAGTATTTATAAGCCAGCGGTTAAGAACTCAGAGCACATTCCCTAAGGAAACAATATTATAAATGGGGCTAAGGTGCCTGGGCACAAACACTGAAGCCTGTTTTATCCTATAAGACTACTGAATTATGACACCCTAATATTGGTGAGAGTACCGGTTTTGTATGACGAGTAACGAATTCTCTGTAACATTCACGCTGAGAAAGTAAGACAAAGGCAGGGGCAGGGAAAATGCCACATTCACTGTGCAACTGGGACACAGTGGCACAGGGCAGACAGGGAGCCTGGGTCTTTAGGAGTGAAACACTAGGCTCACAGAGAGGAAAGCAGGGGTTTCAGGGGGCGGGGCGTGAAGAGGTTCCTTGGCAGATGAACCTAGGGCAGCACTGCAAGTTATTTATTCATAATTGGATGTTAAACTGTGGAGGCGACCTGTACCTTACAATGTCCGCTATGGAACTGTAGAGGACCAAGGAGTGTTTGAATTAGTGTTCTCTTAGTGAGTTCATTAGAAGTCATCTCTGTACTAATTTTAACCACTGTAAAGTTAAAATTTAACTCTCTTTTGCCTTAAGAGAACCTTTCACAGAAGATAGTTCAGATAAATAGAAACCTGCAGATTTAATCATTCATGGCTTGAACATCTTACATACTATAAATTGGAAGATCTTGATGATACTGACAAATACATTTCAAATCAGCCAATGGAGAAGAACAGTTTTCATCAGTTTGCTAGTCAAATCCTCTTCTGAAGTACACAGAAAGATCAAATTTCTATACTGCCACATAAGTGTGTCTTTGCTTTTGAATCCAGATGCGGTACTGATTTGTCGCTGGGACATTTTCTACCTGCCACAGACATAAGGTTGAGCCCATGTGAACGGGCCATGCACCCCTAACAGCTCAGGTCTGGAAAGGGAGGAAGCAGTTCTTTTCAGGAGGGGCAGAGACACTCCTCCTCCTGTGAGGTTAAACCTAGAAAGTGTTTTCCTAGCCTTTAACAGAGGTCAGTGGTAGGGAGAAACTTTCTTTCTTATGCAAATGGTGTGTCTAAGGTAAACAATGAAGTTATCCTACACAAGGACAACTTCATCGAGTTCCTTTGACTTTAAGGAAGCATCTAGAACACTGGAAAAAAGACAAAAATGGTAGTGTGCATACTTCTGAGAAATATACAACTACAATGGCAATTCAAGATGCTTCCTGAAGATTAGGCATATTTTCTTACCTACAGGGAAATAAAATAACCTAATATAAGAATAACTTTAGAAAGTCATGTTTCATACTGGTAAAGATAGCTCAAATACTTAAATGAAGCAAAACCACTTACTTATGACCTGAATTTTCCTTTATTCCCATCCATCCTTTGAACAGGCTTTGATGCAAATCCCAGTCAGCATCCCAAGCATCTTCCTGCATGGCTATACCAGGCTGTACTTTGGGTTCAGCTAAACCAAGGAGACAAATGGTATGACATACTCAGCCCTTCAAATGATTCCTATAGCATCAAGAGATAGGGATGGGCCTTAAAAGTGGCCGCCTTTTATTAAAGAGTATTCTGGGGAGGGAGTGAAGGGCATGAGAGAGAACGGCAAGATAACTTACATTTGGACAGAAAAGGCAAGCCAACATAGCAATGATCCCCACACTGCAGTCCAGGATCAAAATAAATGTTTGCAATCTATAAAGAGGCACAGGAGAACCATGAATCCCCAATCCACAGAAGGTCACAATGACAAAGTGCTAATGGATGGGAATTTTTGCAAATATAACATTTTCAAACCTTTGATTTTTTCCCTGGCTCCAAATCTTCCTTATTGCCCCGTAATCGTTTGTAGTAAAATCGTACATCTTCTGACAAAGATCGTATTTGTTGGATCTTTACCTTCTGTGAGAAGGAATTCATAATATTTAAACTCTGATGAACTATTTTCCCCTGAAGGAAGAAAACAAACAAACTCATCTGTAAATGGTAGATTTTCTTCAGAACACACACTTTAGAGCTGACAGACATATTTCTAGGAAACCAAAGTTCAAAGGACATTTAGAATTTTCAAAAGTTGATAAACTTTAAATTTGTAACCAGAGCCCCTCCTCCAAATGTACGTATTTTGTTGTTTTTATGGCCTATTACAGATAATTTAGCAGGTCAAATCTCTACAATCTCGTAAAAATGAATTAAAGTAAAAATGTTCACATACTAACAAAGGTACAGAGCTAGCTTTGAATAAAGGAAGCAGCCACTGTCAGTTTGTTAAGAAAGGTTTGATTATACCAAGGCCAGGGTGCCTTAAAAGTATCCAAATTCAGGATGAAATAAGTGAACTCTAAAATCCAAAGCTATTTTCTTTATAAAAGAAAAATACTATTTGTGCCAAAGAGAAATTAGACATTTTTAAAAAACACAGGTTATCAAGCATCATATTAAAACAGTATACAGCTTAAATCATTAAATTACCAATGATTGCTCTTATCAGCTGCATGCTTCTCCCTATGACAGAGTACCAGATTTTAAATAAAAAATTACATGATTCAAATAATCATCAATAAGAATCATATTATAATATTTTACTTTCTTTTGTCTGAATATAGAACCAGAATCCTATAACCTGATTCCTAGCCATTTGAAGAAGTCTCTAAAATGACCAGACCCTGCTGGTCTAATATTTGGTATTGAAAGACAAAGAAGTCGGGACTTCCCTGGTGGTCCAGCAGTTAGGACTCCCGCTCCAGGTGCAGGGAGCCTGGGTTTGATCCCTCATCAGGGAACTAGATCCCACATTCCACAACTAAAAGATCCCACGTGCTGCAACTAAGACCTGGCACAGCTGAATAAATAAATAAATGTTTTTTTTTAAAAAAAGACAAAGAAGTTAAGAAAATGAACAGTAAAAGGAGTTGAATGATGGTGCAGTTAAGACTAACACTCATCATTTACAGTGTGACCAGAGTAGAAAGATGTTAGAGGGTGGGGACGCTGCTGTGAGGATACGAACATAAGAGAAGAAAGCAGAAGCCTATGCTGAGTCCCAGCTTGGCCTCCACCCAGCTGTGTCTTCCCGGCAGTTAACTGGTCTTCATGCACCTGTAATAACTACTACTCTTGTGTCCACATCTTGTCTCTCAGGGGTATGGTGGGGATCAAGAGAGGTAACAGATACAGAAGTTCATTTTATAATGGTATTCAAATACGAAGTATTAAACTGTGAGTTACTTGAAATGTTCATTCTGAAGTACCAAGTTTTCATCACTTGGCTCTAGTAGTCTCCATCTGATAAGAGATTTTACAGAATTTCATGACTGTTATGGGCTGAACGTCTGTGTGCTCCCCCACACTCACATGTTGAAATCCTAACCCCCCAGTGTGATGGTATCAGGAGGCAGGGCCTTCGGGAGGTGATCAGGTCATGAGGGTGGAGCCCTCATGAACGGGATTAGTGCCCTTAAAAGAGGCACAAGAGCTTGCCCTCCCTGTCTGCTCTTTTGGCTGTGTGAGGATACAATGAGAAGATGCCCGTCGGCAAACCGAGGAAGTAGGCCCTCACCAGACACCAGATCTGCTCGTGCCTTGATGTTGGACTTCCCGTCCATCTGAAGATATCTGAAAGCTTAATCTGAAGTACTGCAAAACCAACACCTTGTTTTTATAGATGCCTTCTCATTTACTCTGTCCATGAGCCTTTCACTTTGTCATCTACTGAATTATTCCCTTCCAGGATATATGCAGGGATCAAGGAGATCATGGATTGAAAAGGCAATTGAAGGTTCTTTTGGATAAATAATGAAGTCAAGAGTTCTGTATAGTCAGTACAAAGTGGAATGATAAGAAGACAAAGATTGAATTAAGACCCAAACTTAGGTGTGCTGAACCTATTAATTCAAATTTATATTTGAAGCTAATTTATATTTAAGGAGCTAAAATTTGAATTTAGGTTTTATCGTATATAGCATTAAGATTTTGCAATGTACTGTTTCTCTTAACCCGTCAGGTCTCCTACCACAGCTGAGAGACACGTCCATCTGCTCCAAGGCGTCCTGAATCGTCTACACTATCTTTCTGCAAAAGGTGGCCTCCTGGTTTCCCCGTTTCTTTCCTCTCTGTTCTCCAGGCTCAAACTCTATGTCATATTCTTGAGTCCTCTATCTACCTACCTACCCATACCTGTTTCCATTAGTATAACCTCCTCAAGATATTCAAGTACAGTTCAAACGGTTCATCTGAAATGTCTCTTGCCTATGTTCTCTTTTTCATTATTTTGCTCCTTCATCCACCCATTATCTACTAGATACCTGCTACTTGGGGTATAAGATCCCTCATCTCTTTCCCACCGGATCTCAGAGTCTTGTTGGGGAGACCAACATATAAGGCAACATTTACAGCACAATGTGAGGCTTGCTGCCAGAGAAGTAATCTCAAATTGTTTCAGAAGCACACATGAAATAACTAGTACTGTCTAGTGGAGTGAAGAAATCTTCAGAGAGGAGATGACAATGGAATTGGATCTTGAAAGACATGAAGGAGTTCTTGAAGGTAGGAGAGGAGGAAGGGCAGCCAAGGCAGATGAGCAGCAAAGGTGTGGAGGTATGAAAGCGATTTACTGCCTCTGCCAATGCCCTAAGCTCAAACCTCCCTTTGATGCTTTCCTTGTGGACCGTGGCCAGAGTCTCTGGGTTGGCTTCCAGGTACACTAGTGCTACTCCCAGACGTGTCCTACATTTACTTCTGCCAGAGAGCCAGTCTTGAAAGCTTAACTCTGACGATGTCCAGCCTCTGCTCAAAAACTTTAGATTTTCATGGACTTAAATGCATTGCATTTTTTTCATGCTATCACTCAAGGTACCATTCCATCTTCTCTCTTGAAACTTCCCTGCATTCTTGTAAAACTGGACGACTCACCACTGCCTAAAGCCATCTCAGACTCTGCTGCCTGTGTCTCTATTCAGGTTGTTCCCTGGGCCCTGAATGCCATTCTTGCTAACCCTTGTCTATCCCTGCCAGAAGAAATTCCAAGCCAATTCACATGGCACCTTCATCCATTAGATATGTATTTTCTTCATAGCATGTTATTTTTCACCTCTTAGGGCAATTTCTACATCCTGCTCTACGTCTATGAATCACGGGCCCATTTCTCATTCTAGATTGAAAACTTTTTGAGAGAAGGGACTATTTCTTATTCTTCTTTATGTCTCCTAAAGAAGCTGGTACAATGTCTTACCTTAAAATAAGTGATTAATAAAGAGTAACTGACTTTATTGTTGAATTCTAGGAACATAAAGGCAAAGAGAAAAAAAATTAGCAAGAAGAAGGCTACAAATTAACTGTCTTACTGGAAAAGAAGGTGGAAGAACCATATGCTTTGGGAAGCAAGTCAGAGAACCCACTGCGATCACAGCTTTCACGGGAATTGTTAGGATCTGTGGAGGGAAGAAGCAAACCACAGAGAAATGAGTGTTTAAGTCTGCGATTGACACTGACAGTTGTTGTAGGGGGCAGTTATTTTGGGGGATTAAAAGAACCAATCTTGGGATGTATATTAGCATTAACCAACTGATAAGCAAAATTAAAATCACCCATGGATACTGTTTAATCTACCCATGTACTTCATAAAATGCACTGAAATACAATAAATTTCCATGTACTTCTCAGTGATTCGATGAAAACATGGTAAATAAGACCAAACAATGGGGAAGGAATGAAGAACAGATTTTTCATAGTATAGGTTTTATTTTGTAGATTATTAATTTAAAAAGTAAAGTTCAATTATTCTCCTAAAACAATGAATGAAAAATCCAGCATTTTCTAAAGTTACATAGCTCTCTACTTTTTGTACTCAGCAATAAATTAACATCAAGCTAATTTGAAAAAATGAGCTGAACGTTCCAGATTTTGAATCTCAACTTGTATGCTTATTTGCAATTCACAAAGATGCTGATACTCTGCTAAGATATGAAATGTACTTATTCCTATCAAAAGTGATAAACGTGGATTCCTTATTTTTGGAGGTAATTTGACATACTCCCAACGTATCATTTATTATTAGATGACCAATTCTGTTTATTCTGAATTAGTTTTCTTTCATGTGGGGGTTGTATGTACTGAAAAGATAGGAGAACAAGGGTAGCAACTTGCTGACTTTAGCAGTGCTCGACTTCCCAAACAGCTCTGAAATAATAAATCAAAATATTTAGGTGTGGCAGAAATATGTCTCTTCAAAGTCTCATTGCGTGCAACATGTCAAACCCCACAAAAAGCCTTTAAAAAGTTCACTGATTTTCACTTGGTTCCTTGACTTAGAAGTCAAGGAACATGTAAATATGATTGCGAGAACTCAAATTAAGATGTGATTTCCTGATTGTATCTTCCTTCTTGGAAATGTTACACAGGAGGATATTTATGACCTCAGAAGAGAGAGACCTATCTCAGGAATTTCAGTCAGGGTCTGTGCAATGCTACAACTATTTGTAAGCAGGCTTCTAACAGCAATTCTAAATGTGCCAAATGCATTTTTCTGAAGTTGCTTTTAGTCAAAAGATTTGGGTTTTATCAGAAAACTATGAGCTAATGAACACAAATATTCTGTAAACTAGTCTCAAAAGCTCAGTTTTTAAGGCATGAAAGCGGTAAACTGTAACTTTCTGAGTAAACTTAGTTCTCTGTTTCTATAAAAACAAAAAAAGACTGAATTACTCAGAAAGACCCCATTGACACCAATCCCTGTAAATAAAGTCCTTACCTCATAGTCTGTTGTGATCTGTATGGCCCCGTCATGAATCCCTTCCAGTTTTTTTGCAGTAAGTTTGACTCTGAACACTGCAAAATATCCTGAAGCTAGTATTACCTGTATGTAGGAGAAATGACATCATTCATCAGCCTTGCTGGCTGAAGTTTTCTATTAAAATGGAAAAGAAAGCTACAGTGATAAACTGACTTCAAAATCCTAACCTGTACCAGTGTAACACTGAATTACCATATCATCACATACAAATATCTCAAAATAATGCCCATCCCTGGATGTTTATCTACTATACTTATTCCATGGGCTACTGAGAAAACTGGTTCCCTGAGGAACAGCTGACTTCTCAGCTGCAAAGCTGGGGAGGGGTGTGGTCCTCACACCCCAACCGGGTACGTGCAGGGTCAAAGCGGGTGAGGGCTGCAGCAGAGGGACACAGGCTTCCACTAACCCTTTGGCCACATTAGGGCACAAGTATTAATACATACAAAGTTGGTTATGCTTCAAGTTCTGAATTTAACTCTGTCATGTTGTAATAACCATGTCCTCAGATCCACTGAGATTGGATCATATGGAAACATCAAAAATCATGGCAAGAAGGAAAAGTTACACAATAAAAATGTGAAAGAAAGGAGAATGTGGATCTTGTTTTCTCAAGCTATTTGCTGATGTTTCTGGCACTTAACTTTTTCAATCATGATACTTCCAAAAAACATGAAATTCAATTTGCGAAGTTGTACTTTAGTTTGTAAATGTTGATATGCCAAACATACTCACTTTCCCCCTTTTATAAGCATTTCTGTGTTGGATTTGTGCAATTCTAACGTTTTCATCATGACTCTAACCAGCCAAATAAGAACGTGTCTCAAGAGTGCAGAGAGCTGTTGGCAATGTGTGTTTCATAAGGAACAGGATGCTTATTTAGTTCATAGGTTTGGCTTTTTGGCAAACAGGTGGAAATCGTTGAAAGTTTAGGCATTACAAACTTAAAAAAACACATATTGTGGAGTTGCTATTTTGAAGCTGGCAACTCACTACAACTTCCTATTTTAAGTAAGCATTCATAACAGTGATCTCATCTTTCTGTCCCTTGTTTTTGTGTTTATACAGTTTTATATAAAACCTAATTCTAAAACCCTGAAGTTTCAAGCAGGCTTCATGTTACTGAGTGGACCTCTCAAATTTAAGTAGTAAGTGTTAACACATGTTATTTAGTACGAGGAAATGATCCAGAGTCCTAAAATTATTAATTTATAATGTCTTATAAAAAACAGTATAATTCAACCATCTCAGATTAGATATACATACAATTTTACTGTAACTTCATTACTGAAATGAACACATTAATGGCTGGTCTCATTATTATCCTTTTTCAGCACTCAATTTGTATTAAAAATAAAACCTCAGCTGGGGTGACAAATATTGCTTGTCACGGGCATATCCTTTTTTTGTTGTAAAAGGAGGCTTTATTTATGAATCAAATTTAAAACATTATAAATTATTAAAATGCAAACACCCATATATCGACCACAATATCTGATTATGTAGCCTGAATGCCACACAACTGCAATTAGAATACACATTATTTAGTACTATTTCCCACTTTTTCAGAAATCCTTTTCCAAATTTCTACATACAATCGTATTTACAGCTTTTTATTTGCTTTAATATTCAATCATAAAATCATGACTTTATGCATGTGGCTGTTTCCAGTCATTTGGAATTATTAATAATGCTATCAAACATCTGCATTCTCACAGCTTTTGGCTCTTTCAATTACTTCCATGGGAAACATTCCCAGGAGTGGTATATGTTGCCAGATTGTCCTCCAAAAAAACCCATTTTGGGGGATGTTTAAGTCAATTTTTATGACCTATGGCATTCCATGGAAGCATATTTGTCAATAACCTCTGTGCGTAAGGACATTTGCTTTTCCTTTTGTAAAACTGCCACAAGAAGTTCTATGCTAACCTACAGACGACATATCTTCTGCTGCTTCGAAGTCGTACAAGGTGATTCTACTAATTCTGTTCTGAGTAGGTATAAACTCCAAGTTCTCTTTTCAGTAGTGGTCAGGGCTTAGACTGCTATATTCATTTACTCTTGTTTCATGCTCTTTTATGACCAACTGTACATAAGATAGAGTAAAAGTATATAGGGAGATCCACACAGACATCCACCAAACGATGTTTGCCTCACTGATACTCTCTTCCAATCAGTACAGAGAATTGACCAGAAACATTACTGTATAATTGAAAACACCTTCTATCAACGTGCAGGGCTATCTCTTCTGCCTAGTGAATTCAATGAACACAGGGTTAGTTTACTACCCATGGGAATTTCTCCTGTCAGGACACTTGTGTTACAACTTAACTCCTTTGAGTCTCAAGTGCTCTCTCACCATGAGAGGAAGGGGTTTAAGCAGACTACCTATAAGGGCCTTTCAACATCAAATAGTCAGTGCTATTGCAACTCTCATAAAAATATTACGATGACTAGTCTTCTATTTGAGGTTTACATCTAAGTTTAAGGAAACAATAAAAAAGTTAACTTACTGATGACTGGTCTGATAAGGAGGATTTTTCTAACTCTGGAAGGCTTGAGATTATTGTAGTTCTATTGCCTCTTTCAGTAGCTACGAGTTCTATTGATAAACCATCTCCAATGATATGCCAACTTTTTATAGCCAACTTAAAAAAGAGAAAGATATGAAAGTGATTATTGCGGCACTAGCATAAAATCCTTAAATGTGAGTGAGAATAAAAACAATTTTTTTTTACCTCAATTGGGTTGCTGTTTATAATTGCAAATAAAATGTTACTTGCTTCTGTAGCACTCAGTATACCAAAATCTATGAAACGTTCTTCTATTTTTGGGGGTAATACAAAGTACTGGAAAGATATAAAAGAACTAGATTAAATGTAAAGTCACACTTACGTAAGAGAATGTTATCAAGAAAAAGTAACTGTATTAAGATATACTAAGGTTCCTATATTTTATGTAAATATACGCATACATAATATATAATTAAGAACTTTGTACAATGGGAATATTTTGATTACTCAGAAAGGAAAACACTCATGGCCTCTACTGAATTGCTAGTTCTCCTCTGAAGGCACATAAAAGCAGCAGGAAACTAAAGTGCTAGGTGAGATTAAGTGGAGCCCTGGGGAATTAGGCAAAAAGTCCTCAGTCTCAGCAAACATCACACATTCATGAAAGCAGCTACAAACCAGTAACCATTTAAGCAAGAAATGCAGAAGGAGTGGTACAATAGTGACGGTCCCTTCAGCTCTAAAATTCTTGTTGATGCTAGCTTTTTGGAGAACTGCATCTCTCTGTTTTCACTTTCTTTTCTATCTTTCCTATCAGTTTTCTTTCTCATCTAAACTTCTTGCATTGATAATTTTAAGCACAGTTTTGTTTGGATTTTTTTTCCTGGCTTGTTTTCTGTACTAGAAAGACCTTTCCTGCCGTATTTTGGTGACTATTCCAGCTGTGTCTTTCCCACCTATTCCCTCTTTCTTATCTGGTTCTCTTCTTCATTCTTGCACTTCTTGGTTTTGGTCATCTCTTCCCTACAGAGTTTTCTTTTCACCCGCCCTATAGTCTTTCTTCCCTGCTTATTATCTTTCTTCCACTTAGCTCGTTTTTAGCTTCCCCATGACTATGACAGTTTAAAAGCAAAACCAAGAGAAAGTGGAATGTGGAAAACATCTAAATAGAGGCGTAACTAGAGGAGTCAACTGCATCATGAGGAGACATGGCCGCTGGGAGGGTGAAAATCTTGTAAGTACTGACGAGGGAGGAATTAGGACAACTTGTAAAGCACAGAAATAGCAAAATTTAAGTGTGTGCAACACGACTGGCTAATAGTAGCTGAAAACACAAAAGACGTGTAGGGAGCTTAAATTTTAAAGGCAGATAGCATACTTACATCTAAAAAACCTGTGTATACCCGCACAGGTAAATGAAACTTAGAGGCATTGGTAATAAGTAAAATATTGTTATCTATGTGCATGGATGATGTAGATGGCATAAAAAACAGAGTGAAAATGTATCCTGATCCATTTGGAAGAATTAAGACTGGTTTGCTGAAGTTGTGAACCTAGGAAATGATGGGAGAGAAAAAACAATGTGTCAGCATCACTTGCTTGGCAGATCAGTAAAATTAAAAGTACGAGGGTTCCCAGACATACTTTAAACATTGTTTTGGCTTCTTCTGGTAGCAACACATCATGAATGAGGATCGCAAAACTGAAAGTGTTAGTGAGGTAAATTGGCCTTTCCACAGGATCAGCAGGACTGTCTCGGATGTGAAATAATGTTGCAGAGTGATCAAATCCCAAATAGCTATTTGAAAAAAACAAAATAAATTATTTTTATTTCCACGTGTTAATTTAAAATCCAAGTTCTTTCGCTGTGAGTAATAATTTACGTTCAGCGTTATGACTGTTATTAGAGAATTAAGACTATAAACATTTTAGTGGTTGACCACATGGAGCCCCTGCCATGCTGGACATTAAACTATTATTGGTTAAAGTATAATTAGAAAATGAACTGCATATATTACTGCCCATTTATAAAAAGCTGTAATTCTAGAACAGTGTTTAACAAGTCTATAAAGGAATATAAATGATTTTGTTTCAAGTGACAATATACTTTAATAATAAGCCATAGCCACTTGCATGTTACAAAAAGAATTACAGAAAGGAAATGGTTCAAATGATTTAAAAATCACAGATTCATTTTTCTATTGTATTATGGAATCATTAAGACTTCATTTAAGCCCAAATCATATCATCCCATTTACCTCTTTCTTCTAAAAAAGTAAAAAAAATAAACAAAATACAGGAGATTTTTCTCCTT
The DNA here is from genome assembly GCF_951394435.1 of Stenella coeruleoalba. Taxonomy (NCBI): domain Eukaryota; kingdom Metazoa; phylum Chordata; class Mammalia; order Artiodactyla; family Delphinidae; genus Stenella; species Stenella coeruleoalba. The sequence continues at coordinate 9,167,961 of NC_137159.1, read as the reverse complement.
TATAGTTGAATTTGTTCTTCTCAACACGAATTCCATGGAGTTTAGTGAATTTGGGTACTACTTTTGCTAAGATCAATGAATTTATTTATTAATAAAAAGTTATAAAGTTTATTTTAAAGAAGAACTCACCCATCTAAAACCTCTGCTTGATATGGTATTTCAAGTTTAGAATAACTCTTTTCCTTTGCTTTAACAGTTATTTTCCCAGAAAACTGAGATGGTTTTTTTGCCTTTGATGCTGAAAGGAAGCATAAAACATAATCTGTCACATTTTGCTACCAAAGAGTTTATACAGAGGATGATGAGAGTGACTTTGCATGTAGACTGACAAAATCTTAAGAAGCTGAGCTTTCAAACTGGCACAAAGAATACTTTTACAACATTTTAACTGAAATATCACATTTTTCATACAAAAATGGGAAGATACTTTAATTTTCCTGTAATGCGATAAACAGGTAAGGAATTAGCAAGTGAACACAATTCAGGAGGAAAAGCGCTATATCTGAGCTCCTTTCTCTACAGCCATAAGCTTTGGCTTTACCTACAGCAGGGTTTCTCAACCTTGGCACTTCGAACATTTTAGGCCAGGTAAACTCGCTGTTGGGTGGCAGAGTGGCTGTCCCTGTGCTCTCCGGGATGTTGGGCGGTGCACAGGACGGCCTCTTGCTAGACGTCAGCTGTGACAACCAAAAGTGTCTGTAGACGTTGCCAAACATCCCCTGGGAGGCAAAACTGCCCAGCCCCCCAAGTTGAGAACTGCTAGTTTACAGCTGGATTAAGAAATAACATTCCTTGTGTGGCCAGAGTCTTGCTATAAATACCAATAAAGTAGCCTGGTGCAAAAAATGTCAAGAGTTATGAGCCCTGACTTTTTATATTAGCCAACCCTAACCTATAGTGTAAGAGGAGGCATATACCCTCCCTGCCATCATACTGTCCTCACAGATGAAGTAAAACCTTTAAGTTTTGTAGCACTTCTGAATCATTCCATCTGGAATTACAGAAAAGAGTCAGTTGGATCCAATCTGTGTACCCACTAGATGTTCTTTCCAAAGCAAATAAAGAAGCTGTGTATCTTTATCCCCTGTAAGTACTTCAGGAACACTTCCACTTATGAGAAGAATTCATACGTAAGTTCTGCAAATGTTTGTTATCCAACTTTAGCCCAAAAAAAGAACAACAAAAAGAATGGAGTGACATCTAGTATGTGGCTTATGTACGGACAGCGCAGATCCAGATTTTTGAAACTCCCATTAAACCTCGTTTCTTTCTGCTTTTTACTGTAGAGCCGTTTCTGGATGCTTTACATTTTTTTTTTTTTTTTTTTTTGCTATTTATTCTGACATAAGGCTGATAACAAGGGCCATAATTCAGGCATTTCATAGTATCTAATCAAGTTATATTTTAGCAATAAAGTGGTCAAAACCTCAAGAAAATTCAGTTAAAAATCATAAAGAGTCATGAGTTGATGAGACATGCTTGCTTGGTAAGTGAACACTGTGGAGTTAATATTCATGGCACGTTCTGAAATTTTAATTTTTAAATTAATTAATTATTTTGGCCACGCCTCTCGGCTTGCAGGATCTTAGTTCCCCTAACAGGGATTGAACCCAGGCCAGTGGACCACCAGGGAATTCCCCTGAAATTTTTAAAAGTTAAGTGAAACAAGCATTTCTTAGCAATCTCAAGGGTAATATCATTTGTATTGGAATCCGGGGTGGTGATGGGAGAGGTGGGAGGTGAAAGGTGGAGGGATTTTCCCATGATAATAAAAACCACTTTTAAGAAATGTAGCACCTGCTTTAAAAGATGCTTTCCCTTGTCTCTGTGTTAAATTTTACATCATTTCTTTAAGAAACACTTATTTTGGAGTCTGTGATCTCAGAACCACCATTCCTGACTTTCATTTATCTCAGTGGAAACAGTCACTGTATTGTCAATACAGGAGCTGGAAAAGAAGAATGGGGGAAGTACACAGCACAGCTGCCCCAGTGTACACCCCCCCCCCCCACTCCTTGGATTTATCAGAAGGGTAGGTCCTACACGTTGTTCCTGGGGTCAGAAATTATTACTGGTTGCTCTGTTTCTCCGTAAGGGAAGACAATGTACCTACTGATACTGACACTGATACTGGTGGTCATGGCTGGTATCTTAGCAACACAGAAGACAATTTATCACACATTTGGAAATATCTGTGCTGTCAAGCCTTCTACAATACTGATTATTTCCTGACAGCTGGACTATGGAAGTATGCCATGTATTTAATCTTAACTTCTTTGGGAGTTTTCTCTGAGCTCATAGGATGAACACTGTGCTGGCAGCCAACTGTGCAGTTGCTCCAGATTCTCCCCCAGACTCTCCATGTGCATGGAGTGAGCATAGATGCTCTCACAAACACTGTGCCACACTCAGTAGGTCGCTCAGTGACCAAATATTCTCTTCTGATGAGGAGCTTAGTTGTAAAATGTGGACCATGAGTAAAGATGGCTTTATCCCGCGGCCAAAGCTTAAGCTTCGGGGCTCCTCACTTGCCCGTGCCCTTATGAGCCAAGTCCCACTTGGAGTTTCAGCTTTCATTAAATTTAAATTACATATACAGTCAGACAGCCATTACATCACTACTCAAAAAATTTTATGACAGCAAATTCAGTAAATGTTCTAGTAAAGTGGGCAAAACTGAATAAAAACATGCTATTAAAATATGTTAAAGTCTGGGTTAATATTTCAAATGTCAAAATACACAATATACGTGTTTGAAATCATTGTTATCTAATTTGACAATTCTATCATGAAGGCAGTTATTTTAGTTTAGGTAGGACAGTCTGCCTCGTTAATAAAAGCCAATATATGGAAATGTTACAGAAAATACTTTATTTCTGCTCTTAAATTCAAACATGCTTCTGAAATTCAAATATATATTCACTTAATTACAAAAATTAATGACTTCATAATTAAGGCAAAGCATAATAGGTATATATGTAAAAGAGCCCAGATAACAAAAATTTAGTTCCAACCCTAATGTATTTGCTAATATTAGTTTAGGTTTATGAAGTTAGAATATTTTCTTTCGTGAAACAATCAAATAAGAGTTGGTGATGATTTACAAGAAAAACCAACCTAACCAGTACTATAATATCTGACTGTAAAATGGTCTGGGTTTCTATATTAAGATGTCAACATAGATGCCTTCTAATTTATCAAAATAAGAGCACTCTATCAGAGAGAAAAAGTTGAACACTTACCATCAAAGCTGATACTTGCAACCTTGGTATATTTACTTTCTGAAGCTTTTAATGTAATTGGTTTAAAGTGTACCGTTATAGCGTCATTTTGTGGTGTAGGTCGAACACTCTGCAAAGAGAAAAATTTACATCGCATTATTTTAGTCTAGTGGTTCAGTTTATAGTGAAAAGTAAAGCAGAATCAAAACTTGAAAAGTTTAACTTTATGTGGTCCCTTTAAATAGAGTAGGCTAAGCTGACAAGACCTCAAATTAACTTCATTAGACTATTCTTATGAAATAAAATGATGACCAGAAGGAAAATGATAAAGTGACTGTAAAAAGTACAATGGGTATGAATACGTAACATAGAAGAAAAGGTTATTTATTTTCTAAATGAATGCCTAATTTATATATAAGAGAAAGGGACATGAGGACTTATGATAGGGGCTGCACTCCCAGCTGTGGGGTGAACCGTGAGGAAGCGGATGGCAGGGATGCGCAACCTGGAAGAGGTCAGAACGCTTTCAACTTAACAAAGTAAGAGCTTTCCGTTCAAACAACTAAACCTAAAACAACAACAACAAAACAGTAAAAGCTTGCACTTTTTGAGCAAGCTTAAAAAATAAGTACTATTTAAGTGCAGTTACTTTTTTAATATGATAATCCGCACTGACAAAAAGCGTTTTTCATGGGAAGGGCCCTTTAAAGATACCAATTTCCTTCCCTGTTTTACAGATGAAGGACATCTTGCAATACTGAGTGATGTTTCAACAGCTTGGCACCCAGAGACAGAACTGGAAACCAGCTGTCCTGACTTGGTCCAGGGCTCTTCACCTGGCATCCTACTGCCCAAACATATACTAATGAAAATTGTGGTATTGAACACAAGTCTTGATCAAAAATCTTCTTTTAGAATGCAATTTGAATACTACTTTGATTTCAGAACACTTCTGGGATTTCCGTTGAATTTTCAGGGGCTTTATAAACTTGTCAAAGCAAGATGTTTCCAGTAGAAAGGAACACTCATCAGGCAATCGTGCTAACATGGGCGCAGTCAGATCCCCATGAGCCACCAGGTTCTTCCTCCAGCTCCCCACCCACCTTTTCTGCTCATTTATAAAGGTGGAATCTGCCTATAGAGAATGAAGGACAGTCCTCTGAAGGCACAAGAAGCACCTCAGAAGAGTGTGAGGAAAAGCAGTCTCTTGCATTGTGCTTCAATCATAGGAAACAAAGTTGGTTACATACAGAGTGATGACAGACACTGCTTTTCAGTCCCAGTCAGCAGGGCGCCTCCCTTCCCACTGCTGTTAGTCCTCAGCTGTTCGGGTGTCTTTACTAGGCCTGGGAGGATAGCCCTGAAGTTTCCTGTGCTAGAAATCTTAATTGCCTTAGCTCTTGGCCTCAGGCTCTCCCAGTATTTTAACTCTTTTTCTTTCTTCTTCTTTGAGAACTCCTCATTTGCTTTTTTTTTTTTTTTTGCGGTACGCGGGCCTCTCCCGTTGCGGAGCACAGGCTCCAGACGCACAGGCTCAGCGGCCATGGCTCACGGGCCCAGCCGCTCCGTGGCATGTGGGATCTTCCCGGACTGGGGCACGAACCCACGTCCCCTGCATCGGCAGGCGGACTCTCAACCACTGCGCCACCAGGGAAGCCCCTCGTTTGCTTTTGAATCTCTAATGGAGCTGGGAATTGACTGGTTCATATCAATATATTTACTATCAATAAGCTTGCTGTTATTAGCAATCATTTAAAGTATGAATCTCTTCATTCCTTGAAGGGTATGTATATATGTATACGTGTGTATGGGTGTGTGTGTATTTTTAACAGTAAAACAAAGCGGTTTGACTATAAGATAAACTACTAACTGGACAAAAGGTTCATTTGGTTTCATCACACTACACTAAAAACTTTTTCCAAAGGAAAGGAAAGCAGTATAGAAGTACAGGTGAGACCCAGAGTGATGAGTTTACAACAGAAGGATACTAACTATTTAACCAGCAGTGTGAGTCTGAGTAAGCTGCCCATTTACTCTGGGCCTTATTTCTCCCACCCGTAAAATCCTAGGGGTTGGATTAGATTTTTTTCTAAGTTTCCACCTATCTGAAAAATTTTGTGATTCTATTAATTTTGCTGTTTTTTTTTGGTGGGGGGCTGCACCACACAGCACGTGGGATCTTAGTTCCTTAACCAGGAACCCAGATTGAACCCTGGCGCCCTGCAATGGAAGTGCAGCGTCTTAACCACTGGACCACCAGGGAAGTCCCTAATTATGCTGTTTTTTTTTTTTGAATTAGACACATTTATCCTGAGGTCAGGATCTGTTAGAGAGATGACCGTATAAAGCCTTACAGTTTACAGAGGACACATACGGTTCCTAATTCTTTCACTTACTCTATGGATTAGGATACAGCAGCAAGGGAACCTTGACCATTTTCAAACACTTAAAGAATTTAAGTGGTGGTTCATCAGTAACAAGCACAACCCCATGTCAGAAACAGCTAAGCAATGGTATCTATTACCATACATAGTCACAGTAAGTAGTAAGAACTAAGAATAAATATTTGATGAAAAAAATGTTTTTCTCACATGAAACACACTTTAAGATTTTTCTTACCAGAGGAAAACTTTACATTCAGTATTATTACCTTAAAACATGTCACACTAACAGTAAAATAATATTCAACTGACTCATGTTTTATACAAATGGTCTAAATTAAATTGTTCATCTGTTACCATTAAAAGAAAAAAAATCCCCCAATCAGTTAAAACCTGTTTTCCAAGGAAACAAAAACAAAGAGAGACAAACAAGCAAAACACTTAAATAGCTGGCTCATTCTGACAGTTTTAAATGAAAAATAATAAATAATCATTAACTTGTAATAAGCATATTTATACTAATAATATATTTTAGTACCGGTCACTAACTGTTGCTTACTTAAAGATAATCAAGAAGTGGAAAAAATATGGCAAGACTCCCAGGAAAGGCAGTTGGCACAGGCTTGAAGTATACTGGGTTGGTCAAAAAGTTTGTTCCGGAAAAGACCGAACGAACTTTTTGGCCAACCCAATAGTTCCAGCCTTTCTCACGACATTCATACCCAACTAATGCTCTGTAACTCTCAACTGAAACTCAAGGCTCAGGACATTCTGAAACTACTCAACTACTTTGAGCAAGCAAGAAAAATAACCTTTCAGTATATAGCGATTGTATTTTTAACAGTAGGTGCACAAATGAGCTAAGGTCCATGTCAAGTTGACATTAGTAAAATTAATTAAGTACAGCTGTGGTTTTTATTCATTAATTAGCAAGGAAACATCATACAAAGGTGCCTTAAGACATCTCAGGCAAACTTATTCCATCATTTATATAGTATTGTTTTATAAACATTGAGGAAAACCATATTCTCAAAGTTGCATTATAGACAATGTCAGGAAGGCTTGGACTTGGGCATCTTGTCCATTGACAGGTGAGGAACTTATATTTGGAGCTGCTTCCTTTAGTGGTCTTATGTCTTGAAAGATGAAGAGACTCTGAATTCCCTGAAGGGGAATTTTAAAAAACCCTCTGGGTTTTAGCCTTGTTGAGCTCATCCTAAAATTCTATATATTTGTGAAATGGAGGGAGGGAGGACACTTAAAAAAATGCACCAGTCCCTAGGTCTGGCATATTATGGAGAAAAACACAGGAAAAACCTTGGGAAGCTCTCTTAAAACTCAGTTTCCACGGTAGGTGGGCTCATCCCCTGGTGATGAGGCGAGGAGTCCAAGCTACCGTCGTTTCTCAAGTGGACCATGCAACAGATTTTTAACCTTCTGCAGTTCATTCTCCACAAGCAGCTACACTGACTTTTTACAACGCATAAATCAAATGACATCACTCTCTTGCTTACAATTCTGTAACTTCCCATTGCACTTATAATAAAATCTAAACCCCTCCCAGGGCCCCAGGAAGCCCTGCTTGACTCTCCAGCCTTCATCTTTTCCATTCAAACCACCCCCTCAACCCTGCTTCCCTTGACATCAAAGCTATTCCTTTGCACTTGCTGATCCCTTTGATGGGAACACTTGGCCACCAGCTTTTCTTATGGGTGCCTACCTCTCACTCTTGAGTTATGACGGCAAACGTCAGCTCTTCAGAGACGACTCTATCTAAACCGACTCCCTCCCCGACTTCCATGCCATTCTGCTTATTTCTCAATTTACAATTATGCTGCATACCTGTTTGTCTGTCTCCCAGCTAAAAAATGAGCTCAGTAAGGACAAAAACCTTGGTTGTCTGATTCCCTTCTGTATGCTCAGTACTTAGCACAGAAGCTAGCATATAGTTGACGCTTATTAAATATTGACTGAATGAGTGAATGAAGGAATGAATGAGGAAATGAGATAAAACTACCAAAACCCTGGCAGAGTATAGGCTGCGGATGTTAGAAAAAAATACATACATAGGTAGATACAAATGTAGATCTAAACACATATACATAAATCAATAGGTTAATGGGAATATTGAATATAAAACGATATATTCATAAAGACTTGATTAGTAAGTATCATTATATCCCTAATATACTTTCATGTAACTTGTACATTTTACAGTCAAATTAAGTCACTTAAAAATAAAAAGGTCTGACTCATTTTCCCTATTTGGAAAACAAGGACCTGAGTACGTTACAAGAGAGCTGTATCAAACAAGGTAATCTGTGTAAAGAACCTAGATATGTCTAACCCACGGTAAGAAAAATGTTCACTTACAGTGTATCCTAAAACTCCTTAATAAAAGAGAAAAGGAGGAACATGGGCCTGTTTATATTGAATTACCTATCATAAATGAATTACATTTTTTCATTCACATTCTTAGAATTGCTAATTTCATTTTTCTAGAAAATGTTTATTGAAAAAGACATTTGTTTGAGTCTATTTATTGTATGTAAAAAGTTAGACCAGAATGCTTGGGCTAAGTAAATGCACTTTCCCATCAAATCTCTAAGCCCTCACATTTGGAGAAGTGACTTCAAGGCCTGAAGTCTGCCCCAAAAGCATGAGAGTTCCTCCTCTGTACAAGACATCCCACAGACTGAAGAAACCAGTAAGAGACAAACAGCATGCAGAACACATAAAAAGTAAAAATTATCTGACATCTCAAACGGAGGCAATGGCAAGTGATCCACCAATAGGCAGGGTCTGCCCTCCAGGCAAATGTGCTGCTGAATCCCAGGACGTACGGCCAGACGGTGTGCTTCAGGAGTTTTCCTTCGTGGAGGTCAGTGCCCTGAGCATGCGGGCAGGAAAGGGCTGGGGAGGGAGTTGTGTGCACATCATCACGTATGCGGTAACTGTGCTTCATGATGCCAACTGGGCTCAAGAAGAAATCCAGGACCAAGAAGTTCAAAGAACTTCTTGTAGGCTGTAGCCAAAGCAAGCTGGACAAATCTAGCAGAAGGAATCACGCTCCATTGCAGAGGAGAGTCTGATATAGTAAACTAGGACATTTGAACAAAAGGAAGCACAATTCTGAGTACAAAGTGAGATTTTAAAATGTTGTAACAGAGCAGTGGTTATTAGGCCTTTGCATTTCACTGGTAAAATCTAAAATGTGTGTGTGTGTGTGTGTGTGTGTGTGTGTGTGTGTGTGTGAGGAAGTCTAGCAGGTTTTCTAACTTTTTATTTTGCAAATGTGAGGATGTTGGTGGCAGGGAAGGAGAAATTCCTACTATCTACTACCTTTCTTCATAAAACAAAGGGTATTTTGGTATCAAACCAAAGGGAAAAAAAAAAAGGAAATTAACAAAACCAAAAGTTGGTCCTTTGAAAAGGTCAACAAAATCAACAAACCTTTAGCTAGACTGACCAAAAAAATTTTTTTAATATAGAGAAGACTCTAATTGCTAAAAACAATTAAAGATGGGCCATTACTACCTACCTCACAGGAAAAAAAAAAAGTATTATAAGGGAATACTGTGAACAATGGTATGCCAACAAATTAGATAACTTAGATGAAATGAAAAAATTCCTAGGAAGACGTAAGTTACTGAAACTGGTTCAAGAAGAAAAAGAAAATCTGAACAGGCCTGTAGCAAGTAAAGAGATTGAATTAATAATTTTAAAACTTCCCACAAAGAAAAATCCAGGCCCAGATGACTTTATTGGTGAATTCCACCAAACATTTAAAGAAGAATTAACATCAATCCTTCAAAAACTCTCCCCAAAAACAGAAGAGGAAAGAACACTTCCCCACTTATTCTATTAAAAAAACAAAAACAACCCTCTCCCAACTATCTACTACCTTTAATGATAAAACAACAAACATTTTAATGTCAAAGAAACAATGACATTATCTCAGAATAGTCCTTATCCAGAAATGGTGTTTACAACTTTATGTTAATTATGTTAACATATACACACTCATATTTTTATAAATATTTATATTGCTCTTTTTTTTTTTTTTTTTTGCGGTACGCGGGCCTCTCATTGTTGTGGCCTTTCACGTTGCGGAGCACAGGCTCCAGACGCGCAGGCTCAGCGGCCACGGCTCACGGGCCCAGCCGCTCCGCGGCATGTGGGACGAACCCACGTCCCCTGCATCGGCAGGCGGACTCCCAACCACTGCGCCACCAGGGAAGCCCTATATTGCTCTTATTTTGCTCATTTTTCTATAGACTTGTGAAAATTTCAATACAGATTAAAGAGGCAAAAACAATCACTAACCCCTCAATATAGCAGTAACAGTCAGCACTATGTGGTTTTTTTTTTTTAAGAAAAATATAGTATCAGAGTGGCTAGGTCAAAGGAGCTGTTCCTTGTCATCTGTGGAAGGGTCCCAGGCCCTTGAAGACTTCACCAAGGAGCAGGGGCATGAATCCCAGCAGACTCAGGCACCTTCAGAGCAGGTCCCTCTCAGTCGGCCTAACACTGCAGTGCTAGGAACCTCAGGTTGGGGTAGTTTCAGCTCCACTGCAGATTGGGGGAAGTTCTTTACCATAGGCGTCCCCAACCCCCGGGCCGCAGACCGGTAGCAGTCTGCGGCCTGTTAGGAACTGGGTCGCACAGCAGGAGGTGAGCCGTGGGCAAGTGAAGCTTCATCTGCTGCTCCCCATTGCTCGCATTACGCCTGAACCATCCCCCACCGTCCCCCCACACCCACCCCGGTCCGTGGAAAAACTGTCTTCCACAAAACCGGTCCCTGGTGCCAAAAAGTTTGGGGACCACTGCTTTACCAGACTCCATTCCCCTAACCCACCCCCAATCCTCCTACCTAGCAGGAAGAAATACTAGGTCATATGGCAGGACACTGCTTACACTATGACTCTACTAGTGAGCAAGGTCTACCTAGATTTTGCTTTAGCTCACCACCTCACCTCCTGGTGAGGTTCCCAAGTTACAAAGAGAATAAGGGAAGAGGAAAGCAGTATATTTTTATTATAACCTGTGCTGATGTCAGAAAACCTAAATTCAGAGAACTCTGATAAAATGAAATAGATCAGATGGGCTTTGAGACTTAACAGACTGTTGCCCATCCCTGCCCAAACCCAGAGTTTACCACCAAATGGTAGAATAGAGACCAAGGAGAAGAGAGTATACAAACCCCAAGTGACGGGAGAGATGGTCATCCCAGGTAACCACATTTTAATGCACAGTGACCTTGCTCACCATCTCATGACACTCCACTTCCATTTACAAGGCATCAAAGTCACCTGTTCTTCGAGTATGTGTGAGGGGGAGAGAGGACCCTAGTTTACAGTGTGTTGTCAAGGGTAACTACGGCAGCTGCAGGTTAGAAGGGGTACCAGAGACAAATGTTAACAGCACTCAACCACTACCTACCGGATTTCTTTGCTTCCTTATTTCTCTTTCCAACTCATCTGAATCTTTTCTTCTCTCTTTTTACTTAACTGTACCTTAAGTCTAACAACCCGTTTTTCTTTGCACATGGCACGCAGATCCTAGGATTTATCAGACTCTACAGGCCTAAACAGGAACCTCATGAACTTTGGTTCACACTTAGCTTGGAGAAGATTGTCCACATGCCCTTCTCATCCCGAAAATCTGGTGATTAGAGAGGCAGAACAGGTTTCTTGTATCACGCTTTGAACCAAAGTGTCACCAGGTCACCATAAAATAGAATTCCTTTAGAGCAAGAGTTTAATCATTTTAAACTGTCATAAGTTTAAAAACAAAGAATATATAAATTAGGAAAAAGAAAAGTAAAAACTTACTGTTATTGGTACATCTTTTGTTCCTGAATTTAATAAATGGAGATTTAAAACTTTTGGTAGATCTGTTAAAATTGAGGAAAAGAAAATATTTCTTAAAATGGTATGCTTTATAGCAAGTTAGAATCTTTCTCTTTTTAGATATCAGACTGAATGTATTTTAGAATGTGAACTAGAATAACAATCACATTTATAAAAAGAATGTGACAATCACACTCCTTGACAGGAACTGCCTTACTCTTAAGGACAGTGAGTACTATAGGAACTGCCCCCTCCTAAACAATGGGACCAAAAAACAAAACAAAACAAAAGTTTTCATTGAAATTGACGTTATCACTATCTTTTAGTTTCCCAGCAAAGCATAATGAAGCAATTCAGTAAAGTACAATATAAAATTATTATATTAAAACCAAATCTAATTTTCAGAAATGAGTCTTCAATCCTAAACAACCAAATTTTTAATTATATATGGCCCACAGGAATCCCATATTACAGGTACTCTTACTTTTCTCTTAATAAATCCTTTATTGGTTATTTTCAATTTTAAAATTTGAATTCTTTCTCTGACTACTGGGGACCAATTTCTAACATTACGTTATTATAATGCAATTGAATAATCCATATCTAAACAAAAATCCAGCAATCTTTTTACTTCCTTTGTTTTACTATTAAAAGAAAAGATTCAGCATAACTAAATAGGTGAGAAACTGGATTAAGAAACTAAGAAGCGACTTGATGCCTCAATCTTCCATTTAGAAGACTTAAGTGACCCATGACATTGCTTTCCCCTCTTGTAAGCGGTGGTATCCCTCAGAGGAATGGGGTATAAATCACTAAGGGCTCTGAGTTCCCAAAAGCAGATTTCTACAAGATCATGTGACCCACTGAGAAATAACTTTCAAAGCTGAATTAATTACAAAGGAGTTAAAGTAGAGCCATTCAGCAATGAATACAGGGATTTTTTTTAAAAGACCTATAAAGACACTGTCTCTTTTTTTACCTTGTGTTCGCAGTGTACCAAAATCTAACATTTCAGTTGAGGAATAAATTCCAGGAGCTTGGAAAAAAGAAAAGTAAACAATTACATTTCACTTCGCCAGAGCAGGATGTACTGAAACCAGAACAAACTTGCAGCTCCTTTAGTCATCCACTCACCTGTGGTAACCTCCACCTCAACTGGAAGAATGATAAACTCCGTGCTGTCTGAAGCATTAGTCTTTATTCTTATGAAAGCTGTGTGATTATCTGCTTCTCTAGATGAAAAACTGGCTCTCATCACTCCCTTGGTTTCATAAGGAGGAATTTCCTGACAAGTTAACAGACCATAATGTAGCAAAACCACCACAGTTTACTGAATAAGATGACATCACCTGAAAGATGCACTATTATTTTATACACTAAGAAAAAAAACATATTGCCAATTAAACAAATATATTCATTCCACTGATTATAACACACAGTCCAATTTTGGAGGATGTTAAAAACACACATATCTTAAAACTAACGAAGTATGGTGTGTAAAACTGAGCAAAATGAAAGAAATAAAATTATATGAAAACAAACTGTCAGTGGCAAAATCATCATTAAGATGATAAGTGATTAAGATAGAGTTTATCTATAAAAATCAATTACTATTTGATGTATTGCTGGTGCTTGGGTATATAATTCAGTCCTGAAATTCTCTAAACAACAGAGACATCACCATCAGAGGGAAACTGCTTCTCCAGAAGTTTACAGGATTCTCTTTATTTTAACGGATCTTTATTGGAGTATAACTGCTTCACAATACTGTGCTAGTTTCTGTTGTACAACAAAGTGAATCAGCCATATGCATGCACATGTCACCATATCCCCTCCCTCTTGAGCCTCCCTCCTACCCTCCCTATCCTACCTCTCTAGGTCATCGCAAAAAGGATTCTTTTTTTTAATTTATTATTTTTTTAAACAAAATTCTTTTAATTGATGGACTTCCTGATACATCTCTGTAATACTTTTTTCCCTACACTTTTTAGCGGCATACTCATTAACTGTCTCTTCATATGCAACAGTTTCAGAATATACTATTATTTTAGCTAAATAATGTTTTATTTATTTATTTATTTTAACATCTTCATTGGAGTATAATTGCTTTACAATGGTGTGTTAGTTTCTGCTTTATAACAAAGTGAATCAGCTATACATGTACATATATCCCCATATCTCCTCCCTCGTGCGTCTCCCTTCCACCCTCCCTATCCCACCCCTCTAGGTGGTCACAAAGCACTGAGCTGATCTCCCTGTGCTATGCGGCTGCTTCCCACTAGTTATCTGTTTTACATTTGGTAGTGTACATATGTCAATGCTACTCTCTCACTTCGTCCCAGCTTACCCTTCCCCCTCCCCATATCCTCAAGTCCATTCTCTACGTCTGCGTCTTTATTCCTGTCCTGCCCCTAGGTTTTACAGAACCAGTTTTTTTTTCTAGATTCCATATATATGTGTTAGCATACGGTATTTGTTTTTCTCTTTCTGACATACTTCACTCTGTATGACAGTCTCTAGGTCCACCCACCTCATTACCTCATTACAAATAACTCAATTTCATTTCTTTTTATGGCTGAGTAATATTCCATTTTATATATGCACCACATCTTCTTTATCCATTCATCTGTCGATGGACACTTAGGCTGCTTCCATGTCCTGGCTATTGTAAATAGAGCTGCAGTGAACATTGTGGTACATGACTCTTTTTGAATTATGGTTTTCTCTGGGTATATGCCCAGTAGTGGGATTGCTGGGTCAAGTGGTAGTTCTATTTTTAGTTTTTTAAGGAACCTCCATACTGTTCTCCACAGTGACTGTATCAATTTACATTCCCACCAACAGTGCAAGAGTGTTCCCTTTTCTCCACACCCTCTCCAGCATTTATTGTTTCTAGATTTTTTGATGATGGCCATTCTGACTGGTGTGAGGTGATACCTCATTGTAGTTCTGATTTGTATTTCTCTAATGATAAGTGATGTTGAGCATCCTTTCATGTGTTTGTTGGCAATCTGTATATCTTCTTTGGAGAAATGGTCTTCTGCCCATTTAGGATTCTCTTTAAATGCTAACCAAGAGAGAGTAGACTCTGCTCTCCTTTCATTTAAAACCTAACAAAACAAAGCTTCCCAAGCAAATCCACAGTTCACCAACCGCGTTCAGTAAGGCTCTGAGCATGTAAGATAGCGTAACTTTTTAGGTTCATAAAAAGAGAACACTTACATCTACACTAGAAGGAAGACTCACTGGAAAAAAAATTTGTTTTTGAGGTCTAATTCTTTTCCTGGTTTTTGAATAATCTGGCTCCCTCGGGACCACCAGAGTTTTTCTGCACACACCTTTTGGCCTATTTTAAGAAATCCCCATGGTTTAGAATTTACTGGTCTTCACTTGCCTCTACTCTCTTAACTTTTTAGTCTCAAAGTAGGAAAGAGGTGACTGGAACCCTCCTGGGCCCACTAGAGATAGACCATCCACTTCCCCATCTTTAGGAGCTGGGGTTTTCTCATGTACACTGAAATGGGCTGGGGGTGAGGTCAAGGCCAATTGACTTTTTCTCACTCTAGATTTGTAGGAATAAGTCACTATATCTTTTCTCGTAGCTGCTAGGAGTATTAAAACAATCTGCCATGTCTGCTACCATTCGTTACAGTTCTTAACTAATCAGAAATCTGAATTTTTTAATGTTTATTTATTAGAATCCGGTTATATTTCATAGTAAATTCTTAGTTCTTCTATCTAGAATTACAATACAAATTTAATTGCTTATAGTTAATTCTATGAAGCACTGTTTTATACACTATTTCTGCCAAAGGCTTTTCAAACAATATCGTAATTTCAAGGTAAATCACTTTTGTGAAAGGATATAAAGAGACCACCCATTACACACTTCTACCTGCTAGAGTGTTTCTACACCTTAGAAGTTAACCTAGTCACTGACAAATCGGTTTCTAAATGTTCAAGTCAATATCCTAAAAGCGTCCCCTCCACGTCCCTTCCCTGGCTGAGACTGGTCATATGACAGAATCTAGAGGCTGTGTGTGTTTAACAGAGCAATTAACAAAGAAACTTTGATGTTCAGAACCTATTCATAGTGGTCAGATCCGTGTGTCTTCAATTACGAATGAGCAGCGATTTTAGTGCCCTTGGTACAAGAACTGCATTTTCTATGACTTTCCCTTCTTTGATTAAAGCTGGGTAGGCAACATTAAAAAAAATACAAACAACCCTCCTATGGCAGGAACCTTTGTAAATAAGGTAGTTACTAGGTATTCATTAATCTGTTAATATTTGCTAGTATTCTCCAAGAAAAAGTGGTTCTCTAACCATGGACACAGAGTACTGTCAAATATTAAATAGCATTAAATGTGGCTATAGACCGCCTAAAAATTTAAAGTTTCTAAGTCATCAGGAGGGCCTGACTATGTTCCCTCTGCAAATGGCATCTCCTCCACCAACAGTGAGTATGCGTGTTCAATGCCTTACCTTAAAACATGGAGCAGGTCCTTCTCACGTTTTTTTTTTTTTCTTCTTCAACATTAGTGTAAAGCATATTATAAATGATTAGATTCAGAGACAACTTTACTAATATTATTCTGAGGAAGAACAGTTAAAACCTCTTTCTTTCCACACAGTGGGTTAGAGCTTACACCAATTTTTGTTCACTGCTCTTTCCAAAAATTACTATTCTATTTCTCTCTGTCTCTCCAATTTTCAAGTATATGTGATATAAATTTATTTTATCTTTTTAAATTAATTTTTACTGGAGTTGCTTTACAATGTTGTGTTAGTTTGATATAAGTTTAATATTAAGACAATAATTACAGAAAAGTCACCGTATTTCTTCAGGTGATGAGGAGTTAAGTATTTTCTGGTGTATTTAAGAGAATAACTGGTTTCATGTGAGCTCACAAGAGAGAACACGTCAGCACTCACCCACAGTTTCCTGGTGCCTCCCTGCTGACCTGTCGGAAGTTCGAGGTGAAGATCTCCTCCACTAGAGTACATTTCTACAACCTGTGACAAAGGAGCACATGATGGCTAAGTCAAAATCATGTTTTCAATGCAAGTGATTTGCTGTTATACAGAAACGTTTGACACCCTAATTGTTCATCAGAAAAAATTTAAAGACGTTTACAGATATAAATGTAGGCTAAGTGTGGTGTCACATCACCAGAGGCAGTGCTCATATGGGTAAGCAATGGTGGTGTATTTAATTAAAGCAAGGTAACTTTGAAATATTGAACTCGGAAATAGTGTAGCTGTTTCAGAGACTGGATTTTAGGAAATCCAACCGTAGGACATTTATTTCTATTTTTTCCTAAGGAAACAGTTTATGGAAAGTATCATATTTTAGAAATACAAATTTTACAGTTCTTTTAGTAACACAAATGCTTCTTTATTCACACATTTATAACAAGATCTAGCAGCAGATCTAATAACTACTGTAATTGTGACATAGTGAAGAGCATATCATTCTTCAGCATATGCAACAATATCAGTGCAGAATGAAAATATCTGAAGACTTCTGTAGCAAAATCACAGCTACTATTAATGTATCTCTGTGGCTTGTACCTACACCCATGATTGTTTCTTTTAAATAGTTATTTATTTATTTGGCCATGCCGGGTCTTAGTTGCAGCAGGCGGGATCTTCACTGCTGAGTGCAGGATCTTTGCTGCGGCATGTAGGATCTAGTTCCCTGACCAGGGATCGAACCTGGGCCCCCTGCATTGGGAGTGTGGAGTCTTAACCACTGGACCACCAGAGAAGTCCCAACCCATGATTTTTAAAAACTGTTTACTGAGGTATAATTCATGTACAATAAACTATACATTTTAAAAAATTATTTATTTATCTATCTATCTTTGGTGTATTGGGCCTTCGTTGCTGCGCACGGGCTTTCTCTGGTTGCAGCGAGCAGGGGCTACTCTTCCTTGTGGTGCCTGGGCTTCTCATCGCGGTGGCTTCTCTTGTTGCAGAGCACGGGCTCCAGGTGCGCGGGCTTCAGTAGTTGCGGCACGTGGGCTCTGCAATTGTGGCTTGCGGGCTCTACAGCGCAAGCTCAGTAGTTGTGGCGCACAGGCTTAGTTGCTCTGCAGCATGTGGGATCTTCCCGGACCAGAGCTCGAACCTGTGTCCCCTGCATTGGCAGGCAAGTTCTTAACCACTGAGGCACCAGGGAAGCCCTAAACTATACATTTTTATTTTTATTTATTTTTTTGCGATACGTGGGCCTCTCACTGTTGTGGCCTCTCCCGTTGCGGAGCACAGGCTCTGGACGTGCAGGCTCAGCAGCCACGGCTCACGGGCCCAGTCGCTCCGCAGCATGTGGGATCTTCCTGGACCGGGGCACGAACCCGTGTCCCTTGCATCGGCAAGCGGACTCGCAACCACAGCGCCACCAGGAAAGCCCTATACATTTTTAAAGTGTACAACTTGATGAATTCTGACATGTACACAGGCATGAAGCTACTACTATAATTACAATATTAAATAAACCCTTTACCTCCTAGAGTTTCCTCATGACCTTTGCAATCCACCTGTCACCCTCTGCCCTCTCCCATCCCCAGGCAACCACTGAACTGCTCTTGGCCACTCTACATTAGTCTGTAGTGTCTATAGAGTTTTATATAAATGGAACCATACAGTATGTACTCTTGTGTCTGGCTGCTTTTATTCAGTGTAATTATCTGGAGATCCACCATGTTGTTTTATGTACTAATAGTTCATTTCTTTTTTTTTTTTTGTGGTATGTGGGCCTCTCACTGTTGTGGTCTCTCCCGTTGCGGAGCACAGGCTCCGGATGCGCAGGCTCAGCGGCCATGGCTCACGGGCCCAGCCGCTCTGCGGCATGTGGGATCTTCCCAGACCGGGGCACAAACCCGTGTCCCCTGCATGGGCAGGCGGACTCTCAACCACTGCGCCACCAGGGAAGCCCAGTTCATTTCTTTTTGATTTTATGGATATGCCACAATTTTTGATCCATTTACTTGCTGATGGACATTTGGGGTGTTTCCAGTTTTGGGTCACTACAGATGTTTGGTCACAACGCTGTTATGAACACCACATTGTATACGTCTTTGGGTTTTCACGTGCTTTCCTTTCTCTTGGGTAAATACCAAGGAATAGAAGAGTCATATGGCAGGAGACTTTTCTTTAAAGGCAAGTAACCCTATCTCTTAAAAATAAAGAATATATTTAATTAAATGCAAATTTGGGGTGAATGAGAATGGGTAGAAAACCTTTACTTGTTTTATCACAAAAGTCCTCTAGGAGTACACACAAAAAGGATAAAGCAGGAAAAACAGCAATACTTTAGCATATGCTTAAAGGTTATTGTTTTTGTTTTTTTTGTGTGTGTTGTCATTACAGTGATGCATTTAGCAAAGGCTAATGAGCTAGGATTTTCTCTGAGTACTATCACTTTCCTTCCAATTTATTAGTGTTCCCCTACAGTACTGTGTTAACAGTAACGGCACCTTAACTGATGGGGTGACTGCAGAACTTTTTCTAAAAACCAGAAAACATCATGTATTATTTCATTGAATCTTCCAAGGTATTAAGGACACAAGCCTAACAATGTTTGGAACATAAGATTACAAAGGTAGGCTACTGATAACAGGAAAGGGAATAAGGAAATGAGGACAGATAAAGGCTAAACTATAAAATCAAAGGACAGATTACATTAAAACTAGGACGACACACTCCTGATTTTTAGTCCAGTGCTAGTTTTCCTAATATAATAAAGTTTAGAGAAAAAAAGGAAGCCAACAATATATACAAAATATAATCTATGTAAAAAGATTCCCACGAAGAATGTTAGTTTTTGTGTGCCCACATATCTGCACACAAGCACACAGAAAAAGGCCTGATGTGACACACGGAGATCACATGACGGGTATCGCCGAGGAAGGGTTCAGGGCTGGAGCTGTGCTAATGTAACAGTCACCTGCTACATGTGGTTATTTAAATTGAAATTAATTGAACTAAAGTAAAACTGAATGTTCAGCTCTTCAGCCATCCCAGCCACAAGTTCAGGTGCTCAACGGCCACCTGTGGCTGGTGGCTGCTGCACTGGACAGAGCAGACACTGAACTCTTCCATCAGCACAGGGAGTTCTGCTGGACAGCATTGGACCGGAAGGTAGCAAGTTCAAAGGGACTTTTGCCTCACACGTTTGAATTGCTGACATTCCTTTTTCAATGAGAACATACTCGTGTGTTTGTGTTGTATAATGAACAAATCAGATGTAATTTCTTGCTTTACAATACTATCTTAAATTTAAGGACAAGACTCATATTATAGGACTCCCAGGTTAAGAGTGCCTTCCACACAACCTACCAGTTATAAAGGCAATTAAGTCACAGGAATGTGACAGACATGATAGTGACTATAGTTAAACTATACCGTATACTTGAGACTGATATAATGTTGTATGTCAGTTATACCTCAATTAAAAAAGCGCCCATCAGATAGGGACTTGGATTTTCCCTTTAAAAAAAAAGCACTCCAGGGGCTTCCCTGGTGGTGCAGTGGTTGAGAGTCCGCCTGCCGATGCAGGGGACACGAGTTCGTGCCCCGGTCCGGGAAGATCCCACGTGCCGCGGAGCGGCTGGGTCCGTGAGCCATGGCGGCTGAGCCTGCGCGTCTGGAGCCTGTGCTCCGCAACGGGAGAGGCCACAACAGTGAGAGGCCCGCGTACCGCAAAAAAAAAAAAAAAAAAGCACTCCAGAAAAACAATCTATTGTTTCTAAGAGGGCAACTTTGGCTTTCCATTTGCTCTCCTGTGCGCTGATGAAAAGTCCGTTGTGGTAAATCTTGAATTGAAATGTTATATAACTGAAAAAGACTAGATGAACAAAAGAAAAAAATCACTATTGAATTCAGAGATAATTTTTCTAGATTATAGCTTGATGACTCCAAAGGCTGAGGAGCAAAGGTGCAGACTGTAAGGCTACTAAGGTAACCGTAGATTAGCCAACATCTGCTGAGTCTGTAACCTCCATCCTTCCAAGCAGGAAGCGAGACCCTCAGTCCGTGGTGTGGCAACCACAGAGAGGGCACATCCCTGGGTGCTTTGTAACACTGCTGCTACAGAAGAGTGTGGCAACTCATGCGGCAGGGTCTGAGAGGACAGTTTTTATGTCTTGGACTGAAAACAGTCAAGAAAAGAAAAATAGCAAGAATTTATGAGGTTTCTGTATAGATTTGTAATAAAAGTTAGCCAGAACAGGGAAAATTCACCATTATCCAAAGTAGCAAAAGGATATAAACGACAGACTGATGATGGAGAGGAAATACTTTTCACTTGTAAAAGCAGGAGACAAGAGCATTTTCCTCTTTTATGATCAAGATATCCAGCTACAAATAATCAAAATTTGGGTGGAGTATTTTTATTCATAGCTATCCTCACCCAGTGTCAGCCAAGTTTGGGGGTGAAACCTCTCTTGCTACTAAATTCCTAAGCATTTCATAATCCCAGCTCTGAATATCTTGTCTTGTTCTTTCTTGTTTTCACCTTCACTGTTTATGAGCCCTTCTACCAGGGGGTTCTAAGATGGCAAAAACCATTTCGGTTGCCAAAGCGCTGTGGCTTACCACGATGCACGGTATTTTCCCTCCACCTGCCATTTTCAAGCCACCACTAAGTTCTGCAGTACTGGGGTCCTAAAGAACTCTACGGGCCCTGGGTGTGGACATTAAGGACTGTTCTGGAAAGCATCCACATCTCCTTCCAACACAGACAACAAAACTAGAAGCTACAGTGGCAGCAAATGTTACACGGCTGGAAGTCACTGGGGGCATGGGGTGGGGTTATTATTTTAGGAAATATTTGAAGGAGTGATGCCAGTCACGCCCACTGTCTTAGAGACAAGGGACGAGTGAGGAGGGATTTCAAATGTGAAAATAATTATTACTAAAACATTGGGTAAGATATGAGTTGGATTTTTTAAAATAAAAATATAAGTTGGCTTTTAATCAGTGGTTCTATACTACCCTTTCCTTGGATTTTAATTTCCAGGCTGCCATCACGAAAAACTTATTATTATTAGAAATAAATACGAATACTGGCTTAAAAAATTTATACTGGGACAGAAGGAGCTGAAGGCAAGAAAAGCAGTGGCCTTGTATAGATGAAAACTCTTCTTAAATTACATGTACAGGTGCTTAAAACTAACACCAGAGAAACCACAGTCATTTTAAAAATGGTTCCAAAAATTCGATAACTGGACTGATATAACCCCAAATTCAGACTACAAGCTGCAATAAAATAATACCTCTCTTTAGTACTATTATTCAGTACCACGTTATTTTAAATAGTCTTGAAAACTGTAACAAACTGAGATTTCACGTTAAGCATTAATTTCCACTAAAGTTAAACACATTCAAAATCACCACCATAAACTCACCTGTAAAGGCTCACTGTGAGGATTGTGTATGTTTATTATAGGCGAGAAACTGCTATTCACAGGGACTCTGGCCCCAAGGAACGGCCTCAGTCGGTATGGATTTGGAACTCCAATACCAAATACCTGATTCCAAGGAGGAAAAAAAATGCAATTTTAGTTGCTTTTAGAGTTTTAGAACATTTTTATAGTTATAACTGATTGATCTAGGGAAAACTGGTGAGGTTAACTTATGGAAAAAATCGTAACTCCCTTTAAAAGGAGCACACATGTAGTTTCTATACTTGTTTGGCTACCTATTTGATATACATAAAATTCTTGATACTCATCAAGAATATATATATATATTCTTTTATATATATATATATATATATATATAAATGCACATATATATACATTTGGAATGATTTCTATATTAGAAATTAGTAGTCCTTCACGAGGTCATGGGATAGACAAAAGGAGGAAACAGGGAATTAAAAGATTTCCCTGTTCCAACCATCAGAAGATGGATGTAGGGCCCAGACAATCTCTTAAATACGAAGCACAGTCCCAGGTCATTCCTCCATAGGAATGTGGGCTGACCAAACAGGGTGAGCCAGTCATTCAATGACAACTATTTATTAAGTGCCTATGATGTGCTAGGTACAACCACAGGCACTGCTGAACAATTCAACAGTGAACGAGACAGATAATGTGCCTGCTCTTATGAAACTCACATCCTAATATTAGGGACAGCCTAGCTAACAATAAAAAGGTTTAGAAAAATGGGTAATGTGATACAGAGTAACTGGGTGGAGCGAGGGTGGGAATATTCTTTAAGAGAGGGTGGATGGGAAATGACGTGAACTGACGTCACCTGATAGATGAGAACAAGCCAACAGTGAAAGTGTATTCTGCAAGGGGAAGTACACAGGCAAAGGGCAGGAGGCAGGAAAGGGTGTGGCTTGTTTGGAGACAAAGAATAAGATGAGAACCATGGTCAAATGGGATGAGGTGGGAGAGCTACACGGGAGTCAGATCCTTAGAGCCTTGTTGGCCTTGGTCAGAAGCTTTCACTTTGCTCTGAGAGCAATGGGAAAACATAAGGATTTACGTGAGGAGCTGACTGGATCTGATTTATGCTCAGAGAATATCACTCTGGCTACAGAGTGAACAATGCACTGTAGGAGGGGCTGTGGAGGAGAGGAAGGGCAGTCAGGAGGCTCCTGTGTCGTCATCCAGTGAGAGGTGGGGATGGCCTGGGAGCAGTGGGGGTGAAGAGGAGAGAGGTAGACAGACTCAAGGTACATTTAAGAGAAAGACGTGGTGAAAGACTAGATGCGAAGAGGTGAAGACACCGGCACTGAGGCTCACCTTGAGAACAACCTGATCATGACCCTCAGGTCACCCGTGGGCCACAAACTCCTAGGTCAGTTGGGGGCACCATTGTAGGGCACAGGTCTTCATATTCTCACGGTGGTCTTTTTATTTACTCAACAAGTATATGCCAAGTGCTCTGTACAGCATGTCAAAGTTATTCATCTGTACTGGCTTCAAAAGTATATACTGCCTATCAAACAACCACTAAAGACTTGTGCACCATAAATCAGCATAAGATATGATTCCTGACTAAAATGGAATGTTTACTCTGACACTAATTTCCAAAATACATGAAGTGTCCTGGGTAGTGGAGAAGAAATGTTCAAAAACAAAAGCATAAAAACTGTAAAGTAAGACACTAGCCAAGTAAGGATTTAAACAATTGAGTTCCACGGGCAATATAGCTCAGTGGTTAAGAGGATGGTCTTTGTAGTTATAAAGACATGGGTTTGAATCCCTGCTCAGTAACTTACTAGTAGCATAATTATTTAACCTTTCTCAACTTCACCTTACTCATCTAAAAAAGTGAGAATAACAGTATCCGTAATGCAGGCAGAAGTGCATGTAAAGTGTGTAGCACAGTGTCAAATAAGTAATTATTCTTAGTAATCTTGATATATAAAAATCTTGATTCACAAAACATTCACTTTCTTTAATAACCCAAACAATGACTGCACATAGAAAAGAGTTTATCAAAAATTTTAAACAATATAATTACCAAAGAAAAGCAGGCACATAAGTTTTGATCCTGAAACTATTATCACTTCGTAAGCGTGCAAAAAGTAAAAAAAAAAAAAAATCTAGAGTCACTGTGAAAATATTTTTAACTGTTCTTTTGCCAACCAATCTTACAGTAACACTTTAGCTGTAGCTTTAAGAGCATTTGTTTCACAGTCTGATGTGAACAGGGATATTCACAAACACAGCTGTAAGTATAAAAATGCTCAGTATTACGTAACAACCTAAATGGGAAAAGAATTTGAAAGAGAATAGATACACATATATATATATAACTATGCCACTTTGCTGTACACCTGAAACTATTACAACACTGTTAATCAACTATACTCTAATATAAAATTAAAAGTTTTAAAAAAATTCTCTGAATCTAAACTCTTACATTTTCCCTTATCCCCTGAATTTTTGAAAAGAGTTCCCAAAAGGTTGTCATATGACAGGTTGAAGATGATAACTGTATTTTATAAATAAAGTTTTCATTCTGATTCTTACCTGGTAAGTGAATACCCCATGATTAGATGTATTAATAAATAAAGTATTTTCTACATTTCCTACTACTCTTGCAAGAAAAACTACATCAAATGATGTATTTCCTCCTGGAAGAATTTTCTGAAAAAGAAAAGCAATAAATAAAGTTAAATTAGTAACCAAAAAATCAGATCATGGTGACCACAATTAGATAGCTAAAGTTCTCGGGACTTCCCTGGTGGTCCAGTGGTTAAGAATCCTCCTGCCAATGCAGGGGATGCGGGTTCAATCCCTGGTCAGGGAAGTAAGATCCCACATGCTGCAGGGCAACTAAGCCTGTGTACCGCAACTACTGGGCCTGTGTGCTCTAGAGCCTGCGTGCCACAACTAGAGAGAAGCCCACGTGCTGCAACAAAGAGCCTGTGTGCCTCAACGAAAGATCCTGCGTGCTGAAACTAAGACCCGACGCAGCCAAAAAAAAAAAAAAGATAGCTAAAGTCTTCTAAAACATCTTAAAATCATTTGCATAAACTAGCCTTTTCCTCCTAAAGGTTTAAGGTTTAAATTAGCCAAACTATTTTGCAATGGGAAAAAAAAGATGTCTTCATATTGGATGTCACATATCTTTGTCAATCATGATTCTAAAACCCTGTACAACAGATGGTTCCCTTGAATTCTGTTCATTCAACAATAACTTGGCTGGAATGAAGTACCTAATTACAGGCTCTTCCAACATCAGACGATCAAGGAGGAGCTGAGCTGAAGCCGAGCTTCTTATACAGATGTTCTACTCTACTACTGAGTAGACACTTGTACTATCTGAATAAACAAATAAGCCCAGCCTCAACCTCTTGACCTCTGTCGTCCATTCACAAAGGGCACAAAATGTGCCAGCAACTTACATTAAAAAAGAAGGGAGCCTTGGTAACACATGCAGGAACTCCTTCCTGTTACCTTGTGTAGAGACTGAGAATGTCACGGTGGTTAGCAAACTAAATTTTATTACAACAAAACAATAGGGCTGCTTCATGAAGTTTGAGAGACTGCAAATGCAGTTCTGCCTGCAATGAAGCCTTAAAATGCATTTTAATATGTAAAGTCATTAACTTCTCTCATTCTGCCTCTGTGGCTAGAACTCTAAAATGCTCCCCAAATTATAGCTTAAAATATATGGCACTGAGATGTCTGTCTTTACCTTTGGATGTAGAAAGCTGGGAATTTCTCCTGCATTATCAAAAAGAATAATCTGCAAAACCATAACTTTTCTTGAATGCATCACAGTTTGTGTATCAACTAGCCCCAAACTTAAGGAAAGACAAGCACCTTCGAGAAGAGATAGAATGTGAATACTGGCTCACCCATGACAGAGAATGGGAAGAAGATGAGGCTAACGTACAAGACAGTAAAATGAATTCAGCTAAAATTTTTACACACTGCTAAATGCCGAGTGTGGGCGACAGAACTCTGGTGCATAGAATCCCTAGAAGCTATAGATGCTAGATGGAGGTCACACTTGAGCCAAAAAATCAGTAATAGGATACTGGTAAACAATACACTTCTAAATAACCCACTGGTCAAATAAGTAGTCACAAAGGAAATTATAAATTATTCTGAATCAACTGGAAATGAAAACACAACATATCAAAATTTAAAGCAATACTCTTTTTTTTAAATAGATCTTTATTGGAGTATAATTGCTTCACAATACTCTGTTAGTTTCTGTTGTACAACAAAGGAATCAGCCATATGCATACATATATCCCCATATCTCCTCCGTCTTGAGCCTCCCTCCCTCCCTCCCTATCCCACCTCTCTAGGTCATCGCAAAGCAAGGAGCTGATCTCCCCGTGCTATGCTGCTGTAAAGCAATACTTGGAAGGAAAATTACAGTATTACACGCTTATCTTGAAAAGAAATGTCTCAAATCAATAATCTATGTTTCCACCTTGAGAAACTAGAAAAAGAGTAAATTAAACCCAAAATAAAGAAAAGGAAAAATATTAGACAAGAGCTTAAAATAATGAAATAGAAAATGGAAAAATAGTGAAAAATCAGTAAAACCAAAACAGTCCATAAAACTGATAAAACCCTAAACAGAATGACCAAAAGTAAAAAGGAGGAAGATGAAAATATAAGAAACTGAAATGTGGACATCATAATACAACCTTTACACATACAAAGGATGATAAAGGAATATTACAAACAACTCTATGCCCATAAATTTAATAGCTAGAAGAAATAGATACATTCTTTGAAAAACAATCTGCTAAAGCCCATTTGAAACAAAATTGCCAGAACAGTCTTACAACCATTAAAAAAAATTTAATTTGTAGTTAAAAAACCTTCCCACAAGGAAAAGCCCAAGCCCAGATGGTTTCACTGGTAGAATGGTAGAGTTCTACACCAACCATTAAATAACACCTATCTACATAAGCTTTCAGCATACAGAAGAGAACACTTCCCACTTCATTTCATGAGTCTAGTATTACCTTTATACCAAGACCAGACAAAGATGTGACAAGAAAAGAAAACTACAAGCCAACATCCCTCACGAATGTAGACATGCAATCATTTACAAAGTATCGGCAAACTGAATCCAGCCAACATAAAAAAAGATAACACATCATGATCAAGTGGTTTTTATCATGACAATGAAATTCTGAATCCAGCCAACATATAAAAAAGATAACACATCATGATCAAGTGGTTTTTATCAGGACAATGAAATTCTAGCTCAACATTCAAAAATCAAACCAATGTAATTGATATTATCAACATACTAAAGAAGAAAAATCCTTTCAGTAGGTGCATAAAATAATTTGACAAAATTCAGCATCCATTCATGATTAAAAATCTCAGTAAACTAAGTCAATAGAAGAGAACTTCCTCAACCATATAAAGAGCATCTACAAAAGACCTAGAGATACCAGACTTAATGGTGAATGACTGAATGCTACTCTCCCTCACCCCCAATGTGGAACAAGGCAAGGATGTCCTCTCTCATGACAGCTATTCAACATTGTATTGGAAGTACTTGCCAGTACAATGAGACAAGAAAAATAAATAGAAAGCATATACATTAGAAAGGAAGAAAGGTCTGTTTTTAATCACAGATAACATGGCTGCCTATATAAAAATTCCCAAAAATAAACTTCAAAAATGCTCATAAGAGCTAATAAGAGTTTAATGAAGTTGCAGGAATCAAGGTCAATATACAATAATCAATTGTATTTCCCTATCTTAGCAATAAACACTGGAATTCTAATTTTTAAAAAAGTATCATTTACAATAACATGCACACACAAAAATATAAATCTAATAATATGCAAGTTCTGTGAGCAGAAAATGACAAAGCATTGCTTAAAGTAATAAAAGAAGACTTAAAAAAATGGAGAGATATACTGTGTTCATAGATAGGAAGATAATATTGTTCAGATGTTAATTCTCCCCCAATTGATTTATGTATCCACCGTAACTGCAATAAAAATTTCAGCCTAAGGAGAAACTAAATACAATGTGAAATAAGATCCTAGAACAGAAAAAGTACATTGATAGAAAACTGTTAAAATTCATATAAGTTTTTAGTTAACAGTACTTTACAAATGTTAATTTCCTGGTTTTGATAATTATACTATGATTATACAATATAAGAACTTAGCATTAGGAGAAACTGGGTGAGGAATACAAGATTATCTGTACTTAGTTATCTATATGTTTAAGATTAATTCAAAAATATGTTAAAAAGAATCTTAGCAAGAGGTTTAAAAAAAGAAATTGACAAGCTGATTCTAAAATTCAGATGGCAAGAAAAAGGAATAAGAAGAGCAAAACCATTTTAAAAAAGGAAAACGAAACTGAAGGGTTCACACTGCAATTCCAGGAACTACTAAAAACCTAGTGTAATCAAGGCAGTGTGGTTATTGGTGAAAGGGTTGACATATTAGATATCTATTAGATACACATTAGAACGTAATGGGAAGTCTAAAAAAACAGGCCCACATATTCAATGTCAACTGACTTTGACAAAAATGCAGCGGTATTTCAATGAGAAAGGATAGTCTTTTTAACCAACAGTACAGTAACGACTGTGTATACATATGCAAAACAAAACAAAATAACTCTTAATCTATATCTCACGCCATAAACAAACATTAACTCAAAAAGGATCACAGACCTAAATGTAAAATCTGAAACTATTAAACTTCTGGAATAAAAATTGGAGAAAATCTTTGTGACTTCAGTTTAGGCGAATAGTTCTTAGCTACAAGTCCAAAAGCATAACCCATAAAAGAAAAATTTGATAAGCTGGACTTCGTGGAAATTAAAAACTTCTGTTATTTGAAAGATTTTATAAAGAGGATGAAAAGACATGCTACAGACTAGAAGAAAAGATCTGCAAATCACATATATGATAAGGAAACTTGTTGTACTCCTTGGAAGTATTTAGTGAAGTTTTAAAGGAAATAAGTTGATTTGCAGCATTACATTTAGTAGTTATGTGCTTCTTTGAGAATGCCAGATGTGGCTGTCTTCAGTCTGTTACATGGACAAACATTCCTTAGTACAAAGATTTCTTTGAAAACAGATTTCAGTATTTGTTCAAAGCTGTTAAAAGCATTATATCCTGGGAGAAGAAAGAGGCTGGATACAAGAGTACAGGTTCTCTTTGATAGTTCCTAATATCCAATCAACTCTTTATAACTTAAAGACTGGAATACTTTAAGAAGATGCTGAGATACACAGAACAAATCTTTTCTTTCTTTCTTTTTTTTTTAGTAACAGGGAAAATCTACTCCCAAATGACAATTAACAATGTAACAAAACAGTGATGAAACAGAACAATAAACTCAGGCTCAGGAATGTAATCTTCCCATAAGAATTCATCAGATTTGCTACAATTCATCCTTTTGTTCCCTCTGGTACAACAAACTTCCTAAATAAAATAAATTTAGTTTGATTAAAAAAAAAAAGACAACAGTAGGAAAAAGTAATGAAGACGACACAAGGTGTGCTAACTTTAGTTTTAAATTATCTGCAGCAAAGTCTCACATATTTGTACCATAGATCAGAGTCCCTGGCCTTTTGCTCCCTTGGTGATCTCACCCAGGTCCATGGATTCACATCTTTACTTCTATTTCGAGTCTAGTCCTTTCCCTCATACACCAGACTTCAACTGCCTACTTGGCACCCCCAGCTGGACGTCTAGGAGACATGCCAAATCTAACACGTCCAAAACTGAACTACTGACCACACTCCCGAAACCTACTCCACCCTCAGCCTTTGCCGTCTCAGCTGATGGCAACTGTCTTCCTAGTTGCTCAGGACAAAAACTCTGGAGTCCACCTTGACTATTCTCTTCCTCTCAATCCCACCTCAGAAAATCCTATTCCTACCTTGAAAATATACCCCCAATGCAGCTTTCTTCACTTCTTCACTCTGCTCAGAGTAATCCTGCCCTGAGTCCTGCGACAGCCAAGGTAACTAGTGTCCCCGATTCTCCCCTTACCCTTCTTCAGTCTATTTCTGATAAACAGTGATCCTTAGAAAACATAACCTATCATTCATTCCTCTGCTCAGAATCCGGGATGGCCTCCCATTTCAATCACAGCTTCTAAGACCCTTCACAGTCTGTCCCTTCCCACCCCCCCCTTTACTTCTGCTCTCACCCTTGCTCACTCTGGTCTAGCTACACTGTCCTCTTTGCTCACCAGTTGTGTTTCCACATTGGAGACCCTGCTGCCTGAACGCTGTCTGGAATGTTCTTCTTCCACACATTCCATTTCCCCCCCTACAGTCTTCTCCCTTACCTCCGTCAAGTCTGTTCAAATGTCACCCTCTGAAAGAAGCCTACTCTGACCATCCTGTTTAAAACTGGAGGAGTGATGTCAGCATCCTGGTGGTGTAAGACATTCCTCCTTTTTGTCCTCCTTTTAAAACAACGGGTTAGACATCCATCGACAAACAGAAGTGCCTCTGTGGGACTTGGGGAATACAACACCACACGCCTGAGGATCTGGGAGCTGTCTTGCCCGCCTGTGCATCTGGAAACAGGCCGTGGGACAAATGAACCTGCCCCAACCCCTCTCACTGCAGCTGGGAAAAAAACCTAGAGACTGCTGACCTGGGCAGATACTGATGGACAAGAGATAATGTGCAGAAGTCTAACTTTCCCAAGGAGATATTCCAGCATGCCATTGGAGGAAAAAAAAAAAAAAAAGAGTTTGGTTGCAGTGGAGATAGTAAGAGGAATTTTCCCAGGGCCAACTCCCCCACCCATGCTAAGGCAACAGTGCATGGGATGGTGACCTCTCCTGGGCGGGGGTGAGGGGGTGGGGGGAGGAGAGCACCCTGAGCGAGTGAGTGCCCAACTCCTCCAGCTGTGCAGGATGTGGCTGGGAATCCTGTTTCCACTAGCACCCAGAGTACTGAGGTGGGACTTCCATAACTGGGGGAGGCAGGAGATCAGGAAAGAGGCAGATAAAAATATCAAAGGGCATTAAAGGTAGGCAGTTCCTGCTGACTGTGCTCAGGACTGCAGCAGGAAGTTCATCCAGGAGTCTCTGGAGTATCTCACTGGAGGATCTCCCCACTAGGTCTGCAGGCACCCCCAATGCCCCAAGAGCTAAATCCACACCTCCCCCAACTCTGCAGACGGCTCCTCGTGTGCACTCCCAAGTTAGCAAGAGCAAGTCCGGTACATGGACTGCTATCAGAAGAACATACCAGGATGTGTGCGCAAGGGAGAAAGCACAAACTTGAGCTATAGCGCCACCACCTTCTGAAAAACCCTAGACATATAACAGCACCAATGAACAGTACACCCCATCTGAAGGCAACTAGTAAAGATTTAAGGAGGTGGGACTGCTACTTCAAATGTAAAAGCAGCAACACAAAATTGTAAGAAATGTGAAAAATCAAAGAAACATATCATCACCAAAAGAACAGTAGTTCAACAACTGAGCTCAAAGTTACAGAATTCTGTGGTCTAGGTGATAAAAGATTTAAAATAGCTGTTTTTTTGTTGGCTTTTTTTTGTGCGGTACACAGGCCTCTCACTGTTGTGGCCTCTCCCACTGCAGAGCACAGGCTCGGGACACACAGGCTCAGTGGCCATGGCTCACGGGCCCAGCCGCTCCGCGGCATGTGGGATCTTCCCGGACCGGGGCACGAACCCGTGTCCCCTGCATAGGCAGGCGGACTCTCAACCACTGCACCACCAGGGAAGCCCCAAAATAGCTGTTTTGAAGAAACTCAACAAGCTACAAGAAAACCCAGAAAGATAATCCAACAAAATCTCAAAAACATACACGATCAGGCTTCCATGGTGGCACAGTGGTTAAGAATCCGCCTGCCAATGCAGGGGACATGGGTTCGAGCCCTGGTCTAGGAAGATCCCACATGTCGTGGAGCAACTAAACCTGTGCACCACAACTACTGAGCCTGTGCTCTAGAGCCCATGAGCCACAACTAATGAGCCCACGTGCCACAACTACTGAAGCCTGCGCGCCTAGAGCCCATGCTCCGCAATGAGAGAAGCCACTGCAATGAGAAGCTTGCGCACGGCAACGAAGAGTAGCCCCTGCTCACCGTAACTAGAGAAAGCTCCACAGCAACAACGAAGCAACGAAGACCCAACGCAGCCAAAAACAAATAAATAAAATAAGTAAATTTAAAAAAATACATGATCAAAATGAGATATTTACCAAAGAGAAAGAAATCACAAAAAAGAACCAAACAGAAATTTTAGAGCTAAAGATTTCAATGAATGAAATGAAAAATGCAATGGAGAGCATCTGCAGTAGGTTACATAAAATGGAAAATAGAATAAGTGAGCTAGAGGGCAGGAATTTTGAAATAACACAGCACAGAACAAAGAAAAAAAGAATGAAAAAGAGTGAAGAAAGCCTATGTGATCTATGGAGTTCCATCAAAAAATATTAGAATAATCAGAGCTCCAGAAGAGAAGGGAAAGGGGGCAGAAAATTTATTTAAAGTAATAATAGCTGAGCACTTCCCAAACCTGGGGAGAGACTTGGACATCCAAGTTCACGAAGCTAACAGATTACCCTATTATCTAAAGCAGAAAGCCTTTCACCAAGATGTATTATAATGAACGTGTCAAAAATCAAAGAAAAAGAGAGAATCCTAAAAGGAGTCAGAGAAAAAAAGATTGTAA
The DNA here is from genome assembly GCF_951394435.1 of Stenella coeruleoalba. Lineage (NCBI taxonomy): Eukaryota > Metazoa > Chordata > Mammalia > Artiodactyla > Delphinidae > Stenella > Stenella coeruleoalba. The sequence continues at coordinate 9,135,357 of NC_137159.1, read as the reverse complement.
CCTACAAAGAAAACATATTAGGCAATCAGCAATTTCTCAGCAGAGACCCTACTGTCAAGGAGACAGTGGAATGACAAATCAAAGTGTTGAAAAAAACCTGCCAGCCAAAAATACTCTATTCAGCAAAGTTATACTTCAAATATGAACGATTTCTCCCAGACAAACAAAAACTGAGGAATTTCATCACCCTTACACCTGCCTTGCAAGAAATGCTGAAGAGAGTTCTTCAAGCTGAAATCAAAAGATGCTAATCAGCAACATGAAAACATACAGAAGTATACAACACTCTAGTAAAGGTAAATGTACAATCAGACAGAGAAAACTTAATTCTGTAATAGGACGGTGTGTTAACCACTTAACTACAGTATAAAGTTTAAGGAGAAGATTATTAAAAATAATTACAGTGACTATAATTTGTTAATAAATACACAATATAAAAAGAGGTAAATAATGACACCAAAACACATTAAAGGGAGGGAGTAAAAAGGTAACACTTTTGCATGACATCAAAATTAAGTTGCTATCAATGTAAAATGGACCATTTTATCTAAAGATATTTTATGTAAGCCTCATGGTACCAAAAAGCAAAAACCTAGAGTAGATTCACAGAAGGTAAAGAAAGGGGAAACAGAATATAACACCGTGGAAAATCACCAATTTACAAAGGCAGGCAGAAACAGAGGGGAAAGGAAACAATGGAAATATAAAATAAACAGAAAGCCATTAATGAGATGGCACTGGGAAGTCCTTACATGTCAATAATTACTCTAATGTAAATGGACTGAATTCACCAACCAAAGGCACAGAGAGGCTGGATGGATAAAAACACAAGACCCAACTATATGTTGCCTCCGACTCACTTCAGATTTAATGAAACACATAGGCTCAAAGTGAAGGGATAGAAAAAGAAATTCAGGACTTCCCTGCTGGCACAGTGGTTAAGAATCCGCCTGCCAGTGCAGGGGACACGGGTTTGAGCCCTGGTCCAGGAAGATCCCACATGCGGCGGAGCAACTAAGCCTGTGCGCCACAACTACTGAGCCTGCGCTCTAGAGCTTGAGAGCCACAACTACTGAGCCCACATGCCACAACTATTGAAGCCCACGTGCCTAGAGCCCATGCTCTGCAACAACAGAAGTCACCACTGCAATGAGGAGCCCGTGCACGGCAACAAAGAGCAGCCCCCGCTCGCCAAAACTACAGAAAGCCCGCGCACAGCAATGAAGACCCAACACAGCCAAAAAATTAAATAAATAAATAAGAAAAAAAGAAATTCAATGCAAGTGGAAACCAAAGGAAAATGGGGTTAGCTATACCTATATTAGACAAAATAGACTTTAAGTAAAAAATGGTAACAAGAGACAAAAAGGTCATTACATAATAAAGGGGTCAATTCATCAAGAAGATGTAATAATTATAAATATATGCACTAACATTGGAGAACCTAAATATATTAACAAATATCAACAGGTTTGAAGGGAGAAATAGGCAAGAATACAATAATAGTAGGGGACTTTGATATCCCACTTTCAGCAATGGATAGATCATCCAGACAGAACATCAACAAGGAAACACTGGACTTGAACCATACATTAGACCAAATGGACCTAACAGACATTTATAGGTCATTCCATCCTATAGCAGCAAATACATATTGTTCTCAAGTGCACACAGAGAAGAATAAGTTGGAAATCATATCAAGTATTTTTTTCAGACCACAGTGGTATTAAACTAGGAATCAACAAGAAGAAAGCTGGAAAATCTACAATTATGTGGAAATTAAACAACATTCTCTTCAACAACCAATGGGTCAAAGAAGAAATTAAAAGAGGAATAAAAAATAACATTGAACAAATGAAAATGGAAAAAAAACATACCAAAATCTACGGAATGATGCAAAAGCATTCTGAAAAGGATAAACTTAGTTTATAGTAATAAATGCATATTTTAAGAAAACAGAAGGATCTCAAATAAACATTCTAACTTCACACCTCAAGGAACTAGAAAAAGAACAAATTAAGCCCAAAGTTTGCAGTACAGAAATAACGAAGATCAAAATGTAACACAGGCCAGAAAAACAACAGAAAAAAAAAAATCAACAAAACTAAGAGCCAGTTTTTCAAAAAGATAAACAAAATTGACAGATCAAGAGCCACATTAACCAATAAAAAAGAAGACTCAAATAAATAAAATCTGAAATGAAACAGGAGACATACTACAGAAATACATAGGATCATAAAATACCAGTATGAGCAATTCTATGCCAACAAGCTGGATAACCTAGAAGAAATGGATTAATTCCTAGAAACACACAACCTACCAAGACTGAATCAGGAAGAAACAGAAAATCTCGATAGATCAATAATGAGTTAGGAGATTGACTCAGTAATCAAAAACCTCCCAAAACAGAAAACTCCAGGACCAGATGGCTTCACTTGTGAGTTCTATCAAATACTTAAGGAAGAATTAATGTCAATCTTTCTCAAACTCTTCCAAAAAGTAAGAGAAGGGAACACTTCCAAACTCATTTTATGAGGTCAGCATTACCTTGATACCAAAGCCAGACAAGGACACTACAAGAAAACTATAAACTATATCCCTGATGAATACAGATGCAAAAGTTCTCAAAAACTATTAGCAAAGTGAATTCAGCAACACAATAAAAAAGCATTTGACAAAATACAGCATCTTTTCATGATAAAAACCCTCAACTGATTTGGTATAGATGAAGCACACCTCAACATAATAAAGACCACATACAAACACACAAAGCTAACATCACACTCAATGATAAAAATCTGAAAGCTTCCCCTTAAAATCAGAAACAAGACAAGGGTGCCCACTCTCACCACTCTTATTCAACATAGTACTGGAAGGTCTAAGTTAAAGCAATTAAGGCAAGACAAAGAAATAAAAGGCATCAGAAGTGGAAAGGAAAAGCTGTCATTATTTGCAGGTGATATGATCTTATATATAGAAAATCCTGAAGACTTAACCAAAAAACTGCTGGAACTAATCAAAAAATGCTGTAAAGTTATAGGATATAAAATCAACACACAGAAACCAGTTGTGCTGCTACACACTAACAATGAAACATCTGAAAAAAAAAAACGATTCTACTCACAATAGCATCAAAAACAATAAAATACCTAGTAATAAATTTATCCAAGGAGGCGAAAGATCCTGTATAATGAAAACTGTTAAGACCCTGATAAAAAGAAGTTGAAGACAAATGGAAAGATATCCTTTATTCATGGCTCAGAAGAATTATGTTTTTAAAATAACCATACTAAGCAAACCCATCTACAGGTTCAATGCAATCTTATCAAAATCCTAGTGGAATTTTTAACAGAGATAAAACAAACCTAAAATTTGTATAGAAACACAAAACAATCGTAAGAACAACAAAACTGGAGGCAGCAAACTTCCTGCTTTCGAACCATACTATAAAGCTACAGAAATTAAAACGGTATGGTTCTGGCATAAAAATAAAACATGTAGACCAGTGGAACAAATAGCCTAGAAATAAACCTCTGCATATATGGTTATCTAATATTTGACATGGGAGCCAAGAACACTCAATAAGGAAAGGTTGTCCTGCTATATCATTGCTACTGCTATATCACATTTGTTCAATTCCCATTAACATGTATGGATATCAGAAATAGAACAAAAAATGTCCAGGTCTCTACATATAATTAAAAAATAATCATTAATATTCATTAATGACTTTCAACCTATGAGAAGAGATTGTTTACTATATTAAGCATACTAAAATAAATGGGTAAAAACATTTTCATTTTAGCCATAGATTGAAACAAAGTGTATCCTAATTAATCTTCAGTTTACCTGAAAAGGTAATCAAACAAAAGGCTCTACAGAATCAAGGAAAATATACTTTTTGTTTGCTCACCAATGTCTACAAGGCACCCATTTCCACAATTCTATGGTAATTAAAATTTGACTATTATAGAGTATTAAAAAAATCTGTATTTTTTGTCACAAGCCATACATTACATATTTTATGGCCAATATGCAGTATAGCCATGAAGATGAACAGGTCTAAACTGCAGTCTTAATATTATGTAATTTTAATTATAATTAATTAGACAATTATAGTTAGTCAACAGATAATTATAAACGACAATTATTAGGAGTTATATATAGAAAAACGAATTGTCACACAACCACATTCCTTTTATTACCCTTGTTCTTGATTTCCAGGTGATCTCAGAATCAAAACCTTAGTAAGGGGTATTATTTATATGTGTGTATGTGTTAAAATACAGTTATGTAACACTTAGCCTTTTAAATAATAACTATTCTACTTTGTATTTCCTACTGGTTGCTTAACGTAGAGATGATACTGGTTAATAATCAACAACTTAAGTGACTTACAGGAAATGTTTTACTCTCAAAGAAATATGATCTGACCAGGAATTCTAAAGATGACAAGGCAATTAGAGTTAGGATAAACATACAGAAAGGTTTTGCTCTCTTGGACATGAGAAACTCTTTTCATTTTTCCCCAAAGGCTCTTATGATAGGCATAAAATTAAGTGGAGGGGAAATAAGGTTATTTCTTCTCCCAAGAGTTAATTCCATCTCTCCTCTCCACTTCTTGAGCTTCTGGAGTCAGTATGTTACTGTAGGGAATAAAAATGAAAAGCAAGAAGAAGAATAAGGAAAAAAAAAAAACTTAAGGTAGCATAGATTTTGGCTATCTCTTTTAAAGCTAAATCTAGAGTACCTAAATGTAGATTTTGATAGGTATAGATTATTTTACTGTTTAATTCTATCTCCTGATACTGGAAAACACAGACTGGCTTTTAACTTTTCTTCGACTATATATACATTGAGATTATCTTTTATTTTTTTCTTAACACCTTTATTGGAGTATAATTGCTTTACAATGGTGTGCTAGTTTCTGCTTTATAACAAAGTGCATCAGCTATACATGTACGTATATCCCCATATCTCCTCCCTCTTGTGTCTCCCTCACACCCTCCCTATCCCACCTCTCTAAGGGGTCACAAAGCACCGAGCTGATCTCCCTGTGCTATGTGGCTGCTTCCCACTAGCTATCTATTTTACATTTGGTAGTATATAAGTCCAGGCTACTCTCTCACTTCGTCCTAGCTTACTCCTTCTGCTCCCCATGTCCTCAAGTCCATTCTCTATGTCTGCGTCTTTATTCCTGTCCTGCCCCTAGGTTCTTCAGAACCGTTTTTTTTTTAGATTCCATATACATGTGTTAGCATACGGTATTTGTTTTTATCTTTCTGACATACTTCACTCTGTATGACAGACTCTAGGTCCACCCACCTCACTACAAATAACTCAAATTCATTTCTTTTTATGGCAGAGTAATATTCCGTTGTATATATGTGCCACATCTTCTTTATCCATTCATCTGTCATTGGACATTTAGGTTGCTTTCATGTCCTAGTTATTGTAAAGAGAGCTGCAATGAACATTGTGGTACATGACTCTTTTTGAATTATGGTTTTCTCAGGGTATAGGCCCAGTAGTGGGATTGCTGGGTCATATGGTAGTTCTATTTTTAGTTTTTGAGGAAGCTCCATACTGTTCTCCATAGTGGCTGTATCAGTTTACATTCCCACCAACAGTGCAAGAGGGTTCCCTTTTCTCCATACCCTCTTCAGCATTTACTCTTTGTAGATTTTTTGATGATAGCCATTCTGACCGGTGTGAGGTGATACCTCATTGTAGTTTTGATTTGCATTTCTCTAATGATTAGTGATGTTGAGCATCCTTTCATGTGTTTACTGGCAATCTATATATCTTCTTTGGAGAAATGTCTATTTAGGTCTTCTGCCCATTTTTGGATTGGGCTGTTTGTTTTTTTGATATTGAGCTGCATGAGCTGCTTGTATATTCTGGAGATTAATCCTTTGTCAGTTGCTTCATTTGCAAATATTTTCTCCCATTCTGAGGGTTGTCTTTTCATCTTATGGTTTCCTTTGCTATGCAAAAGCTTTTAAGCTTCATTAGGTCCCATCTGTTTATTTTTATTTCCATTTCTCAAGGAGTGGGTCAAAAAGGATCTTGCTGTGATTATGCCATGGAGTGTTCTATGTTTTCCTCTAAGACTTTGATGGTGTCTGGCCTTACATTTAGGTCTTTAATCCATTTTGAGTTTATTTTTGTGTATGGTGTTAGGGAGTGTTCTAGTTTTACATGTAGCTGTCCAGTTTTCCCAGCACCACTTACTGAAGAGACTGTCTTTTCTCCACTGTATACTGTTGCCTCCTTTATCAAAGGTAAGGTGACCATATGTGCATGGGTTTATCTCTGGGCTTTCTATCCTGTTCCATTGATCTATATTTCTGTTTTTGTGCCTGTACCATGCTGTCTTGATTACTGTAGCTTTGTAGTATAGTCTGAAGTCAGGGAGCCTGATTCCTCCAGCTTTGTTTTTCTTTCTCAAGATTGCTTTGGCTATTCAGGGTCTTTTGTGTTTCCATACAAATTGTGAATTTTTTTGTTCTAGTTCTGTGAAAAATGCCATTGGTAGTTTGATAGTGATTGCATTGAATCTGTAGATTGCTTTGGGTAGTAGAGTCATTTTCATAATGTTGATTCTTCCAATCCAAGAACATGGTATATCTCTCCATCTGTTTGTATCATCTTTGATTTCTTTCATCAGTGTCTTATAGTTTTCTGCATACAGGTCTTTTGTCTTCTTAGGTAGATTTATTCCTAGGTATTTTATTCTTTTTGTTGCCATGGTAAATGGGAGTGTTTCCTTCATTTCTCTTTCAGATTTTTCATCATTAGGGTATAGGAATGCCAGAGATTTCTGTGCATTAATTTTGTATCCTGCTACTTTATCAAATTCATTGATTAGCTCTAGTTAGTTTTCTGGTAGCATCTTTAGGATTCTCTATGTATACTATCATGTCATCTGCAAACAGTGACAGTTTTACTACTTCTTTTCTTTTCTTTTGTGGTACGTGGGCCTCTCACTGTTGTGGCCTCTCCCGTTGCGGAGCACAGGCTCCAGACGTGCAGGCTCAGCGGCCATGGCTCACAGGCCTAGCTGCTCCGCAGCATGTGGGATCTTCCCGGACCGTGTCCCCTGCATCGGCAGGCGGACTCTCAACCACTGTGCCACCAGGGAAGCCCTACTTCTTCTTTTCTGATTTGGATTCCTTTTATTTCTTTTTCTTCTCTGACTGTGGTGGCTAAAACTTCCAACACTCTGTTGAGTAACAGTGGTGAGAGTGGGCAACCTTGTCTTGTTCCTGATCTTAGAGGAAATGGTTTGTTTTTCACCACTGAGAATGATGTTGGCTGTGGGTTTGTCATATATGGCCTTTATTATGTTGAGGAAAGTTCCCTCTATGCCTACTTTCTGGAGGGTTTTTATCATAAATGGGTGTTGAATTTTGTCGAAAGCTTTCTCTGCATCTATTGAGATGATCATATGGTTTTTCTCTTTCAATCTGTTAATATGGTATATCATGTTGATTGATTTGCGTATATTGAAGAATCCTTGCATTCCTGGGGTAAACCCCACTTGATCATGGTGTATAATCCTTTTAACGTGTTGTTGGATTCTGTTTACTTGTATTTTGTTGTGGATTTTTTCATCTATGTTCATCAATGATACTGGCCTGTAGTTTTCTTTTTTCTGTGACATCTCTGTCTGGTTTGGTATCAGGGTGATGGTGGCCTCACAGAATGAGTCTGGGAGTGTTCCTCCCTCTGCTATATTTTGGAAGAGCTTGAGAAGAATAGGTGTTAGCTCTTCTCTAAATGTTTGATAGAATTCGCCTCTGAAGCCATCTGGTCCTGGGCTTTTGTTTGTTGGAAGATTTTTAATCACAGTTTCAATTTCAGTGCTTGTGATTGGTCTGTCTGTATTTCCTATTTCTTCCTGGTTCAGTCTCAGAAGGTTGTGCTTTTCTAAGAATTTGTCCATTTCTTCCAGGTTGTCCATTTTATTGGCATATAGTTGCTTGCAGTAATCTCTCACTATCCTTTGTATTTCTGCAGTATCAGTTGTTACTTCTCCTTTTTCATTTCTAATTCTATTGATTTGAGTCTTCTCCCTTTTTTTCTTGATGAGCCTGATTGATGGTTTATCAATTTTGCTTATCTTCTCAAAGAACCGTCTTTTAGTGGTTTTTTTTTTTTTTTTTTTTTTTTTTTTTTTTTTTTGAGGTACACGGGCCTCTCACCGTTATGGCCTCCCCCGTTGCAGAGCACAGGCTCCGGACGCGCAGGCTCAGCGGCCATGGCTCATGGGCCCAGCTGCTCCGCGGCATGTGGGATCTTCCCGGACCAGGGCACAAACCCGTGTCCCCTGCATAGGCAGGCGGACTCTCAACCACTGCACCATCAGGAAAGCCCCATCTTTTAGTCTTATTGATCTTTGCTATTGATTCCTTCATTTCTTTTTAATTTATTTCTGATCTGATCTTTATGATTTCTTTCCTTCTGCTAACTTTGGGGTTTTTTGTTCTTCTGTCTGTAATTGCTTTAGGTGTAAGGTTAGGTTTCTTATTTGAGATGTTTCTTGTTTCTTGAGGTAGGATTGTATTGCTCTAAACTTCCCTCTTAGAACTGTTTTTGCTGCATTCCATAGGTTTTGGGCCTTCGTGTTTTCATCGTCATTTGTTACTAGGTATTTTTTGATTTCCTCTTTGATTTCTTCAGCGATCTCTTGGTTATTTAGTAGTGTATTGTTTAGCCTCCATGTGTTTGTATTTTTTACAGATTTTTTTCCTGTAATTGATATCTAGTCTTATAGCATTGTGGTCAGAAAAGATACTTGATACGATTTCAATTTTCTTAAGTTTATTGAGGCTTGATTTGTGACCTAAGGTATGATCTATACTGGAGAATGTTCCATGAGCACTTGAAAGTGTATTCTGTTGTTTTTGGATGGAATGTCCTATAAATATCAATTAAGTCCATCTTGTTTAATGTATCATTTAAAGCTTGTGTTTCCTTATTTTCATTTTGGATGATCTGTCCATTGGTGAAAGTGGGGTGTTAAAGTCCCCTACTATGATTGTGTTACTGTCTATTTCCCCTTTTATGGCTATTAACATTTGCCTTATGTATTGAGGTGCTTATGTTGGGTGCATAAATATTTACAACTGTTATATCTTCTTCTTGGATTGATCCCTTGATTGAGATTATCTGTTGAAGAATTTTTCAGAAAGACTTCTCTTTGCATAAGATTCATTTGTAGAAATAAGTCCCTGGGAAAGCCTAGGTCAGAAATGTCAAATTGGTGTCCTTTAACTAGCTTTCTTTGGTCAACACTATCTGTCTTTCTAAAGTCAAATTCATTTTTAATTTGTAAAATCAGTAGATATTATCTTATAAAAATTCCTATTTCCAAGTCTTCTTGGAAAATCAGAAGAACTGTGCATGAGCTTACATTCCCACGTGGCCACCACTGGCTGGAGCTGAGTGGGGGCTGGTGCCTTTGGATGGGACATGTGCTCTTCCAGGTCACCCCCCATTCCACTTGGTCTGCATCGTCTACCTGGCTAGCCCCTGTAAGAATCTATTTGTAACTCTGCTATTTATTTGGTCTGCTTTGTATTGTGATAGGAACATGAAAAAAGTAAAAATCCTGGTCTCTAACAAGGGTGAAGCTTGATGTTTAGAAACAACAAAACATTGCTTGAATTAGCAAAGTAAGTTAACAAGGTAAAAATAAAATCTGTAGTGTAGTTGTGCACTACTTTTAAACAGTTTTCATTGCACTTTACTATTTTGCCTTTAACCCAACATGTCTCTACACTGTGGCAATGCCTGAAAGCTGGATGACACCACTTACACCTAAGTGTGTCTCCATACACAGATTGTAATGTATATGACCCACCCTGTAGCTTAATATGATACAAATCCCTGCGGAGGTCAACAGCACACCTAGACCCTCACCTTGGCTCTTATCCCTAACTGCATGACCACAGGCAAAGCCCTCCGGGGTTCAACTCTTCATTTATATAATGAGGGTACTGGACTAGGTCTCTCTTAGACTGGGATTTGATTGTTTGAGACCATCAGCACATTTATAAAAATTGTGGAAATATCTTTTAGGTAAAACAAATAATAACTCAAGGGAAACTTGTTTTAGAAAATATTTTAGAAAAGGGATGCTTTCCAAGAGTACAACAAGAAAATTAAAACTTTATCATCAAAATATGCTGACTTATCCATTCCTTGTTTACAAAATAGTTTTAAATTTTAAAAAAGCCAAAATTATATGCCATTATTTACCCTAGAAATTGCTACTTAATGACAACATACGATGAAGCCAGGATTTTAGAAAGGAGAAATGTAAAAATCGAAATAATTGATATAAATTTATATGCTAAAAATTGGTTATTTAGTCATATCTCTTCAAAGGAGTCAGTGAAAACCCTCGGAAGATGAAATCAGGCTCCATTCATTTACTTCCCTCTGACATTTGCTATTTAGCTAATTATTTCGGAAGCCTATATATTAAAGCTTAATGCATTCTCTCAAATCCAAAATTTATTAAGATCTTTTTTTTGCCAGATAAAAGTTTTTTTTATAGTAACAAGTTTGCATACTATCTACGAAAATGATTATAAGTAAAATTTTATAGGACACCTGTGTAGGAAGAACCCTAAACAGGCCCTCAAATTTCCTGCCCTAATTTCTGTGACTGTGAATATGAAGGATACCACACCTGTGATCTGCACTACTTGATAAGAGGGATTTTGCAGATATAATGAGATTATTAGTCAGCTGACTCTGAGTTAATCAAAAAGGAGACTACCCAGGTGATGCTGACCCAATGACATGATTAAAGCAGAGTTTTCTCCACCGGTGGTAGGAGAGGTCAGATTTCTGAAGCGCGAGGGAGATGTGACGCACCAGTGCTGGCTTCAAGATGGTGACAAGGAGTGTGGGTACCTCAGGGAACTGAGAGAGGTCTCTGGCTGACAGCCAGCAATGAAACGGGGACCTCAGTTCTACAAGCACAAGGCACTGAATTCTGCCGACAACTTGAATGTGTCTGGGAGTGGATTTCCCCTGAGCCTCCAGTCAATGACTCAGCCCAGCTGACATCTTAGTTACAGCCTTAAGATACTCAGAGCCCACTGGACCCACTGGACTTGTGGCTTACAGAACCATGTGCTAATAAGTGGGTGTTTGTGGTGATTTATTACACAGCAATAGAAAACTAACACAACGCTGAGGAATTACCTATTATTAGGTAGGACAAGAAAACCAACTGAATATATGAACGCTACATTTTTCAGAGTGCTTAAGTTTCAAAGTTGATTTGTTAGGCTGTTTCATGTTGAGAAAAACAATGTGTGTTGAAAAGTAGAAGTGATAATTCTCAGGAAATGGGGCAAACTAAAGTCCAGAATAAATGTGAAACATTCAAACTAGATTTTAATTATAGCAAAGTAAAATTATACACTAAAAACCCTAGACATTTCAATTTCAAACTCAAAAGAAATCAAATACAGCAGAGATGCTTACCCTATTTTGAAAAAATGATGCATGAAAATGTGATGTTGTAGCAGATATTGATACTAAAGTAATAGTTTCTTCAGAACTAGGATTATGTAAGTAAACTTTTTCCATTTTTGGCATTCCAACTGGTCTGTAAAAACAAAAAGAAAACTGTTACAAATACTTCAAAGACAATTTCTAGTTTCAGAGTTAACCTCTAGTTGTTAAAAAATTAAACATCAAAATTATTTAGACAAATACATACCCAAACGTATGAAATTATATATTAAATTAGTTTATACCTAAAATTACACATAAAATGCATGCATTCGCTATTCAGCAAATAAAATTATTGAGTGCCAACTGTATGTCACACACTGAGCCAGGTACTGGGATGTAAGGGGGCAAGTCTCCACCCGGATGAAGTTTACAATCTAGTGAGGAGGCAGGCAGGGAACAAAACGGTCAGATCCCTTTATTACTTTCTGTAATACCACCTACCGCCTGCTTCTCTACTAATTCTGAATCTTATCCTCCTCTCCCCAAATTCCACTGATAGATGCTCTTCAATTTAGAAGAAGTTTAGTGGCAACGTTATGTGAGCAGATCTGCCTTATAAGTTAGGGGCTGTTGTTATACTCATTTTATAGATGAGGACACCAAGGCACAGAAAGCTTAATTAACTCGCCTAAAGTCATACTTGGAACATCACCCTGAATCCAGGCCATCTGGCTCTAGTCCCTGCTCTAACCCTCTCAAAGGAACAGTATAAAGCACACACTCGAGGTCTGATGTCCACAGATTCATTTTAACGTTCCCCATGGCATCCACATTACAGTTTGTCTGAAAAGTGAAACCTCCTTAGTATGTAGTCCATTAAGTACTTACGTTGCTAATCATATTTGCACAGGCTTCCTAGCTTGACAGCTTAAGAGAATTCTGCAAATAAATTACGTTTTTTCAGAGTTCTCTCGAGTTATTTAATTGGCACCTGTCTTATTTCCTCAGCAAGATTATCAGTACCTTAAGGACGAAGTTTACGTTGTATGCGCACTGTGTATTCCTCGTATTGTCTAGCACAGAACCAGGCACCTGGTGAGAGCGTGCATGGGGCAGCTTGCCCGCCCCTGCCCCTGCCCATGACCTCAGTGGTTACAGTCTAGTGAAGAAGCAGGCAGGGAACAAAATGGTCAGATCCCTTTCTTTCTCTCTGTAATACCACCTGCTGTTATGAAGTGGTTATCAGCCCCCTAATCTGGAATCACTCAGCCTCCACACGTGGTTCCCTATGTTTCCACCTGAGTCAGGCTGGTTCCATGTGCATGACCCCCACGCCTTTACCAATGTCTTTGCTCTGTGTTTTCTTCCCTATCCTCTATGTGAATCCAAACCCTCATGTTCTAATTCAGTTACAGCTTCTGTCACAAGGTCCTCTTCTTGTACAATCATTTTGGCCTATGCTTTCTGAAATTTTATTTCATCTGTAGAAACCTCAAATTCTAAGTAGTTGAAGATGCAGCGCCAGAATTACGTTTTATATGTGGTTCAACTGTCCACCATGCTTCTGTCCTTCAGGAATTTTTGCCCCTGCCTTTTCCTCAGTTCAGTTTATCACTTGTAACTTATGATGTTGGAAAACTGATCAAACAGTGAACAGCTGACAACTTTCACTAGTTTAAAAAAAAACAAACCAGGGGCTTTGGGTTCCTTTTAAAATGGTGAATTGGTTAGTATATGTTACTGGTTCTCCCTGACACCCCCTAACAGCTGCATATACAAACAACAACGCTGGAAAATTTTAGAAGTTAATCCCTGATTCCAAGGATTAACCAAAAACAGCAAGAAACCCTTGGGGGAACAGAAGGCTGCCTGAACTGGCAGGTGGGGAAAAGTGAGGGACACAGGGCAGCGCAGGCCGCGAGAAGCCAGGAATAACTCTCCTCTTCTCCATTCCCTTCCCTGCTTGCCTTGGTACAATCAAAGCCTCCCCCTTCAACCCAGACGGCAGAAAGGCTCACTGGGGTAAGAAGCTGCTGATCAGCTACACTTGAACACACCCGCCTCTACACTCCTCTCTCTGGTCCTCCAAAGCCCTAAAGTTGTTAGATTACAATTTAGGAAGATACCTCTTCCAGACACTTTTGCCTAAGCACTGTCAGATAGAGTGGTGGGAACATAGGACAATCAATAGTTTTTATGTGAATGTGTGTATGTAACTGGACCTCTCCACCTTGGGGATCATCTTCCTTCTTAAATTCACAAGAAGAGACAAAGAGAAAGGCTTGGTCTTCTGCTCTTCCTCAATATGTATTATAAGACAGCAACTCAGAAGTTCACACATCAAAATAACATGATCTGTGAGGAGTAGTACAATCAAGTTGAAAACATATACAGTGTTGTGATAGACCACAATATTGTTCCCAATTGGCTGACTGAACTGGTGAGAGGCTTGTATCTCTCCACTTCATTAACAGTAGGCCAATGAAATGTGAGCAAGAGTGACATATATCATTAAGTTTTAAGAGTCTTCTTGTACTCTGTTTCTTCTGCTAAGTAAATGGCATTTCACAGATAGGAGTGCTCTTCTAGTCTAAATCCCACTGGGTCGTTTGTGATCACAGCATAACCTAGTAAAGGCTGAATAATGCATACCTGAAGCTGCAAAAGTTAAACCAAGAATTAAAAATAAGCATAATGGAATATGCTTAAGGAGAAATGGCAAGATACTAGTAAAATGAAGAAAGCCTATAGAAAACAGGAGAAAATATCAGCAGAAAACATAATGTACAAAGACAATGGATGGGATATAGGTACATAAAACTCTATTCGTGAGCTGGAAGATCAGATTGACAATTTAGTTCCAAATTCAGTAAGAAAGTATATATATTTAGAATACTTTAAAAGATAGAGCTATAAAAATCAAAAGAAAAACAGATATGTAGAACATAACTAGAAGTGGTAATATTTGGAAAATGGAGTGTAGGAATACTTGAAGAATATGGACAAAAACAATGGGCAAAACCCAAAATTTAAAAAAAAATGAAATAATTCTTGATTGAAAGCATTTATGAAATGTCAACAAGGAGAGATGAGGAAACCCTGTACTTAATAAGCACACAGCAAAATTTAAGGAGTTGCAAGAGTTTTTTATACATTATGGATATAAGCCTCTTAGGAGATATTTGCAAATATTTTCTCCCATTCTGTGGCTCTCTTTTCACCTTCTTGATGGTAGCATTTGCAGCACAAAAGTTTTTAATTTTTATGTAATCCAACGTGTATGTTTTATCTTTTGTCACTTGTGCTTCTGGAGCCATATCTAAGAAAATATTGTACAAATCACTGCATAATGGAGACACATTACAATGTTTTCCTCTAAGGTTTTATAGTTTGGCTTTGTTACATTTACATTTAGCTCTACGATACACTTTGAATTAATTTTTGTGTATGGTGTCAGGTAGGGGATCCAACTTAATTCTTTTGCCAGTTGTCTTAGCACCATTTGTTGCAAAGATTATTCTTTCTTCATTTAATTGTCCTGGCACCCTTGTCAAAATCAATTTACAATAAATATAAAGTTCTATTTCTGGAATCTAAATTCTTTCCCATTTATCTACATGGCAGTATTACAGGGTCTTGACTACTAAAGCTCTTTAGAAGGTTTCTGACATTGGGAGCTATTAGTCTTCCCACATTGGTCTCCTTTTAAAAAATTGTTTGGCTATCCCGGATCCTTCTTATTTACATGTGAATTTTAATACCAGCTTGCCAATTTCTGTAAAAAAGTCAGTTGTGGTTTTGATGGGGATTGTGTTGAATCCACAGATCAATTCAGGGAGTACTGCCATTCTCATTTGTGTCTTCTGATTTATGAATGCGGGATGGTTTCTATTTACTTAGTGCTTTAATTTCTTTTGACAATGGTTTGGCATTTTTAGTATACAGCACTATTTTTTAAAAATTTGTATGTAAGTATTTTATTTTTGATGCCATTGTAAATGGAATTGTCTTAATTTTGATTGTCCATTGCTAGTGTATAGAACAAATATTTTTGTATATTGATCTAATATCCTGTAACCTTGCTGAACTCACTTATTCTATTTTTTTTTAAAAGTGGATTGCTTAGGATGTCCTATGTACAAGAGTATAACATCTGAAAATAGAGATGGTTTAATTCTTCCTTTCCAAATGCCATTATCAAAAGTGGGGTACCTAAATCTCCAACTATTACTATTGAACTGTCGGGTTTTTCCCTTTAGTTCTGTTAGTGTTGCTTCCTATATTTTGGGTTTCTGTTGTTAGTTGTGTCTTGCTTTTTTAATGTGACAATCTTGGTCTCTTAATTGCTGTGTTTAGACTATTTATATTAAATGTAATTATTTTTATGGTTAAAGTCTACCATCTTGCTGGTTATTTTCTATTTGTTCTATCTCTTCTTTGTTCAGAATCCTTTTATATGCAGAATTTTCTATTCCTGGCCCAATTAAACTAGAAACCAATAACAAACAGATAAACAGATTCTCTATAAATATGTAAATAAACCAACATGTGTAAACAACTCATGGATCAAAGATGAATAAAAATTAAGAACTATCTGGAACTGAATCAAAATGAAGAAATTAACTCATTAAAAACTTGTGGAATACAGTTCAAGTTGTGCTTAATCGAAAATTCATAAACCTTAATGTACATATTTGAAAAGAAGAAAGCCTGAAAATTAATGAGCTAAGCATCCATGTCATTAGAAAAAGAACAGCAAATTAAAATAAGAAAGTACAAGGAAAGAAATAATACAAATAAGAGTGGAAATCAATGAAGCAAAACATAAAATAGAGATGATTTATGAAGTCAAAAATTCCCATTTTGGCAGGGGGGACTAATAAATTGTTAACTACCTGGCAAGATGAATAAAGAAAAAAGAGGAGGCATAAAATATCAATACCAGCAGTGATGAAGAAGACATCACTACAGATGCTACAAACAGTAAAACAATCATAAAATTATATTAACTTTATGATAGTAAATTTGAAAATCCTGAAATTGCCATACTCCTAGAAAAACAGAGCTTGCGAAAACTGACAAATTTAAGAAAAAAATATGTAAGCACTACAGAAAATAAAACTACTGAAGAAATTAAATCTGCAATTTAAAACTTCCCCACAAAGAAAACTCCAGTCCATAAGGACTTGACTGGCAAAGTCTACCAAATATTTAAAGGGACTATTCTACCAAACACTTTGGGGAAAAGAGAGATGCTGATACAAAATGGGGGAAGATGAGAAAGAACTCTGTGAGGCTGGATTTGAATTGGGAAAATATGAACTGGACTTATCAGTATGGGCCATGATTTATGCATGTATACATATCAATATATACATACATAATGCATATGTATATATACATGTATATATTCCTTCAGAGACTGGTCCACATGAACACAGAAGCAATGACATATTGGGGCAATGAGCACATTCAGTGCCCAGATCTGGGTTTCTAAATGTCATTTCCCACTGAAGAGACCAGGATTTCTTTAGTTTTGGCTAATTCCAGGTCTTGGACAAAGCAAAACATAAGGAAGTCTAGAACATTTGTTCTATTAGAAAGCAAAGAATTGTTCAAAGATAATAGGATGTATCAAAAAAAGAAAAAGGAATCAGCTTAAACAGGCTCCCACTGGCAAAATCTGTAAAATTTGGAGCAAAAAGAACAGTGAAAGTAAAGGGTTATTACACACTGATTTAAAAACAAAACCCATGAGTCTATAGCAGAGATCAACAACCTTTTTCTGTAATGGGCCAGACGGTAAATGTTTTAGGCTTTACAGACCATGCAATCTCTGTCACAACTACCCGGTCTGCCACTGTTGTGCAAAAAGCAGCCATAGACAAACGTGAATGAATGGGTATGGCTATGCTCCAGTGAAACTTTATATATAAAAACAGGTGTCAAGGGCCATAATTTGCTAACCCTTGGTCTATAGTGATGGTCAAAGAAAAGAGGGGGAAGAATCTTGATTCCTAAATGAAAAAAAACAATGATAGAATTTGAAGGGGAAAAAAGGAATCACCATTTTGCAACTATCGATGTAATGACTGATTCAGGTAAGAGTCTATGGGTGCGGATGAGGTAAACTATTAGATGAAAGATTGATGGAGAACAGGATAGCAACCCTACAGATTATTTATTAATTACGAAGAGGAAAAGCCGTCTTTACAATTTGCAGGATCTGGCAGGTAGTACACCAATGAGCGTTCAAACTCAGCATCAACAATAATTAGAAATATGGACATTACGTTACCCTGATATAACGTAATACAACATTATCTATGTAATGTTCTTGACAAAAATGTTTAGCCTGAAATCTAATCATTAGGATATAATCAGGCAAATCCAGTTTATAGGCTATTCTATAAGTCAACTGACCTGGACTACAAAAATTTCAATCTTATGAATAAAGAAAAAAGGTAGGAAACAGTTCTAGATTAAAGACACCTACCAACCAAATGCAATGTGTCATCCTTAATTTAAACCTGGTTAGAGGATGGAAGACTATATTGCTTTTGGCAATTAGGGAAATTTGAATGTAAACTATATATTAGATAATGTTACTGCATCAATATTAGATTCTTTGGGTGTGATAATGGAATTGTGGCTACTTAGGACCAGTCCCTTAGGATTCACACACTGAAGAACTCAGGGGTGAAATATGATGTATACGTTTACTTTCGGGAAAAAAAGTGGAGTTTGTGTGTGTGTAGAAAGAAAAAGAGACAGAAAGAAAAGGTTAGCTCTTGGTTAATCTGGATAAAGGTTATGTAGGTGTTCACCGTGTTATTCTTCCAACTTCTCTGTACTTTTAAATTTTTCAGAAGTTGGGGAAAATATTAAGACTTTCTGTTCAACAAAATACCAGATGGGAAAATTTAACAGACACATGACAAGCTGGGAAAAGATATTTGCAATGTCTAAATATCTTTTTAGACTTTAAGGTTATTTTCAGACTATAAGAGGAATTTCTAATTACTAAGAACCCCAAAAGAAAAATGGTCAAAGGATATGAACAGGCAATTTATCGGAAGAGGAAACTCAAAAGGCCAATAAGCATATAGAGATGGATATTCGAACTTACTAGTGATGAGAGAAATGCAAAATTAACAAGGCATCATGTTATCCCTATTAACTAGCAAAATTAGAAAGCTGGCTAATGTTAAGTGCGAATACAGGGGACATGGCAATACAGGAATGCTAGTGGACTGCTCGGAGGAGTACAGAGAGGAAGAGCCATTCACAAGAGCAATCAGGCCATACCTAGATACGTGAAGTGTACTCACACTCTGTAACCTATGCATTCCACTCTGCGCTTATAGTTCCAGAGAAATTCCCATGACGGTCCGTAAGTGACCCTGTAAGAGGATTTCACTGCAGGGCTGTCTGTGGTGGTAAGGCAGGAGAGGCAATATGTGTAGCCATCAAAGGGGGAGTTAACGGTAGAGTAAGTACTCACTATTTTACTCCAGTGGTTAGAAATAAGTGAGCAGAAAAATAATCTAACAAAAACAGACCTTTAAAAAGGTTAAGAAATAGAATGAGCTATGCAGCCACTATGGAAAGCAGTGTGGAAGTTCCTCAAAAAATTAAAAACAGAACTACCTTATGCTCCAGCAACCCCCTCTTCTTCCCATATCTGAAGGAAATGAAAACAGGGTATCGAAGAGATACATGGCACTCTCAGGGTTACCGCAGCGTTGTTCACAATGGTCAAGATATGGAAACAACTGAAGTGTCCATCGATGGATGAATGCATAAGGAAGCTGTGGTGTATATATACACGATGGAACATTATTCAGCCATGAGAAAAAAGGAAACCCTGCCATTTGTAACAACACGGATGGACTTCAGGGCATTATGCTAAGTGAAGTAAGTCAGAGAAAGACAAATCTGTGTGATATCACTTATATGTGGAATCTCAAAAAGCCGAACTCCTAGAAACAGACTAGAATGGTATTTGCCAGGGACTAGGGGGTGGGGGTAAAGGAGAGATGTCGGTCCAAGAGTACACATTTCCAGTTAGAAGATGAATAAGTTCTGGTGATCTAATGTATAGCATAGTGATTACAGTTAATAATACTGTACTATACGCTTGAAAGTTGCTAAGATCTTAAATGTTCTCACCACAAAAAAGAAATGGTAATTATGTGATGTGATGCAGGTGTTAGCTCATGCCATGGTGGTAATCATTCTGCAGCGTAAGTCAAATCAACGTGCTATATACCTTAAACTTACAATGTTATTTATCAGTTATATCTCAGTTGGAAAAAAACCAGAATGAGCTATATCACAATATTATTTATATGTTAAAATATAATTACATACAGTAAAATTACATAAGAATAATTTCTAACTGGGTGGCAGATACAAAACTATACATATGTCTTATTCATTTCTGTCTGTATATTATATTTCATAAAAATGAAAAAAGGTGAAAATAATGTGGTAAAGTAATGAAAATACTCTGGAAAGTAACACTGCCCTATAATTGTTAAGCATCATCATATAAAAGTGAAATAACGCATTCAGTCTTTTACTCTTCCTTTTGCTTTAGAGTGACCACGTCAGTCAAGGTGGCTTTGCTATGTGAGTTGTTTACTTGAGGTCAATGAATCTAAAGGTATTTGCCGAGGACCTACATCTGAGCCACCACTGTTAACAATGCTACCTTACCTTTACAGGTGCTTATATAGCCATCAATGCTGAACCCTGTTGAGTCAGACAGGAAGCCCCGTATGTTGTGATATGATCCCTCAATAATTCAATTTGAAAAGTACTTTAACAAATTTTATCTAAATAGAATATAAGAGAACTTAGGGTGGAAGTGTTATAATTAAACATTATGATAAATAAACTCAGAGCTCATTTTACTGTCCAAGCAGAAGTTTTAGTCTGTTTCCTTAGAGGTTTGTCTAACTTCCTTATTAGGACTTCTTCTTTTGGGGGTAAAACCCTCAAAGTCTAAAGTTGGGCAGAATTACATGCGCTCAGCCTGACTTCTAACACAGTCACATTATTTCACTTGATTCTCATATTCTGTATCACCTAAATCAACATCAAATGTAACTCAGCACCACTTTATTCATTTCTTCTGCAGCTTCATCTACAGTTGACTCAAGTTGTTTTAAACATTGTCTTTTCTAGAATGGGATAACAATACCTTCTTTCCATACTACCCAAAAAAGTCACGTTCATATGCATAAGGTCCACAAACTATATAAATAAGAACTCTTCACTGTCTTTTGTAAGCATTTAACACATTTTTAAGGTTTTCAAAATGGGCTGTGCTGCTTTTTATTTTACACACCATCTGAGAATTTCTTTATAATGCTGACATGAAGTTTTGTTGTTGCTGAGGTTCAATGTCTTCTGGTGCCTCTAAGCCTTAAACCAAGACATACTCCCCTTCTGAGAGCTCATCACTGCAGATGCCACCAGCTCTTGCCAGAAGCGGGAAGGCTGTAGAGAAGGTGAACTCCCTTCAAGTCTCTCAGCAGAGAGCAGGTGATTCTGCGGCATTAGCGGTCACTAAGAGGCTGTACCCACAGACTGCCCTTGGGAGGCAGGATCCCACAGGCGAGCTTCCTGCTTTGCAGGGAAGCAAAAACCTGGTCCAAAACTGCTCCGTGGTTTACAGCCCAGCCACCACGAGGCTCAAAATCTTTCTGTGGCTTACGGTTCAGCCATGAGGAAAAAACCCAAAGGTGAACCAAGGCTTGGGCCCTGAGGAAGGGACAGAGGGGCATCCAGAGGCAGGTCTGCAACAACGCATTTAGGGTTAGGAGGCAGGAAGCTGAGCGCCCTCGGGAGCCCCCAGTGCGTGGACTTCCTCTTGCTCAGGCAGAGACTTTCTCAGGAGCTAGACCTCTTAACCAACAGGCTCAGCGATCTCAGGTAGGGTCACGGGACCATAAAATAATTAGGGAAGTAGGTACAGATCCAGCTGGGACTTCAAACTATGGCCACGATGCTGCAGGAAGAAGCTTTACAAAGACAATATGGAAGATAAAACTCTTCTTCCTCAAGCTTTATACACATATAGTAGAATAACAGTACACAGAGATAAAAATGTGCTCCTTCCACCCTGTAGTCCACCGATTATGTGCTTTTTTCAGCAAACAGGCTCTTTTACAATTCAAGTGTCCCACAGGCTACCTGGCAACCAGTGTTTCTCCTCCCTATGAATTTGTTCTTAATGTTTTTCCTCCATTGACCTCAGTGCAATCAATCTCAGTTTAGATAAAGAAGACAGGGTATAACACAGACAAGTACTCTGGGGGATCCTTGAAGAAGACAGGACTGAAGATGGCCTGCTACAGGAGAGGGCTCTGGGGTAAGGAAACAAGCCTGGAGGTTCTAGGAGCCTGGAAGCAGGGGTGGATCAGAAAGCTTGGTTTGCAGTGCCGGTGAGGCTGGCCTTACCCTTTCTTCTAGGGATCAAAGAGGAAAGGCCCTAAGCCACACCCTCCGGAAATGAACCCTTGGAGAAGGGTCATCTACTTACGTTGCCGAGAGAAGTCTGGAGTAACAAGAACTGAGGGAAGGCGTCAGCAGGCTATTCCAGCCACTCATGCACACACAGAGCAGGCTTCCTGCAGTTCCAGGTGGTCCAGACCATGGAAGCAGAGGGAGGTCTCCTTGGATGGACCAACTTACAGACCGCATACAAACAGCTTCCCCTGCCTCTCCCTCTCCTCGGTTCCCTTGACAAAGTGGAAGACTGAGGAGAGAAGTCACACTGAACCATGGAAAACTATGCTCAAGTACTAATACAAATTTACTTGTGAATAAATAAGCAGTGCATCAGTTTTCTATGCTGCCTAACAAAGTACCACAAACCGAGAGGGTTAAAGCAATGCCCATTTATCATCTCTCAGTTCTGTACGGTAGGAGTCCAGGCACAGCATGACTGGTGTATCTGCTCAGGGTCTCACACATCACGGCTCAAAGTTCCCTTCTAAGCTCATGCAGGTTGCTGGCAACGTTTAGGTTGCTCTCAGCCTCTTGCCATATGGCCCCTGCCCTTTCCAAAACCAACACAAAGAAACTCCCTTGCATCAAATACCTCTCATGCTTCAAATCTCCGACATTTCTGTCTCTGACTGCCACAGCCAGATGTAGAGGACTCATGTGTGGTTAGGTCAGGTGCCCAGATTACCTCCCTATCTTAAAGGTCAACTGATTTGGGACCTTAATTACATTTTCAAAATTCTTTGAAAATTCTACAGCAACATCTAGATGAGTGTTTGATTGAATACAATTGGGAGAAGGTGAATGAGCACCTTAGGGGCCAGGAATCGGGGGGCATCTTAGAATCCTGCCTGTCATAAGCATCATGTGTGACTGCTTGGCTAGACAGGTAAGATTTAAAAATAAGACAAAGATTTTCAAATGCCTGCTAGTGTGCTGGTCCAGTTTGTTTCCATTATCAGCTGCTCCAAAGACAGGAGGAGGGCCAAGGGGGTTAGTGTGAATTATTTATAGATAAACCAAGCTGAGATATACAGCTGTTCTCTCAAGAGCAGAGCTTCTGACTAACTGTCCATATTTTACAAGAGTCTGAGGCGCAAAAGAATTAGGAAGAAGCACTCGTGAATTAGAGACTAGCTTGGAAAGTAAGCTGCAATTTTGTGGTCAATGGCAATTTTTCTAGCCACAGAAAGATGACAATGCAGTGCCACGAAACAGCCGAAGAAATGGCTAAGTAGCTGCCCTCAGGCAAACTTTGTGAATGACAGTGACACAGCAGTCTATTAAACACAACTTTTGGCAGGAATTTGGGCCAAATCAATATGCACTACTTTGACCACTCGATTACCACAAAATCTGACCATCGTCTCAAACACATTTTAGACTGAGGGCTGAGCTGGAGTGTTGGTTGAACAGTTATAAACTGGAAAGCTAAAAAGCACCAAACATCCCTTTAGAAAAGAGGGCCTACTTGATTTTCTCGGAATACCAAAAAGTGATTAGGGAGAAATGCCTCTCATCAACTGAACTTGACAATAAACACCTCCATTTTTAGCAAGTTTATTCAATTTCCACCCTTTTAAAAGCCATTAAGTCTCTGTTTTAAACTTTTAGATTTGAAATCAAGATTTTCTTCACTTAATAATTATATAAACCAAAGAACTCAGTAAAACAAGATCCCACCCAAAGAATCTTTTAAATCTGCAATAAATGTTTGAAAAAAGGAGTTGTTATGGAAACAGAAAAATATTTAACAGCACTGGCATAAATAACTGTGGGGGGGTGAGTAAAGCAGGGGGTGAGGGGAAGGTGGTGGTCAGGCCCAAGATTGCTCCAGGCTGACTGCTAGAGAGAGAGAGGGGGGAAGGGGGGAAAGAAGAGAAGGGCAGAGGGAGAGGGAGGGAGAGGGAAGGGGCAAAAAAGTAGAATCAAAGAATAAATTTAAACAAAACGGATGTAAACAAAGAAAGCCTATTTTTCAAGAAAGTTAATTTGATCAAACGTCAAAGACATTCTAGAGGGCGGTAGGGACGGCCAGGGTAGTGAGAGGAGTGAGGCCACGGCGGTTTAGAAAGCAGCCACGGAACTAGAGCTGCATCCTTGCTAAAGGACAGGAAACCGTCTTGGAGACCCTGGTTGGCAACTGAAGGCAACCTGGAGTGATAAATTTCATCCGACTCAAAAGTTCTTCCAGTTACTGCAAAGGGTGTTTTAAAATTAAGAATGGCTTCTGGTTTAGAAAAAATGACCACAAGCAGTAGAAGTAGTTCACAGAAAACATAAGGCAAAACTTCAGCGCATAAGTCAAGGTACAGTGAACAATGATTTCTGATCACTTACAATTTCTGGAAGAGAATATTATAAAGTGTTCTGTTAAGGCTACTTCTCAAGTCCTAAAATTACTGCTAGACATATGAAGCTAATGAAACATTTACAGCATGGGCATTAATTAAATCAGTACATTGCTGGATCAAGAAGAAAAGGTATCGTAAATGTTTAATGAAGTGCTGCAAAAAACACTTGAAAATACAAAACGAATTTTACTGTAGCAGAAGAAATCAGCAGGTAATCTTGCTGGACTTAAAGACAATGGACGGCATGTGTTAAGTGTGAAGTACGTGCCAGATATGTAAAGATAAATAGCGCGTATTTATCTTGATAGTCAGGTCTAGTAGGGAAGCAGACGTCAGAAGAACCAATTAGAGCAATAACCAGCACTGACAGAAGTTAGCAGAGGATGTCAGGTGTGATGAAGAACCCAATTCCAGTTTTGATGTCTCATTGCTGACAGTTTTCAAGCCCCACAATGTCCCTTCACCTTATGCCCCACATCTGGGCAAGCCCACAGGGAAGCCTGCACACTCTCTCTCCGATCTACTAAGAAGTTCAGACCATGCAAGCCTGCCCAGCCTCACCCCCTAAGCATAAGAGCCAAGCCAGTTTCCTTTCTCTGCTCTCTCAAGCCATTTTTCAGACCTTGGGAGCCCTCTCTGCTCTCCCCAGAAAGCTTCATTATGTGAGGATAATAAATCTTTTCACCCTTCTTGGTGTGTGAACCAGTCTTGACACCTAAAGCAAATTCTGGGTGTGGATCCATCCCAGCTCTGCGGAGTGAACGCCACACCATGGAAGCAGGGGGAAGGCAGTTTCTACCTCTGCTAGGCAGGCTGGGGAAGGCGTGTTTTACAGAGGACTGAAGGTCATTGGAGGTTCAATGGGCCAGGGAGGTTGTAACGGGCTTCAACTGGAGTTCCCACTGCACGACTTTTCTTTCTCTGGGTGAAACCCTGATAATTACAGAGACACCCCCTGGAAAACACGTCCACTACCAAACACCGTCCTTATCTGAGTGATGAGGTAGCCACCTCACCTAAGCCAGGGTGATGACTGTACTACTCTGAGATTTTTCCAACTAAAGTAAAAGAAGCTATTATTCCCCGAGGAAGGGAGGCTAGAGAATGCGGGTCTCAAGAACAGTCAGTAGATTTGCTCTCATCATTGTAGGGAAAAGATATGGGCAGTGGGAGACAAGAAGCCAACAGCAAGTGGGGCAGAGATAAGAGATGGGGGCGGGCGGAAGAAAGGCCTAGTGGTGCTGGATAACGTCGTTCCCAGGTCCCACTGCAACTGTGAACTTTCTGCAAATATATTACAGTCCTTGGAATTCCTTCTAGTATATCCTTATTTTTGCTCAACTCCTTTCAGTTAGATTTCTATCACTTAGAAACCAAACAACAACAGCACTGACCAAAACAGACGGATTACGGCACTCTGTAATTACTGTTAATTTTCTTACAATACCAATGATGGTACTGTACTTATGCAGAAGGTAGGCATGAAATGTCATTATGTCTGCTACAAATGATTAAAAAAATGAACAAAAATATGAATATGGCAAAATTTTTAATTATTGAATTTAGTTTAAGAATATATTCACTATCTGTTCTATTTTTCTGTATGACTGCATGAAACCTTCTATGAAAAATTCTTTTTGGAGAGGAGCCTCTTAAAGTATGTATAACATGCCTGGAGCTTTCAAAGAGAGTTTGGCCGTCATCTGAGCTAAAAGACTCCCAACAACAGCTGGATGTGAGACTGGCCTGCTTCCTTGGGATCCTCCCCAAGTGCCGGCCCGTGGACATCAATATTCAGGTCCTGCCCTTGAGGCTCCAGCCTGCTCGCAATTTTCCCTTCCTGAGTGCCTGCCCCTGTACACTTGGGGCTTGCTTAACCAGCTCCCACAATTAGATAAGCCAATTCCTTATAAAAACTCCACACATAAACATATACGGACAAACACACACACACACAACACTGGATCTGACTGGATCTGTTCCTCTGATTGAACCCTAATACATGTATTCACATCTGCTCCCAACTCCTACTTCTATAGATCCACTTCTACCTTTATGAGATAAAAACAAACTCTGTTCAGTGCTCTCAGGCTGGACACAGAAAAGTTTAAATTAAGGGTAAATTTTTTTTCCTTTTGTTTCTGCTCTTTTGCAGCAGCATATAAATTTGCTGCTTTGGGGAACAGTCCAGTCTAACCTGTAACCAAGAGCTCACAGTCTGCTTCAAACAATTTTCTTCATCGTATAACCCAACCCTCGTCTGTAGTGGAGTGCATCTGTCTGTTCGCACATCTTCAGCACATCGTCCTCTACAGTCGTAGATCAGTTCATTGATTCCTATCGGTGCTCCTTGTACATGACGCCTAATTACTCGCTAGCCTAAATATTAACTAAAAATGTTTTACATTCTGCATATCCTTTCATCTCCTAATTCCATTTTTTTGGACTTTCCTGAGGAACTAGTAATGGTTGTGCTTAAAGCATTAGTTTCAGCACTGATTATAAGACCAAAGAGTTTAAAACAATAAATGAATTTAAAAAATATATCCATACAATTTGCTGTTCTTTGATACCACAAAATAATGTAACAGAAAATTCTATGGAATAAAAAAATGCACAGTATATATGTTTAGAAAGCAGGTTAGGGACTTCCCTGGTGGTGCGTGGTTAAGAATCTACCTGCCAGGAATAAAGACGCAAACGTAGAGAATGGACTTGAGGACACAGGGAGGGGGAAGGGTAAGCTGGGACGAAGTGAGAGAGTGGCATGGACATATATACACTGCCAAATGTAAAACAGATAGCTAGTGGGAAGTAGCCGCATAGCACAGGGAGATCAGCTCTGTGCTTTGTGACCACCTAGAGGGAAGGGATGGGGAGGGTGGGAGGGAGATGCAAGAGGGTCCGGAGATATGGGAACATAGGTACATATATAACTGATTCACTTTGTTATACAGCAGAAACTAACACAACATTGTAAAGCAATTATACTCCAATAAAGACGTTAAAAAAAAAAAGACTCTACCTGCCAATGCAGGGGACATGGGTTCAATCCCTGGTCTGGGAAGATCCCACATGTCTCGGAGCAACTAAGCCCATGCGCCACAACTACTTAGCCTGTCCTCTAGAGCCCGTGACCCACAACTACTGAGCTTGCGCTCTAGAGCCCGCAAGCCACAACTACTGAGCCCACATGTCACAACTACTGAAGCCTGCGTGCCTAGAGCCTGTGCTCTGCAACAAGAGAGGCCAACGCAATGAGAAGCCCACGCACCACAACGAAGAGTAGACCCCGCTCACCACAACTAGAGAAAGCCCATGGGCAGCAATGAAGACCCAATGAAGCCAATAATAAATAAATAAATAAATTTATTTTTTTAAAAAAGAAAGCAGGTTATAAAATAGTTTATGGTCAGAAAATACTGTTATATTTTTGTAACTCAATAAATAAATACAGATACACAGAAAAAGGACTTGAAGGATAGAAGTTCAATGTTTATGTTTCTGGGTGGTTGGATTACTGGTAAATTTTTGCTTCTTTCTCTTGATAAGCATTTTCTAAGTATACCACAGTGAACATGTACTGCTAGCATATTGGGCAAAACCCCAGTAAATTCTGTAGTGATGATTTAATAATCTGTGGCCTAGAACAGGAATTCTTTACTAGCGCTTAAGGATCCAGATATGGACTTTGATGGGGATGGCTATAAAACCCTTGAACCTATGTGCAAAATGTTATTTGTATGTGCAACTGTGTGTGTGTGCATTTGGGGAAAGGAAGGAAGAGGTTCTGATAGCTTTCATCTGTTCTTAAAGAAAACCATGATCCAAAAAAAGGTTAAAACTACCAGTCCAGAATTTTGCTTGCCCTTATCTCAATTTCTCCTATTTAGGGGGTGGGGCATTCATTATGTAAAGCGTTGAGGGACAGATAATTTGGAACAGGAATTACCAATTTCAATTCAGATATTTTGCACACCTGAAAATTTCTTTATCTCAGGGGATGCATGAAATTTTCAAAACTCCCTTAAAAAAAAAATGAAGTGAAAAACGTTGGATATAACTTTTTTTTTTTTGCGGTATGCGGGCCTCTCACTGTTGTGGCCTCTCCCGTTGTGGAGCACAGGCTCTGGACGCGCAGGCTCAGCAGCCATGGCTCATGGGCCCAGCCGCTCCGCAGCATGTGAGATCTTCCCGGACCGGGGCACGAACCCGTGTCCCCTGCATCGGCAGGTGGACTCTCAACCACTGTGCCACCAGGGAAGCCCGGATATAACTTTTGAAACAATCTCTCTAAAATGGTTACTGCTAAGCTTTTCAAAGTAAGAATACTCACTATGTTAGACTTAAAGTTTTGCTACTGTACCCTGATCTCCTCTGTCCCCAGGCTCATGGTGTCATCATAAACATGGCCCATGCCACAGTCCTAGATTGGAGTTCATCAGAGAGATAGAACTCATCATTATTTTAAAAATAATGAACATTCTTGCTAAAGATCAAAATGCATGCCATGTTTCATTAAATATCTTGGCATTTGACAGAAGGAGACTACGGGTGATATATTACTGTGACTGGATTAAGAACTCTATGTTTTTGCCATTTCAACATCGTTTCTAAACCTTTTTATAGGACAGAAACAACAGTGATGTATTTCCTATCTGAACATTATGGTCTTTAAACCTAACACCCACAAGTCAATTTTACTATTTATATAACGACTACTTGCAAATACTGATTCCATCTGTAGGTACAAAAAGGAAGCACACAAACTTCTCTCTGCAGCCCCACCCCAAAAATCCATGATCTCTGTAAACACCTGAAAAGATGGAGTTGTTATCAGATAGCTCTTCTTATGCTGACTACTCTACCATGGTTTTGTACAAGTATAACTGATATATTTGATTATTCTAGGTTTGAGATTGTAAAGAAATTATTACAGAATTAATTAAAGAATGTTAAAAAATGCAAGGCTGACTACTGTGGTACACGTAAAAACTAAATGAAAACTTGACATTAACATCTTAGTGTAGAAGAACAGTTTCAGGTACCTGGGTTCAAATCAAAAGATTAATACACTTCCAAATTTAAAAATACCCTGAAATATTTAAACAGAAATTATTTAAATTTAATGTCTTCACTAGTAGAAAACGGTTAACTACAACTTTGACAACATTAAAAAAATTACAGTTATTTATTGAATCAGAATAGACCTGCATACAGCTCCCCCTACCAACTTCCCTTTTAAATTCTTTTCTTCTAATAAATGCTGGAGAGGGTGTGGAGAAAAGGAAACCCTCCTACACTGTTGGTGGGAATGTAAATTGGTACAGCCACTATGGAGGTTCCTTAGAAAACTAAAAATAGAGCTAACATATGATCCAGCAATCCTACTCCTGGGCATATATCCAGAGAAAACCATAATTCGAAAAGATACATGCACCCCAATGTTCACTGCAGCACTATTTACAATAGCCAGGACATGGAAGCAACCTAAATATCCATCGACAGAGGTACGGATAAAGAAGATGTGGTACATATATACGATGGAATATTACTCAGCCATAAAAAAGAATGAAATAACGCCATTTGCAGCAACATGGATGGATCTAGAGATTGTCATACTGAGTGAAGTCAGACAAAGACAAATATCATATGATATTGCTTATAGGTGGGATCTAAAAAAATGGTACAAATGAACTTATTCATAAAACAGAAACAGAGTCACGGATGTAGAAAACAAACCTATGGTCACCGGGTAGGGGGGGTAAAGGAGTGGGAGGGATACATTGGAAGATTGATATTGACATATATACACTACTATATATAAAATAGATAACTAATAAGGACCTACTGTATAGCACAGGGAGCTCTACTCAATATTTTGTAAAGACCTATATGGGAAAAGAGTCTAAAAAAGAGTAGATATATGTATATGCATAACTGATTCACTTTGCTGTACACCTGAAAGTAACACAACATTGTAAATTAACTTTACTTCAATAAAAATTATTTTTAAAAAAAAGGACAAACAAATTTAAAAAAACTTCCTTTCTTCTGCTAACTTACCAGAGTGGTATTACTCTAGAAGTTATATCATTTAAGATGTTCTCTTTACCTACCTGCTAAATTGGGTTGGAACCAAATACGGGTGAAGACTTGTCTTCCCCTCAGTGTATCTGAGATGTGCAAAACCTGAGACCCAGAGGCAGAAGGTAAGCAGAACTATGGTTTGAGGAAGTACTCTGTGATTGGACCTTGTCTTCCTGTAGGATCTGCTTTTGTTTGGCCTCCTGGGTTGGTGATAATATTATTTATTTGATGATGTAGAAAAGTTTGTACTTTAAAAGCATATACATCAAACAAATTAATATATTCTTCCACATCCACAAGGAAAAATGTTAAATAATAAAACTGGAAATGAAGTGCTAATCAGAAAGGTAACCAAGTTTAATGCTGCTTCTGAAGATAAGATCCTCTGAACCAGAGACTCCAAAATGTGGATATTTTTCAAACTTCAAACTTTAATATTATACGTTAGATTTATAACAGATACTTACTTCCCATCTTCAAACTGTATTCAACATTATTTACTTTCCTGATGACTAAAACATGTAACTTTCTCATACAAGATAACACAGGCAAAAGGCAAGACAAACGCATGCATAAAATATACGTAATATTGCTATGGCCTGAAAATTTTAAACTTACTGTTCATGGAAATCCAGCATTGGTGGCTCAAATCGTATAGGTCTGCAATTACCCCGGTACAGAGATATACTGTAAGTAAAAAGAAAACAGCCTAAGAAGCAATTCTTCAACATATGTGTTTCCCCAAACCAAAGTCAGACACTTGAGTTTTGTCATGATAAAGTTTCTTTAAGAAAAGTGGAGTCTTATATTAGAAATATGCGTTACTTTTTTATTGGAGGAAATCAATAAACATTTGTTTTAAAAAATGGTGAAAAAAAGGAGTGTTTTTCCTATCAAAGGTATGCAAAAACAGAAACTGCTCAAATAGACTGCTGAACTTTATTTGGTTGATATAACTGATAACAATATACCTTAATATGTTCATTTGGATTTTTTTTTTTTTTTTTTGCCACACCACGCGGCTTAAGGGATCTCATTTCCTCAACCAGGGATTTAACCTGGGGCACCGCAGCGAAAGCACCAAGTCCTAACCACTGGACTGCCACGGAACTGTCTCATTTGGATTTTTAATACATGTACAATGAACAATAAATAATTACTTGTACTTGGAAGGCAATTTATAGAGATAAAAACTCATGATCCCATTGTAACTAGAGTGTCAAAGAACTAAACAAGAGTCAATTTGGGGATAGAAATTTCCAAGAACTGAAATATCTTTTTAATCTGAGAGTTTGGAACATACTGATCTATGATGTCTTGGCCTAAATATTTGAGTATCATTTCTAACTATTCCCCTTGATACTAGAACTTCTCACTAAAACAGATTCCTGAATAAGCAAACCTCCTAGACATCACCATGACCTAACATTGATGCAAAGTATAAATAACCTTGGAGAGGAGGTCCGCATACCTAAAGTCATCTGTTTACATACTGAGAGAGGGAGAAAGTCATTCAGACACTAAAGTTTCTAAACAGTAGATTATCTTTCTGCTGTATTTTAAGAAATGATGTAAGAGCAAAACCCATTCTGTGAGACTACTTTATTTCCATCACCTCTGCAATTCAAAAGAACACAAGCTTCACAGGATGTAGTAGTTTCATTCAGGAAATACAATAGAAATAGACAAGGACATACAGAAAATGTGGAAGATCTAGATTTAACTCAATAAAGATTAAATAGTCTGAGCAGTGGAATAATTGAGCTTAAAAAAATAAGGTTGAAAAGTGTTTCTAGCCTTAGCAATTAAGAGTATTACTCTGTGCTGCTTGACAATCCTTCTACATATGTTGAACATTAAAGATGACAAACACGAGAAGGGAAAGACCAAATGTAAGACTATACTTTACTAAAGCACAAAACTAAAGACACTGGGAAAATGAAGGCACAATTCCTCACAAGGCAGCTGCCACATGTAGCCAGAGGTACAGAATCTACCCCCTCTTGATTTCTGCCCTTCTTAGACATACTGTAACGAGGATACTCTTCAGCTCCTTTAAAACAATAGATACTGATGAGTTCATCAGTTTTAACAGTGTGAAACTCAAACTTACATAAAATCTCCATCCAATCAAGAAAAAAAAAATTGTAATGCATAAAGTAAATGTGTCTAAGTCAGTAATTCACACATATATAAACAATGACTGTGTTAGATGCTAGAGATACAAAGGAGATTAAGATACAGTTTTTTTTTTCTCTCACAGAACTGAGAGCCTAATCCCCAAACTTCAAGTGGAAATGTTTAAAGTGGCCAGGCAAGGGAAAAAGGTGCGGTGCACACCCCATTCACTCAACACAAATATACCGAATGGCAGGGGCTGTCTAGTGGCTGGGCCATGAGAACAAAGAGGCTGTTCTCATGGCACTAACATGCCAATGGGGAAAACAAAATAGAACACATCACGTGATGACGTCCAACATATAAAGACAAATCAAACACAGCAGGAACATAGACGGTCTATCTGAGGAGGGACACTGGGGCTGAGACCTGACTGGTGGCGATCTGGAGGAAGAAAGCAGGAATGTCCTTGGCATGATGAGGAACCAGGAGGCTGAAGTGGCCAGAGTACAGGAAGGAGGGGGAGGAGACCGGAGCTGAGATCAGAGCGGTACAGAGGCCAGGTCTCCTTGCAGAAGTCTGGATTTTATCCTCAGTGTAACAATAAGCGTCTACAGTGTTTTGAGCAAGGAAGTAACATGATCTAACACATTTAAAAGGTCAAATCTGGCTGCTGTATGAAGAAGAGACTGCATGAGCCCAAGAGTGAAGCATGAAGGCCCTGCAGTTGTCCAGAGAGGAGGGGACAGCCACTGTGGTCCAGGATGACTGCAAGGGAGGGTGGTGAGAAGTGGCTCTTTTCTGAATATTTTTGGAAGCTAGAGACATCATGCTGATGGATTGATTTTGGAGTGTAAGAGAAAGAAGAGAGGCATCAAGATGACTTAACTCTAAGATTTTGGCCCGAGAAACTGGATACGTAGTCATGACATGCAAGAGTAGGTTGGAAGTGGGGAAGGGTAGTTGGGTAGGGATTCAAGAGTATTGTTTTAGACATTTAAACTTGAGATGTCTTATCTAGATGGAGATGTCAAGTAGGCAGATAGATATACATGGTTATTGCTTTATATTAAAAAGTTACTGATTTGGGGGTACTGATCTTAAACCCAGGCATTTTGGTGAGTTAATTCTAACAGTCTATAGATTCTCTTAGATTTTCCCCTGCCATTATATGTGTTGCTAAAATGATCACTATCTTGAATTGTCTCTGTAGACAGATCACCTGCAAGTAACAACAATTCTGTTTCTTCCTTTTAAATCCTTAGACCTTGTTTTCCTTTTTCATGCCTTATGTGGGCTAAGACCTCCCATAAAATGTTCCAAAGAAGTGGTGTCCAGCCAATTGTTATCGTGACACTTACAGGATGCTCACAGAATATGAGATAGAGGGGACAATACATAACAGATAATTCTCTCATAAATAAATGCATATTTTCAAAACAACAGCAGATCTATATCTAAGGACCAATTTAATATTTGAGTGGGTACAACACAAATTGTCATAGGGATAATCTTATCTTAACAAAACCCAAAATTCAATAACATAGCTATCACATACCTACAGCTGATTGAAATGGCTGCTGTTTATTTAGAATGGCCATGACACTCCTTAGTGCTTTATTAACAGAAAGCAAATGTCTACAAATCCATAATGTTGAAAAATAAACTGGGGAAGAAGCAATATGAAAAACGGTGCCCTTTGTCAATTTCAAAGAAACAGAATCTTAGACATTATAAAAGTAATAACATGATTTTATGCTTTCGGCAGTGATTGTATTTTTTCTGAAACTCAATACAATATTTTATTTTCACTAAAACATTAACTGTTTATTTGGGGAGAAGGAGATGAATAAGGGCTATTCTGACTTCAAGCGAGGGAACAACTGGAGAGATACATGAAATCTGTGTTGCCTGGTGAACTGTTAGGTCGAAATTAAGCACACAAGACCTTCCCAAATGAAGCACACAAAACATTCTTGGAGCTTTGGGAATTTGTTTAAACTGTGAAATTTAAAATATTTTCCTAGGGGCAATTACTACCTAAACAAAAGGTTCTCTTCGGCCCAGTATTTCATAACGAATGATTTGTGGTCTACCTACATCTTAATCATCTAGGATGCTTGTAGAAATGCAGATTCCAGGGCCCCGCGCCTCTCGATTCTGATTCCTTACATCTAGTATGGAGCCCAGAAACAGGCACTTTTATGTCCACTCTCACACTTGGGAACTACTCTTTTGTAGCTTGATCCACAGTAAGCGTTGCAAGCAGAAATAAGAGGGGAATAAAACCACTTTAACAAGTAAAACCTTTTAAAAAGTCACCAACAGTTTAAAATGGTCCCCTGTATGACTTTTATTAGAGACAGCTATATAGTGACTTAAGAGAAAAGATACAGATTACTCCTATATCAATATTTTCCAATAAATCCATTTTAGCTTAAATTTTCATTTCCCTAAGGACTAATGATGTTGAACATCTTTTCATTTGTTTACTGCCCAATCAGATATCTTCTTTTGCAAAGTGTCTGTTCAAAGTATTTTAACTGGGATGTCTTAATTTTGAGTTTAAGAGTTCTTTATATATTCTAGATACATGTCCTTTGTCAAATGTATGTACTGTATTTTCTCCCTGTCCCTCCTTTTCCTATTATCAATGATGTCTTTTGGATAGTGACATCATCAAGATGGTGACGTAGGTCATTCTTGACTTCAGTCCCCCTCACAAGAAGACCACCCAACAACGACCCATAGATGAGATACCATTGTGAAAATCCCAAAATACAGGGGTGAGGCTCAAGAACATCCTTGGACCACAGAGAGCAGGAAAGAAGAAGAAGAAGAAAAAAACTGTATTAGAAAGGTAAGAGAAATGGCTATACTCTGGTCATATCACCTCTCTACCAGGCTGGTACAGCGCTGCACTGAGAGGGCCCCCTAGCGCCTACAGTTTCTCAGATGGGAAAGAGAGAGCCCACGGTGGACATCTAGCTCCCCCAGTGTTGTGGGGAGATAAGTGGACATCTAGAGTTATGAGGCCCAAAGAACCCCACACAGGTTGAACTTGAAAAGGCCTACAATGAGACACATTATGATTAAACTGTCAAAAGTCAAAGGCAAAGAGAGAATTCTGGAAGTAGCAAAAGTGACACATCACATACAAGGAACACCCCACTCCCCACCCCATAAGACTACATTAGTCCCCCCTCAACTGTGGTTTCACTTTCTGTAGTTTCAGTTACATGCGGTCAACCATGGTCTGAAAATATTAAATGAAAAATTCCTGAAATAAAAAATACATGTTTTAAACTGCACACCCTTCTGAGCAACATGATGAAACTTCCTGCTCTGCCCTGCCCGAGACATGAATCATCCCTTTGTCTACTGTACCCTTGCTGTATATGTGATCCACTGTCAGTATAGGAAAAAAACAGAGTATATATAGTGTTTGGTACTATCAGTAATAGTGTAGTGTTTGGAATGTATGCCCCGCAGATAAGAAGGAGGTACCGTACAGGTGGATTGCTCAACAGAAATTTTGTAGGCAAAGAGAGAGTGGGATGACATTCAAACTACTGAAAGAAAATAACTGTCAAACAACAATACTATACCCAGCAACGCTGTCATTCAGAAATCAAGGAGAGAGAAAGACTTCACTGAACAATCAAAAGTTGAGGGGGTTCATCATAGCCACTTCCGACGGCTGACGGGTTTAGTCTGACAACTGGTGTTGAAACCATTCACAGTTATTATAATATTTGATATGGGTGGGTTTAAGTGTACCATCAAAATTACTACAGTCTTCAAGATCTATGCAAAGTAGTACTGTTTTTTGCATATATGTCACTTCATGTATGGCTAAAAGCTCCAGAGCTAGAAAATTAATCTAAGTATAAACCCAAATGGAATCTTAAAAAACAACTTAAGAACATTCCTTTTAACTTTTTCACAAAATTTATAACAGATATTAGACAAACTGCAATTGTGAGCAGACTTTATCTGCCATTAAGGTATTAGCAAGTTCTGGCTCTAACTATAATCTTCTAGATGCTTATGGTTAACTGTAGGCAACCAAAATGGTTGTACTTAATAAAAAGCAAACTATACAGTCAATTAAAGAACCTCAACCACCTTAATTTGAAAAGTACTCCGTAGCCCAGTATTTTTGGCTTATATCCTAGAGATACCAGGAAACTTAAAGATCAGAAGACTCTGGTTCTTCTTGTGGACACTGTGTATACACATACACACACAGATACACACATGTATCCTTCTTACCTAACTGTATACACCAACATTTCCAGCTCTTATAACAACATAATATAATAACAACACTGCTCCCAATATCAAACCTTTGCACTAGCTGTTCCTCTGTCTGAAATGCTCTGCCCTAAGATTTTCACCAGGTAAGCTGAAACATCATTTCAGAGAGGCCTTCGTTATGGTCAAATCTAAAGAAGCAATGGAGTCTTGTCTATCCCAGACCTTTCTCTAACTGATACTTTGTTCATTTATTTGGTGGCTTGTTGTCTATTTTCCCCATTAGCACACAGGTTTCACCAGGGCAGGAGTCTTGACTATCTGGCCCAGCCAGCACTGTGGTAGTTTTAAAACGTGTTCACAAATTCTCTGATCTGCCTCTCTTCAAGAGGTGGGGGCTTAATTCTGCTCTCCTTGGGGGTAACTTCCTATGAATAATATATGGTAGAAGTGACTGTGTGACCCAATTACAAAAGACACTGTGGCTTCCTCCTTGTGCTCTCTCTTGGATCTCCTGCTCTAGGGTCTCCAGCTGCTGTGACACAGGAACATTCAAGCAGTCCTACGGAGAGTTCCACACGGCAAAGAACTAAGGTCTCCTGCCGACAGCCAGTAAGGAACTGAGGCCTTCTGCTAATAGTATGTGAGTGAGCCATCTTGGAGAGGACCCACCGGGACCAGGCCTTCAGATGACTGCAGCTTCGGTTGATGTCTTGGCTGAAATCTCACGAGAGACCCTGAGCCACAACTACTTAGCAGAGCTGTTCCTAAATTTCTCACTCACGGAAGCAGAAAAATAATAAATGTCTGCTGTTTTAAGCTTCTAGGTTTGGAAGTAATTTATTACATAGCAATAGATAACAAACACAATGACTGAATCACTAATTCTTAGAACAATGCCTGGTGTATGTAAAGATTCCAGTAAATATTTGCTGAATGACTGAACAAATAAATTAACCAACACCCACAACTTATGTAACATTTTAATGTTTGCAAACTACTGTTACCCAAATAAGTCTCTCATTTGGTCCTTACAGCAACCTTATATAATGCATGGCCTTATATCACATATAAGATACATCAGGCCGAGAAATGATCTTCCCCAGTCTGCAAATGAAAGTCATGCTCAGAGCAGTTAAATAGTTTTTCTCCAGGCTACACATCTGGTGAACACAGAACTCAGGTCTCTTTAATTCCTAATCTCCCACCATAGGGCTCCACAACCCTAGGAAAAGACATTCATAAAAGGTGGCCTCACGTCCCAAAATATTAAATCATTACTGGTACTCATTATAACATTTTGGTGTTCAACTAAAATAAACACTGATGGAACACTATGTGCACATTATCCACCATTATATTATGTAGCTGGCATCTTTTTAAACAAAATATTATCATGTAATTGATAACTGTATTAACACAAATTAGAAAGGGTGAACCAGAAGGTAGGAGAGAAACATAAAAAAAGAGTATCTTGGAAAATTCTTTCATAGTTTTACTTCCCATGATCCTGAGGTCGTGAAAGCAGCAGCTCTTCTCTTTGCGGAATGTGCTGGAAGCCCTTGGGGCTGAAGCAGATAGTAATCTTTGTGGTGGAGACGGAGCAAATGGTAGCCAGAGACTAGCTTCACCACCACTAGCTACAGAATCATTTTGTAACTAAGTTTTTCATGATATAAATTTCCCTGGAGCAGGTTAAGCTTCACTTACAGAATGAGAGTTTTCACTCAGGAGATCATGTATAGGCAATACAAGAAAGGATGGGGCTGAATCTCTTGCCTTACTAGAAGAGTCACAGGGCAGCAAATGGACTATACAACTGGGGAGTACAAGAAGTCAGAAATTGGCGCAGAGATGACTACAGGAGTTCAAAACCACAAAGCGTCCATCTCAGCAATCTCTAATGCTCAGCAGAAACGGGGGTACCCCCAAGGAGAAGCTGGTAGAGGCAGCCAGTAGTGGAGACCAGGAGCCGCAGTCAGAGGCTAACTTCACCTCAGCTGTGCCTTAGGCCTTGTGGACTGTTTTGATGATGAAAGTGAGACACCATGTGAGGCACACCCATGTGTCTCAGGTACCTGATCCCCTACAACTAAGCCCTGAGGCTTCTATCATTGGATTATAATATACTCTTCAAGTGAGCCACCTTCTTTCAGAAAGCAGATTGCCTTTGTCATTTCATCAACACATATGCTTTATAACCTCATCAGAAGCTGTGTCTCTACTGTCCTTCAAGACGTCTCAAGGCAGGGAGTGTACCCACAGCCCCAGCACAGAGCAGACTGTGCAGACTCTCACCTCTCTTCCCTACCATGTAAGCTCCATCACGACTACTTTCCTTCATGTGCCTCCACTGGCTCCCCTATGCCTCTTTCAAAGCATTTCCCCTCTAATTCTTAACTAACTCTATATCGCTCTTCTGGCTAAAGAGAGAAAACACAGCGAACACTGAAGGATTCCATACTTGATATAAGAATATCAAAGGGAATGCAACACGGGGCTGGTGATCAGAAGATAATGAATTCTACCTGAAACCCTGCCAGTCTAACCTTGTTAGCACATCCCTTGGTTCTAAGAATCTCAGAGTCCTCATGTGTCAAACAAGGGGGGTCAGCAAGACAACCAGTTAGGGTCTCCTGTAATTAGAATCATCTCTCCTTATACGGTAACTTCCTCTGCCAGGGGCCTGCAGGTAGACCCTTGATGACAACTGAGGGCAGCACTGCTCAGCCCATAAAAAGCGGGGAGGACCACGGGAGAGGTCACTGGGAGCTATAAAGCCGAAACTCTTCCAAAGCAAGGGGAGTTTCAGCTACAAGTAAACCCCTTTGCATGTGATGCGGAAGGAATGCTACACAATGCACGACATGCAAATTCAGATTTAAACTTGGTCTTCCATACACAATACTTGAAATACATGATATAATGTGATTTACTATTTGTTTTCCCTCCTCACCAAAAAAAGTATGGGGAAAACGGAGAGCGGGAATCCCCCAGAAAGACCTAAAAGTATGTCAGTATCTTACTAACTACATAAAATTTTATATATTAAAAATATATATATATATACCTATTACTGCCTTACCTTTTCTGTTGGTATGAACTGAGTCCAAGTGTTGTCTCAGTCTGTGAAGGAAGAAAACAATGGTGAAAACACGGAAACCAAATCTTTATACTACAGACATACAGAATATCCAACATATTTTATTACAGTTTCAACTTTGACCTTATACTTACTTTCAGGTTAAACCTGATCCCTAAATCATATGAAATGATTTGTCACACCATATAATTCAAATGAGAGAATAATTTGGATTAAATTTTAAACACACATGGAAGTAATGCAAAGTAATAGGACTGATTTTTAGAAGCCTGTCAAACCAATACATCCTATGAGAAGAGTCCTCTTTCCAATTACTGTGTGAGGCTACCCGTGTCTCTACTGTTCACTCCTTCCCAACTGTGTGCAGGTGCTGGTCTATTATGGTTCCTGCCACCATGGAGTTTGAGGTATGGGGCGGGGTAGGGGTAGGCGGAGTCAGTTATTTTAAAACTAAATAAATATGTGTTTATACATTGAATAAAAGGACTTTGGAAAAATTGGAAAGATGTTATGAAAGAGAATAAATAGGTGACATGCTTAAATATGTCATGAGGGAAGCCCTGTCTGAAGAGATAACATTTATACTGAAACCTAAAGGATAAAGAAGAGCTGTGTTTGGAGGTGGGATTTTGTGGTGGTGGAGAAAACAGCACGTGCAAAGGTCCTAGTACAGGAAAGAGCCTGGATGCTCAAGAAACAGATGGCAGGTCTATGTGGCTGGAGTTTAGAGAGAAGAGGGAGAGAAGCAGAAATGAGGTTGGAGGTGAGGCAGCGCCCTATTGTGTCGTGCCCTGGTAAGAAGCCATGCTAAGAAGTCTGGATTGTGTTGTACTCTAAATGTAGTACAAGGGGACTGAAGTTGTCGGGGAGAAACAGAGACACAGACGTGGTCTAGACGATTTAAGTGTTAAAGACATTATTTGGCTGTAGTGTAGGATATGGATTAGAAGATCAGCAATCACACTTCTAGGTTAATACCCCAAAGAACTGAATGCAGAGAGTAGGGACTCAACAGTTATTTAGATATCCATGTTCATAGCAGCATTATTCACAATTGCAAAGCCTGGAAGCTACGCAAGCACCTACTGATGAATAAATGAAGAAACAAAATGTGGTGTATACATACAAAAAAATATTATTCAGCCTTGAAAAGGAAGGAAATTCTGACATATGCTACAACATGGATGAACCTTGAAAACTAAGTCTACACTTAGACTAAATGAAACAAGCCAGTCACAAAAGGACAAAAACTATATGATTCCATTTACATGAGGTACTTAGAGTCGACAAATTCACAGAGACAGAGAGCAGAATGCTGGTTGCCAGGGGCTGCAGTAGGGGGAATGGGGAATTGTTGTTTAATGGGCACACAGTTTCGGTTTGGGATGAAAATAAAAGGTCTGGAGCTAGATGGTGGTGATGCAGAAACAAATGCGAATGTACTTAATGCCACTGAAATGTACACTTAAAAATGGTTAAAATTGTAATTTTATGTTATGCGTATTTTACTACAATAGAAAAAAAAGCTACAGCAATCAAGACACTGTGGCACCAGTATAAAGGCAGACAACACAGATCAACAGAACTGGAGAAAACTCAGAAACGAACTCACGTTTATAGGCAACTTGATTTTCAACAAAGGCATCAATGTAATTCAGTAGAGAAACATGTATCTTTTCAACAGATGGTGCTGGAACAACTGAACAAAGCTTGGGGGAAAATGAACCCTTACCCTTGTATCACACC
Source organism: Stenella coeruleoalba (assembly GCF_951394435.1). Classification (NCBI taxonomy): domain Eukaryota; kingdom Metazoa; phylum Chordata; class Mammalia; order Artiodactyla; family Delphinidae; genus Stenella; species Stenella coeruleoalba. The sequence goes on along the minus strand of NC_137159.1, from coordinate 9,093,690 downwards.
AGGCACTCAAATTAATTTTAGATAAATCATAGTTCTAAGCATAAAAACTAAAATTATAAAGTTTCAACAAAAAAAATAGATATTTGCAACATTCAAACAGACAAAGATTTCATGAACAGGACAAAAAAAACACTAGTCATAAAAGAAGAAACTGATGGATTGGACTTCATCAAACTTTTAAAAATACGCTCACCAAAAGACATTGCTATGAAAATGAAAAGGCAAACCACATACTGAGAGAAAATATTTGCAAATCACCTATTTGATGAAGGACTTGTATCTTGAACATATGAAGAACTTATGAATCTGAATAATAAGAAAACCACCCAATTTTAAAAAATGAGCAATTCTACAAATGTCCGTTAAGAACATGAGAAGATGCTCAGCACCAGTTACCAAGGGAGAGCAAATTTAAACTCCAACAATACACTACAGCCTACAATAATGTCCAAAATGGAAAAGACTGACCATACTGAGGGCTGGCAAGGATGTGCAGTAACTGGAACTTTCATACACTGCCGGTGGGAATGTAAAACAGAATCACCATTTTAGAAGAAGCTTGGCAATTTCTTACAAGTTCAACTTAAAACACCCACCGTATGACCACTCAGATATTTGCCCAAGGGAAACAAAAGCATAAGTCCATACAAAGACTTATACATGAATGCTTATGGCAGCTTTATTTGTTACTGGAACCACCGAAATTTCCATCAACAGATGAAGTGACACATGAATTGTGGTATGGGATAGAACAGTAGAATATTACTCAGCGATAAAAAGAGAGTAAACTCAAAGACTAGGAACCTTTCTTTTTCTCTATGAAATATTTCTTTATTATTTTAGAAAAAATATTTTTAAAAGAAGAGAAAATAACATTTGAATGGGGAAAAAGAAAGAAACTACTGATACATGCAACAACATTGATAACTCTTAAAATAATCACGCTGAGTCAGATTCCCAAAAAGTACGTTCTATACGATTCCATTTATATAAAATGATTTCAAGTATAAACTGATGGTGTCAGAAAGCAAATCAGCGTTGCCTAGAGATGGGGAGGAGGGTAGAGGGATTACCCAGGGTCACAAGTAAACTTTTGGGGGCCACGGATACATATATCTATTATCTTGATTGCAGTAATACTTTCACAGGGGTATAATATGTTGAACTTTTCAAATCATACACTTTAAACATGCACAGTTTACTGTGTGTCACTTTTACTTCAATAAAAAGTACAACCTAAGAATTCTAGGACATGCCAAACTGTGGTCCCCATCTGGAGCTGACAGAAAGGAGACTCAGGAAGTGTAGCACCCATGTATACTTTCTGGAGGGGAAAAAAATATCTTCATGAAGACAATCTGGGCAAGATGATTACTCATGAAGAATTGCAAATGAGGAAGCTGTCTTGTGAAAGATAAGCAGATACAGTAAAGGAACTGTGGAAATAAGGTTAGAAAAGCAGAAAGTAAATGTTGTTTTTGAAGTATAAGCCACAAAATAGAAAAGTCATTTAACTATAATAAGAATAAAAATCTCAGCACAACCCTAAATATTGAGAGAAAAGGAAAGATCACAATAGACACTACTTTGTTTCTGAAGTAATTTGAGAAATGAAGGTTTAAACATATCTTAAATACGTATCTGAAACTTAAGCCCCGAAACTGAGAGAAAACAAAAAGGAAGGCATAAAAATTAGATGGAATAGATTAAACACATATATAGCATGATTATCTCATTTAGAGATAAACTCGTCTATTAAGAAAGACAAAAGGATCATGTTGAAAAAACAAAGCCCAACTATAGACTGTAAATACCTAACACAAAAGGATTCAAAAATGTTGAAAGCCGAAGAATGAGCAAAAATAAACAAGGTAAACGCCTCCTCCCACCCCATCCCCCAGAAAAGAAGAGAAAAATCAAGCAAAAAAAGGGTTACATTAGTAACAATGAAAAGATCTGCTATTTACGTAAGTATTTTATAACTGAACAGCAAAAAGAAAGAAAAAGAAAGAAACTGGGGAAAAGAATACTGTGATTGAAATATAAGCAAAGAACAGGAGGCAAATCACTTAAAGAAAAATAAATGGCCAGTAATCATATGAAAAAAGATGGTCAGCTCACCAAACTATGAAGTAATCCCTAGAAGAGACTGAGATTTCCTATTTCACCATCTAATTAGTGGAAACCTTTGAACTTTATGCTCAGAGATAAGGGTCTGTCAGGAGTACTCAGGGCCCTAGAAAATGTCTGTGCCATGTATTCCTGTATCTTCTATCAAATATAACACATCCCTACAATATTTCAAAGTAAACTTCACTGAATCGCAGATACTTAAAGTTGGTAACGCTTGACACATTGCAAATGATCTTTTCACTGTGCATCTACAAAGATAAGCACAATTCCCACCCACAATTCAGACTCCATTCTTCTGTTGCATTTAAGGGCTCCAGTCTCAGCCTAGCTCACTGCTAGGCTCCACATTCCAGACCAGTCTGAGCACAGTCTCTCTCAGAGAGCACCCCAAAGGGATATAAAGGAGGAAAATGAACTATTCTTCCACTCAAATGGAAAAGACTCTGCAAAAATAAGTATGTGGTATATTCCCAAACAGTATTAAATTCTCTTACCATAAAAATAATATATAAGTTTATCCCTATAACCTAGTGGTTCCAACTGGGGGCAATTTTGTCCTCCGGGGCATTTGGCAATGTCTAGAGACATTTTTGATGGTTGCAACTGAAAGGGCTACTGGCATCTAGAGGGTAGAGGCCAGGGATGCTGCTAAACACCGTACAACACTTAAAACAGTCTTCTTTCCTCATCTCCCAGCAAGGAATTACCTGGTCCAAAATATAAATATTGCCAAGACTGAAAACCCTACTGTAACCTGAATTTTATAAAGACATATCAATAATTTAATTTTCATTTGTAATAACATCTCCTTACATTATAATTCAAAGTGCATTAACGGCCACAACTGTCTCTATCTCTAGTGGTCCTTGCAATTCTCAATACACTGGAGACACTCAAATTATATTTACCAGTCCAGGATCAAACAGTATATGTCAGAATTCAAATCTTGTGCTCTTATGTGTAATTATTACACACTTATTATGACATATCCTTTTTTCTTTTTTTTTTTTTTGGTTTTGTGGCTTGCGGGATCTTAGTTCCCCAACCAGGGGTTGAACCCATGCCCTCAGGAGTGAAAGTGTGGAGCCCTAACCACTGAACCGCCAGGGAATTCCTGACATACCCTTGATAAGACTGTATATGCCTAAAACTGACTTCTTTTAGCTTACACAAGCTGAAGTTGGCCACTCATTTCCTTTTATGTATATTTTACATTATTTTCTTAGTGGTTACCCTGGAGATAATAATTTATATCTTAAATCTACAACAAACTTGTTTGAATTCCTACCAGCTCAGCTTCAATAGTATACTTAATTCCGACATTTTGCTATTTGTTTTCTATATGCCTTATACTGTTTTACTCCCTCATTTCCTGAAGTCCTGTCATCTTTTGGTTTAGTTGATTTTTTGGTAGTGAAATGTTTAAATTCATTTTGTGTATTTCCTATATTATTTTCTTTGTGGTTACCATGGGGATTAATCTAACATCCTAAAGTTATAACACCCTAATTTGAATTTTTATCAGATTTAACTCAATCACACTCAATGCGTACTTCTTTACAGCTCCATCCCTACTTCTTTTGGTTGTTAATGTCACAGAATTTCTTCTTTTTGTATCCAAAAACAAACTAAGAATTATTTTAAGTACATTAATCTTTAAATTATATAGAAAACAAAATGTGGAGTTACAAACCAAAGTGACAATAATCCTTGCTTTTAGACTATTTTTTTTAAATGTATTAGTCTCAAATCTTGTAAAAAACAAAAAGTGGAGTTTCAAACCATTGTTACAATAATACCGACTTTTAAACTGCCCATGTATTTACTTTTACTGTGATCTTTATTTCTTCATATGGCTTTACCTTGTTGTCTAGTGTTCTCTCATTTTTACCTGCAGGACTCCCTTCAGCATTTCTTGCAAGGCAGGTCTAATGGTAATGAGATTCCTCAGCTTTTGTTTATCTGGTAATGTCTTAATTTCTCCCTCACTTTTGAAGAACAGTTTTGCCAGTTATAGGATTCTTGGTTGATAGTTTTTTCCTTCTAATACTTTGAATATATGGGTCCACTGCCTTCTGGTCTCCAAAGTTTGTGATGAGAAATCTCTTAATAACTTATCGAGGATCCTTTTTATGTGATGAGTCCCATTGCTCTTGTTGCTTTCAAGATTTTCTTTGCCTTTTTAAGGTCTGATTTAACATGTCCCAGTATGAGTCTCTGAGTTCATCTTACTTGGAGTTCATTGAGCTTCTTGGATGCTTATATTCATGTCTTTCATTAATTTGTGACATTTTCAGGCATTATTTCTTCAAGTATTCTCTCTGTCTCTTTCTCTTTTTACCTTTCAGGACTCCCACAATGCATATGTTGGGTCACTTGATGGTCTTAGGCTCTACTGACTTTTCTTTAATCTTTCTGTTCCTCAGCATAGAGAATTTTTCACTTAAGTTACTGTATTTTCAGCTCAATTTTCTTTTTAATTTCTTTTTTCCCCAGCTTCACTGAGGTATAGTTGGAAAATAAAAATTGTTTATATTTAAGGTGTACAATGTGATGTTTTGATATACATACACATTGTGAAATGATCACCTCATATACTCTTTTTTTTGGTGAGAGCAATTAACTACTATCTTAGCAAATTTCAAGTATATAATACAGTATTATACCTACAGTCATGTTGTACACTAAATCTCTAAAAGTTATTCATCTTGCAAAACTGAAATATTGTACAAAAACTGAAATGAAAAATTCATTAGAACGATTCAAAGGCAGATTTGAGCAGGCAAAAGAAAGAATCATCAAACTTGAAGACAAGACAGTGGAAATTCTCGAGTCTGAGGAACAAAAAGATGAAAGATTAAAGAAAAGTCAGTACTCCTCTTATCAGCAAAATCTGACTGCTCTCAGTTTGTGCCCTTCTAGGGGTACTTCTGCTTCTTTGATGGATTCTGAATTTCTCTTCAAAGTATTTTGGTACCAACATTTACTTTTATGTCAGTGTTTCTGTACAAGAATGAGAGCTAGGGCTGCCTACTCTGCCATCTTGATGATGTCACCCTCTTTTGGTTTTCTTTTTAGGTTTTCTATCTTTTTATTGATATTTCCATTTTATTCATACATTGTTTTCTTGATTTTCTTCACATCTTCCTTTAGTTCTTTGGGCATCCTTAAAATGACTGTTTTAAAGCAGATCTACTTCAAATTTGTATAGTAGATCTGCCATCGGGTCTTTTTCAGAGATAGTTTCTGTTGATTAATTTTTTCATTTGAATGAGCCATACTTTGTTTCTTTTTGTACACTGTGATTTTTTGTTTAAAACTGGATATTTGAATTTAATAATGGAGTAACTCTGGGTGTCAGATTCTCCTCCTTTTCCAGAGTTTGCTATCTGTTTGCTTCTGTTTATTGTTTTTGGTTTTATGATGTAGGCTATGTCTGTGCCAAAGATAAGCCTGAGGTGTACACTTAAGGTCTTCTCAGGTGTTTTATGAACCTGGGCCTTTCCCTGAACATTCAAAGTGATTTTCTAATTTCCCCCATATATGCAGTGGCTTTTGAAGGTTGTCAGCCCTTTAAATCTTCTGGTTCACTTCAGGGTGAGGAACTTTTAACAATGGGGGAGTTGCAACAATAATGGCCGCCTGCCTCTCTGTCTAAACCTCTGTGATCAAAAGCAGCAATCAGGGCATGCATCCCCAATACCTGGAGGACAGAAGCCTTTTTTGCCCACAGGCTTCTGCAAGCTGTGTGCAAGCTGCTTGATGAACATGCACAGCTGCTTGCCGCAGGGCCGGGGGTGAGGGTGGGTAACTGCTTCTAGGCTGAGAGCTGAAATGGACCATATTTTACTTCAATTTACCTCAAGCCTTCCGCTTGAAGCTATAAGCATTCAAAAGACTCCAGAGTCCCAAAATAGTTATACTATTTTTGTTATTGGTGTGAAGTCAAAGTTTTATTTCTCCCATATAGATATTCACTTGTCCTAGCACCCTTTATTGACTGTTCTCCAATATTTTCTTTCCCCAATATTCTTCAGCGACCCTTTATTCATAAATCAAGTATCCATATATGTGTGAGTCTGGCTAGACTCTGTTGCCTTTTCTGATCTATAGAAGTGGTATAATTCATACGGCTCAACATAAACATAGAAATGCAGTTGCTTTTTATGTATCAACTGTTATCCTGCAAACTTGCTAAATTGCTTATTGAATCTAGTAACTTATCTGTAGATGCTTTGGATGACCTCCATAAACTATCATAATCTGCGGTGCATAACATTTTTTTCTTCCTTTTCAATCCTTTTAGTTTTTAATTCTTTTTCTTGTCTTTATTTATTTTTAAATTTTATTTATTTTTACAAGTTATTTATTTATTTATTTATGGCTGCGTTGGGTCTTCGTTGCTGTGTGCGGGCTCCCTCCAGCTGCCGTGAGCGGGGCCCACTCTTTGTTGCGATGCACGGGCTTCTCATTGCGGTGGCTTCTCTTGTTGCAGAGCACAGGCTCTAGGTGCGCGAGTTTCAGTAGCTGTTCTTGTCTTACTTTATTGGCTACAACTAGCATGATGTTGAATATAAGTGGTATTTAGTGGGCATCTTTGATCCATTCTTCATCTCAGAGATAAAACTTTCAGCATTTCACTGTTAAGTATGTTGTTTACCATAGTTTTTTCCACATTCCTCCTCCTTAACAGATATCCTTTATTATATGTGCCAGCTGGGGTTCTCAGCAAGCTCCTGAGGCAGAATCCTCAGTGTCTGCTCACCTTAAGAACTGACTCAGCTTCCTATGTTCTATATACCAAATCTTAGTAGCCTTGCCAAGCAGGAATTACAATGGTCAAAACACCAACTAAAGAAAACATGGGCTAAGAGGATTGCTACGATTTCTAATCATATCCTAACATTACTAGTGATAACGCATGGAACGCACTGGCAAGAAATGCACATGCATCATACTGTGGAAAGAGCTCTGGAACCAGGAAGCCGGGTACTTACTGGATGCTGGATTCTTACTCTAGCAACTGAATATTCTATGAGCCTCATTTTCCTTTTCTTTAAAAATAAAATAGGAAATCAAGTCCAAACTTTCTAGCAAATTTTTAATGTTTTTACAATTTTTACTGACTTATCATCAATTAATTTTTAGGACTTAAAAAATCACCATGAGCCAAGCCACATGACTGTAACATAAATTCCACAATCTGGGAACGAATGCTCTCAAGCAAAATTCTAATTTTAAATAATGTAAAACAAGGCTGTTGCTTTGACTCTCTCCCTGCTTTAGCTTTAATTTAATTTGGAGAAACCCAATATATATTCTGCCACAGAAATGCTACATGAACCTACTTCTCTTCTAATCACAAGAAACCAGGAGCTGTTTAAGAAATAGCTGAACTTATTGGCAAATTATCGCCAGAAAGAATGACATTATGTCAAAATCAAAACAGTTGTTCCTAGGCAACATTCTTCAACATTAAAATGAATGATTTTTATAAATTTCTATTCAGAGGGGTCTTATGTTCTGTTACTTGCAGATATATAATCCACTATATATAGCATCTCAACATTAGGCATTCTGCAGGAGGCTTAGTGAGGTTTCACTGTGGCTGAGGTAACCAGTGGTAATACCTGCCCTTAACACTCCAGTCTAAAATTACCTTAGCTATAGAACTCTGAGGCCTCCCCCAAGCACTGGTCCAAGCATTTCAGCAGATCCAAAGAGGGTGAGCAAATGACATCCCAGCTGACGAGCTCTTCCACACCCAAGTCCTTTTAGACGTGAATTGACAGCCTCCCCCAGCAAAAACACATGTCAAGCTTCAGAGTTTTCAAAATGGATTATCAACTTGCAACCTAGATGTCTAGTTCCTGAAGGATATAATAAATCCTTTTTCAATCAGTACAGGATAACTACACTCAGAGAATTTTTTAGAAATTCAGTCCTGAGTTGCCTGCTCTCTAGATCCTGCAAATCACCAAAAGGGAGATGTTTAAAACAGTGATTTCTATAGGTTCTCCAAGTTCTCATCTTGCAACAGATTAAAGAACTAGAGCAAGAGACTAAGATCATTTTCTAGCAAGGTGGCTTTACAAAACTAGAGATCATTATATATCTTCAGTTGTTATTCACTTTTAAAATATAAAAAGCCATACGAAGACTTTCTGCAAGCACCATGCAGTCACTGCCTGCTGTGTTTCTCAACATCTCTTATATAAAAGTAGAATAATAAGTTTATTTAAAAATTTAGAAACAGGGAAAAAGTTTTCATCCGAAACATTTATTTGCTTCATTGTCAGAGAAAAAGAACCTTACAACCCATCACTTTTTTCCTTGCTTACTTTGTTTGGCTTAGTGTCTGAAATCTAAATTTATGCTAAAACACAAATCTTATTCCAAGTCCCTAGCAGAATTATTTCTCTATTGCCTTGATCTAACTTTAATTTTCACTTTCCTGCCTTTATTATAAGCTACAGGAGAACTATTTAAGTCATGTATTTAGTTATAAGTAAGTAAACAAATACATCATAGGCAGCATCATGTAACAAAGAGACTAACAATCACACCTGGAGTGAGAAGACCAGAATTCTAATACCCATGCCATTACTGCAAAGTCATGGGATCGTGGGCAACTTTCTTAATCTAAACCTTGGTTTCCCCTGAATATAACATGAATAAAAAAATTATCAGCCATGCTATCAAATAACATGGTATTTAAAAACACTTGTTATTATTACAAAGGTGGTGAGTACTGTAAGACAAGCATAGAATATGAAAAAAGTTTGGAAGGAGAAAATCAGCCACAAAAATCAGGGTTGGTTAAGATGGCTTTTACTGTCTCTTTCAGCTCTGAAATTCTAGAACTGCTTTTTAGCTAAGAAGACTAAAATAGGCTTCACGGTGCTACGTGAGCTATGTCTGAAAGGCAGAATAGGATTTTTATCAGATTACACTTTCTAATTTTATGTATAATATATATAAAGACACGGCTTAGAATGGCTAGTGGAAGGATGATATAGATGTAAAGCTGCAGAACTTATATCCTCTGGAGAAGTTCTCTTCCAGATAAATATTTTTCGGTCCAACATCCAAATTCAGCGTTTCACTCACTGGCTCCATACTAATAGAGCTTACCACCAATTCCACTGCTCCTGATCTAACTCTCCCCACCTAACCTCTCAACATCCCCCAGAAATATTTTATTTAAAAGGTAATCCATACAGCTATGGAGGTTTTTATTATTACCAATGACTCTACTGCCCTGTCTGCATATGAAGCTCATAAAATATATTTCATATGAACCAGTTACGTTTTAAAAGAAAAATAATAATCAGATGTTATTCAAGGCTTGACACTGAGATAATTCTTCAAGCTTAAAATAAAATTACCTGTAGAAGTCCTCCATCATCAAAACGCAGTACTTCTATTATGCTCTCCGACTGAATAAATGCTGTGAAGGAAGCAAAACATATTATCACTTAACGGGAACATAAATTTCATTTAAATAAAATCTTTTAAAGTTAATTACTACAACTTAATATTTTGAAAATATACTGCTTGATGGTGATGGTTGAAGAGAAAAATCTGACTAGTTCTTCAGGATTTTAGTAACTATGAAACCAAAACAATACAACCCAATTAGAAAGTATTTTTAACAACCTACAGGCTATTTAAGCCACTCACAAAATATTTACTCCTGCTATACTGCCAGAAAGCACAAAACAGTAAAATTCAACTAGATGCAGCCGATTATTTTCACTGAGAGATTAACTGAAAATAACATAAACACATAGGAAACATCACTAGAGGATTTTATTTCCCCCCAAAATGGTAAGCTGAAGTTCTATATCATTTGCTCATTTGTAGTGATGACAGGACCTGGGATCAATGGTCAAAACTGACTTGGTGGGGGAGTGGGCAAGGAGAATGGCAAAAGATTATTCCATTCCAAGAAACTGAGTACAATGCAAAGACAGGGTATTTAAAAAGCTAACGTACGTTTACCATACAATCCAGCAATTGTGCTCCTAAATATTTACCCAACTGATTTGGAAATTTATGTCCACACAAAAATCTGCAAGCATTTCCTTAGAGCAGCTTTTTTTCATAATCATCAAAAACTGGACACAATCAAGATGTCCTTCAATAGCTGAATAAAGAGACAAATGTAGATTAACCATACAGTGGAATATTAGTGATAAAAAGTAAAAGAAAGGGCTACATGCTCTATGATTTCAAGTATATGCCATTCTGGAAAAGGCAATACTGTAGAGATGGTAAAAAGATCAGTGGTTGCTAGGGGTTTGGAGAAAGAAAGGAAGGGTGGAATAAGCAAAGCATAGGGAATTTTTCAAAGCAGTGAAACTCTTCTGTATGATACTGTAATGGTAGATGCAATTAACACTATGCATTTGTCAAAAACAGAACTTCACAGCACAAAGTGTGAACCTACTGTATGCAATTAAAAAAATCATTTAGGAGATCACGAATCCCAAGATAGATTACAGAATATGACAAAACGATTTAAATACATAGCAAAGGTATGAAACCATCTCCCTGAAGTAGGGTGGAGTGGGGAAAGGTGCTGACCTAAGTAATTTGGAAATGAGTGGAATCTGTAAGACTAAAGGCAACAGAAACTGTACATAAGCACTATCTCTAGTTAATAACGTTATTTTCCACAGGGGTTTGGGTTAACCATCCTGACGCTGCTATACATGTACACTGGAATTGAACAATATATGGATGGTGGATGGTGAGAGATTTCTCACTGTCGGAACAAGAGTTTACACAAAAGCAAGGGAAGGAGGCTAGAACAATCTATGTGGTAATGGATTAGAGCTGGCAACATCAGCACAAATTCATGTTGAGCTTAATACAGATACAGATGGCTGCATATAGAAATATTTACAGATGTGCATATACACAGGTTAGTATACACACATGTATTACAACCCAGTAGCAAAAAGCACATCTAGCACCTAGATCTTGGGTTCTACTACCATTCCCCAATAAAAGGAACTGGGGCTTCTTGGAGAAATGGCTGAATCTAGGACTGGGGCAGGAAATACACAAGATGAAATGGGAGCAACTTGTGCCAGAAAGTGCTTTAAAAAAAAAGTCTTACATTGATGGGAATGTGTCAAACAGATGTAAGAGTTAACAGTAAGTGTTCCCAAATGGCCAAAGTTGGAACAACTTGAGCAATAAAATAAGTCAAGCAGTACTGGATTAAAACCCAAAGTATAAAATAAATATCTGTGAGTCCATACTGGTATAAAGAAATGAATGAATAAATAAACAATGGGGGAGAAGAGACAAAACTTTCAGGCAGAAGAATTCTAAACAATTTATACAGAAACTCTTCTACTTAGAAGGTGGAACATTATAACTCCCCATTCCTTAAGCATGGGATGCATATAGTGACTCCTAAAGAAAACAGTATGGAAAAGAGGAAAAAAGGAGTAATTTTACAATGGAGAAACCTGACAAACGTTACCTCAGTCAGATGATCAAGGTCGATATCCACAGGGAAAAGTCATGTGGACAGTATCCTTGATACGTCATAACAAAAATGGCATTTTATCTCTGTGGTCTTCCTCCCCAGATCACATAACTCCAGACTCATCATGAGAAAAACATCAGACAAATCCCAGCTGAGGGACGTTATACAAGACACCTGACCAGTACACTCCTGAAAACTGTCAAGGTCATCAAGAACCAGAAAAGTTTGAGAAACTGTCACAGACCAGAGGCGCCTAAGGAGACATGACTACTAAATGTAATATGCTATTTTGGATGGGATTCTAAAAAAGAAAAAGGAAATCAGGTAAAAACTACGGAAACCTGAATAAAATATGAACTGTGCTTAATATACTAATACTGGTTCATTAATTGCAAAAAAAAAGTACCATATTAAGTGAGATGTTAATAATTGGGCAAACTGGGAGGGGGGTATAATGGCAACTCTGTACTATATTTAGAATTTTTATATAAATCTGAAACTGTTCTAAAATGAAAAGCTTATTTTTTAAAACCCATGAAACAATGGTGCTTCACTTGGCTTAACATGACCCTCACTGGCTCCTTCCTGTTGGTCTTTGGGTAGAGTCCATGAAGAAGCCTACTGTCTAAGCCCATGTACCTGGCTTTTTCAGTATGACCAAAGCTGAAAGTCACGCGGCAGATGAGATGCCAGCGAATTAGATCACTTCACCAACTAGGATGGTGTCTTTCCTGCCTGCTGAGAATCGATTTCCTCTTATTCTCTTAATCACACCCTGACTTTATTTTGGGAAAGCCCTGTCCTCTAGTTCTTGTGTTTCTCTTCAACCACAGCTCCAACTTGCTCTACCCTGCTCATTCCCCACCAGTTCTTCGTATATACAGAACATTCAGTAACACTGAGTGCGTGAATGAAATACCACCTTTCTGCTCAGGTATAAGTACTGGTATTTGCACACACTGATACAAACGAACTCTTTCTGGTTACCTCTAGTCTTAGCTTGTAGCTGCATTTCAAAAGTGAGATCAGAGCTAATGGCTCCAACGGAATTACTGACATAGAGTACATGTGGAGTACACAAAAATGTCTCCAAATAAAGTGATAAACCATTAAGAAAAAAGGACTGTGAATGTAAAAGGCTCTGTCTGCCCAGCTCACCCATCCCACTTCTCATCCCCTCCCCCACCCTTTTAACATAAAGTGAAATTTTAGATGATCCAGAAAACCTTTTTGGTATACTCCTGTTGAATACAGATTTACTGACGTAAGAACACAATGAACAAGAATTAACTGAATAGTCAGATGCTCACAATGTACAAAAAGTCTAGCTCCCAGTTAGACGCTTTCCATCTAGTTAGCAGAGAAAACAGACCCAAAAAAGTAACAGAAATGTGCTATATTTGGTGCCTGCTAATAGAGTTATGACATAATGACCATCACATAAGTTCCCATCATCAAGCTAGATCAGACCTTTATCTAACTGATGAGAACTTTACTAAAGAAAGAAAAGCAGTAATATAATTGGGGTGTATTGTATTTTTAATTAGGAGCTTTTAACAAAAACATGAATTCCCTTAGTTGAAAAAAATTAAGAGCGGCAGCTATTTTATAAAGTTCTGAAAGGGAAATATTGTGTTATACATCAACAGCTTTCCTTAAAATATGTAGAAATGAATAGGATTCAACTCTGGCATAAAACAAATTAGGGTATTTTGCTTTAAATGATCAATCATAGTAACTTCAAATTATATGCCTAGAAAAACAGAATATGTACTTAATCATTTAATGTGTTAACAGTTATTAAGCTATACGTTACAAAAAGTAACCAAAGCAAGTCAAGTTCACACATCTCCATATCTCTAGATTTGAAACCACAACTGACAGCTACTTCCTCTTCCAAGAATTTTTATCCCTTATTTTACACTCTAAAGGAATCCCAAACTGTCTCAATGTTCCGCAGTTAAAGCAGCAATCTGATGTATCAGAAATAAGAATACCATCTAATAATTATCAATTACTGTGTTATTAAACTTCAAACTAATCCTATGACTAGACTTTATGGATTCCGTTTGAAGATAAGCAGGCACAGGGAGGTTAGGCTCGAAGTCACTCAGCAAGAAAGTGGCTAGAGAGGGGCCATAAATTTCAGCAATGGGACCCCAGAACCTATGCTTCTAAACCCATCACTATTTACTTTCAAAGTAACGTGACACTAATGCTCACAACCAACAGTACCTTCAAGCAACCTAATTTTAAAAATCAGCCATGTATTTCCAATAACAAGGGAGGAAAGGAGGACATATAAACACAAGAGGTTTTAGTTCTGGCTTTTATGATTCTATTGGCATTTACTCTGTGAAGCTGGGCTCGGTAAGATCTACTTTAAGCGCCTCATATTCACCCACATCACCATGATGTCTGAGAGTAACAAAGACATTTATTTTCAGCGGAAGAATCTCAGTGTGTCAGTTATTTATCACTTACTTTCAAAACAGAAGATCAGAAATTGAGTTTACTTCCCTATCTCACTTAAATGACATTTAAATATCATTTAAAAGAATGACATTTATAAGACAAAAATATCTTCACTTTAAGGGCAAATCTTTCTCTACTATAATTAGGGTTTTTTTTTTTTTCTTTTAGGTTAGAGATTCTTTTTTCTGAACACTGCAAATGATGACTAGATACAATGCTTGTTTTCAGACATCTTTTATAATAATTCATGAAAACAATGAATGTTGTAAATAGCTAGTAGGAATACATGTCATTTGGGCGTGTGTATGGGGGCGCGGGGGGGTGTACCAGGCATCAGGATCCTAGGCTGTCACCATCAAGTCTTTACTTTCTGGCCTTCAGTCTCCTCACATGAGGGGAGGAGGCTGGACTAGTGAAATCCATGATTTTTTAAAAATCCAAGAGGAGAAGAAAGGGGCACACAGGCAGGACTTGAAAGGACTCCCAAATCCTGTGTCAAAGAGCCACCCTGCCTGGAACGCTCTTCTCATGGTTGTTGCCCTTCAAGTCTCAGCCTCAACAGTACCCTCAGAGGGGACCCCCAGTGACTGCTCCAAGCCACTCCCTGTCCCCTCTAACCATGCCCCATTTTAACTCTTATCACAACCTGTAAGTAGTTTCTGGTTTGCCTGTCATCTAGCACACAGTCTGGAAAATGGAAGAAAAGAAATATTGGTTAAAATAATGGCATTACTGGGCTTCCCTGGTGGCGCAGTGGTTGGGAGTCCGCCTGCCGATGCAGGGGACACGGGTTCGTGCCCCGGTCCAGGAAGATCCCACATGCCGCGGAGCGGCTGGGCCCGTGAGCCATGGCCGCTGAGCCTGCACGTCCAGAGCCCGTGCTCCGCAGTGGGAGAGGCCACAGCAGTGAGAGGCCCGTGTACCGCAAAAAAAAAAAAAATGGCATTACTATCTCAGAATTAATTATTGTTAATGATATTAATGTCTCTTTTATAGTTACACTTGTTCAGGATCTTATTTCAACAAAAGGCTCAGTAACAAATATTTTTAAACATTCTGGACTAGGTTAGTATGGGTCCCTTCTATCCATAAAGATACTTTATGACTGGACCCTTGTCTCTTTCCTCATTAATTTTCTTATCTGAAAGAAGTAATATACACCTACTTTGTTATCTTCTTCCCACATTAAAAGTGCAAAGGAATTTATAAGTCAAATTCCAATTTTATCAACACCACTCAGTATTACCAACTTCCTAAAGAAAGGCTGTGTCCATGTTGCTTACTAAAACTCAAAATATAGTTTTACGCGATTCAGATGTGTTGGACATACACCACACATCTAAAATGGTGAGTTACAAATGTTTTTCAAAATTAATGTTATAGCTTATGATAAAATACCATAATTTTTATTTTATCCTAAAGTGCTTAATTTATATAAAAAGATCAGCAAACTTGTTACAAAATGAATGGCTGAGAACCACCAATTACTCTAAACAAGCAAGAGAAAAATCACTAATACACTGAAGCTCACCCTACTGTGCTCCTTCATCCCTAGCACAAGCCAAGGTCCGTGGGAGCACCAGAGGCACCACACAAAACTAGCAGACCAAGGACTTCCCTGAAGGTCCAGGGGTTAAGTATCTGCACTTCCACTGCAGGGGGCGCGGGTTCAATCCCTGGTCCTGGTTGGGGAACTAAGATCCCGCATGCCACGCAATGTGGCCAAAACAGACAAGCAAACCAAACAAACAAAACAAGCAGACCAAAATACCACCACCAGGGCTCTGAAAATTAGGCTGGTTACTGGAACCATAGCCCACAACAGGACCTGTATGATAAACTGTCTATCAACAGATGAATGGAGCAATAAAATGTGGTGTATAAATACAGCAGAATATTATTCAGCCATAAAAAGGAATGAAGTTCTGACACATGCTACAACACGCATGGACCTTGAAAACACTATGTTGAGTGAAATAAGTCAGACATCAAAGGGCTAATATTGTGATTCCACTTACATGAAATGTCTAGAATAGGCAAATTCAGTGAGTCAGAAAGTAGGTTAGAGGTTACAAGGCACTAGAGTGGCGGGGGCGGTAGTGGGACTTACTGCTTAATGATTACTGAGACTCTGGGGTGAAGACAAAGTTTTGGAAATAGATGATGATGGTGGCACATCACTGTGAATGTAATTAATGCTACTCAATTGTACACTTTAAAACAGTTATAATGGTACATTTTATGTTACATATATATACTACTAAATTTTTTTTCTAAAAAAAAATCAGACTATTTAAAAAACTACAGAATATATCTCATTAACTTAGATCCAAAAAATGTGCAAAAAAATTTTAATATATTGAATCCAGCAATGTATAAAAAATTACACACCATGACCAAGTGGGATTTATTCAAGTTGTGCAAGACTGGTTCAAAATTTAAATATCAATCAATATAATTCACCACTATCAACAGGCTGAAGAAGAGAAATTACTTGGTCATATAAACTGAATCAGAAAAAGTATTTAACAAAAGCCAACACCCAGTCATGATAACAACTCTCACAAAATAGGAGAAAAGGAAACTAAACCCAAAACAAGTAGAAAAACGGAAATAATATGTTAGAGTGGACACCAATAAAATTGAGAACAACAACAAAAAACAGAGAAATCAGTGAAACAAAAACTTGGTTCTTTGAAAAGATTAACAAAAATGACAAATCTTTAGTTAGGCTGACCAAGAAAAAACCCATAAATGAAACAGGGAACATTACTATTGACTTAGAAATAAAAAGGACCTACCAAGCTTATAGAAATAAAGGGATTATAAGAGAATAACTAGGAACAATTGTACACCAACAAATTGGATGAATGGACAAATACCTAGAAAAATACAAATAACTGAAATTAACTCAAGAATAAATCTGAATGGACCTATAACAAGAGACTGAAATAGTAATCAAAAATCTTCCTACAAAGAAAAGCCTAGGGACACATGGTTTCACTGGTGAATTCTACCAAATGTTTAAAGAAGAATCAACACCAATGCTTCACAAACTTTTCCAAAATAAAACAGAGGAGAAAACACTTCCCAACTTATTCTATGAAGGCTTATTCTATGATACCAGGATCAGATAAAGTTATCACAAGAAAGGAACCTACAGCTCAATATCCCTTATGCATATGGATATCAAATCCTCAACAAAATAAAAAATACACATCCAGCAACATAAAAAGAGGCTTATACACTGTGATCAAGTGTAAGACCAATATACTTTTTACACTACAAAGCTTCAATGAAACAAATGAAAGATCTAAAGAAATGGAAAGACATAGGTTGGAATACTTAACAATGTCAAGATTGTAATACTCCCCCAATTGATCTTAGATTCAATGCAATCATAATGAAAATCCCACCTTGTTTTTTTTCCAAATTGATCTTAAAACACTTAAGAAAATGTGAGAAACCCATAATAGCCAAAACAATCTTGAAAAAGAAGAACACAGTAGGGGACTCACACTTCCTGATTTCAAAATTTATTACAAAGCTACACTAATCAAGACAGCGTGGTACTAGGAATAAAGATAAATGTGTAGATCAATAGGACAGAACTGAGAATCCAGAAAGAAACCCTCACATTTATGATCAATTCTTTTATGGAAGAAAGAAGAAAGCATAGTCTTTTCAACAAGTAGTGTTGGGCAACTGGATATATGCATGCAGAAGAATGAAGCTGGACCCTACCTCACACTGTATGTAAAAATTAACTCAAAAATGGAGAAAAGACCTTGGTGTAAAAGCTAAAGCTATAAAACTCTTAGAAGGTAACATGGGTAAATCTTTACAACCTTGGATTAGGCAATGTTTCTAAGCTAGGAGAGCTAAGCAAGCAAAGAAAAACGCATAAATTGGACTTCATCAGAATTAAAATTCCTGTGCTTCAAAGGGCACTATCAAGAAAGTGAAAAGATGACCCAGGGAACAGAAGATTCTTGCAAATTATTTATCTGTTAAGGGTTAGGTACACAGAATATATAGAACTCATCCCCCCAAAAGACAAATATTCCAATTTAAAAAATGGACAAGGGATCTGAATAAACATTTCTCTAAAAGAAGAGAATACAAATAACCAATAAACACATGAAAGGATGCTCAAAATTAGTCCTCAGGGAAATACAAATTGAAACCAAAACAAGATACCACTTCACACATACTAGGATGGCAATAATCAAAATGACAGATAATAATGAGTATTGGTGAGGATGTGGAGAAACTGGAAAGCCATAAGTTGCTGGTGGGAGTAAAAAATGGAGTAGCCGTGGGGCTTCCCTGGTGGCGCAGTGGTTGGGAGTCCGCCTGCCGAACACGGGTTCGAGCCCCGGTCCGGGAGGATCCCACGTGCCGTGGAGCGGCTGGGCCCGTGAGCCATGGCCGCTGAGCCTGCGCGTCCGGAGACTGTGCTCCGCAACGGGAGAGGCCACAGCAGTGAAAGGCCGGCGTACCCCCCCCCAAAAAAAAAATGGAGTAGCCACTTCGGAAAACAGTTTGGCAGTTATTCAAAAAGGTAAATATAGAGTTACCATAGACATAGCAATTCTACTCATATATATAAACAAGAGAACCGAAAACCTGAGGACAAAAACTTCTACATAAATGTCATAGCAGTTCTATTCATAACAGCCAAAAAGCAGAAACAACCCAAGTGTCCACTGACTGATGAATGATAAACAAAATGTGATGAATCCATATGATGGAATATTTCTCAGCCACAAAAAAAGAATGAATTACTGATACATGCTACAACACGGATGAACCTTGAAAACATAATGCTAAGTGAACTAAGCCAGATACTGAAGACTCATATTTTATGATTCTATTTATATGAAATGTCCAGATTGGAAAGTCCACAGAAATAAAAGTAGATTAACAGTTGCTAGGGGCTGGGAGGAAATGGGATGTGACTCTAATGTGTATGAGGTTTCTTTTGGGGGTGTTGAAAATATTTTGAAATTAGATTGTGAACATACTAAAATGTGAACATACTAAAAGAACCACTCAACTGCACACTTTAAAAGGGTGAATTTGTGATATGGGAATTATATCTCAGTATTTAAAAATTCAACAACAACAAAAAGATATTGCATGATTTTGTGTTCTACTTCCTAAATTTCTTCTTAAAAGGTTGCCTGTATGGCATGTTAAATACTGTGGAGCCATGGGACAAAATGTGATACCTACTCCAGAAGAGCTTTAAGCTTCACAGTTCTTTCATGTATAGAAATTCACTCTTTAGTGTGCACATGTGTGTGGGAGGAGAGAATACAGAGCAGTTGCTAAAGCGACTAAAGGGTAAACTGTCAAGAGTAGGTGAAGCTGGGTGAAGGTATGTGTTTTTTATTTTGTTTTGATTCTTAGAAATTTCCTGAAAGTTTGAAAATGTTCCAAATAGAAAGTTTACAAAAAATAAAATCATTTACACAAGACTTACAAAAATATGAATGTTTAAACACACTCAGTCTTTAAAAAGACCACATACTGAGCTATAGTAAATCTCCGTACCTAATTATGCCAAGTTGGAAATACTGGTTGTAGAGGTGTTTAGTATCTCAACTGCTATCACAGATTAACTGTGACAAAAATGATAAACTGCTGAAGTGTCTATGACTACAGTGGTATTATAGCCATCTTAAAACTGTCAGTTAAAATGATATGCCAATTCAATTATTGTGCAGGGATTTTACCTTGTATGTCCAATATGCAATCATATATTATGAGATGTATGGTGTACATATGTAATATCTGCGCTGCATATATGTATACAATACGTAACATCATATTCTAAATATTAGGTAAGAATCGTCCATATCTTATTATTGTAGTTTTTATCCCACATGCTCAAAGAAGTGACCAATATAAGCAATTAGAAAATGAACAGCAAATTAAACCTAAAATAAAAGAAATGTAAACTGACAAAAGAGCAGAAAATAGGGAAAAATCAAGAAATCAAAAGCTTTTTGTTTGAAAAGATGAATAAAGTTGATAAATTTCTAGCCAGACCTGTCAGTAAAGTGAAGTCACATATTAGAAACATAAGAAATGAGAGACTGGACACGACTACACTTCCTATAGACATAAGTCCAGTAAAGGAATATCATTAAAAATTCTGTCAATATAGTCAACAATTCAGATTATGATATGGATACATTCCTTCAAAGACTCAAAATGCCAAATATCAGTTTAAAAAAAAAAGTTAACTTGAATAGCCCTATATATATTAAAGAAGTTATTTCATAGTTAAAAGTCTTACAAAGAAAACTGTAGGCCCACCGCCCATAGATTGATGAATTTTCCCAAATATTTAAGGAAGAAAAAAATACCAACTCAACACAAACTCTCTCAGAACAAAGAAGAGGAAAAACTTCCCAACTCATTTTATGAAGCCAGCATTACTCTGATACCAAAAGCAAAGACATTAAAAGAAAAACTACAGACCAACATTCTTCATTATTATAGATGCAGAAATTCTCATTAAAATTTCAGCTAATATAACCTATTAATGTATAAAAAGGATAAATACATCATCATCATATAGGGTTTATCCAAGAAATGCAATATTTGTTTAACATTCAAAAAAAAAGCAACCCAACCTATAAAACTAAAAACACAAATAAAAAATCCCCACCAAACATTAAAAACAACAACAACAACAAATAATAATAATAATCTCAAAAGATGCAGGAAAAGCATTTGGCAAAACTCATCATCCCTTCATGACAAAAAGATCTTGGCAAAGTAAGAACAAAAGGAACTTCCTTAAGCTTCCAAAAACCATTTACAAAAGACACAGCTTAACATCACACTAAATGGTGAAGGACAAAATACTTTCCCTCTAACAAAGTAAGGGATATTCCCTCTTACTACTATTCAACATCATATCTGAAGTCTTAGTCGATGCAAGAAGGCAAGAAAAAGAGGTAAAAGCATACAGATTGGAAAAGAGAAAATAAAATTGTCTTTACACACAGATATCATCAACTTCAATGTAGAAAATCCTAAGAAATCTACAAAAATTGTAGCAGAATAAGCAAGATTAGCAAAGTGGCAGCATGCAAGGGCAATATAAAAAGTCAAATGTATTTCTAATATTGGCAAGGAACAAATGGAAACAAAAATTAAAAACCATTTACAATAGCATCAAAACATATGATATCCTAAGGGATATATCTGACAAAACACGGCTGGGAGAAATTAAAGAACACCTAAGTAAATAGGAAGATATACCGTGTTTGTGAATCAAAAGACTCAATATTGTTGAGAGCAATTCTCCTCAAACTGATCTAGACATTCAGTGCAATTCTAATCAAAATCTCAGTAGGCTTTTTTGTAGGAATTTACAAGATGATTCTAAAACATATATGAAAAGCAAAGGACCCAAAATAGTAAAAATAATTTTAAAAAACATAAACATTGGAAAACCTAACGCTCCCTAATTTTAAGACTTAAAATAAAGCCACAGGGCTCCCCTGGTGGCGCAGTGGTTGGGAGTCCGCCTGCCGATGCAGGGGACACGGGTTCGTGCCCTGGTCCGGGAGGATCCCACATGCCGCGAAGTGGTTGGGCCCGTGAGCCATGGCCGCTGAGCCTGAGCGTCCGGAGCCTGTGCTCCGCAACAGGAGAGGCCACAGCAGTAAGAGGCCCACGTACCGCAAAAAAAAAATAAAATAAAATAAAAAAAAAATAAAGCCACAGTAATAAAGTCAGCATAATACTGACACAAAAACAATATATAATGGAATAGAATAGATACTCCAGATATAGACTCCCACATATATGGCCAATAGATTATGACGAAGGTACTAAGGCAATTCAATCAGGGGAAAAATGATCTTTTCAATATGTAATGTTGGTACAACTGGTCAGTCATATGGGAAAGGAGAGAAAAACAAAGAAAGAATGTAGATGCCTCAACACTTACAAAAATCAACTTGAAATTACTGACATAACTTAATTTAAGAGCTAAAACTCCTAGACATCAACATAGGAGAAAGATAGTGACCCTGGGTTGGCAAAGATTTCTTACATAGGATACAAAAAATAAAAAAAAGAAAAAATGAACTATTAAAAAAAAAGGTAAATTGAGTTTGATTAAAATTTCTGAAAACTTTTACTCTTTAAAAGATACTGGTACAGAAATAAAAACACAGGGAAGCCCCCCCACCCCCCCCAAAAAAAAGAAAGTGATAAAGAGGACTTGGAATTTCATAAAGGAAACAAGAAAATGATAAAAAAAAAAAAGGGTAAACATAATAGACTATTCTTCTTTCTCATGAGTTTCTTAAATCATACTTGATGGTTGAAACAAAATTATAATGACATCAGTTGAGCACAATGTATGGAGAAAAACTACTTCAGGAAATTATATTTTTAAAAGTGGTTAGGGCCATGGAATCTGAATGAAATCAAGGTTTTAACACCGTAGTCAAAGCTGTAAAACACTGATATCAGGAGGCTATGTTAAGTTACATATATACTGTAATGTATAAAGCAACCACTTAAGAAATACACAAAGCAATATAAACTAAACAATATGGATCCTAAAAAACTTTGAAGTAACTCACAGAAAGAAAAATGAAATACAGAAACAAGAAAACGAAGAAACAAACAGAAAACAAATAATATAATGGAAGAATTAAGATCTAACATATCAATAATCACTTTCAATGTAAATGGTTTAAACACATCAATTAAAAGGCAGAAACTGCCAGAATGATTAAAATGATTATCCAACCATATACTTCAAACAAACATAAATAGATTTTATATTATTAAAGGGTCAGAAAAAGATCTATCATGCTTTTTTTTTTAAGGTACAGCTATGTATTAGATATAGTAGACTTCAGAGGAGGGACAGAGTATCATTTTATCATTAGATAAAAGAATCAACTTACCAAGAAGAAATACTGTTCCCAAATGTGTGTGTACCAAACAACATAGTTGCAAAATAATGAAACAAAAACTGGTAAAGCTAAAAGGAAAAGTAAACAAATCCCGTATTTGGGGACTTCAACACCCCACTGTCAGCAACTGGTAAAACTAAAAAGAGACATAAGATATAAAAGAATACACGTCTAAGTAAAATATTGGGTTACCCAAGAAGTTCATTTGGGTTTTTCCATAAGATGTTATAGAAAAACACAAACGAACTTTTCGGTCAACCCAATATTTGAAAACCTGAACACCATCAACCAATAGGATCTAACTGACTTTTATAGAACACTCCACCTACATCAACACAATACGTATTCCTTTTAAGCTACCTTGGACAATTCCTCAAGATAGACTACATCCTGGGTCATAAAAGAAACCTCAACAACTTTAAAAACACAGAAATCAGACTAGATTCTCTAATCACAATGGAATCAGATTAGAAATCAGTAACAAACACAAAATAAAAACATCCAAACACTTCTTTATTAAACAATACACTTCTAAACAAATCATGGGCCAAGAAAGAACGGAATTTTAAAAACACATAGAAATGAATAAAAATAAAAATGTAATACATCAGAGGCTTCCCTGGTAGTGCAGTGGTTGAGAGTCCGCCTACCAATGCAGGGGACACGGGTTCGTGCCCCGGTCCGGGAAGATCCCACATGCCACAGAGCAGCTGGGCCCGTGAGCCATGGCCGCTGAGCCTGTGCGTCCGGAGCCTGTGCTCCACAACGGGAGAGGCCACAACAGTGAGAGGCCCGTGTACCGCAGGAAAAAAAAAAAAAAAAAAAAATGTAATACGTCAAAAACAGTTCTAAGAGGAAATTTTTATGGCACTAAAATGCTCACATTAGAAAAGAGGAAAAGGTCTCAAATTTATAATCTGTGTTCCCACTTCAAGAAACTAGAAAAAGCAGAAAAAATAAACTCAAAACAAATAAAAGGAAGGAAATAATAAAAATAAGAGCAGAAGTCAATGAAATTGAAAATAGGTAAATAACAGAAAAATGAATTAAACAAAAGTCAAGCAAAAATCAACAAAACTGACAAGCCTCTAGGCAAGACTGAAACAAAGAGAAGACACAAGTCATCAACACCAGGAATGAAGCAGGGGATGGCACTGTAAGTGCTGCAGCCGCTAAAAGATTAGTAAGAGGATACTATGAACTTTATGCTCGTAAACTCAACAACTTAGAAAAAAATGGACCAACTTCTCAAAACCCACATGCTACCAAAACTCAACCAAGATGAACTAGAAGGCCCACATACACCTACAGCCACTAAAGACACTGAATTTGGCAACAGATTCCCCAGAAAAAGAAATCCTCAGGCACAGATGGCTTTACAGGAGAATTTTATCAAACACTAAAAGAAGAGTGAGCATCAGTTTTACATAATTTATTCCAAAAACAGAAGCGGGAATACATCCCAACTCATTTTATAAGGCTAGTATTACCTTGATATCGAAGCCAGACAAAAATACAGACAATTTTTTTTTTTTAACCACAGGCCAGTATCCCTCATTAACTTAGACAGAAAAACTCTCAAATACTAGCAATCTGAGTCTAGCAATATGTAAAAATAACAATATACCATCACTGAATGGGATTTATTTCACATATGCAAGACATTTGAAAATCAATCAATGGAATCCACCATACCAAGAGATAAATAAGAAAATCACATGATCAAAACAATTGATGCAGGAAAAGCATGTGACAAAATCCAACACCCATTCATGATACAAATTCTCAGCAAACTAGAAACAGAATGGGACTTCCTCCACTTGATAAAGAGCATCCGCAAAAATCCATGACTAACTTCAATACTTAATGGTGAAAGAATGAAAGGTTTCCCCCTAAGACTGGGGAAAAGGTGAGGATATTGCTTTCACAAATCTTTTTCAGCACAGTACTAGAAATCATAGCTACTGAAATCAGAAGAATCAGTAAAACGCATACAGATCAAAAAAGAAGAATAAAATTGTCCCTATTTGCAGATGACACGATGGTTTATGTACAAAACCCAAAGGAATCTACAAAAAAAAAAGAAAAAGAAAACCCACCAAATTCCTAGAATAAGTGAGTTCAGCATGGCAGCAGGATATAAGATCAACACACAAAAAGCAATTACATTTGAAGAAGCTCTTCCCTTCTCTAGGGCAATTTATAGCTTGGCAATACCTAGAGATACCAAACGGGGGAAGGGACCACGAGCCAGGTGAGGGCAAGAGCAGAACCTGGCTCCGCCAGAGGAGCAAGTCCATTCTCTGGCTCCACAGGTGAAAGGCTTTCAAAATGCAAAGAAGTACTTCCCTTTCTCACTCACTGACTTTGTTTAATGGGCTCTGA
This sequence comes from Stenella coeruleoalba, assembly GCF_951394435.1. Classification (NCBI taxonomy): domain Eukaryota; kingdom Metazoa; phylum Chordata; class Mammalia; order Artiodactyla; family Delphinidae; genus Stenella; species Stenella coeruleoalba. The sequence goes on along the minus strand of NC_137159.1, from coordinate 9,068,235 downwards.
AACAAAAAATCCTAGCAGTTTGTGTAAACTTCATCAACATCTGCAAATGAGAACACTCCTAACTGGGCTCTTTATTTTACTAAGACGACTATCATGGCATCTCAGGTAAGAAAATAAATAGCTATCTCAATTCCCCAAACCCACTTTGAACTACAGTTTCATTAACATTGGTTTGCAAAGGTAACTGCAGCAAGAATTCCATTAACAGTAACACATATTTTCAAGTTTTAATTAAATCTCTCCTATTTATGTAATGTTTAAAATTAATCCTCACTCTAAGTATAGGGGAAAGGACGATAACCTTAAAAACTAGTTCTTTTAATGACAAATACTTGTGTATTCTCCAAAATTGTAAGTTTATATAAATACATAACTTCCATTTTCTAAAATCTTCCTTAAATCTTATTTTAGAATAGTTTCATAGTTGGAGAAAGGAGATAATAGGTGTTCATTTAAAATCAATTTTAAGTATTTGATGAAGAAGAAAAAAAGGAAGGAGGAGGAGAGGAGAATAAAAAGAAGAATCGATTACCTCGCAAATATTGTTTTCCAATAAATATCTTTGTCGTAAGACGATTATTATAATACCCACCTAATAGAGATCTTTATTCCAAAAATACTCCTAGCACACTCTCTAGATTCCAGTGACTTAAAACTGCATGTTTTTTTTTTTTTTTTTTTGCGGTACGCGGGCCTCTCACTGCCGTGGCCTCTCCCGTTGCGGAGCAACAGGCTCCAGACGCGCAGGCTCAGCGGCCATGGCTCACTGGCCCAGCCGCTCCGCGGCATGTGGGATCTTCCCGGACCGGGGCACGAACCCGTATCCCCTGCACCGGCAGGCGGACTCTCAACCACTGCGCCACCAGGGAAGCCCAAACTGCATGTTTTTAATAGTTGCATCCAATAGCTGCATGTAGAAACAAGTACACCTATTTTAGAAGACATTAGTAAGTAGAAGAGGAATCCAGATTAGCTATCTCTGTTGCACACTCTGATCCTATCAATATTTTAGCCAATTTCTCTTCCTGTCTATCGCACATCCTATCCAGCAATCACTCTCTCTCTCAGTGGTCAGAATCCCAGACAATACGGTGTTAGATGTTTGTAACCCAAAGTTCCCTGAGGGATACTGCTGGCTAACATAAGACTAGGGTTTTACATGCATGTTGTGATTAACTTTAGAATTAACGGCATTTCTATTTGCGAACATTAAGATGACTCTACTTACACACCAGGTGCAGATATACTCTAGTTTTTGCAGGACTAAGATCCTTATTCTCTCTCCTATTCTTATGTTCTCCCCAAACTCTGGGAGTGGGGCTGAAGACCATTGCCTGGTCCAACTGGGTTGACATATCATACCCTTCTGTTGCAGAGAGTGGATATCATCTCTTTGCCCTGAATGATCAGGTCAACTGTCCTTTCCCTCTCTCGCTCCCATTTCTCAGATACTTTTAAATCTAGAATCTTCATGTCTCATGCTACTGAGATTTAACTCATCCCCTGGTTGTATGGCATTTTTTAAAAGTATTTGCTATATGCAGAACTGCTTTCATCTATTTTGTTTAGTGTTTTCCTTCCTTATTCTTTGCTTTAAAAAAGCCCCAATTCTGTTAAATTTTTCTTCACATTTTTGCTCTGAGATCTCACTGTCATCATTTTCTTTCTTCCTTTTTCAATGGATTCATCTATTTACTGCTTTTATGTTCTTTTTGCCATCTATTTTAGGCTACAGGATCAGAGCAGAAACTCAACTGGATTGGGGCACTGAGGAGAAAAGTGTATTTTATGGCAAGAGTGGGAATTAGAGATTTTAGAAACTAGAAATTTATTAAGTTCACACTTGGCCAAGGTTTTCCATAGACCACAGAAAGAATTCGTGAAAGAGATACCAAGAAAATCCTCCATGTTGGTGGAAAGCTGGATTTTTAAACTGGACACCCACAGTGTTAAAAACAATCTAGAGTTGAGAGAAGAAAAAAAGAAAATGAATATGGATGGAGTCAAGTCTCTGGGGCAAAGAGTAAGAGCCCCATAATTTAACTACAATACTTACAATTTCCAAAGAAAAGGAAATAAAGACCTAGCAGTATTGAAGGTGGCTTTACAAAAGCCTTTTCTTAAACTTATGGCTAAGAAAATACTGGAAATGAAAAGGACAGTGACTCAAAAAGTAATACTGTGTCAGGCTGTTGAAGTTGGCAAAGAAAATATTATTTAGGTGAATCTATCTCAGGGGTAAAATAAAAAGTAGTTTGAGCTAATGTTAGCCATAGGTTTTAGAAAACAAATTATATATTTTTTCAAAGACAGTACCTATCACACAAGGAATATACCATGGTAAAACAAATTTGCTAATAAAACAATAGAAACATTAAATTTTATATTAATTCCCTTTAAGATCAGAGGGAGGATTTCTATTTAACTGAACGTATAGAGAATTATAATTCAACTGCTTCAAGTTATGTGAAAAAAGTTTATCCAGAGAGATTAATTCAGTTACCAAAAGCCACAGAGATAGTTACGGTGGGGTGAGGTGGAGGAGGGGAAATATTCTGTGTTTTCAACAAGCTGAAGTGTTTTAATAACATTTTATGGGAGAGAAGCATGGCAGACATTCAAGACCTCTACTTCAAAATTTGATTCTGGAATGGTCCTTACTATTCTGATAGAGGGCAGGAAAGACACAGATAGGTCTGATTCATTCTATGACACTCCTGGGAAGGCTTTTTGCAGAATAGATTATATGGGTTTGCTTCAAAAATACATATGCATCCTGGTCCACTTGTCCCTAATTCACCTAATACTAAATTAAGCGTCAGAAATTGGTAGGCTCTTGAAGGAAAGTTGTTCATTTATTAGGTACTGAACCAAAAGGAAAGATAAGAAGGACACAAGGTTCTCTACCTCTAGCCCCAGCCTAAATGGTGTCATGAACCTGAATGGGCTTCCCTTTTGGGTATTTAAGACTTCTGTCAGAGGTGACAATGGCCTGAGTGACAGATCTCTTGGTCTGTGAGCACGTTTCCACTCCAGGTAGTTGCAGCCTACTGTGGATGCAATGATAACGACATCTCCTGGACCACCGTTGTCCATTATGTGTCCCTATGTTTTCTATCTTAAGCAAGGAAAGAGGAACAAATTTGGATACCAGGAAGTCAACGGGACATAAATAATAAACATTTTTGAGAAAACTGGGACACAGAAATGTTAAGTAACTTCTCCGACATCAAACAGCTTCACTTTTCACATCTCAACCCCTCAAGACTTGACAACCTTAACAGAAATTTAAGATATATTCAAAATAACTGTGACTATTTCAAGGACTCCAATCTACTCCTACTCTAGTAGGCTCCAGAAATTAACTTGAAGGATTTGTAAGAATAGCTTAAATAACATTTATTAATATAATTTTCTCATCATCACCAAGGGAAATGCATGAAATGAAAACAGGGCTATTTTGCCAGCCACTCCCCTTAATGAGGTTACTGAGTTTTAGCTGTAGGTTTTTAGAACTCTTAGAAATTCTCATTATGAAACAATATGAATGGTTTAAAGATAATAAAGCCACCAGTATACCCACCATCCAGCTTCAGAAATTAAATATTAAAAATTAACTTTTGCCATCACTCATTTGCTCTCCCCCATCTGTATTCCTTCCTACCCGCACCACCAAGGTAACCACTATCCTCTATTTTGTGTTTACCATTACCTTGCTATTCTTTATAGTTTTAACACATATATATGTATCTCTAAAAAATATCATTTAAGTTTTTCCTGTTTTTGAAGATTTTATAAATAGCATCATGCCGTAATATTTATTTCTCCAACTCACGGTCTTTAAGGGTATGTTCTGAGATTTATCCGTGCAGCTGAAGTTTATTCACTATAATATACATTATATTCAAATATATGAATTTATCACTGTTTTTACCCACTCTTCTGCCCGTAGACATATGCATTGTTTTTGATTATGTGCTGTTACATACAGTACTACCATGATCATTCTCATACATGTCTTCCGTTCTGCGTGTGCATGAGTTTCTCTTGGGTATATACCGAGGTAAAAAATGGATCCGGGTTTTGTAGGTCTGAAGTTTTTACAATATAGGGACCTTATTTTAAAGAACAGTCCGAAATTAGGAATGGAAGTGTATATTTACTTGGAATGAGAAAAGAATTCACAAATTTTAATGATAAAATTTTAATAACTGTTCTTAATTTGGTGGGTATCAATGATGTATCTTGTATTTGAGTTTTTAATGTGAATCTTTCTGATTACGAAGAAGTCTGTGAATAATATATGTTTATTGGCTGTTCATGTTTCCTTTCCTGTGAAATGCTTTGTCACAAATCTTCTGTTCGTATTTATTTTTGGTCTGTGATTCACTGAAGTTAGCTATACCTACTGCAGATACTTTCAGCTTGTGGCTTGTGTTTTCACTCTTTTCTGTTTTCTTTTCATGAAGAGAAATGCTTAATCTTAGTGTAGTCCAATCCTGTCATTCTTTTATTTTATATTCTCTATATTTATAAAATTAATAAAATTTTACCTTTAGTTTTTGACTCCTTAATCTACCTAAAATTAATTTTGTGTATGCTTTGAGACAGAACTTACTTCCATTTTTTTCCTACACTGATGACCAGGCATCCCAGCACAGTGACTGAGAGAGCCTGTTCCTTCCCCCACAATCTGCAGTGCTACCTCCGTCTACATCACTTTCTCATATATCCACGTGTCTGTTTCTGAAAATCTCCATTCTGGTCTACAGCCAAACCAGCCGGGATGCGCCTGAATGGAGATTTCTTATCTGAAATCTCCTCTGAAATCTTCCTCTGGCCTGTTTCTATCCCTGCATCCACAGTATACTGTCTTAATTATGTTAACTTTGTAACAAATCTTGACATCTGAAAGAGCGTTCCCCACTCCTCCTCCACTGCTTCTTCCTTCTTCTACTCCCCCAAATTCTTGACTCTTCATCTTTAGCATGCTCAGATATAATTTAGAATCCCCTTGTAAATTTCCAGCAAAAAAGTCTGTCAGTATTATTGATGACATTTATTGCATTTTTTACTTATATGGGGGAAAACGGGCATCATTACAACTTTGATTCTGTCAAAGGCACTGCACATTTTTCCCCCAGATTTAAGTACCAGTTTTTAATTTAACTTGCTGAGGTAAATTCTACCATTTAAAAACTTACATTTCTGCATAAAAACGAAATTTAATTTTGTAGTAATCCTGCTAAACTACCAAACTAATAATGATAATTTGCATATTATTTAGGTCTTCTCTGGAGACAAACATAGTCAATGAATAATGACTTTTAGTTTTCCCAACAGCTATCATTTCCATTTTTTTCCACTTAAAGTAAATACCCTTATTATTTTCACTTTAAGAAAAATGCTTTTAAATATATTACCAGTAAGTAAACTGTTTACTGTAGAGTTTTTGACAAAGTCCTTTATTAGGGGCAAGGAAGTTCTTGTCTATTTCTGGTTTACTTTTTAAATCATGGATGGATGCTGAAATTTGTCTAGATTTTTGTTTGTTTGTTTGCATCTACTGAGAGGGTAATTTTCTCTTAATTTGTTAATGTGGTGACTTATATTAATATGTATTTTAATACTGAATTTAGCCTTGTACTTTTGATATAAATTAACTCTAATATAAGATACTTTTTAAAAATAAATTGCTGGATTTGATTTGATATTCTATTAATTATTTTGCATCCCTACTATTGACTAAGATTGGACTATAATTTTCCTTTTGAGCTATAATTGCTGGCTTTGACATCAAGGTTACTGTAGTATCAAATAAAATGTTTTGAGTCTGTGTTCTTTTTTTGTTTAACACAACTTTTCACATCATTCCCTTATGAAGAGCTTGTTTTATGTCCTGTATATGAAATCTCTGCTTACTCCAAAGTTATTAAGACAGTTTCCTATGTTTTCATCTAAAAGCTTTTCTTGTTACTTTTAACATTTAAATACGTAATCCATCTGGAATTGATTTTTATGCATGGTGTTAGGTTGGGGGTCAAGATTCATTTTTTTTCCATGTGGATATTTAGTTGATTTAATGCACTATTTTTACTATTATTTTAGTGATTACTTTATAGAACAGCCATCCTTTACTTACTACAATCTAATACACATTATTAAATTTACCACTTTCTCAATAATACTCAAAGTTAGGAACTCTTAAAGCCATTTAATCCCAAGCCACCATTAGGATAATTCAGGTAATTCCTTTTAATTATTCAAATGTTTTAAATCTATATTATCATTAGTTTTGTATACTATTCATTTATTTTTACCCACAAACTTCTGTTGTTCTTCTTCATTGTTTCTTGCATTTCTGTTTTTATCTGGTTTTGTTTTCCTTCAGCCTGAAAAACGTCTTATAACATTTGTCGTGTACGAGTTGGCTATTCACAAATTATCTGAGCTTTAGTTTGTTTGAAAATGTCTTTAATTTCATCTTAGCTTTTGAAGGATACTTTCACCGAACACAGAACTGTAGGCTGATAATATGTGTTTTTCCCCAGGACTTGAGAAACTTCATTCCATTATCTTCTAATTTGCATTGGTTTTCATGACAAATGAGTGACAGTTCTTTTCTTTGTTAGCCTAAATAAAATGTGCTTATTTTCTCTGACTGCTTTTAGGATTTCTATTTATCATTTGTTTTCATCAATTTCAATATGATTTGTTGCGATGCAATTTTTCTTGTGTTTATCTTGCTTAGGGTCATTAAACTACTTTAATCTGTGGATTTATAATTTTGATCAAATTAGGAAATATTCTGACTATTAATTTTTAAAATATTTCTTCTCATTCTAACCACCTTTTCTTTTTTCTAGGGTTCCACTTTTACATATGCTACACTGCGTAACATTGTTCCACAGGCATCCAAAACTCAGAGTTTCCCCTTCTTTTACTGTTTGCTTCTGTATTGATAGTTTTATTGCTATGTCCTTACATACACTGTTCTTCTTTCTCAGTATCTCATCTGTTATTTAGCCTGTCACTTTTTATTTCAAAGACTGTGCTTTCAGCTTCACAATGTTCATTTGTCTTATATCTTCTGTTTCTCCCTCTAAGTTTATATTTACCTTTAAACAGCTGAATTTATAATAGCATTTTTGAAATCTTTATTAATTTTATCAACTATTATTTCTGGGGTTTTTTTTTCCTATTGATTGCTCTTTACCTGATTATGTGTCAAAATTTCCTGCTTCTATCTAGTTTTTTTTTTTTAATTGGATACAGGACACTGTTGAATATCACATTGTCAAATGTTTGAATATTGTTGTCTTCCTTTAAAGTATGTTGAACTTGATTTTGGCATACAGATTAATTTCCCTCAATCAATTTATTCATTTTGCAGGTTATCTTTATCTATAGCCCAAGGCCTGACTGCCTATTTTAAAATTTTACTGGAACCCCCAAAACAAACAAACAAAAAACATTTCTACATACTAACAATGATCACATGGAAACTAAAATTAAAAACACCATTTACAATCAATCCAAAAGAACACAATACATAGGTATATACTTAAGAAGATATGTATATGATCTGTATGCCAAAAATTACAAAATGCTAATTAAAAAAAAAAACCTAAATAAATGAACTTATATACTGAATTTGTGGGTCAGAGTACTCAACATAGTAAAAATGTCAATTCTCCCAAAATTAATATACAGATTTAATGCAATTTCTATCAATATCTCAGCAAGAGATATTTTATAGACATAGATAAGCTTATTATATAATTTACATAGAAGGCACACTCCCTAAAATAGTTAAAAGAATCCTGAGAAATAATAAAGTGTAAGAAATTACTCTACCCAATATTAAGGCTTTCTATATAGCTAGAACCCTCAAAGCAATGTGATACTGGTAGAGGGATATATACATAGAGATAAAAGGGACAGAATGGAACCAGACCCAAACAAATATGCCCAACTGATTCTGACAAAGGTGCAGAAAGCAATTCATGGGAAGAAGGAGACAAAGGTGCAGAAAGCAATTCATGGGAAGAAGGAGAGCCTTTTCAACAAAGAGCAACTGGACACTCATAAGCAAAAAAACGCCAAATATTCTAGTATCTTAGAACCACTTCATTCTTGCTTGTACTGAGTAGAAATGTGAAACAGTTACAATGTCCCATCAGATAATTTGGTGATTATATAGATGACACTTTTTAAATTCCATTCTTTGTTTTAACTCATGTGGTACTGATCTCCTATACCTTGATCAAACAATTTACGGGTGCAATTTAAAATTGCAAGTTTCGTTCAAGGAACTCTTATAAGTAACAGTTAAGTTGTACTCCATAAGTGGTAAACAAAAAAAAAACGCTTAAAAGCTGGAAAATTTTTTCGGGTACAGAAGTAATTGGGGATGAAAACAGATAAGTGATGTCAAATTGAGAATTATAATTAGAAGTAAAGAGTTAAAGTATATTTCTCTCCTTTCTTCAGTAAGTAGTAAAAACTAGATTTCTTTTTTACTATTAAACATGCCTTTTGTAAATGTATGGTTCAATAATTTTATTCACTATTTTCTTTAATAGCTTATTTCCCACCTCTGATTCAAATTTTAAGTTTAAAAAGTTGGCCAACAGCATTAATTTTAACATGAAATTGGATATGTAAGTAAATGTGAAACTTTTTACAAGGAGTAAAAATTAAAAGACACCAATTTGGCAGGTTCCAAACCAAAAAAAAAAAAAAATCCTATTGTACCCAAGTATTAAATGTTTTACTTAAATATAAATTTTAGCATTACTATGATTTTTTATTTCTTATTTTTATATTTATTCATATATGTTTTACTTTTGATTACATGAATATAAAAATGTCATTATACATATCTTTTCCTCTCTAGAAACCAAGCACAAATCTTAATTTACTTCTACTCTGCCCTGGTTTGCTTCATAGCTCTAGGGATACCATTTTTGGTGTTAACTACTGGCTATAAACAGAAGACTAACTCAGAGGATGGGGAGGGGCAAGGTTACTTTATGATCTCATTGTGGGATGAGTCAATTACAGACCTAAACTTAAAAAAAAGAAACAAGTTAACCTTCAAAATTAGGGGAAAAATGTGTTGAAGTTGTTAAAACTTGTATTCCAGAAGAACATACATTTTCTGCTTTGAAAATGTACTGGAAAGTTTCCTCCTTGTTCACAAGGCCACCAAGTATGTTGACAAACAAATGAGGAAGAAAATTTCAAAACTGGGTCTCCAAAATACAATTAGCTAATGCCACAGTAGGTACACTCTGACAATTTATTAAAAAAAGAGAGAGAGAACTTTTAAAAGGAAGCTACTACACACAGGCACCGTGCTAGGGATAGGGCCAGATACTGCCCTGTCCTCAAGGAGCTCTTAGACTAAGAGGGGACACAAGTAAACCAAGAACTAGGGGCACCAAATTCAGCCACAAGGGTTTGCAGATGTCTCCAAATAGCGGTTTCATGTGAAGAACAAGTGAGAGTCAGACAGGTGAGCAAGGAGGTTAAGGTAGGGCCTTCCTACCGGAGAGCACCACAGGGCAAAGGCACTGGAGGTGTAAGAAATTATGGTACTCTCAGAAAATAGCAGTCATTTTCATAGACCTGGAATTTAGGGAACATTGGAAGGAATCAGAGAAGAGCCTGGAAAGGGAAGCCGAGGCTGAGCCATACCCCCGTGCGAAGCCCTAGAAGTTGTGTGCGGTTCTTCCCATTTGTCTAGTAATTGCCTAAGGTCACACAGCAAGTAAATGGCAAGGTCAAGATGAGAGCTCAGGTCTTCCTGTGTGCAAAGTTCAAGTCCAGGCTGCCTCTCAACAATCTTCCATACTTAGAGGGAATCTCTCAATAAGACCGGCTTCTTCCACAGTGAACTAGTACAATAACTAACCTTTAAACTAATGACTGAAACACCAATTCTCAACGTGGCATCTTTGGATCTCTGCACCAAGTCATCTCAATACTCAGTAAAATGGAGGTTCTGGGCCTACTTCTAAAGAAGCACATTCTCTGGGATTTTGCATTTTATAGTAACACACAGATGCTTTGCAGGATGGTAACTGAAAAGTCTGTTCAAATGAGCCAGGTGATGACCAGCTTTGAGCAGAGTATGAAGAAAGGAAAAGGCTCAGTTCCAACTTCAGACATAAAGGACTTGAGATAACAATGGAATATGCACATGAAAATGCTGTTGCAAGCAGTCTGAAAACAGTATTTGAACTTGCGGAAAGAGTTCACAACCAGAGACACCCACAATGATATGAAAACTGAGGCTGTAAGATGTAAAAAGCCACCAAGGAAGAAATGAACTGAAGCCTACAGTTTAATATACAGCAGAACGTCCCTCAGGCAGCAGAGGCACTACTGACAGTAACAGTGTCTGAGAAGAGGAACAGAAGAGCACAGCATGTATCGTGGAAGCCCCGAGAGAGGAGGATTCAACAGTGTCAAAGGCTGTCACATAGAGAGCATGGGGGAAAGAGGAGGCAGACTTCAAGCCACCAGATTTGGCCAACTGGAAGCCACTGCTAAGTCCTGAGACAGGTTTCTCAGTGGCAGAGCAGAAGCCAGGCCGTAAAGTGGCTGCCTCAGAGGGTCAAGAGAAGAGTGGAAGGGCTAGCCTTGAAGAAACATGTAGGTAAAGAGACACAAAGGGAGGTTAGGAGAAGGGAGAGGTCTAACAGGAGGAGCTGATACTGGAGGGTCTGTCTACAATGAGCTAAGACTCAAGGTCAATGTGCAGGTGGGCTGCAGAGCCAACTGCTCTAGGCTCCTGGTGAAGGCTGAGGCCTTCATTCTCAAACAGGAAAACATGTTTTGCCATATTTTTTTCTTTTACTGTAGAAAACTTTAACCTCCAGAAAAACTGAAAGAATAATATTTTGTCAGATTTGTTTTAGCACATTCTCCCTCCTCCTCTCCATCTCTGTATACATTGACTTTTTTCCCCTCAAAACCATTTAAAAGTAGGCTACAGATATCACAACATTTCCCAGTAAATACTTCAGTATGTATCCTCTAAGAATAAGGACAGGGCTTCCCTGGTGGTGCAGTGGTTGAGAGTCCACCTGCAGATGCAGGGGACACGGGTTCGTGCCCCGGTCCGGGAAGATCCCACATGCCGCGGAGCGGCTGGGCCCGTGAGCCATGGCCGCTGAGCCTGCACGTCCGGAGCCTGTGCTCCGCAACAGGAGAGGCCACAACAGTGAGACGCCCGCGTACCGCAAAAAAAAAAAAAAAAAAGAATAAGGACATTCTTCAACGTAGTCACAATTCTATTATCACACACAAGTAGTTTGATATTGATACATAATATTTTAAAACATGTAGTCCGCATTTATGTTTCCTCAATTGTCCACCCAAAAGTGTCCTATCTTTTTGCAGTCCAGAATCCAGTCAAGGATCATGCATTACAATTGGCTGTAATGTTTCTTTAGTCTCCTTTAAATTAGAAGTCTCCTCAAAGTTTTTTGTCTTTCATGACATATTTCTGAAGAATAAAGAATAGTCTTACAGAATGTCCCACAATCTTGATTTGCTTTACTGTTTCCTTATAATTAGATTCATATAAAACGTTTTTGGCAAGAATAATGCATAGATGACATTGTATATCCCATCATCAGGCAGATATGCCAGTCTGTCTGACATTACTGGTGATGCTAAATTGGATCACTTAGTTAATGTAGAACCCACCAGCTCTTCCCGTAATAAAGATGTCTTTCTCCCTTGGTAATTAATAAGTAATCCATAGGGAGAACACTGAGATAGTGTGCATGTACCCAACAACATTTCACCAGTGATTTTAGCATCCACTGATGATTCTTGCCTGAATCAATTATTACACTGGTGGTTGTAAAATGATGCTTTGCTAATTCAACCATTCCTTATAACTTTACTACATGGCATTCTTTGGTAATGCCATTTTCAATTCCTTCCACCCTTTTCATTTTTGAGTATCACTATGGGTTCATGGATTTTTTCCCCCAATAATTGAATACTGTTATTATTCCTTTTTCGATGCTCAAAATGTTCCAAATTTGGCCAATTAGTGTCCCTTCAAGTCAGCTCTTGTGTCCTTCTGATATGTTCCCATTAGTCCTTGAGTAGTTCTTTGCTCTATGTCACAGTAAAATGTTTCAGCAGGATCGCCTTGTAGTTTTCCTGCCTGAGCTCTGGATGGTTTCCCAAAACAGCATGAAAGATTTAAGACCAATTCTATACAAATATTTCAACATATAGAAGAAAATACCTCCCAATTAATTTTATGAGGCCAACATTATCCTGGCACCAGAAACAGACAAAAAATACTGTAAGAAAACTAAAATCCATATCCCCTAACAATGTTTTACTAAATTGAGTCCAGCAATATATAAAAAAATGAATAACATATAATGACCAAACAAGGTTAATACCAAGAATGCAAGGTTGGTTTAACATTTTAAAAAAATGTATTACACTGTACTAACATAATAAGAAAAAAAAAGAAAGAAAAGGAAAAACTGTATAACCATCTCAACACATAAGGAAAAAGCATTTGGCAAAGTTCACCAATTCATGATGAAAACTGAGTGAACTAAGAATAGAAAGGAACATCTTCAACCTGACTATGAACATCTGTGAAAAACCTACAACTATTATCATACTTAATGGTGAAAGACTAAATGCTTTCCCCCTAAAATAGAGAATAAGGCAAGGATGTCCATCCTTGCCACTTTTATTCTCTCTCTATACACACACACACACACACACACACACACACACACACACACACAGAATATTAAAGAACTTGCAAAAGTTAATAAGACAAACAACTCAAAAAGATTTGACTAGAAACATTACAAAAGAGATACATAAATAGCCTAGAACCACAGGAAAAGGTGTCCCATATCATTAGCCATTAGGCAAAAGAAAATTAAAACCATAATGAAATACCACCACACATCCACTAAAATGACAGAGAACACCAAGTAGGCAAGGATGTACAGCAAGAACAACTGGAACTCACGTTTGGCGGGTGATGGTGTGGCAGTTTCTTATAAAGGTAAACATAATCGTACCATATACTCATCAATCCCACTCCTAGGTTTTTACTTACAAGAAGTGAAAATATTTGTTCATAAAAAAGACTTTTACTTGAACGTTCACAAAAGCTTTAATTACAATAAACCAAAACTTGAAATGTCCAACAGGTGAATAAATGGTACTATACCCATGTAATGGATCACTACTCAGCAATAAAGAGAAACAAACTGCCGTAGAAGCCACATGAATGAATCTCAAAGGCATCATGCAAACGGAAACAAGTCAAGCACAAAAGACTGCACACAGTACGAGTCCAGTTATTTTGAAGTCTAGAAAAGGCAGAACTGTAGTGACAGAAAGCAGATCTGTGGTTGCCTGGAGCCAGGATATGAAGATGGCACTGACTGCAAAGAGGCACAAGGGAACTTTCTGAGATGATGAAAATGTCCTATATTATGACTGTGTATGTCTGTGAAACTAATTAAGTGTACACTTTTATAACTGGTGAACTTTATTGTATGCAAATTATACTTCAGTACAGCTCGTTAAACATAAAAAAAGGAAAGCTGGCACAAGTTCAATAAAGTTCACTCACCTTACAGGGCTGTTTTAGGTACATATTACTACAGCTATATATGCTCTTAATAAATACCCCTAGGGCATGCAGCTTCACCTAGTATCTGTCTTGTCTTAATCTCCTCTGTGTTAAGGGGAGAGAAAAGGAGTTGTGAGGCTTCTCAATGGCTTTTTTTTTTTAAGGTCCTAGGAAGCAGTCAGCTTTAAAAAGTTTCAAGATTGCTAGAACAATATGATTTTCACTTCAAAAACTGTTTGTACTACATGATGTATTACAAAGCTTTTCTTCTAAGCAAATGTACAGTGGTAAATTTCTATTAAAAGTACAAGATATTAAAGCAGAGGAAACTACAAACAAGATGAAAAGACAACCCTCAGAATGGGAGAAAATATCTGCAAATGAATCAATGGACAAAGGATTAATCTCCAAAATATATAAAGAGCTCATGAAGCTCAATACTAAAAAAACAAACAACCCAATCAAAACATGGGCAGAAGACCTAAATAGACATTTCTCCAAAGAAGGTACACAGATGGCCAAGAAGCACAGGAAAAGCTGCTCAACTACAAAAAGCTGCTCTCTAATTATTAGAGAAATGCAAATGAAAACTACAATGAGCTATCACCTCACACCAGTCAGAATGGGCATCATCAGAAAATCTACAAACAACAAATGCTGGAGAGGGTGTGGAGAAAAGTGAACCCTCTTGCACTGTTGGTGGGAATGTTAAGTGATACAGCCACTATGGAGAACAGTATGCAGGTTCCTTAAAAAACTAAAAATATAATTACTAGCAATCCCACTACTGCGTGTATACCCAGAGAAAACCATAATTCAAAAAGACTCATGCCCCCCAATGCTTCACTGCAGCACTATTTACAATAGCCAGGTCATGGAAGCAACCTAAATGCCAATCGACAGACAAATGGATAAAGAAGATGCAATGGAATATTACTCAGCCATAAAAAGGAAAGAAATTGGTTCATTTGTAGAGACATGGATGGATCTACAGACTGTTGTACAGAGTGAAGTAAGTCAGAAAGAGAAAAACAAATATCGTATATTAACTCATATATGTGGAACCTGAAAAATGGTACAGATGAACCTGTTTGCAGAGCAGAAATAGAGACACAGATGTAGAGAACAAATGTATGGACACCAAGGCGGGGAAAGAGGTGGCAGGGGGGATGGTGGTGGGATGAATTGGGAGATTGGGACTGACATATATACACTAATATGTATAAAAGAGATAACTAATAAGAACCTGCTGTATAAAAAAATTAAACTTAATTTAAAAAAAAAGAATCTTACATCCAGGAATAAAAAAATTAAGGTGAAAAAAAGACCAAAAAAAAGTGCATGATATTTGGATATGGAATCAATATTTAAAAGAATAAGTTATCTTTTCAAATATAAACACTTTCGTCAATCCAGTTTTCTGACCCACAGACTTACACACAAGTGACACAGGGTAGTAATGTTCTACAATACTCCAACTACTTCCGAGAAAACTGACAAACCAAGCGCTCACATTCCTGACCGTTCAGCCAAGAGGATGGTAGCAATCCCTACACACCCATTACCACATGTAACTGCAGTCAAAGGTCTCCTTTTCTTTCTCAGTCAGAGCTCCTCTGTCCTCAGACAAAAGAAAATAAAGGAGACTACCATCTACAAGTTCAAAAGTACTGCTGTTAAATTTAGGAAATTGGGAGAATTGTTACGGCACTCTGTTTTTACACTGGGTTTTTTTCACGACTGATCTTTGACTCTCTATTTCCTTGCAATTTTGTTCATGTCACTTCCTATTACTGAAATTGGTATGCAAGTCACATACCTCCCCCTTTAGAATAAATTCAGTTCCACTGCATATAAAGCACAGGGGAATACAGTTACAGAAGAAGTCAATATTTACCAACATTTCCTTAAAACAGTCAAATAAATGTTGCCGAGGAAAGCAAAAGTCACATGTAACTAAGAATGGAGCTTGTTAAATACATACTTAAGAAATAATGTCCTTGACTAATCAATCCTTTTGCAATCAGATTGTTCTTCCTTATACAACTTCACTTCCAGACAGAAAAACACTGCAAGATAAAAATAACCAGAGTAGGGGCTTCCCTGGTGGCTCAGTGATTGAGAATCTGCCTGCTAATGCAGGGGACACGGGTTTGAGCCCTGGTCTGGGCGGATCCCACGTGCCGCGGAGCAACTAGGCCCGTGAGCCACAACTACTGAGCCTGCGCATCTGGAGCCTGTGCTCCGCAACAAGAGAGGCCGCGATAGAGAGAGGCCCGCGCACCGCGATGAAGAGTGGCCCCTGCTTGCCACAACTAAAGAAAGCCCTCGCACAGAAACGAAGACCCAACACAGCAAAAATAAATAAACTCCTACCCCCAACATCTTAAAAAAGAAAAATAATAATAACCAGAGTAAAATGTCTAACAACATCTACTGAATGCCTTGTACATACTGAGCACTGAGCTAGACAATCTGCATGCATTCTTCTTATTTAATCCCAGCAAATCCTGGTAAGGAAGATATTAATCTCTAAAATAGGGAGGGGGCTTCCCTGGTGGCGCAGTGGTTGAGAGTCCGCCTGCCAATGCAGGGGACGCAGGTTTCTGCCCCGGTCTGGCAGGATCGCACATGCCGCTGGGCGGCTGGGCCCATGAGCCTTGGCCACTGAGCCTGCGCATCCGGAGCCTGTGCTCCGCAACGGGAGAGGCCACAGCAGTGAGGGGCCCGCGTACCGCAAAAAATAAATAAATAAATAAAATAGGGAGGCATTATAAAATGGTAAAATTAAATGTATACTATTAACTACTATCAGGAAAGGTTGGGAAAACACTGACTCATGGTCTTGAAACCCCAGTTTCCTCATCTATAAAATATGCGTTTACATTTCCTATTTAAACAGGCACTACTGTGTACAGTATCTGGCACATAATAGCCACCATTTACTAAGCACCAACTATCAGGGCCATTTGCAGGGCCATTCAGCTAAGCACCTAGTGGAAACCAGTTAGAATGAATCTGAATGGTGTGACAAGCCCTATGACTGGGCACCAACTCATCTTATCTCACAAACAGCACAGACTGTTTAAATAGTCTCTAGTGTAATGAAAATTACTGCTTCTGGAAATCTGAAGAAACTCTCCAATGAATTTAGATTGTAACTTGGCTACCTTTGAAAGCTCGCTTCTATCCTTCTTTAGTCTGCTCAGGGAGAAATGATTTAAATATAATTCTGAAATTCACATAAAGGTAGAAAAGGTGGCATTAGCCAAGTTTCCTGGTGTGGCTCTTTCAACTAGATCTAAAAGTCTAATTGGGCAGAGAAAGATAGTAATGTAAGGAAAATTCTGTAAAGGGCGAGAGAGCAGAACCTAAAGAAAAAAAATTTAAGTGAAACTAGAAACTAAAGAAAAACTTTACAAGCAAGATTATCAACTTTAACTTTTAATTTAACCTGTCATCATTAAGTTGACAGGCGTATATTTTTCTTCCCTTGTCATAAAAGAAAATTCTATTATGGGTATCTAGTAGGTCAAACTATCTGATTACTAGAGCTGACACATATACTGAACATGTAAACCTCAGAGGAAGCTGACTGGTTCTCTGCTCAATGCAACATTAATTCAGCAGATGTTAAACCCGCATAGTGTCTGGCATCCAACTCAGATGAAGTCCTTCTGGGGTGGTTAATGAGGTCTGGAAGGGACAATTTTACTTAAACTACTTGATATTTTCCTTTGAAAGACAAAACACTTTTCTAATTTTCTCATTTCTTCCACTTTTAAAATCTAATTCTTTGAGTGTCCTGATATTAAAAGCACTTTGGCAAAGAGTACGCTACAAAGGAAAAGTATAAGCTACCTGAGGATAGGAATCACCTCTTATGCATCTCCGAGGCCTCAATGACCAAGCCAGCGTCTGACACACTTCTTGGCCCTCAATAAATGTTTGCTGAGCTGAATACATGGAATATCTTCAGACCAAGGAGTCAGTCTGGTCCAACTGAACATAATTGCAATCTGGCTCTCTTGGGATTACACAAGTCATACAGATTGGTCCATAATATGAATGTGTGACATAAACAAGAGCCAGCACTCATCTAGCACTTACTGCCTGCCAAGATGACCCAATGCCGTCCTTGCACCAACCCTAGAAGGGAGGTACTCCAACCACCTCCATTAAAGCGGATGAGGAAGCCGAAGCATGAGGGCTGGAAAACCCTCTCAAGGGCACAGTCACGGTGGTACTCCCAAGGCAACTGTATGTCTAGTCTCTACACGAGACAGGCAACCAGGCTCCTCAGGCAAGATGACAAGACTGATCACGTACCAGGAAGACAGGAGCTGGCTGTGACCAGACTTCTCCCAGGAGTGTTCACTGGTTTGAACTGAGCCACACCTGCTCACCACTTGAAACAACTAAGGGGCACACTTGTTAGACAGGTAGCAAGATGAGCTGAATGGAACTACAGAGTGGTGTTCTGACTCGCTGTAAGCCTGGGTTACGTCCACCAGACCAAACAGCCTTACTGGTAATGTTCTCTCCACTATATACGGCTGAACAACACAGGCTTTTTTTTTTTTTTTTTTTAACACAGGCTTTTTTTATACAGTCCACCCAAGTCCCTCCGCTTGCAAACACAACCTTGATACACTATAATTATTTGTTTAAGCCTGTCTCTCTAACAAGAAATTCTTGGAAGTGAATGATTATGTCTTACTCCTAAACATATTCTCAGAGCCCAGCGGCAGGCTCGCTGATCACTGGTTGCGAGAAAGATGCACGCTGACAGGGAACGGGAAGTATAGCTGAAAATGGGACCGTGTGGAAATGTGTTCACACGTGTGACAACAGGAAGGAAGGCTTGAAAAGGTTCCACCTATTTACTTTTCCTTGGTACAAACGAACTGGCAGAAAGGAAAAGGGAACAAAAAAATCAAAGTATAAAGACCACACGGAAATAAGGAATTTTAATAGGTAATGAACAAATTACCTATCATTAAAGATTGTATACTCGCTAATCCAAAGCTTACAACAGGGAATTTCTCAAGAGGGTCGACACTGGAGGAGGGAAGGTGACGGCAGACAGATTTATCAAGCACCCTCAAACCAAACGTTTAATCTCCTCAACCTCTCCATAAAGCGCCTTTATTCCCATTTAATCTAAGAGAAAACAGGGTAAGTGACCTGACCAAAGTCACAGGGCTAGTGAGTACTAGAGCGTCACTGCTTTTCTTTTTATCAAACCATGCTGTCTTCCCACATGAAACATCCTGTTGGGATGTCTTATATCATTTTTTAGGGTTTTTCTTTTTTTAAGTTGGGAGGAAGGGAGGAGGAAAAAGAAATAGAAAACTCCCTCTTTGAGACACCTTGTAACAAAGCTTCCGTGTCAAGCCTCAGACCCCAATATGAGTTACTTATTCTAAGCACAAGGTCCGTTCAAAATGTGTTTATTTATGGACCCCAAAAGCTTTATTCAAAGCCCAGCATTTTGCTTATAAGGAAGAAACGGTCCCGGTAAGAGACGTGTAAGCTGGATCACAGTGAACGTCTTTTCTCCCAGCTCCCAGCTGAGGTCCTCTGTCCCCCCACCTCACGTGTGCACTTGGAGAGCCCTGCCCGAAGTAACTGGCCTATCCTGATAAGCACTTGTGACCTGTAACGTGAGTATCTGTCTGCAGTCCTGATCACCTCACCACGCTGGAGGCTCCTGCAGGGCAGAACTGCGTCTTTATCTTTCTAGAGCCAGCCTAGGACATGGCACCCACTGCATCAAAATTAATGAATTAATCTGCCAGTGTTCAGCCTAGTCTGGTGACCAAATAAGAACTGAGATATGACTTCTAGGTAAGGGGCAATGTTTAAAAAAGAAAAGAAACCAACGTGGTGTTTTAACGTTTTAAGTATTAACATTTTAAGAAATCAACATGAAGTTCTGAGGTGAACACAGAGATGGTCATGAACCAGCCTTGTGTGTGATTCAATTTCCAACTGAGTCAAGATGTACTGAGCACGTGCTGTGTTCGTGCACAATGCAGATAACAGTGGGCTCTCCCATCTCCCTGCAACCAGGCCTCTGAGAACGAGTTCCACCCCAGAAAGGAGACGTTCAGACCAAAACATAAATCAGAAAGTCTGCCAAGCAGTGCTGGCGTGTGCTTGTAGGGGAAGCCTGCACAAAGCAAGAGTGACTCCCAACGGCTTCCACTCGCCTTTGTGTGGTGAAGACAGAGAGCTGTCATCAGGGGGAGGGAACCCTTCCCCAGCTCACCTCCCAAGCCAGTTTCGAAGGCACAGCCTTCCCACCAGAACAAAAAGGAAATGACAACACTTATGTTGGTGAATTAGCTGACTTAACTCAATCAAGTGTAATCTGTTGATGTGTTATGACCACTAAGTATGTATAAATTAAGACTTTTATTTGCAATTGTACAAAGGCTCTGAAGAGAAATCACCCTGTACATCTTAAGACCAGCCCCCTGGAGGTGGCGTGGTGGGGAGGTTAGACAGACAATGTTGCTTTATTACTAGTTTCTTCCAGGCCCCAGGCCGAGCTCACCTTGTTTAGGTCTTTCTGCCACCCATCCAACTCTTTCCACAGACCTCCCTCCACTAGCCTGTTACTTCTTTCTTCCCCTAACTCTGTCTGCAGACACCCAAATGCCTAGCTTGCATTTTTGAAAACATCTCCGTTTCAAAATCTAATGAATGACACTTTCAGGCCTTCTCTGATATTTCTGAATGTATCTTTCTGCATAGATATTCCAAAGTCTTGGAGTACTCATTCTGCAATGATTCAGAAACATATCTACATACCCATCTGGTGAAAATTACTCATATATCACTGTATACAACCTGCTCAAATTTTAAAAAAAAAAAGGAAAAAAAGAAACTGATGTAGTAAGAATCTACAGGAATAGACCCATGAAACTGAAAGCCAAACCATTTCTCCCACAAGTAGCTGGTGGCCATCACGTGCCTTCACTTCCAAAGCAGTCTGTCGTGCAACAGTGGACTGCGTGGTGTTACCGTAAGGGTTGGAGAATCGTCCACTTCTCTAAATTTTACTCAGCGCCTTTCATAACTTGTCCAATGCTAAGTTGTGCAGGAACGCGGTAGGGTCCAGGTTAGTCCACCGCTGCAAACAGGACTTCCCTGGTGGTTGAGAGTCCTCCTGCCGATGCAGGGGACACGGGTTTGTGCCCCGGTCCGGGAAGATCCCACATGCCGCGGAGCGGCTGGGCCCGTGAGCCATGGCCGCTGAGCCTGCGCGTCCGGAGCCTGTGCTCCGCAATGGGAGCGGCCACAGCAGTGAGAGGCCCGCGTACCGCAAAAAAAAAAAAAAATACTTCCAGGAATGGACAGCTGTGAACAAGAAGTAGGAAACACGAAATATCTTCCAGGAATATTCACTTAGGAAAAATTGTTTTCAGCATGGAATGGAATGCAAAATTTGCATATATCATTCAAATAAAACACAACACCTTAAAGAAATGGCTACCTCTCTGGGGTGTGTCCTTGAGCTTCCCTTGTCCTTGGGCTTTCCTTGCTCAGTAAGGGGCAAGAGGGAATTAAGAACTGATCCAAGAGACAAAAGCTCCAGGCACAGTTTCTTTACCTGGGGGGCAGTGGTGGGAAGATGAAAATAAGAGACGCAGGCCAGAGGAAACAGCCTAGAAAAAGAAGAAAAAATTTAAGAAGGTAGGAAGTCTTCTCTGTAAAGATATCAAAAACTAACATTTGAGTACCTACGTAAAGTGCCTAACAACTCTATTAAGCATGTATGCTCCAATTTTATAGATGAGAAAAGTCCACAATTAAATAATTTGTCCCCAGGACACAGCTAGTAAATGATAAACTAATTTGTGAAGAAAAGTCATCCATCTGCAAAGCCTTCACCTTGTCTATTTACCAGGCACGAGACCCTAGGTAGAACCCAGCCAGGTGGAAGAACAGATGTTCAGCCAGTTGAGGCTGTTATAATGATAAAAAGCAACAACACAAGAAGTGAACTGTGATAAGAGTGTGTGGGGGTAGGAGGTGGGGACAGAGATACTATTATACGATTTTAAGAGAAAAAAATATTGAAATATAAGGTAGGTTGACACCTGCCTAAAATTACATTTGTGGCAATACTTCACACACTTCAGAAGTTTTTACAGATTGCCAGATACGACGAGCTGAAAAGTTCTCAATTCACAAGTTGAGCCAGTAAACCACAAAAATTAATATATGAATTGTATCTGAAATTAAAATAAACTACCTCTAAATATTATGTATGGTAGACAAGCTATATACAACACATTTTTTTAAAATGTAGGTTTACAGAGTTTCACTGTTTCTAATAATTTTTTTTAATGTGTGTAGGTTAAGAAGAAAATCCTTAGTAGATCATTTTTCTTCACCATAAAAAGAAAGGAAAACGTGTGCAGCAGATGAGAAGGATGGTGAAAGCCATCTATCTCTGGCAGGCAGAATGATGTTCCCCCACCCACCAGACGTCAATGTCCTAATCTCAGGAACCTGTGAATACTTTAGGTCACAAAGCAAAAGCGAATTAAATGGTTGCAGATGGAATTAAGATTGCAATCAGTTGACTTTAAGATAATAAGGTTATTCCGGATTATCTGGGTGGGCCCAATATCTGTAAAAGTGTAAGAGGGAAGCAGAAAAGGGAGGACCAGAGAGATGGCAGCATAAGAAGGACTTGGCTGAAGCCAAGGCATGTGGCAGCCTCTCAAGAAGCTTGAAAAGTCAAGCAAACAGTTTCTCCCCTTGAGCCTCCATAAAGGACATGGCCCTACCAACACCCTAATTTTAGCCTGTGGTATCCATTTCAGACTTCTGATCTCCAGAACTGTAGGATAATTAATTAGTGTTCTTTTAAGCCACCAAGCTTGTGGTTATTTCTTACAGCAGCAATAGGATACTAATACGCTATCTGATCTGAAATCACCAAAACGTTTTCTGTAGCAACAGGTTTGGGAATAACACCTAAAAATAACAACGTTGGCTATACTGGAGAATAATAACTGATACAGATGTCTAGACTTCTACCTCTGGGCATGAAGGAGTAACAGGGACCATACCCTCCCACCTGAAACAACCAAAGACTCAGACAAAATACATGAAATGCTAGTTTTCAGACCCTAAATATCAGTCAATGAAGAAAACAATCTCTAAGAGATGGGAAACAAACAAGGCAAACCCTATAATCGGCTCACTGCCTTGAGTTACTAAGCCACAGGGAGGGGAAGCTGTGATAGAGTCTGGTGGACTCTCTGACTTGATAAGACAGAGCTGAGAGTCCAAGGAAATCAAGGCAGTGAGAGTTCATAGGATGGAATATCATAAAGGAGAGAGCCGCACAGAGAACTACAGAGGGTCACCGTACTCAGCAAAGTACTGATCAGTACCTAAAGTGGGAAATAACTACCCAAAAGGATTAGAGGGAACAGTGCTGGGCACTCACAGAACCAGTTACAGTGCCTGTTCCCACCAGGCTTTTGGATAGAGGACTCAGGGAGGTCTTGCCTCAGCTGTGGAAAATAACTGATCCGAGCCTGAGCCCTGCTCCTGACCCGCCTAACAAATCTTAAAAGCAAGACGCAAAGAAGATCAAACTGTTTCCAATTAACTTAATTGCATCTGAGAACAAAGCTCAAGAGTATTTTTCCGAAGCCAAAACAACAGCACCCAACAAAGTAAAATCTGAAATGTCTGGCATCCAATTAAAGACCAAGCACACAAAGAGGTAAGAAAACATCAACTACCAGGAGAATAATCAACTGAAACCTACCTAGAACCGGCACAGAGGTTAGAGTCAGCCGACAGAGCAATTTAAAAAGTATCATAAATGTGTTCCATATGCTAAGTTAATAAGCAGAGAAATAGAGATAAAAAAGACTGAAATCACACTTTTAGAGATGAAAACTACTGATACAATGTATGAGATGAAAAATACACTGGATGGGATTAATGGCAGATTAGACATTGCAAAAGAAAAGACTGATGAACTTGAATCAAGGCATAGCAATAACAACCAAAATGAAACACAATGAAAAAGGCAAAAACTAAGTAGTACAGTGAGCTGTGGGAACAACTTCAAGCTGCCTAATACATGAATACCTGGAGTACCCAAATTGGGTTTGAGGAGAGGAGGACAGGAAAAAGAGTCAAAGAAATAATAGCTGAAAATTTCCCAAACTTAATGAAAACTATAAATCCATAGATCAAGAAATTCAACAAACATGAAACATGAAAAAAAACTATACCAAGAGACATCAAATTGCTCAAAAAAGTGACAAAAATGAAATCTTAAATTTATCAAAAGAGATATATTACATACAGAGGAACAAAGATAAAGATGACATCAAATTTCTCGTGGGAAACAATGAAAGGAAGAAGAAAGTGAAGGTAGACACTTCACATATGAAATAAACATATCAACCTATAATTCTATCCATAGCAAAAATATCTTTTGAAAATAAAAGCAAAATAAAGACATTTTCAGACATATAAAAGATGAAAGAAATCATTATTAGCAGATACACACTTCAAGAAATGTTAAAGGAGGGCTTCCCTGGTGGCGCAGTGGTTGAGAGTTCGCCTGCCGATGCAGGGGACGCGGGTTCATGCCCCAGTCCGGGAAGATCCCACATGCCGCGGAGCGGCTGGGCCCGTGAGCCACGGCCGCTGAGCCTGCAAGTCCGGAGCCTGTGCTCTGCAACAGGAGAGGCCACAACAGTGAGAGGCCTGCGTACCGCAAAAAAAAAAAACTAGAAGTAATGAAGTAAGCAGAAGAAAGGAGATAATAAAAATCTTAGCAGAAATAGAGAGACAGAGAGATTAATAGGGAGCAAAAAAACCCTGAAATCTGTTTTCCAGAAGAATATTAAAATTAATAAACCTTTAGCCAGATCAAGAAAAATTAGAAAAGACACAAGTTATAAATATCAGGAATGAGAGAAGTGTCACTACTACAGATTCTACACATATTCAAGAAATAGGAGAACACTATGTACAACTTTTTCAATAAATCTAATGACTTAAATGAAGTAGACAAATTCTTTGAAAGATTTTAATTACCAAAGCTCACTCAGAAAAAGACAGATAACCTAAACAGCCCTGTATCTTAAAAGCTGAGATTACAACTAAAAAAAAAGCCACAAAAAAAATTCCCGGCCCAGATGGTTTCAATTGTAATTCTTTGATTGGTAACCACATATTATGGGGAAAATAACACCAATTCCATGCTGACTCTTTCAAAAAACTAAAAAGGAAAAAATACCTCTCAACTATTTCTGAGGCCAGTATTTCTCTATTACCAAAAGCAAAGACATTACAAGAAAACAGAATACTCTCTCTCATGACTACAGTTATAAAAATTCTATTATAAAGAAAACAGTGACAGATTTGGCCAATACATTTTTAAATAATAATAATAAATAGAAAAGTAAAAAATAAAAATGCAAATGGAAACTTGGAAAAATATGAAATCGTTAATTGTTCATTTAAGTCAAAAAGAAAAATTCAAACACCAACAGAAAGATTGACAAAGATGTGACCAAACAACACAAAAGAAATACAAACAGCCAGCAAATGTGTAGAAGAGTTCAGTCTTACCAGCAATTTTTTTTTTAATGTGCCAGGCACTGTGCTAAGGGCTCAACACCCACGACCTTGGTAACTCTCTGCAATAACTCCATGAGAGAGGTGCTATTATTACCCCTACTCTATGGATAGTGAACCTGAGACAGACAGTGGTTAATGCTACTTACCTACAGTCACATCGCCAGAAAGCAGGAGATGGCCAGAGCCCAGACCCACACTCTGAACCACTATTTCTACTTCTCAACTTCCTACCTCTTGTGGACTTCGCTCTCATTAATTTAGATAACTCACGGGGTAAGTGTGGTTTGTTCTTCCTACCCCATCTCCTTGCCATGCACAGTGGAATGGTGCTCCCCAGAATTCCTTCCTTGTTGATGCACACTTTGACTTAGGTCCATAAATAGAACACTGCCTTGCGTCACCCAGAATTTCTCAAGGTTATGTGATCTTAGTACCCCAGCTGGAGCTCTAACCCTCCTCTCTCTGAACCTGAGATACATCTTACACCTAAGTGCATCACTCAACCTGGTATGAAACCATGCCTAAGAAACACTACCAATTTTTAAAAATCAATTAAACAAAGGAATGTCTTTTATTGCCAAGTGGGCAAGGACTTAAAAGAAGGACAACAGCCAATGTGGGAAAGCGGGCACCCTCACACAGTATTGTTGAAATATATGAATTGACAGTTTTCTTCAAAGGCAATGTTGGCAACATCTGTTTTTTAAATGGGGAGTAGAGGGGAGAAAAATGGGGGAGAAGAAAGAGAGATGATGACTGATGTTGGTTCTTTCTACCTGATAGATTACAGAAATTTTTCTCAATTTACTCATCCATATTTTATAATGTTTCATTTTTGCAACCAACATAAATTTTTTTGTGTGAAATTAAGAAGTTTTCTCAAACTGACCTCTAAGTTGTATGCACAAGAAAAACTATTATATACTACACTGTCTCATTTTATTGGAAATTAAAATCCTTTATTATACTCTCACAAACAAGCAACCCCCAGCAGTACTGACAGCCACAGAGGAATTGTAGCCAAGAACAAAGAGATTTAGGAGAAGAAGGAAGAAGGACTGTGGCCCCGCACAACATTAATGTGAGGATTAAAAGAGATAAGGCATGCAAAGCAATCAGCACAGTGCTTGACACAAAGAAAGAACTTGATAAACATTAGCAATCATCATCAAGTAATTCTAGGCATTAGCAACTATAGGCAATAACTGCTTACATAATACATTCCTGAAATGGTACAATATCAAACTTGTATAAATATTATCATTTCACAAATACTTTTTCTTCATTCTGGTTCAACTTTATGACCATCTTTATGGTTTACTGCTTCTCCTACCAAGACAGAACTCAGTGTGTTGAACTCCTTAAAATGCTAGGTCCAGGAAGAATATGACCTAGTCCTTAACTTGCAGAAGCTCAAGATCCTATACAAGTATAAATAAACCCAGATGCAGCTGGGAAGAAACTGACAATATTCAGAAATTATTTTCTATTTACAAGAATCTCTAGGATTCCAATAAAATTAGATCTAATTGCCAGCCTGCTCCCTTCTTACTTTCCTCTCTTGTCAACACTATTCTCAGTAACCTATTTTCGAGTCCAGCCATAACCCAAGAGAAGCCCCCAGTACAGTGAGGTAAACTTCTAAATATGAAATAACTCCCTTACCTGTGAAACAACTACTGCTGAACTAGCCCCGAAAAGAGACATTACCTCTTGATAGTGCTAACCACTACTCCATTATCCATTTTCAAATCAAGAAGCAATACTTCACACGAGCCCATGTCACAAATTCATGGAAGCACTTTTTAAAAGTGATCTGGTTAGAAAAGCACACCGCCCTCTCTTAGAAACTGCTTAGACACCAAGTAAAACTTTAGAATGACAAATTTGAACCTTATTTCAAAGCTCTTTATAAGTACAGTTAAGTCTTAGAAAGCATCTTTGTACCAGAAACAATTTCCTAGGAAAATCTTCTGCTTCCAATTTACTTATTCCCCTCCAAATAAAATCTAAGTAGGGCCTGTGCCACACCATGAATGCAAACCCTAATTACTTTGTACCAATAGACTTGGCTTAGGCTATATCTCAAATTTACTGCTGAGATAGGTTTTTATTAGTATATGTTTTGATTCAAATGTATACTGTAACTACATAGGAAAAAAGGTAGTTCTTAAGAACCAAAGTTAGACTGTCACATCATTTTATAATCAAAACTGATTAAGAAAATAGTCACAAATTGTTAGAACTTAAGAGGCTTAAAATACATTTCATTTTATAGGCAAATAATCTAAGGAACTACCTTAAGCTTGCAGAATTTTTTGTTTCAAAAGCAGACCATGTTTCTTTTATCAAAAACTAGTTCACAACCCTTAGTCATACAATGCAGGTGTGATTTACAATAGCATCAAAAAAGAATAAAACATCTAGGAATAAATCTAATAACCAAGGAGGTGAAAGACTTGTACGCTGAAAGCTACAAGACACTGCTGAAATAAAATAGGACACACATAAGTGGAAAGACATCCCATGTTCATGGATTGCAAGATGTAATATTATTAAGATATCAATATTACCCAAAACAATCTACAGGTTCAATGCAAAACCTATCAAAACCACAATAGCATTTTTTGCATATATAGAAAAATCCATCCTAAAATCCATATGGACCCTGAGAAAACCATAATTCAAAAAGAGTCATGTACCACTATGTTCACTGCAGCTCTATTTACAATAGCCAGGACATGGAAGTAACTTAAGTCTCCAACGACAGATGAATGGATAAAGAAGATGTGGCACATATACACAATGGAATATTACTCAGCCATAAAAAGAAACGAAATTGAGTTATTTGTAGTGAGGTAGATGGACCTAGAGTCTGTCATACAGAGTGAAGTAAGTCAGAAAGAGGAAAACAAATATTGTATGCTAACACATATATATGGAATCTAAAAAAAAAAAAAAAAAGTTTCTGAAGAACCTAGGGGCAGGACAGGAATAAAGATGCAGATGTAGAGAATGGACTTGAGGACACAGGGAGGGGGAGGGGTAAGCTGGGACGAAGTGAGAGAGTGGCATGGACATATATACACTACCAAATGTAAAACAGATAGCTAGTGGGAAGCAGCCACATAGCACAGGGAGATCAGCTCAGTGCTCTGTGACCACCTGGAGGGGTGGGATAGGGAGGGTGGGAGGAGATATGGCAATACAGGTATATGTATAGCTGATTCACTTTGTTATAAAGCAGAAACTAACACACCATTGTAAAGCAATTATACTCCAATAAAGAGGTTAAAAAAAAAATCCATATGGAATATCAAGGGAACCCAATAGCCAATCCTGAAAGAAAAGAACAAAAGTTGAGGTCCCACACTGATTTCAAAACAAATAACAAAGCCAGAGTAATCAAAACAGTGTGGTACTAGTGTAAAGAGAGATTAATAGACCAATGGAATAGAATAGAGAGCCCAGAAATAAACTCCCATGTACATGGTCACATGATCTTTATACAAGGGTTCCAAGACAACTGAATGGGGAAAGGACGGTCTCTTCAACATATGGTGCTGGGAAAACTGGACATCCACATGCAAAAGAATGAATTTGGAACCTTATCTTACATCATATACAAAAAGTAACTCATAATGAATATCAAAATGTAAGACCCCAAACTGTAAAACTCCTAGAAGAAAATACTTCAGGGAAAAGCTTCATGACATTGGATTTGGCAATGTTTTCTTGGATATGACATTAAGAGCACAGGCAACAAAAGCAAAAAGCAAAAATAGACAAACAGACTACATCAGACTTAAAAACTTCTGTGCATCAAAGAATACAACCCTAAAAGGCAACCTACAAAATGGGAGAAAACATTTGCAAATCATCTCTCTGATAAGGGGATAATATCCAGAATATATAAAGAACTACTACAACTCAACAACAAAAATAACCCAATTAAAAAATGGGCAAAGGACTTGAATAAATATTTCTCCAAAAAGGATATACAAATGGCCAACAAGCATATGAAAAGATGCTCAGGACTTCCCTGGCAGCACAGTGGCTGGGAGTCTGCCTGCCAATGCAGGGGACATGGGTTCAAGCCTTGGTCCAGGAGGATCCCACATGCTGTGGAGCAACTAAACCCATGAGCTGCAACTACTGAGCCTGTGCTCTAGGGCCCATGATCCACAACTACTGAGTCCGCGTGCCCCAACTACTGAAGCCCACGTGCCTAGAGCCCAGGCTCTACAACAAGAGAAGCCACTGCAACGAGAAGCCCATGCACTGCAAGGAAGAGTAGCCCCTGCTCGCCGCAACTAGAGAAAGCCCTCGCACAGCAATGAAGACCCAACACAGCCAAAAATAATTAAATAAGTCTTAAAAAAAAAAAAAGAAAAGATGCTCAATATCACTAATTATTACTGAAATGCAAATCAAAACCACAATGAGATATCACCTCACATCTATTAGGATGGCCACTATTAAAAAGAAAAAGAAATAAGTGTTGGCGAGGATGTGAAGAAACTAAATCTTTGTGCACTGTTGGTGGAACTGTAAAATGGTGCAGCTGTAATGGAAAACAGTATGGCAGTTGCTCAACAAATTAAATATAGAAGTACTATATGATCTAGCAATCCCACTTCTGGGTATATACCTAGAAGAAGTAAAAGCAAGATCTCAAAGACACATTTGCCCACCCACGTTCACAGCAGTATTATTCTCAATAGCCAAGAAGTGGAAGCAACCCAAATGTCCATTGGACAATGGATAAACAAATGGATAAACAAAATGGAAAAATGATATATATATGTGTGCGTATATATATATATCATTATATAAATATATACATCATTTTATAAATATATATCTTTATATAAATATATATTATATATATTTTGTAAATATATGTATCATATATATAATTATATATATATGACATATATATACACAACAGATTATTCAGCCTTAAAAAGGAAAGACGTTCCATCACATGCTACGACATGATGAACCTTGAGGATGATATGCTAAGTGAACTAAGCCAGTCACAAAAAGTTAAACCCTGCATGATTCCACTGATATAACGTATCTAAAGGAATCAAATTCACAAAAAACAGAAAGTCGAATAGTGGCTTCCAGGGGCTGGGTGGAAGAGAAAAATGGGGAGTTGCTGTTTAACGGGTAGAGAGTATCAGTTTGCAAGATGAAGAAGTTCTGGAGACCCATTGCCCAACAATGTGAATATACTTGACATTACTGAACTATACACTTAAAAATGGTTAAGATGCAGGGAATTCCTGGCTGTCCAGTAGTTAAGACTCCACGTTCCCAATGCACGGGGCATAGGTTTGATCCCCGGTTGGGGAACTAGGATCCCACATGCCACGCAGCCAAAAAAAAAGGTTAAGATGGTAAATTTTATGTGTTTTATTTTTTACCACAATTATATATAGAAATAAATAAAATGAGTCTGATGCTGTATCATGACAGACCATGTCAAGGATCTTCTTAGACCTTAGACATTTTTCACACCTTTGCCCTAAGTGCTATATTCAACAAAATGAATCAAGAGTTATCGTTTTCTAAAAATCTTTCTAAAGCAATCACAAAGGAATGAAAGAAAAACTGATCTACTACGGATGATAATGACTGCCTAATCCAAAAACACCTTCATAAGAATGAACAAAAGCACCAGAGATGAACTTCTGGAGCTCCTAGACTTCTCACAGAAGTCTGAAAGAGATTTCACCACTGTCAAAAGCTGATGCCACTACAAGCCTTTGGATTATCTCCATTTCCTCTGAAGACAGGGCCAGCTTCTGAGATTATTCCACATGTCTACACTAACTTGTCGCACCAATCTAGAACTAAGAAGTACATGAATTCACAGAATGCAGTGTAATTTCAACCTAAGCAATATACCAGGTACCTAAATCATCAAGAGCTAAGAGTCGAGTCAGGGGCTTCTAATACCAAATACCTGCTCCATGGATCATCCATTCATGAATTTCCTTGGTTTCCTTTTAAGAATGTGCACGATCCAGATGGCCTGTGATCATTTTAATGGTTAAGAAGTTAATAGAAAGTGATATAGATGTTTACAGTTGTTAAAAAAAAAATTCACCTCACTTGAATACTTAACACATTGGTTTTGCATGAACTGGCAGGACTGTTCTTTATCCAGCTGGTATACAAGAGAATCTACTACCTTAAGTACTCATTCAGGATTAAGCAGCTCGACTCGGGAGAGATGGCTTGCAAGGGAACCCTAGCTCAACTACCTACCAGCTCTGTTACCTTGGGAATATTACTTAATTTCTCTGTGCTTGCTTCATGATCTATAAATTGGGGCTTTATGAGGATGTGAAATATTAAAATCTAAAAGTAACAAAAGTGATGGTTTAGATAAGTATATGTTACTCATTTTAGTTACAATAGAAAGCAACATGTAGGGAAGAAAAAAGTAGTGTTGCCCTATGTCTTACTGTAGCAGAATTGCTAACACCTGCATCCAAGTTCAGAGTTTTACCTGTACTGTGGACTCTCAATCCAGGTTTCAGATATGAGAAGGGGAGGATAAGGTCATTCTCGGTGGCCCTCTGTTTAAAACTGAATGCCTGTTATGTATTAATACACACTGCAGATGTTGATAGAGGTTCTGCCCCATAGAAATTCCAGACTGGGTGAAGAATGACACCCATAAAACAATTTAAGGAGCTAAACAAGGCAGTATATGATTAAGTGTCAAAATGAATAACAGCTGAGTAACAAAGACAATGCAAATTGAGAGAGGGGACTGCAGGACTTTAGAGAAGTGGAGAGAGTTGGGAAGTGAGGGCCTAGGGCAGTGCCCCAGGCAGGAGGCCGGAGGCGGTGGGAGAGCTGCCCAAGAAAGTTAACAGACACTGATGCCACTCGGTAAACGGTCAAAATCGAGACCAACGTGGCACAGAGAATAATCATGGCATTAATAAAAACTGGGAAACCAGAGGTAGCGCCAGAGAATTCTGCTCTGGACATGTGCAGCGTGTGCTGGTGGTCAGATGTGCGTGAGAAGGAAGACAGCCAACGGGCAGCTGCAGAGCAGTGACTGACAACAGGGCAGGATGATAACCAAGAAGTACAAAGTCACAGAAACGAAGGAAGAAAAGTTCCAAGAAGCAGCTATCAACAGTGCCTGATGCTGCTTACAGCAGATAAGGAAAAATTCAGCCAGAGAAAAAAGGCCTCTCCGCGTGACAAGGCCAATCAGAAAGCTCAAGCTCCATGCAGATGAAGGAGAATTTCTAAAAGATCAAAAGCACCAACAATGACTTCATTTTCCCCCAAGAGTAGCTTTGCTTATTACTACTCTGGATGATAACAAATTAGATGATTTCACACCTACTCCCAAAAGCTGATTTTTTGGGCAGGTGTCTATGGGGATGGCTGCAAGCATGGCAAAGAGGAGCAAAACTGTCCTTAGCGAGAGAAAGAGAGAACACACTTTTTCCAACTAGAGGATTCCAAGGATCCAGGCAGTAGCAAACAGCTTTTCGTAAAAGCAAGCAACGAAAGTTCTTTAGTGAAGCACTATGAATGAATATTCTACTTACTAGGCCCTAAATTAAAAAGTAATCACTCTACCCCCATGCAAGGATTAAAACATTTCACTCTTAAGAAAATCACTCTTAAAAAACATTTTTAGGGCCTCCCTGGTGGCGCAGTGGTTGGGAGTCCGCCTGCCAATGCAGGGGACACGGATTCGTGCCCCGGTCCGGGAGGATCCCACATGCCGCGGAGCGGCTGCGCCCGTGAGCCATGGCCGCTGAGTCTGCGCTCCGCGACGGGCATTGAGAGGCCCGCGTACCGCAAAAAAAAAAAAAAAAAAAAAAAAATTTTTACATTATGAAGTAATAATTTGATTAGAAGAAAGCAAATACCACTCCTGACCAATTCTACCATCCTAAGACAAAAAACCTAATCAAATTAGGTTTTTTATCTCTTTTCTTCTGGCCTTTATTCCTAAGCACTTTGTTCATATGCTTTGGAGAGAGAACACTTTTGTACCCTCCTTCTGCACTTCTGTCACAAATACATCTTTAATTTGTGCACGAAACTGAAGTATCTGGTAGACAAATTTAAAAGTCCTAAGAAAGACTGTCAAACTTCGCCCTGCCATAAATCGCCAATTAATGATAAAACATGTGACACAAATATAAATTGTCACAGACTAAAACAATCACATTCCTGAAAATTTATCCAACTTTATATTTACTAGATGCATAAAATGTAGCTCTTCATTCATGATAAATTAAAAGACAACCATGCCCTCCAAAAACACATTTCACAAGGAAACTATATTATACATGATATATGATGCTTTTTTCCAAAAGCTCTTATTTGCTTGTAATAATGAATGGGCCGATTTACAAATAAAAATACCACTAAAAGTTATACGTTTAAGATGTACACACGTATTTTCACTATATATATTTTAATATATTTTCATTACACACACACACCCCTATTTTCATTCTTCTTAATATCTAGATCTTAGCTTCAAGAAAAATCTTGACCCCAATCCAGAATAAGCAAGTTAGTTGTAGTAATTACAGTAACTTCCACCTCTGGCAACTCTTTCAGAGGTCCTTACAAACTGTAGAGCAGAGTCAAAACATCTTCAAAGGTCCCTTTTCTCTGGACTAGTGAAACACACCCCCATAGATCAGTGAAGGCAAATGTTAAGATATAGGAGTGTTAAGACATACATGATGTTAAGACAAAGAATGGTTCACGCTTCTGACGTAAAATTAACAACATCTAGTCCAAACATGAAAAACTGCACTAGGTAATCTAGCTATTTCTGCTGCTTTCCTTCCGAAGACAATGAGTTTTATTTTGTTTTGAAGATTTTTTAGTGAGATTCTGCTGCAATAGAAATATGCTAAAACACAAAATGCCCAGAGAAACATCATTAAAATTGCAGGTAAGCCTTAACTTTGAAAAATTATGCTGGTTTATACTGCCAAAATAAACACAAAAAGTCCTCAGGATGTAAATGGACAAAGTGAACTCAGCTACCTTCAGAAATCTGCCCAGATTTTCTGGAAAAAAAAACCCAACAGCATCCTTTGCGGGGTGAATGGTGCCAAATTTGCAGTATCACATTCATGTAAGAAAATCAATCTCACTACTACTCAAACAAAAACTACCAGAATCTGATCAGCAAGGAGGCTGAAAGCACTGGCCATTTTTGGAGCTACCTTCATGGAATATTTGATTAGAGCCAGATCCATTTATGATGGACAGAGTCCTTGTGTTCTATATTAGTAATAATTACCATCAATACCTTGAATAGCTAATTTCTCCATCCAAATTGTTCATCCAGACAAAACATGGGCCACAAAAGGTGTCTGATTCTGCCAGGACCTCTGGCTGATTCGACCACATCTTTTCATCCTTGTACACCCTGGCACGTATTCTCCTCCCTTAACCCTTACATTTACGGGTATTAGAAGAGGTGTATTAAAGCTTATAAACCATACAAAAAGGAAACTGGCAAATATAACCTAGGCTGACATTTCTCAAACAAGGGATTTGTTTACTTAGGTATACAATGAGAATTAGCACATAAAATGGCTCTTGGAAAAATAAGCAGCAGGATGACAATACAAACTTAATGTTTTACTAGACTCAATCATTTTATTTCCCTGTGCTAATGACCCATGAGTATAATCAATCACTCAAACAAATGTTAAATGCCTACTGTGTGCCTGGCACTGTGCAAGGTAAGCAAAGGCAGAGAAAAAGCGGGACACAATACCTGCCAAGGACTACCTTACACTCAAGGAGACATTAACTTATTGTACTATTTCAGACTTACTGGACACCAACTACATGCCACGCTGTGCTGGGCACCATGGCCACACAAGAACCAGCTGCAGATCTGTAACCAAAGATGAACTATGACAACCCCAGGCCTGACTAGTCCTAAAGCAGCAAAATTTTATTCAGGAAATAATCTTGCCTCTGTCAATTAATCCTTTCTACAGATGGCAATTCTCTGAATAACTTTCACCTATGTTAACCCAGACTAAGGTTGCTTAGAGTTAAGTGAGAGGATGTACTGTTCTGAGCAAAAAAATAAACAGTAAACTGAAACACACTGCACTTTAACATTAATTTGGTTTGCTCTGCTGTTGCCCTCAGTAACAATAAAAAGCAAGTGACTTTAGTCGTAAAGAAGAACATCAACCTTAAAGTCATTGCGGCAAGAAATTATTTTCTTTGCAGGGGCAGTTTAGTGTGAAACAGAAGCTAAACTAGCAAGTTTTGCTTAGCTTTTTAAAAACCATTCACTTTTAGTGATTTCTTCATGAAGGCTCTGTGGTCACTCATTTCCCCAGGCTCAAAAAAACACGTAGTAATGACAAAATTACAGATCTGGTCTTCTAGGTTACAAAATGATGTTTTAACCCTGTAAAAGTACCGGTGTTACAGTCATACAATACTAACGAGAGTTTTAAAAATAGGGGTCAGCCCTTAACTGTAAATTATAGATAAAGGTTTGCAAACTAGAAACTTGACATTGGTTTTTAAAGTCTTTCACATTAAAGACAATGACACCCAATTAAGTATCTTAAAACATGTAAAAAATATAAACAGACTTTCAATAGCTCAATAGAGAGCTAAGCAGAATTGTACTATAGAGAGAGAGAATTGTTAGCTAAACAATCATCAATATTGCAAAGCGATACTGAAAAGGGAAGCTGAAAAAACAAGATTCCTCCTCCCAAAATATTTGAACAAATGCAAAGTAAAATTCGGTAAGCTGTCTTGAAGCCTTTCCACCAGTCTCGCTATTTTTACATTTTAAAGTGAGCTCTGTTCGCACGCCGCTATTAAAACCGCAACCAAAAAAAAAAAGTGTCCTCAAATTTGCCTATTAACAGCAATCAAGTCTAAAAATATGCCCCTCCTACCTAGTGAGCCAAGTGGCAACAATATATGAGAACTCAGGAAGTTTTGAAACGGCAGTGACAGGAGACAACAGGGAAGACGAGGGGAAGGAATCACGGAGAACAAGAGCAACTCCGTGCGGCCAACGCCGCGAGTTGGCATCCGAACCGCAAGTTCCCGGCTCGGGACGGGACTCGACCAAGCAACTTCGCGTCGGACCGAGCCCCGCGCTCGGCCGCCCTCCGAGCCCAGAGCCGCGGCCCTTCCTCCCCGGCCGCAGCCCGGCAGCGGCCTCCGCGAGGGCGCGGTGACAGCCGCGGGGCCGGGCCCGGGAGATGCCGGCCGGCTGACACCCACCTTCCTTCTCGGCCCGCGCCGCGGCCACGACGAGGGTCATCACCAGGTGCAGCGCTCCCAGGAAGCCGGCGGCCGCGCTCCGCGGGCCCCCGCCGCGGCTGGCCGCGGGCTCCAGACCGGCCCCGGGGGACGTGGAGGCGGCGGCGGCTCCTGCTGCTCCTCCTCCGGCCCGCTTCCCCATCCCTGCCGGCCGCGGGCCGCCGCGCTCGAGATCCGGCGCGGTCCTTCTCGGCTAGGCGGCGGCGGCGCGGGAGCCGTGGTCCGGGCTCTGGCCGCGGCGCCGGGGGCGAGAGCGGTTCTGGGCCCAGGGCTCGGACTCCGGGCGTGGGTCTGGGTCCGTGCGTGCGTGTGAGCAAGAGTGTCAGTCACGGCCTCGGCCTCTGCATCGCTTACGGAGAGTCGAAGCGGAGAGGCCGCGGGTCAAGCACAGCGGTCGGCCATACTGGAAACGGGCACGGGCCGCGGGCTTTGGGCGCTGGCCTGCGAGGGGCGGGGCGCGGCCCTGGGCACCGCCCCCGCCGTGTCGTCACCTGGGCGGCCCGCCTGGCAGTCTGCCCGCCCCGGGGTCCGTGGGTCGGAACTCGTCGTCCCGCCCTCGGAGGCCCACGGCTTCAGTGGCCAGGCGGGACGAGGGCAGCACACCCCCAACCCGTCACCCCTGGCCCGCAGGGGAGGAGGAGGAGGGAGGCAGGCCAGGGCCCAGCCGCCAGGACTTATGATGGCGGTTCAGGCTTCGCGGAGGCAGTGACGGCGATCACGTGCGGACCGGGAGGCCTGGCCGCGCAGCCGCCGTGGCACGGGGGCGGGGCCGGGGAGGGGCTGCGGAGCGCTGGGGCCGGCTGGGACGCTGCTGTGAGCAGGGGACAAACCCCTGCATCCCTGGTACTGCAATGCGAGAGCCTTCCAGAGGACTGAGTGCGCATCCAGACCTCGAGACCCAGCACGGAAAATGCATTCCAGTGACTCCTCCTGGCCGCACCTCCGCCTCTCAGCCGCTTCGAGAATACCCATGGCCTGATTGAGTTCCTGGTGGCGCTGCCTTGGGGACGCGGACCTGCTCTGTTCATCTTTGTATCCTTCAAGACACAGCACCCAGGAACGCTTAATGGACTCCTCCTGCCCTTGGACTGTGCCCACTTTGCAGCGAGAAAGCCCTTTGGGGTGTGTGTGTGTGTGTGTGTGTGTGTATAAAACAGCAGTGTCCCTGGAGGCAGAGGGCAGACTGTTCTTCAGAACAGCGTCCAGTGTTCATGCTGGCTTTCTCCGTCTTGGAATAATTCTTAAGACATTTTATTCACATATTTCCTTCAAGGCTCAACACAAATGCCGTCTCTTTTAGTCTCCTTCGGGAAGCCACCTCATACCTCTTAGATGCCCTTTTCAGCTTAGGTCAAGGTTCTTCGTGGGCGTGGCTGTTCGCTACAAACTCCCTCTTTAATCAATTAGTAACTTCCCCTAATTCCTAATTTAGTAACTATCTTAGTAACTTCCCCTAACTACAGAGCCGTTTGCTTATGCTTAGCAGGATTTGTTGAGTGAATCCTTGTATGAAGGCCAAGTCCACCCCTAATACGTCTTGGAACAAACTACGTGGGAAAATAAAATTTCAGGAAGACTTAAAAAAGAAGCTCGAAGTGCTACCCTATGCAGTAGTCTTCTTTATCAAGCAAGCACTTTGCATTTTAATAGCCTTACTCTGATTTTTGAAAAGCACTTTTACTTTTCTGAATATTAGAGTCAGAATTTAATCGAATTTTGTTCTCGATATAATTAAATAGGAATAATTAGTATTATCTCTAAGTTGGCTTTTCCATGTTTGTATCCGGAAGGCTTTTAACTCACCGAAGAAATCAAGCCCAAGGATAAGTAACTGAGTGCCTTAGCTGGGTCAAAACTTACCTTCAAGGTGCGGCACAAGGACTCAGCAGCCCTTCACCGACTACCAGGTTCAGGGCAGACAAGTCTCTTCAACCATGAAACGCTCAGGTTCTCTTACACAGGAATCGACCACATCCTCTGATTAGCCTGAGGCTCAAGAGCCCCATGGGAACTAAGCATATGGCTATAATTGGAGCCTAGACATACACAGGCCTGTTTGATCAGAGGCTGATTTCCCATGAAGCTAATGAAGCTGAAGCTTTAGGGCCCCTCTCTTGCACAAGCTTCTTTCAAGGCCCTGCATCTAATTGTGTGTTTATAAGCTTGTATTCTTGTTCTTTAAGCCCCCCGTCCCCAATAGCTGTGTAAGCATTTAGGGCCCACCATACCTGAACCCCCCCTGTGCCTGATGGATGTTGGGAGTCACAGGGGTGATGATGGTAGTTTGTTCCCAGGAAAGGGCAACAAGACTGCTGGGAGAATAATAATAAAAGAAGAACTTACTGGACAGCTTGGTAAACTGTGTTGGAGAGCACCTGGAGTTGAACCGCCATCACCCCATCATCCCCTCTCCCCCAACAGCCATGTGCCTTGGGAAGGAGAGAACTACATTAAAACTGAAGGAACTGGGAATTCCCTGGCAGTCCAGTGGTTAAGACTCCGAGCTTCCACTGCTGGGGCCCAGGTTCTATCCCTGGTCGGGGAACTAAGATTTGGCGTGCTGCATGGTGCGGCCAAAAAAAAAAAAAAGAAAAAAAAAAAAGGCGAAGGAATTATCACCAAGGTCCCTTCTGAAGTTCCAATTAGCAGCAGACACCCCTCTAATCCCCTTTGGGGAATTAGAGAGACCTGGGCATTTGGCAGGCTATTTCACTGGCAGAATCAGTGAAAAGCGCCTAAACCTGTGGTTCTCACAGTGTCCTCCCCAGACCAGCAGCACCAGCAGCACCTGGGAACTTATCAGACATGCACATTAACAGACCACATCCCGGACATGTGGAATCAGAAACTCTGGGTTGAGGTCCTGAGTCTGTCTTTTAACAAGCCACTGGGTGATTCTGATACATGCTCAAGTTTAAAGACTATTGCACTAAGTTGGAACATGCCAGGAACTACGAACAGTTGGGACTCCTCACCTTCTAGTCAACTTTGTTCTCTACCCAGATTAGTAACTATCGGAAGCAGAGTTAAAAGGGACTCAGGTGAACTTGGGCTTAAATCCCAGCCCTGCCTTTATTAGCTACTCATTGATGCCAGGCAAACTACTCAACTATTCTGGCCTCAGTTTCTTTATCTGTAAAATGATATCTAATAAATTGGGGGAAATTAAAACACCATATGAGGCACAGTGAAAGTTCCAATGATCATTGATTTATACTCCCACTTCATTCCACAAAATATTTGAGGAGGCTTACAAGAATACTTTCATTGTAATAAAAATATATATGAATTAAAATTTGGGACCTGGAGGGGAAAATACTGTTGGAGTCCTCAGGGCTCCATCTCACTGGCTCACTGGTTGACGGCACATGGGCTCCTGGTATTTGACACCATCTATACTCTTTTTCAAGTCCCAACTTTACGTCACCAGCCAGACCTCACTGTCCCTGTTGCTGCATCTATTTGACATCTTAAACTCACATGAACTCCTTATCTGTTCCCCACACCGTTTCCACCCACAGCTTTTCCTGTCTCCAGGGCAACTCCAACCATCAGTTGCTGCTTCTCATCACCTCCATGATATACTCTGGGATGAGCCCCATCATCTTCTGCCTGGATTTCTGCAAGAGCTTCCTAACAGGTTTCTCTGTGCCCAACTGTAAAAGGAAAATTTTCCACTTACAGCCCTTGCCTAGGAGATATCAAAATGGGATGCTATGTTATACCGCAACTGGTTCAAACCAGCTGAAACTGATAAAGGACTGTGAACTTTGAGTGACCCCTAGGCCAGACCCTTATTAGGCCTAACTGAAGACTTGTTTCTGCCCATTGAACAAAGTTCCCTGTTTGATCCAGCACTGTTCTTTCCTATGAGGGTGCTGGTTTTCAATCTTAGATTAGCATCACCCCCATGAACCCCCTTTCCTCTTTCTAGCACTTAAAAAACCCTGACTTTTCCCAATTCATAAATTAGTAAACTTTTTCACTGATGTGTTTCCTTACCTGACAAGTATATAAACTCAGCTTTGATTTTATTTTTTTAAGTTCTGGTGGTATTTGCTTTCTTTTTTGACATAAATTTGCATGTTTATAGTCTATTGTCCACAGAGCAGCAGAATGCCCATTTAAAGCGTATGATACCTCCGTCCCTCCTGCAGTGGCTCCCATCTCCGGGTAAAAACCAAAGCTCTTCTGCTGGCCCACGTCGCTCTACACAATCTGGCCCCCCATGAACTTTGACTTCCATTTCTACTGTACTCCCCTGGGGTCAGTTAATTTCAGCTGAACTCGCCTCCATTGTGTTCCTCAAACATACCAGGGATGCTTCTTCTCCAGGGCCTATGTCCCAGCTCTTCCCTCTATCTGAAGTGCTTTCTCCTCCCCCAGTTCCCTGCTTGGCTCACTTTCTCACCTCCTTTCAGTCTTAGCTCTGTCATCACCTTCTTAGTGAAGCATACTCTGATCACCATTGTTAATACTGCAGTTTAATAATATATCCAACCCCAAGTCCCAATCCTCCTGACCCTGTGCTCATTTTTTCTTTTTCCATAAAATGTATCCCTTTTTATAATACTATTTACTTATGCATTATGTGTTGTCTTGATCTGTCTTTCACCTCCATCTGTTTTGTTCACTGATGTATCCCAAGCTTCTGGAATGTATTAGGCTCTCAGTAACACTTACGGAATGACTGATGTATGGATGAATGAACAAATAATACCAAAAGATAAAGATCAGTAAGACACAGTCCTTTCCCTCAAGGGAACTTAAAGTCTTAGTGGATAAGATAGATAGGTACAAAATGTCATAGGAGGGAGAGAACCAAAGGAGAAATGAGGAGGAGAATTAAATGAAGGCAACTCTGGGTTCCACCAATGTCTTTATTTATCCAGCCTTTGCAACTTCTACTGTTTTTTCTTTGTTTTCAGTTCTCTTTCATCTAGTTCGGAGTATGAATAAAGCCCACAGCAATAAGGGAATAAGAAGAAATGTAGCATACTGACAATCTCCTTTAATGTACAGAGTAATCTGCTCATTCTGTCTGCTGTGTGCCTTATTCCTTGGTAGGTTTTCCATGGCATTGTTCTTAAAAAGAAAAAAAAGCAATTCATGAAGCCCCAGGTTTAAGTCTGTTCAATTATTAGGTAAATTGCTGTAGCCTAGGGTAAGGCAAATAAACCCCAGACGGGTTCATGCTGCAGGATGAGGATAGTAGCTTGGGTTGAGCCAAGCTCAAGTAGAGCCATCTTGAGGATGGCTCTAATAACCCCAGACGGGTTCATGCTGCAGGATGAGGATAGTAGCTTGGTTGAGCCATCAAGTAGATGGTGGGTTGAGCCCACTATTTATGTGGATTTCATCCTATTGGAAGCGTTTTACTCAGATATTCCAAGAAAACTAGATGCCTTTGCAATTTCCAAATTTACTTGAACCAGGGCCTCATCGATGACTGTAACTGCTACCACATTTACACCTCTACTAATAAGCATTTTGCATTAAATGCTAGAATTAACTATGGTTTTGTTCAACATTTTCCTTCCAAGCTGACTGACACATTTACAAGCCTATATTAGTCTTTCTAGCATTCCCAAAAAACATTTCCATGGCAAACAGCCTAGTTTGAAATAAACCAAAATTTCAGCCTGCCGTTTCAAAGTCTCAACAGACTCCAGTACCTGTTTCTCTTCTAGAATTATTATTAATCCTATAACTTTTTGAGCTATTTCATGTGGTTTGATGGTCTTTCCATTCAAAGGAGGAAAATAATATTCTTGAGGACAGAGGGTACCTCCAGTATTTTCCCCGTTCCTCTCACCTCCTGTACCATTGTCCTCTCTAATACTCAATAAGAACTTTGATATGGAATTTTAGGCTGCCCTGACTTCCTGAACTTTCCTAAACACCATTATTAAAGAAACCTATTTCAGTAATCATTCACCTGTACTTAAGATATCATGGTCGGATGTTAATTAGCAGCCTTGGAAAGCCACTGGGAGGCGGTGGGGGGGGGGAATGACATTGAACAATGTATTGACAGACTGGTGTTCCTACCTCTCCCTATTATTTAACCTAACAGTAAAGATTTCAGGAATATTCAGTTAAGATGAGGACCAATATATTTAAGGTGCTCAGATGGAGACCAGAAATGATGAAAAACAAAATTAAAACATTAATGTATGACAGTAAAATAAAAACATTAGCTGAGATGAAGATGCAGGAGAGACACAATTCTCTCTGCCCAGTCTAGTGTGAGTTCCCTAAATGGGGAACCAAGAATTGGCCATTATGTGTGGAGCTGGTAATGGCGGTCCGAGAGCAGCTATCATAGCTGTAACACACACACACAGACACACACACACACACACACGCCTAAGCAGTGTTTTCCATAAAGTGAATTCTCCCTTCTCTAAACATCATTACTTTAATTTCCAATATTTTAACCACAAGTTAAATTTGGCGTTGTAAGTCTGGTGTTGTGAAACCATACGGCGTGGCTGGCAAAATGTCTTTATGACCATGAATGAACAAGTCTTTGAATTATTCTGAAAAGAAAAGTGTCGGCAAAGAAATCGTCTGTGTCAGAGAAAGACAAATACCATATGATATCACTTATATGTGGAATCTAAAAAAAAAATGATACAAAAGAACTTATATACAAAACAGAAATAGACTTACAGACATAGAAAACAAACTCACGGTTACCAAAGGAGAAGGGGGGAAGGGATAAATTAGGAGTTTGGAATTAACATATACACACTACTATATATAAAATAGACAACCAATAGCACAGGGAACTATACTCAATATTTTGTAATAACCTATAAGAGAAAAGAATCTGAAAAAGTAGATATATATGTATGTATAACTGAATCACTTTGCTGTACACCTGAAACTAACACAACATTGTAACTCAACTATACTTCAATAAAAAAAGAAAAGAATTTACCAAAAAAAGAAAGGAAGGAAGGAAGGAAGGAAGGAAGGAAGGAAGGAAGGAAGGAAGGAAGGAAGGAAGAAAGAAAGAAAGAAAGAAAGAAAGAAAGAAAGAAAGAAAGAAAGAAAGAAAGAAAGAAAGAAAGAAAGAAAAAGAAAGAAAGAAAGAAGGAAAGAAGGAAAGGAAAGAGAAAGAAAGAAAAAGAAAAAAGGAAAGAAAGTCTGAGCAAGCTCTCGGGGAATATTTGTGTTTCAGAGTTAGTCTACGTTACAGTTAACATCTGAATTCTATCATAAAGGTTTGATGCTTTGAATCCCTTTGATAGTACACAGGCCAGGGAATATTAATAGAAGAGTCCTTGATCTTCATAAAGTATGTGCTCTGTCACACGATGGAAAATATGATTGCAAGTAAAAGAACGCTTCTTTTTGTTGGAGAAAATATTATTCTCTTTTTGACAATGTGGTTTTACTAGTTGTGAATAGCCTTACACCA
Source organism: Stenella coeruleoalba (assembly GCF_951394435.1). Lineage (NCBI taxonomy): Eukaryota > Metazoa > Chordata > Mammalia > Artiodactyla > Delphinidae > Stenella > Stenella coeruleoalba. The sequence continues at coordinate 9,024,193 of NC_137159.1, read as the reverse complement.
AAAAATCCACAGGATTTTACAACAAGAAATGGACCTTAAACCTTTAGTTGAGGATGGCTTTGGAAGTACCCCCTCCACGTGCAGCTATTGTTGGGCAATTATGCAGCCTCTCTAAAGATGTTTCCAGTTTTGTGTTTTTAAAAAATGGTACAAAAAATTAACTACTGAAAGCTAGTTGTAAGGATTAAATAAGTTAAGTTCCATGGAACTATCTAGCCCGTGTAAGGTGCCCAGTAGTGTCACTTTTGTAATAATGATTATCATTACAGAACAGGAAACTGAGGCCCAGAAATGAAGGGAGCTGTCCAAGGTAATGGAAGGGCAGAGACATGACGCTCCAGGCCAGGGTTTCATCTTTTGTTTCAACTTCAGGTTTATTTAATATTTTATACATCTAAGGTGTTTTATTTGTCAGGGTGCTCTTTTAATTATTGTATACCGCTTATAATAATGTCAAAGCCCAAAGAATTAAGATTCCACTGCTCTACCTAAAGGACAGCACAGATCAATTCAGTAAAATCATAAGAGGTGAATCCAATGATCCCTCAAGAGGGTTCTCACTAAAAGGTTATTAGCCATAGCTTGACCTTCCCTGAAATCACCTGCTCAAGCCTAACCACTTTGCATGAGTCAAGGTAGGCCAGGTTATGCCTTGATAACATACAACCTCAAACTCTCAGTGACTTCAAACAACAAATTTGTTTCTCTCATCCACTACCTGTTTCTCCAGGACCCCAGGTGATGGAGTAACCTGAGTCACTCACTATAGCACGGTGAAAAGAATGCTTCAGAGGGGCTCGTAATGGAAATTAAATTATCTGATGAGAACTGACATTTCATCACTTCCACTCACAACTTTCGGTAGGAACAAGTCATGTGGCCACACCTCACTTTAAGGGACTGAGGAACTGTAATCCCTCCTGTGGCTGCAAGGAGAGAGGGTGAGACAATTTAATAGCCCTAATGACGACTTCAGGCTTTAACCGTTTTTTCTTTCCTTCTTGGAAAATAAGAAGCAGCAGCCTGAAAAAAGATGATGGAAACTGGTTTCAGTTTCTCATGATTTATCACATTGTAAAGAACAACTTAAACTTTTTATCATTTATTGTTTTGTTTCATGGTTTAATATATTTTATTGTGAATATTATCACCAATGAACGCTTTTAAAAGCAGTTGGGGGATTCTAATTTTAATTTTTAGAGTTTGTACATTAAAAAGGCAATAACAGGGACTATTGGAATACTGGCTGGATTTTTGATGAAGAATTTTTAATTATCTTAGATGTGATAATGGTTATTGATTTTTTAAAATGAGAATTTATCTTTTAGACATACATTCTGAAATATTTATGAATGAAATTATATGATGGAATTTGCTTCAAAATAATCTACAGGGTAAATGGCTGCAGTGGGTAGGGTTACAGAGGAAAGATTAGTCATGAATTGATCAGTTGCAGCTGGGTGATCGGTGCAGGGCTTCGTTATGCCAGTCTCTCTACTTTTAGGTATGCTTGGAATTTTCTGTTTTTTAAAAAAAGCAACAATAGGCTTTCAGCTGCTTCAGCCCCAGATCTAGCTTCTCTACATATTGGCTAAGAAGGCATCCTAGACCATCACTTGTGCCAGTGGGGCCTGACCAGAGAGATCAAGTCATCAAGCCCTGGGTCATATTTCATCCAAAGAATTCTTGCACTTGCCAAATATCTGAAACAACCAAACTTAGCCCAGGGTGGCAGCAGATAATGCCCATGCCTTGAAACCTCTGGTGGGACCACAGAACCACTTCCTCTTGCCTGCTGAGGAGGCCAAGTGCTCAGAGCCTCCTGAGGCCACAGTTGCTGGCACAGTCCAACACCTAAGACTTGAGTCCAGCCCTGAGCCAAACTCCTTTTCTTAGGTTACTCTGTGACCCTGGCAGGACACCAAAGTTCCTTTGGTCATTAACAGGGTGCACAGAGACCTGTGATCTCTTTGAGGTGTACAGAAAGGTGTGGGGCCTGAGCCTGGGCCACACAAAGACCCAGGGTAGGACACAAGGGCTACTATGAATGTTCCTCTGCCCCCTGAGACCCCTGGTCTTCAGGTCAGATCTTCTCCCCTGAGCAGTCCACTCTCGGCTTCAGCCACTGCCAACGTATTCTGATGGAAGCACTACCTGTGAGCATCACCAGGGTGATACCTGGCATATAACCCATCCTTCTTCTATGAGCACTGCTCCCTTGCCCACAGGGGTGGACCTCTGGTCATGGGTTTTATCCTCCGTGATCTTGTTTCCCTGTCATAGTTGATTGGCTATGAACTCCTATCCCAGGCTGGTCCAATCAGATTCTCTTGAAATTTATGACAAAGAAATATGGACATGGAAGATGAATTCTGAGTTATGTAAATGACAGAGCTTACATAGGACCATCAACAAACTCCTGCTGCAGAGTCCTCATAGCCGCCTCGAGCCTCACTCTCCTGAGGACTGGTTGCTTAGCATTTCCAGATGCCATGAGACAATCCATTACCACCAAATATGTATATATTTACACATATATGTATACGTATGTACATGTATTTTTTTACGTATGTCTCCATAGGTATATATATTGAGATCTCTTTCTCTTTTGAGTGCCTTGAAGAGTGTGTGGGATGCCTCCAGGATGACCTCCAATGATCTCCACATTCTGTTATTCACAGCTTTCTCTACCCCCCACCCCTGAGTATGGGCTGAGTCTAACATCACTTCTAATAAACAGAATGTGGCAAAAGTGATATGACTTTACTTAAAGATTAGGTTACAAAAGTCTCTCTCTGTTTCCTCAGGGGGACGAAAGCTGCCATGTTATGATAGCTCTGTGGATAGGCCCCCTAGTCAAGCCTGTAGCCCAGAGCCAGAAAAGACCTGAGGCAGCCAACAGCCACATGAGTGAGCTTGGACGATAACTGGGGGCCTTGAGATGACTGTGAATACAGGCCAGGCTGACCCTTCGATGACAGACTTGTGAGAAACCTGAGCCAGAAGCACCCAGATGAGCCATCCCCAGACTCCTGATAACAAACGCATGTTGTTTTGAGCAGCTAAGTTGGGGCTAATTTGTTACACAGCAATAGATACCTGATACAAGGGGTTGTGATTATTAAAAAGAAAAAGAAAATCTTAAAAACTGATGAAAATGAAAGGAGAACTAGACTAATCCAAAATTACCAAGCTGATTTTCATATTCCTCTATCAGTATTTAAATAGAAAAAGTAGACAGAAATCATAAGAACAGAGATTTACACAACACTTTCCACCAACTTGACCTAATCAATGTTTCTGGAACACTCCACCTAAGAAGAACGGAACACACAGTCTTTCCAAGTGCTTATGAGTTTATCAAGATACACCATCTCCTGGGCCATAAAACAGTCCTCGATAAGTTCATCAGGACTGAAATCATACAGCGTATGTTCTTTCACCACCATGGAATTAAAATAAAAATCAATAATAGAAAGATATCAGGAATATGAAAACCCCAATATGTTTGGAAATTAAACACTTTAATTAATGCATGCGTCAAACTGGAAATCTTAGAATACACTTCTAACTAAAGGATAATGAAAACCCAACATATCAAAATCTGTGGGATGAAGTTTATGTATCACTTAGAAGGAGGATAACTTTAAATGCTTACACTAGAAAAGAAGAAAAGTTTCAAATCAATGATGTAGGCTTCTGCCTTAAGAAGCTAGAAAAACAGAAAATCAAGCTCATAAAAATAGAAAGAGGTAAATAATAAAGATAGGAATGAAAATTAATGAAATAGAAAGCAGGCAAACAACAGAGAAAAGTCAATTAATCTCAAAATTGGTTGTTTGAAAAGATCATTCTTTAGATTCCACATATCAGTGATCTACGATATTTGTCCTTCTCTGTCTGACTTACTTCACTTAGTATGACAATCTGTAGGTCCATCCAGTATAGCACAGGGAACTCTACTCAATACTCTGTAATGGCCTATATGGGAAAAGAATCTAAAAAAGAGTGGCTATATGTATAACTGATTCGCTTTGCTGTACAACAGAAAGTAACACAACATTGTAAATCAACTAGACTCCAATAAAAATTTTTAAAAAAGAAGAAAAGTCACTCTCCTGGCTCCCTACTTTCCTCGCTTTCATCTTGGATTCTCACCTTGACTCTCAGACATGATTCTCAGCTCTGACTGCATGATGAAGACTCCAGCTTCTATTCCCTGCATCCACTCTAGTCAGTTTATTAAGAGGTATTAGAAAGATCACAGTGTCCTTAGTAGAGCTAAAGGGACATATCGGTCTGAGCTTTTATGGGCGTTGTCCACAATCTGTTCACAGAACCAACCTGATCAGGAAGGTCCATCCCCAGAACCTGCCTCTGCCTCTGCCCAGCACACAGGCAACGTGGGTGCCCTAGATCCTGCCCCTTTCCCCTTGGAGTTGGCTTCCAAGCGGTGTCTCACAAGTCAAACATCTGTACTCCAGTGGAAAGGGAGGCTGGAAAAGTTAAGATCTGGCTTCTACGGTTGAAGGTAAATTCACAATCTGGGAAATCATCAAAATATGGAGAGGATGTTTACAGGATTTTGGATAGACTCCCACCTGCCAGTTCTTCTCCTCTGAGTATGTTCTCTTGTATAACTAGCTCCACCATTCCTCCGTCATTCCCACAAAGCAGGGGAACGCTGCTTTCCTGACATTTCCTCCCACGCATGGCATGCTTGCCCAGGGTATCCTTCATGCATTAATTCAATATCTGTTCATTGAGTCCCTACGACATGCCAGGTACTGTGACAGCCAATCAGCAGTCTTTGACCTTGCAGACCCTACCAGGGTTCATTAGGACACTTCCATTGAAGGTAAAATAAACGGACTCAGGCCAGATTAGCCAGAAAGGCAGACATTATTACAAGAAAAACGGAGTGTCTCATAGACCCCCGAGTTGGAGCTATGGCTGGGTTTCAGAAAGGGAGTTGGAAGAGGAATGTCTCAGAGGACATTTTCCCTCTATGTGCGTCTCGTGTGCTTCACTCCTACCCTTGAAGATGTGTGTTCTGTTATGCCCCATGGCATAAAACATGTTGGGCTGCAGTGTCTGTTCAAAACACAGAAGAGACAGAACCAGAATTTCAGACTGTCAATTCTCAGGAAGGAGAAGCAGGACCCATTAGATGTGTTAGGGGTGGATGGGAAGGGTGGGGGAGTATTTTGGGATAGTCAAGGCTACCAGGGGCTCTTCCACTCCTGGTAAGAGGGGCAGTGAGAGGATCACTGTGAGCTGAGTTGATACCTTAAATATTGTACTAATTTCCTGGGCTGCACAAGTAGGAATCTGATAGTGTTTGGACGTATTGCTGGAGGCTACAAAACAAGTGACATTCACCCGGATTTGGGTTCTGCATAACTTAACAGAAAAATCTAGAATCAAATATGAACGCTAAAAAGCAGCAAGTTAACTTCGCTGCACCTCACATCTTTGCACAACTTGTCCTTTCCTGTGCTCTGAGACACCACTGCACCCGTCAAAGCTATTGTCATTGTCACCTGGCACCTGACTCCTGGGAGATGGGTCATGCAGCAGCCAAAGGCTCGAGGAAAATGTTTCTCATTGATTAAAAAAATAATAATAATGATATATCTTGGGCTGGGAAATCCATAATTTTTTAAAGTTACAATTAAAATATTCTTTATATTTTTTCTCGACTAGTCCATTCCTACCATAGGAAGATGGAAAGGTCAGGCAGAGAAGGTGAAGGAGAAACAGGCTTTCCAGAGCCTCGCTGGCTGGGGTCTTGCACGGGTGGGATGGTCCCTGGGTCACCGCACTTTGCGGCAGAGAGAGGATTCTTGCCCCGGCTCAGCTCTGGCCCTGAGCTCTGAGGTCAGGTTCGCCCTTTTCCTACTCTCCAGTTCCCCAGGGCTCTGAGCTCTGACGTGTCCTGGGGAATTTCCTCTCCAGCTTCTCAGGCCCGGGTTTGCGGTTTCCAGGCACAGTCTTGCAGACCACCCCCCGCCCCTCTCCCGTGGTCCCTGCAGAGCCAGCCCACCACTATCCAGACAGCAGCCAGGTCATCATCCTGCGATAAACCAATCTGTTCTTCAAATGCAAGTTTTCAAAAATCTGTTTTTCCACAATTAAGCATAACATTTTGTGTAGGTTATTAAAAACAAATAAACGTGAAAAAAATTAAATGTGATGCAGTATCCTCCAGTGCCTACTTTGTAAACTTCAGATAAATCAAAACAACAAAGGTAAACAAAAGGGAATTATTCCTATGGGTTTGGAGCGAAGCAGAGCAAAGGTACTTCTTTCTTCCTAAAGCTTCCAAGTGCACAGCGCGTGCAAGTAGTATGTGGGGGAGTTCAAGCTGTGTTGCCGGACACTGAGAATCATTTTAAAGCTTTTTTGCCTCTTGATTACTTTTCTAGCTATAGAAGTTTGTATTTTAATGGGAAATTGTGGAAGGAATACAATATTTTAGAGTCTGTTTTTTCCCCCCTACATTGAATTGGGATGTTTTATGTGGATTATGTCATGAGAAAGTAAGGACTTAATTAAAATAATAAATGTATTGTAAAACTATTTTAAATTAGATTTATTCTTCTTGTCCATTAAGGAGATAAACAGAACATCTCAGAATAACAGAAATTTAAAAAGATTATATTGTTGGGCTTCCCTGGTGGCGCAGTGGTTGAGAGTCCGCCTGCCGATGCAGGGGACAAGGGTTCGTGCCCCGGTCCGGGAAGATCCCACATGCCGCGGAGCGGCTGGGCCGTGAGCCATGGCCGCTGAGCCTGCACGTTCGGAGCCTGTGCTCCGCAACGGGAGAGGCCACAACAGTGAGAGGCCCACGTACCACACACACACAAAAAAAGATTATATTGTTTAATTAAAGAATCCCTTGACACATAAAACATTTGCAACCACTGGCCCTACATCATCGTCAAGGCTTAGGCTCAGGGCTCAGAATGCTTGAATTCTTTGTTTGTTTGTTTCTAACTTACTTTTTGATATAATCGTATTCACATGTGGTTGCAAGAAATAAAACCAGGAGAAATTCTGTGTACCCTTCACCCAGTTTCTCCCAATGGTAACATCTTGCAGGAATATACACTGTCAAAAGTAAGAAATTAACATTGGAACAATCCATAGAGCCTGTTCCGATTTCACCAATTTTAACGCGTTCACTTATTTATTTGTGTGTGTGTTTAGTTCCATCCAGCTTTATCACACATAGATTCATGTAACCACCATCTCAATCAAGATACAGGGCTGCTCCGTCACCACGAGGATCTCTAGTTACTCTTAGCCAGTCACCTCCCTCACTTGCAACTGAGAGCCTATACTATCCATTTCCCTATGGAGGCTTGGAAAATGTGGGACCATGAACTTCTCAACCTTCTCTTAACATTTCCAAATCAATACTGCATAAGGGAAAACACTGTTCGGAAATGCCAATTGGATAGTTTTAGGTATTTAGGTTTTGTCACAATCTTATTCTTCTGCTGAGTAATTTTGCATATGTTTTAGGGAACATTGTTCCCTAAGTGGAAGCCCATTTCTGCTGCTACAGTTTTTAGTTTGGGTCAGTTTCTCTTTCATCAGTGAAGCTCTGCATCCAGGTGGCGTTTACCGGTCTTTTAGAAGTCATTTGATTTAGCCTTAGATTGTGACGGGGCTCTGCGTATACTGTCAAGGGAACAGTCCCGCTACTGTGCCAGTTGGCTGGTTATCTGTAGTTATCACGTGTATAAAGCATTTTTATAAGTTCCCAGAACTCTCTGCTTAAATGTCAGCTCAACAGAGAGGCCTCCCTGACCACCTCTAAAATAGCATCTGTCTCCTGTCTCTCTTCATTCCTTTACCCTACTATATTTATCTTCAGAGCACTTGTCACCACCTGACACATTATATATTTATTTGTTTACTCTCTGTCCCTCACCTTCAGAATGCAATCTTCAGGAGAGAGGGAGCTTGTCTATTCCCTGCTATATTTCTGTACCCTAAAGTGGTCTCTAACACATGGCATTTTTAGAATGACTGAATGAAATGAGGGAGAGAATCAATGAATTCTCCTGCTATTAGTGAAGGGAGGAAGGGAGGCGGGCAATTTATACCCAGAGAAATGGGAGGAGAGATGGTGACCTGAACAGGAAGGACTCGGGGTATGTTAGTTATCTACACTCCAGCCACAGAGCAGAGGACAAAGGTTCCCAACATGAAGGCACAGATAACAGTAACGAAGGTAATGACAATAGCAAGTCTGTGGCAGGGGTGGATTGCAGTTCACAAAGCTGGGTGTGCAAGAAAAACAACTTTACTTTCTATAACTCAGGCCAGTTCTGATTTTGAGGCTTGATTTTGGCATGATGGAGATACTTAGCAGCAATAGAATTACTGTCCTGCTGCACCTTTGCCAGTAGTGGGAGGTCTACATTCCCTGCGGTGGGGTGGAGGGTTCACTTCATCCAAGATGGCTGCTCCCGCCTGTCTGCACGGACTGGAGAGACTGGGGCCCATCACTGTTCTGAGCCTGTCCCACCAGGATTTCTCATTCATCTGCTTTCTGACTCACCCACTGGGTTCTGTTACAAGAAGGTGATTTCCCTACAACTACGTTCTGCTTTTTTAACCATGCCTGTAATTTCTGTTCTCAATTCCATGGCAAGTTTCAGTTCTTCATTCTCATCCCCCATATGAGAACTTTCCTCTGATTCTCAGGCCTAAAGGTTTGGTAGTAAAATGAGGTAGTTTTGCTTGGAGACTCTTACACTGCCTTTGTTCCTCATGAATGTTATAGAACATTTCCTAATTAAGATATCTCATGTATTGCGGTAGGATTCTTCCTAAATCAAGTACTTAGTTTCATTTAAATCATGGGAATGTATTATAGCCATATAGATTAATAAGACATTAGTACTTGGGTTTCTTTTATTATAAATGAATTATTCATCTGAATAAAGTATCTCTTGAGAAAAAAAGAAAATCCCAATTTATATGCAATCGTAGCCAAAATTTTGTGAGGGAAATGTTAGCGCTATTATTAGACAGGTTTTACTTTAAGCAAATGAGGGGTATTAATATAAAATGTTAGAAATTAAAAGAATCTAGGCCAGTAACCAGCAGTGTATGTCAGAAGCATCTGTAGAGCCTTCCTAAAATACAGAGGCCTGGTCCTACCCTCAAATACCCTGATTTGGAGGGTGGATCATGTGGTCTGAACATGTATGTATCCTTGACTGCAAGCTGAGTCTAATCCAGCCCCTCATTCATTTTACTGATGAAGAAACTGAAGCTTCAGAAAAACAAAGTGATTTGTCCAACCTCACACATGCGAAAGAGGCAGTTCATCAAGTATATTCCAACAGGCTATGACTCTATGCCCAGAGATAAAGCTTTCCTGGGTGATGATATTTAAAACTCATTACAAAACTCAACTTTCATTATCACCTTGTAATTCTGTAAGTAAAAATGAAGAAATTCTTAGTTTCTATTGGAACCAACCCTCCAGTATTCGGGTCAGCAGTTCTCAAAGGTCATACTTACGTTTTGCCAGAGTTGTCTAGAAAGAAAACGTCTTGCAGTCCCACCCGAGGTGGGGCTGAGTTGACAACAGGGGTAAGAGGTGAGCAGTGGACACAACCATGGTTAGAAGAGGGTTGAGAGTAGGGGACCAGCAACTCTGTCGTAGACGTTTGAACCTAAAAGGACACGACTCAGAAAGGCACTTTCTGATGGTACATCCTGATGGTACACTGGCTGAGTTCCTTGAGGACATGGATAGAGAAAGAGGCCTGCCGACACCAGACTCATCTATGCCATTGACGTCACTCTTTGGATGGTTTAAAACAGGAAACTTCCTTTGACCCTGCTGCCCCTTTCCAAGCAGTTACTTTCTCACATGCCCTTTACTGTCACTTTTCTCAAAAGAATAGTGCAAATTCGAGATCTTAATTTCCTCAACACCTATTAGTCATCCCATTGGGTCTAATCCCACTATCTCTTTCTGCAAAATAACACTGTTCATTCATTCATCTGATTAATATTTATAAAGTGCTGAATTCATGCCAGACAGTGACCTAGGCTCAAGGTGAGTATAAAAGACAGTCATTAGAATGGATAAAGAAGATGTGATATATATATATATATATATATATATATATATATATATATATATATAAAATGGAATACTACTCAGCCATAAAAAAGAATGAAATACTGCCATTTGCAGCAACATGGATGGACCTAGAGGTTATCATACTAAGTGAAGAAAGTCAGAAAGAGAACGACAAATACCATATGATGTCACTTATAGGTGGAATCTCAAATAATGACACAAATGAACTTATCAACAGAACAGAAACAGACTCACATACATAGAGAACAGACTTGTGGTTGCCAAGGGGGAGGGGGGTGGAACGGGACGGATTGGGAGTTTGGGGTTAGCAGATGCAAATCATTATATATAGAAGGGATAAACCACAAGGTCCTACTGTAGAGCACAGGGAACTATATTGAATATCCTGTGATAAACTATAATGGAAAAGAATATGAAAAAGAATGTATATGTATAACTGAACCACCTTGCTGTACAGTAGAAATTAACACAACATTGTAGTTCAGCTATACTTCAATAAAAAATAAATTTAAAAAAAACCAGTCCTTATAGAGTTTACTTTCTGGTGGGGAGCACAAATAATCACACAGCTACTTACTCGGTGCAATCAGGGAAAAGTAGAGAGCGTCAGGAGAGAGTATAATAGGGACCTAATTTAGATTGGAGTGGGAGGTGGTGAGCAAGGAAGGCCTCTTTAAGCAAGTGGAAGTTAATCTGACACCTCAAGCAGTAGTAGGAAGTGGCTTGCAAAGAGTGAGGAAAAGGTGTTCCAGGCAGAGGAAGAAGAGTCAAGGACCCAAGGCGGGAAAGAGCATTGGCAGCAATTCATAGAAGGAAAAGAAGGTGGGCCAGTGTGGCTAGAGCTGATGAGCTACTAAGCAGCGGGTAGTACATAAGTAAGCAGTGCCCAGTGGGTCTAGGGAGACAGGCAGGGGTGGAGTCACGGAGACCTTCATAGACCAGGCTGAGATCTTTGATTCCAAATTCAAAGGGAAGTCATTGAAGGAGTTTAAGCAGAGAAGAGATATGATCAAATTTATATTTTAAGAGTATTGCTTTCTCTTGGCCGGAGACTGGATTAGAATGAAACAGGAAGACCGTTAGAAGTCCACTGCAGTGCTCTCGGTGAAAGATAATGGAGACTTGGAGTAAGATGAAGGCCTTGGGGATGGAGGGAAGTAGAAAGACTCAGGATGTATTTTGCAGGTTGACAGACCCTGATCCATTGGACACCTGCGAGATGTCAAGTATGACATCTAGGTTTCTGGCTTATGCAATTGTGTGGATTGGTGGTACCATTTACTGAGATTTAAAAAGTTGGAAGAATAAAAGATTTGGAGAAAAGGCAAGAGTTTTTGTTTTAGATGTCTGTGAAACATCAACAGGGCAGATGTCAAGAAGGAAGTTGGATCTGTGGGTGTCAAGCTCAGAAGAGAGGTCTGGGCTGAACATAAATTTGGCAGTCTTTGGCATATGGTTGGTATTGAAAGCCATAGAATGTGGAAGATCATCTAGCGCAAGAGAGAAAATGACAAGACAGACCTCTAAGAGCCTTCACAATATAGAGATCACACAAAGAAGGAGGATCCAGAAATGAAGACAAATAGAGCAGAGGAGGCAGAGGAAAATGAGGGGCCGTGATGTCATGGCAGCTAATGAAAGAGACAACTTCAGGAGGAGCGTGTGGGCCACGCTGTGTAGTGCCACTGAGGGCACAGGTAAGCTGAGGACTGCAAAGGGTCTGCTGGACGAGGAGGTCATTGCTGGTCTTCACCTAGAAGAGTCTTGATGAAGTTCTGAGGCAGAAGTCAAACTGAAGTGACAGGTAAGTCACCATGAGCATTCAAGAAAGAAAAGAAATAGAAAAGGATGGAAAAGACCAGACGATTAAGCATAAGAAATGTTTTCTGAAACTTGTTTCAGGTAGGTGAGAATGTCCAGCTGTGGATCGTAGTCAAAGGAATCTGAGAAACAGTGGGAGGTTGATTTGGAGACCGTTTTCATTGTTCCAACTGTGGGTGGGGTTCCCACTGGCATCTGTTAGGTAGAGGCCACAGATGCTGCTAAACATCCTGCAATACAAAGTACATCCCCACGTGGGATCTTCCCGGACCAGGGCTCAAATCCCTGTTCCTTGCATTGGCAGGCGGATTCTTAACCACTGTGCCACCAGGGAAGTCCCAGTGTGCCTTCAATCTGAGCATTCATTGTCCTCCAATTCTGGTAAATTCTCTGCCATTACCTCTTCAATGTGTTGCCTCTCCTTCATTCTCTCTGTTCTCTCCTCTGGGTCTCCTATTAGATTCATATTGGATTTCGTCATTCTATTCTTCGCATTAAATTGATTTCACTTTCACAATCTCTGTTCTTCTCTCTGTGCTTCAGTGTAACTTCCTCAGACTCATCTTCCAAACCACCAGTTCTCTCTCTAGTCGTCCAGACTGGTTAACTTGTCTACTGAGTTCTTAACTTTTCTGACTATATATTTCATGTCTAAAATTTCTATTTGCATCCTTATTTTCCCTAATGTTCTCTTCCTGCCTTGTGGGTTCCATTTTTTCCTTTTGAACATTTAAAATCTCTCAGACTGTTTCATGATCATTAGTTGTTGGAGTGTTTGCTGAGTTGCTTCCTTACGATCTCAAGTAGACGTGTGTAGTAACCTAACAAGTCTGCAATAACGTAATGCCAGTATTGCGGGATAATATTCACTGTCTTCCTACACTTAACATTCACTACATTTCCTACACTCAGTTGAGAGTATTGTTTTACTGATGTCTAGAACTTCATTTTGTATGAGATAGTTCATGTTGTTTTAAAGCTCTGATTTGGGGAGAATCCCGTGGGCTGTTTTTTCTATAATTAAGGTTGGAATGGGGGAACAGAGGCAAAAGAACCTTTCTAAATCACTCAGTTAACAGTGATTTGATAAAGGTAATTTGATAAAGAGCCTCTTGCTAAGCTGTTATAGCCATGTCACTACCAAGGCTAGATTTCAAGGGTTGGAAAAAACTAACAATCTTTATCAAAGGACACCACATTAAGCTGTATGTTTTCTTAACTGAATATCTTCAACTCTTCCAGCTGTTCATCCTCTGATGCCATTTCTAGATTACTAAACACCCTTCCTTCCCTCCTCTGCATACACTTGGAAATGCCACTAGAATCTATCAGTGTATAAGGATAAAACACAATATGTCACACCAGCTGAGAGGACACAAAATTCTTGCCCTTGTCCTAGACCCTATCCTCTACTCACGTAGTCTAACACCATCAAACCTTTTTAGATAACACATGACCCTACTGACTTATAATGTTTAGTTATCTAAACCTTGAGAGTCTCACACACAAACCTGCTGCCTGGACTCTGTAGGCAGCTGAGAGGGTGTAACCTCTGCTGTACAATCATTGAGACCCCAAAAGGCATCTACAGAGATGGTCTGATGCCCTATTGCACTTCAAGTATCCTGCAATGGCCGTTTCCTGGGTCTTGCGTCTAGGAGGTCATTACAGAAGGAAATCGAATGAGATGAGGTCCCTGCTCAGAAGGACCATACTCTTTCTTGAGGTAAGAGCACTTGCATATATGAAATAATGGAAGTACACAGTCAAATGTCAAGTCATATGGACCAGACAAATACTGCAGAAGGGAAGGGAAAAATTAAGAGTTGGTAAAGCTTCATGGGCAGACTCAGATCTAATCTGGCCTTGAGGGGTAAGTGGGGCCTATGCATAAAGCATTCTAGGTGAACGTAGTGACAAACGCATGCTGGAACCTGCTGACAACTCATGCTACCCTTTTGGTATAAGTGGGAAGATAGGCTTTGGTAAGGGGCCGTAGGAACAGGCAGGGGCGTGGGTAGGTACAGAAGCTGGAGGGGAGAATACTGATAATAGACTGATGCTTAGAGGGGAGGTTGTGGCAGGCAGGTGACAAGCAGGAAAGGCCAACAATACAAATAGCCACGGCTCACTGAATCCTTCCTATGTGTAGGGCTTTGTGCTAGCTATGTTACATGAATTTCTCATTTAATCCTCACATATCCTGTGAGGTAGAGTGTGCTAGTACCCTCGCTTTTCAGATGAGGACTCTCAGGCTACAGGACGTAATTAAGTTGCCCTAGGTTACACAGGTAGCAAGTGATAGAGTGTAGATTAAAGCCCTGGCCGTCTGGCCCCAGAGTCTGTGGTCCTCATGACCAGGAAATACTGTGCCTCAGAGGATTCTAGTGACTTGCCTGATTCTAGTGACTTGCTACTAAAAATTGGAGCATGTGTCATCTTGATCATTGCTTTCCATTGGTTGTCACCTTCTGAAGTAAGACATTGCTCATTCAACAAATACTCAGGATGCTGCCAATCCCTAACCTTATATTGTATGCTGAGGACATCAAGATGAGTCAGACTGATCGCTGGCCTCAAGGAGGTGACAGTTCCCATAAGGAGGTCACAAGAAAGAGAGTCGCGCAAACACAATTATAATGCAATACGACAATTGATGATTCAGCAGATGTTTGTACAGAATGCTAGGGAATCTCAGAAGATGGAGTGGCTAATTCTATGAGAGGGAGTTTGGGAAGGCTTCAGAAAGAAGGGGATATTTAAAATAAGTTTTAAAGGGACTTCCCTGGCGGTCCAGTGGTTAAGAATCCACGCTTCCAAGGCAGAGGGCACGGGTTTGATCCCTGGTTGGAGGACTAATATCCCACAAGCCGTGCAGCATGGCCAAAAAAAAAAAAAAAAAGGAGAATCTTAAAATAAGTTTTAAAGGGTGAATAGTTAATCAGATGAATGTGGGTGTATGAAAAGTTTTGAAGCAGAGGAAATATTGTTCAAGGGCATGAAGGTCTGAGAGTGCATGGCAGGGCAGGAAATGAGCACAGGTAGAAGACATAATCTTTAAATATGTTCTGCAGACCACTGTTCCTGGGTGATGTGAGTTCTGAAGTCAATGATGTGTGGAAACCATTGTACCCTAGAATGTCTTTTGCATACTCATAATGCATGTAAGCATATTAAAGACTTTAAGAAGTACTGCAGGAAGCCAACCTGTTACACTCTTTTGAAACAAGTTTCCCATTTTTAACTGTCCACAGAATCCCTTTTTGTTTAAGCCGCAAAATAACATTTTTACTTTTCACTTCAATAATTTCCATTTTTTTGAATACTACTCAGCCATAAAAAAGAATGAAATAATGCCATTTGCAGCAATATGGATGGTCCTAGAGATTATCATACTAAGTGAAGTAAGTCAGAAAGAAAAAGACAAATACCATATGATATCGCTTATATGTGGAATTTAAAATATGATGCAAATGAACTTATCTACAAAACAGAAACAGACTCACAGACATAGAGAACAGACTTGTGGTTGTCAAGGGAGAGGAGGGGTGGGGGAAGGATAGATTGGGAGTTTGGGATTAGCAGATGCAAACTTTTATATATAGAATGGATAAACAACAAGGCCCTACTGTAGAGCACAGGGAACTAGATTCAGTATCCTGTGATTAAACCATAATGGAAAAGAATATGAAAAAAGATTGTACATATATGTGTAACTGAATCACTTTGCTGTACAGCAGAAATTAACACAACACTGGAAATCAACTGTACTTTAATAAAATAAAATTTTTAAATAAGGATTTCCATTTTTCATAGTTTTCAAATCTCATTTTCATTGTTGAGATTCCTTATCTGTTCACTCTCCAAGATCATATTTTCCTCGAATCCTTTAAGAGAAGTTTAACAGCTACTTTAAAGTCTTTTTTGCGAATTCTAAAATCGAGGCCCATCTTAGATTTGGTTTAAATTAACAGCCTTCTTTTTTTTTTTTCTTACGGTACACGGGCCTCTCACTGCTGTGGCCTCTCCCGTTGCAGAGCACAGGCTCCGGACGTGCAGGCTCAGCGGCCATGGCTCACGGGCCCAGCCGCTCCGCAGCATGTGGGATCTTCCTGGACTGGGGCACGAACCCGTGTCCCCTGCCTCGGCAGGCGGACTCTCAACCACTGCGCCACCAGGGAAGCCCTAACTGCCTTCTTTAAAAGAAAATTACTATGGATTATTACCCTGTTTGTTTGTATATCTAACAAGTTTTGATTCTCAGCCATTGTGATAGTACATTTTAGAGACTCTAGTTTTTGTTTTCTTTCTCTGAAGAGTGTTGATTCTTGTTTCAGCAGGCTCATTAATTAATGAACAATCACTGTGAACTTATACAGGCTTACATTTATATTTGGTTAGTGCTGTTGTGTGGAAAGTTCGAGATTTCTCCCAAGCCATTTTAACTTGGCAGTGTGCATAAGTCCATGCCACTCTCTCACTTCGTCCCAGCTTACCCTTCCCCCCATCTGTGTCTTCAAGTCCATTCTCTACATCTGCATCTTTATTCCTGTCCTGCCCCTAGGTTCTTCAGAACCTTTTTTTTTTTTTAAGATCCCATATATATGTGTTAGCATATGGTATTTGTTTTTCTCTTTTGGACTTATTTCACTCTGTATGACAGACTCTAGGTCCATCTACCTCACTACAAATAACTCAATTTCGTTTCTTTTTATGGCTGAGTAATATTCCACTGTATATATGGCAGGACTCAGCCTCCAAACTCTCTTTATCCCATGTGAACTTTGTTGGGACTTGGCTTTAGACTCTGTTAGGGTGAATTTAGAGCAGACGTTACTCTAGGGCTTGGTCCTTACTCCTAAGGTACAGGCTTTCCAGTGTCTCAGCTGGATGCCAGGGATGCTAATGAGGTGTAAACACTATCTCTTCATTCCGGCAGGGCTGGACTCCGATGTCCTCAAGTGCTCTTCAGTCTCTACTCCCTGTTCTGCTCTCAAAATCATAGCAGTTACTGTCTTGTAAGTCTCAAGAAGTGTTTCTCTGCACATGGACTGCCCACCCCTCAGCAATGGATTCATGGGGGCTCTCCATATGGACTTCTAAGGTGCCCTCTCTTCTTAGGTCCTTCCTTTGCTGTATCCCACCCCACAGAGTCTGCCTGCCTCAGCTGCCCCAGAACACTATTTCTACATCCTCAGCTAGGATAGACCACAGTGTTCTACTTAAGTTCCAGTTCTTTGCTAGTTGTTGGAAAACGTTCTCAAGGCAGAGGTTTGGGCAATCAAGAAGCTCATTTTGTAAGTTTCCTTTTTTCTAAGGGATTACAGTCTTGTGCTGCCTGTTGTTCACTGCCTTAAAACAGTTGTCTATCGGGCTTCCCTGGTGGTGCAGTGGTTGAGAGTCCGCCTGCCGATGCAGGGGACGCGGGTTCGTGCCCCAGTCCGGGAAGATCCCACATGCCGCAGAGCGGCTGTGCCCGTGAGCCATGGCCGCTGAACCTGCGCATCCGGAGACTGTGCTCTGCAATGGGAGAGGCCATGACAGTGAGAGGCCCGTGTGCCGCAAAAAAAAAAAAAAAAACTACAATGAGATATCACCTCACACCAGTCAAAATGACCATCATCAAAAAGTCTACAAACAATAAATGCTGGAAAGGGTAACTCTCTTACACTATTGGTGGGAATGTAAATTGGTACAGCCACTAGGGAGAACAGTATGGAGGTTCCTTCCGAAACTAAAAATAGAGCTACCATATGATCCAGCAATCCCACGCCTGGGCATATATCCAGAGAAAAGCATAGTTCAAAATGATACATGCATTGCAGTGCTGTTTACAATAGCCAAGACATGGAAGCAACCTAAATGTCCATCGACTGTTGAATGGTTAAAGAAGATGTGGTACATATATACAATGGAATATTATTCAGCCATTAAAAAGAATGAACTAATGCCATTTGCAGCAACACATATGGACCTGGAGATTATCATACTAAGTGAAGTAAGTCAGACAGAGAAAGACAAATATCATATGATATTGCTTATATGCGGAATATAAAAAATGACACAAATGAAGTTACTTACAAAACAAAAACACTCACAGACTTAGAGAATGAACTTATGGTTACCAGTGGAAAGGGTGGCGGGGAGGGATAGACTGGGAGTTTGGGATTGATATGTGCACACTGCTATATTTAAAATACATAACCAATAAGGAACTACTGTAAAAAAAAAGAAAAGGAAAAGAAATAAAAGCTGTCTCTTTAATTCTCATTCACTTCATATCTACTTGATGGATAAATAAATGTCTCATTGTAATGAGGATTGCCTTTTTTCCTAGCCAGGAAAAATTATTTGACCAAATTAGTCAGTCTCAGGAAAATGACCAACCAATTTCTTTAAAAATCTATTCCTAAAATTTCACTACCTACTATATATATTATAAAAGTGGACAAAAGGTTAAAATCAGGACTCACAAATATAACATTTCCAAGGGTGTTCAGGATTTGTAAGGTAAACTTCAGTGAGACCACAGCTGTGTACATACAGAGGCTTGTAGAAAATGTTAAGGCTTGGAGTAAGAAAGTGATCAAATTTGGGGGATCAGGTGGTACAGCATTGACTGAGGATATTAATGAATTAATTCATCCATCTGCCCAACAAATGTTAATTCCATTCATCCACTCATGGTCAAGGTTATGTAATAGATATAAATTATATCTTTCTTTTTTACTTAACAGGAAACATTTTCCACATCATTACAGATCTTCACAAAAAGTAATTTCAGAGCTCTGGTTCCACCCAGGATGGAATAGTTACATTCCTCCCAGGATTTCCCTCTTACGACTAAAGAATCCCTGCACACAACACAACAAACAAGCATAAAAAGACTCTGAAAGGCAGAAGGCAGACTTCCTAAGAACAACAGGAATTGAGAAAACAATAGGTTTTTTCTCCTGCCTCCCGTATATTCTGAATGGAGCATTGGTGAAGCCTGCAAAATGCAAGCACCAACAAGAACAATGAAAGAAAAAAAAGGCTCCAAGAAAAGCCTATTCCTCCCGAACAAAGGACCAAGAAAAGAGATGCAGAAGAGAGCAGGAAACCTTTTTGGTGACACCTCCCCTACTCCAGCCAAACAACAGTGGATAAGTATCCCCACCCAAGTTTTCAGCCAGGCCCCAAAGGGAGCTAGTCTTCCGTTCCCCTGACAGCCTCAAGGAAACAGGAGTGCATTACTGATTTATCCAGTTGGTGGTGTCGGCGGGGCCAAACAGGGAGCTAACCTTCTGTCTGCGCCCAGCAGAAGCAGGCAGTGCCCTGATATTCCTGCTTTGGAGCTTTCAGTGGGGCTCAGTGGGGATCTGCACATCTCCTTCCACCTGGCCTCAGTGAAATGGAAGGAGGCAGTTTGTGGGGGGACTAGACGGTCCATCACATCCCCCACCCTGGTGTCAGCTCAGCAGGGAGCTGAGCTACACCCCACTTGGAGACAATGAGGTAGTGTGAGTCAGTGCTAACACAGTTGTTGAACTTCCACCCCACTCCTTTGTACTCACAGGAGGTATGAGTCACTGCTCAGCCTGTGTCAGGATGCTGTCAACAGGGTCCAGCAGGGAGCTGAAAACCCACCCACACCTTGAGCTGTATGCTATACCTGTATGCTAAAACGGGTGACTGTCTGCCACAAAAGTTACATAGGATTCAGTGTCTCACAATATAATAATCAAAATGTCCAGAATACAACTGAAAATTACTCATCATACCAACAACCAAGAAAATCACAATTTTGAGTTAGAAAGACCATCAACAGATGTCAACACTGAGATGACTCACGTGTTGGAATTCTCTGACAAGAACTTTAAGGCAGCCATTATTTTAAAAATGCTTCAACAAGCAATTACACACATGTTTGAAACACAGGAAAAAATAGAAAATCTCAGAAAAGGAGCAGAGGTTTGAAAAAAGAACCAAAGGGAAATTAAATGATAGAACTAAAGATACAATAACCCAATTTAAAAAAAAAAAGCTTCACTGAATGGACTCAATGCCAGAAAAAAATATTTCAGAGAAATAAATCAATGAGATTGAGGATATAACAATAGAAATTACTCAATCTGAACAGCACAGAGAAAATACACTGAAAAGAAAAAGAACAGAGTCTCAGGCACCTGTGGGACTATAATGAAAAAAATCTAATATTCATATTATTGGAGTCCTAGAAGGAGAAGAGAAAGAAAGTGGAGATGAAAAAATAGTTGAAGCTATAATGACTGAAAATTTCCCAGTTTAGGCAAAGAACATAAAACAACACATTCCAAAATCTGAGTGAGCCCCAAACAGAATAAACCCAAAGAAATTCACACCAAGACACATCATAGTCAAACCTAAGAACAAATAAAAAATCTGAAGCATCCAGAAAGAAACACTTTACCTACATAAGAAAAACAATTTGAACGACAACAGATTTCTTCTGAGGAACCAAGAAGGCCAGAAGGAAGTGGCACAATGTTTTTTAAGTGCTAAGAAAAAAACCTGTCAATCATGAATTCTACATCTGGCAAGACTATCCTTCAAGATTGAAGTGGAAATAAAGACATTCTCAGGCAAAGAGTAATGAAGAGAACTTTTTGTTAGCAGATCTAGCCTTAAAGAAAGGCCAAAAGAAGTTTTTCAAGGAAAACGTAACAGAAGAAGGCGTGGAACTGTAGAAAGGAAATAACAATGAAAAAAAAAAAAAACCCAAACGAAAAACAAACAAAAAACCCCCATAAACACACAAAGTGGGGAGGGGAATAAATATAGACTATTTTATTTCTCATGAGTTTTTAAAATAATATTCAGTGGTTGAAGCAAAAATCGTAACATTATCTGATGCAGTGCTCCATGTATATAGAGGAAATAGCAAAAAATTATATTTTTAAGTGGATAGATAGAAGAAAGTTTTCTATACTTCTCTTAAAGTGGAAAAACAAAGAAGACAGACCAATGGCCCACAGGTACATGAAAAGATGACCAACATGACTAATCATTAGGGAAATGGAAATCAAAACCACAATGAGAGTCACCTCATACCTGTCAGGATGGCTATTATAAAAAAAAAAATAGTGTTTTCACTATTAAAAAAAAGTGCTGATGAGAATGTGGAGAAATTGGAACCCTGGTATACTGTTGGTAGGAATGTAAAATGATGCAGCTGCTATAGAAAACAGTATGGAGGTTCCTAAAAAAATTAAAAATAGAACTACCGTATGATACAGAAATTCCATTTCTAGGAATTTATTTTTTCATAAAATTGAAATCAAGATCGTGAAGAGATATTAGCACCCTCATGTTCATTGCAGCACTATTTACAAGAGTCAAGATAGGAAAACAACCTAAATTTTCACTGATGTTGAATGGCAAAAGAAAATGTGGTATATACATACACAGGAATATTATCCAGCTTTAAAAAAGAAGGTGTTGGGTTACACCCTGCAGGCCTGTGAGCCTTGCAGTTGCCCAGTCTGAGACCTAAGAAAGAGCCCAGTTATAGTGACAAAGACATCAATGGTTTATTGGATAGGGAAGCTTACCAGTCTGAAGCAAAGTGTCCTGAGGCGATACTCCACCAAGTACAGCAGTTGGCAGCTAGGACATGGCAGCAATCTTCACTACTGACGGGGGGGGGATGGGGAGCGAAGAAGAAAGCTACCATTTATGGGGGAATTGATATCAGGTTGGCTCATCAGTTACCAGGGAAACCAGCAGCTGGGGCAGTGGGCAAGTACATAGGCAGTTGCTGATTAAGCCCTATAATTAAGAGAACTGGATAGTCATGTGAGTGAAGCAGGGACTGGTTGAGCAGGTGATGCACAGAGAGTAGGAGAACAACTTTTTAAAAAAATTTTTCCACACAATTTTTAAAGGTTACTTTCCATTTACAGTTATTACAAAATACTGGCTATATTCCCCATGCTGTACAATATATCCCTGAACCTATCTTACGCTCAATAGTTTGTTTCTCCCACTTCCTCACCCCTATATTCCCCCGGCCCCCCGACCACTGGAAACCACTAGTGTGTTCTATATATCTGTGAGTTTGCTTCTTTTTTGTTATATTCACTAGTTTGTTGTACCTTTTAGGTTGCACATATAAATGATATCATACAGTATTTGTCTTTCTCTCTCCGACTTATTTCCCTTAGCATAATGCCCTCCGAGTCATTCCATGTTGTTGCAAAAGGCAAAATTTCGGAGAACAGTCATCTTGAATAGCCTGACCATACAAAAGGAAATCTTGCAATATATGACAACATGAATGAACCTTGAGGACTTTATGATAAGTGAAATGAGCCAGTCACAGATGGACAAATACTGCATGATTCCACTTTTACGAGGTATCTAAAATAGTCTAACTCACAGAGGCCAAAAATAGAATAGTAGTTTCCAGGGACTGGGGGAAAGGGAGGTGGGGAGTTGCTAATCAATGGGTAACAGTTCTAAAGGTCTGCTATACAACATGCGTATAGATAACAATATAGTATTGTACATTAAAAATCTATTAAGAGGATAGTTCTCATGTTAGGTATTCTTACTATAACTAAAAAGTTAATTAAAAATAAAACAATGCTGGGCTTCCCTGGTGGTGCAGTGGTTGAGAGTCTGCCTGCCAATGCCGGGGACACAGGTTCGTGCCCCAGTCCGGGAGGGTCCCACATGCCGCGGAGCGGCTGGGCCCGTGAGCCATGGCTGCTGAGCCTGCGCGTCCGGAGCCTGTGCTCTGCAACGGGAGAGGCCACAGCAGTGAGAGGCCCGCGTACCAGTAAAATAAATAAATAAATAAAATAAAATAAAATAAAACAATGCCAAGATGTTAAAAATAAATAAATAAAACAATGCCATCTGCAGCAATGTGGATGGACTTAGAGATTATTATACTAAGAGAAGTAAGTCAGAAAGAGAAAGACAAATACCATATGATATCACTTATATGTGGAACCTAAAATATGAAACAAATGAACTTATTTACGAAACAAAAACAGACTCACAGACATAGAGAAGAGACTCATGGTGGCCAAGGAGGAGGGGGATGGGGGACGGATGGTTTGGGACTTTGGGATTAGTAGACGCAAACTATTATGTATAGAATGAGTAAACAACAAGGTTCTACTGTATAGCACAGGGAAATATATTCAGTATCCTGTGATAAACCATAATAGAAAAGAATACAAAAAAGTATGTATATATATAATATATGTATAACTGAGTCACTTTGCTGTACAGCAAAAATTAACACATTATAAATCAACTATACTTCAATAAAACAATAAAATGAAATAAAACCAAAAAAGCAATTAAGGGCTTCCCTGGTGGCGCAGTCGTTGAGAGTCCGCCTGCTGATGCAGGGGACATGGGTTTGCGTCCCGGTCCGGGAAGATCCCACATGCCGCGGAGCGGCTGGGCCCGTGAGCCATGGCCGCTGAGCCTGCGCTTCCGGAGCCTGTGCTCCGCAACGGGAGAGGCCACAACAGTGAGAGGCCCACCTACTGCAAAAACAAAAACAAACAAACAAAAAAAAGCAATTAAACATCTTTAACAATAGACTGTGATAAGTTATGTATATATATAGTAGACAAATATTAAAAACAAATTCATGAATATACTTGGGATATCAACACTCCACTCTCAGCAATTGATAGAGATATTAGACAGAAAATCAGCAAAGATACAGAAGATCTGAACACCACCACCCACCAACAAGATCTAATTAACATTTATGGAACACTCTACCCAACAACAGCAAAATATGCATTCTTTTTTAAGTGCCCATGAAACATTCACAAAGAAAGATAGACCATACATATCCAGGGCCATAAAACAAACCTCAACACATTTTTCTTTTATATTTGAATTTTTTTATTTTTTTATACAGCAGGTTCTTCTTAGTTACCTATTTTATACATATTAGTGTATACATGTCAATCCCAATCTCCCAATTCATCCCATCACCACGCCCACCGTTTTCCCTCCTTGGTGTCCATATGTTTGTTCTCTACATCTGTGTCTCTATTTCTGCCTTGCAAACCGGTTAATCTGTACCATTTTTCTAGATTCCACATAAATGCGTTAATATACGATATTTGTTTTTCTCTTTCTGTCTTACTTCACTCTGCATCACAGTCCTTAGGTCCATCCACGTCTCTACAAATGACCCAGTTTCGTTCCTTTCTATGGCTGAGTATTATTCCATTGTATATGTGTACCACATCTTTATCCATTTGTCTGTTGATGGGCATTTAGGTTGCTTCCATGACCTGGCTATTGTAAATAGTACTGCAATGAACATTGGAGTGCATGTGTCTTTTTGAATTATGGTTTTCTCTGGGTATATGCCCAGTAGTGGGATTGCTTGGTCATATGGTAATTCTAATTTTAGTTTTTTAAGGAACCTCCATCCTGTCCTCCATAGTGGCTGTATCAGTTTACATTTCCACCAGCAGTGCAAGAGGGCTCCCTTTTCTCCACACCCTCTCTAGCATTTGTTGTTTGTAGATTTTCTGATGATGCCCATTCTAACTGGTGTGAGGTGATACCTCACTGTAGTTTTGATTTGCATTTTTCTAATAGTTAGTGACGTTGAGCAGCTGTTCATGTGCTTCTTGCCCATCTGTATGTCTTCTTTGGAGAAATGTCTATTCAGGTCTTCTGCCCAGTTTTTGATTGGGTTATTTGTTTTTTTAATATTGAGTTGCATGAGTTGTTTATATATTTTGGAGATTAATCTTTTGTCCGTTGGTTTGTTTGCAAATATTTTCTCCCATTCTGAGGGTTGTTTTTCTTCTTGTTTATAGTTTTGTTTGCTGTGGAAAAGCTTTTAAGTTTCATTAGGTCCCATTTGTTTATTTTTGTTTTTATTTCCATTACTCTAGGAGGTGGATCAAAAAAGATCTTGCTGTGATTTATGTCAAAGAGTGTTCTTCCTATATTTTCCTCTAAGAGTTTTATAGTGTCTGGTCTTACATTTGGGTCTTTAATACATTTTGAGTTTATAGTTGTGTATGGTGTCAGGGAGTGTTCTGATTTCATTCTTTTCCATGTAGCTGTCCAGTTTTCCCAGCACCACTTATTGAAGACACTGTCTTTTCTCCATTGTGTATCCTTGCCTCCTTTATCAAAGATAAGGTGACCATAGGTGCATGGGTTTATCTCTGGGCTTTCTATCCTGTTCCATTGATCTATATTTCTGTTTTTGTGACAGTACCATATTGTCTTGATTACTGTAGCTTTGTAGTATAGTCAGAAGTCAGGGAGTCCGATCCTTCCAGCTCCATTTTTTCCCCTCAAGGTTGCTTTGGCTATTCGGGGTCTTTTGCATCTCCATAAAAATTTTAAGATTTTTTGTTCTAGTTCTGTAGAAAATGCCACTGGTAATTTGACAGGGATTGCATTGAATCTGTAGATTGCTTTGGGTAGTATAGTCATTTTCACAATATTGATTCTTCCAATCCAAGAACATGGTATATCTCTCCATCTGTTTGTGTCATGTTTGATTTCTTTCATCAGTGTCTTATAGTTTTCTGAGTACAGGTCTTTTACCTCCTTAAGTAGGTTTATTCCTAGGTATTTTATTCATTTTGTTGCAATGGTGAATGGGAGTGTTTCCTTAATTTCGCTTTCTGATCTTTCGTTGTTTGTCTTTAGGAATGCAAAAGATTTGTGTGCGTTAATTTTGTATCCTGCAACTTCACCAAATTCATTGATTAGCTCTAGTAGTTTTCTGTTGGCATCTTTAGGATTATCTATGTATAGTATCATGAAATCTGCAAACAGTGACAGTTTTACTTCTTCTTTTCCAATTTGTATTCCTTTTATTTCTTGTTCTTCTCTGGTTGCCATGGCTAGGATTCCAAAACTATGTTGAATAAGAGTGGTGATAGTGGACATCCTTGTCTTGTTCCTGATCTTAGAGGAAATGCTTTCAGTTTTTCACCATTGAGAATGATGTTTGCTGTGGGTTTGTCATATATCGCCTTTATTATGTTGAGGTAGGTAACCTCTATGCCCACTTTCTGGAAAGTTTTTATCACAGATGGGTGTTGAATTTTGTCAAAAGCTTTTTCTGCATCTATTGAGATGATCATATGGTTTTTATTATTCAGTTTGTTAATATGGTGTATCACATTGATTGATTTGCGTATATTGAAGAATCCTTGCATCCCTGGGATAAATCCCACTTGACCATGGTGTATGATCCTTTTAATGTGTTGTTGGATTCTGTTTGCTAGTATTTTGTTGAGGATTTTTGCATCTATATTCATCAATGATATTGGTCTGTAATTTTCTTTTTTTTTTTTGGTGTATCTTTGTTTGGTTTTGGTATCAGGGTGATGGTGACCTCACAGAATGAGTTTGGGAGTGTTCCTTCCTCTGCAATTTTTTGGAAGAGTTTGAGAAGGATGTGTGTTAGCTCTTCTCTAAATGTTTGATAGAATTCACCTGTGAAGCCATCTGGTCCTGGACTTTTGTTTGTTGGAAGATTTTTAATCACAGTTTCAATCTCAGTGCTTGTGATTGGTCTGTTCATATTTTCTATTTCTTCCTGGTTCAGTCTTGGAAGGTTATACCTTTCTAAGAATTTGTCCATTTCTTGCAGGTTGTCCATTTTATTGGCATAGAGTTGCTTGTAGTAGTCTTTTATGATGCTTTGTATTTCTGCGGTGTCCATTGTAACTTCTCCTTTTTCATTTCTAATTTTGATTTGAGTCTTCTCCCTCTTTTTCTTGATGAGTCTGGGCAAAGGTCTATCAATTTTGTTTATCTTCTCAAAGAAGCAGCATTTAGTTTTACTGATCTTTGCTATTGTTTTCTTTGTTTCTATTTCATTTATTTCTGCTCTGATCGTTATGATTTCTTTCCTTCTACTAATTTTGGGTTTTGTTTGTTCTTCTTTCTCTAGTTTCTTTAGGTGTAAGCTTAGATTGTTTATTTGAGATTTTTCTTGTCTCTTGAGGTAGGATTGTATTGCTATAAACTTCCCACTTAGAACTGTTTTTGCTGCATCCCATAGGTTTTGGATCACTGTGTTTTCATTGTCATTTGTCTCTAGGTATTTTTTGATTTCCCCTTTGATTTCTTCAGTGACCTCCTGATTATTAGTAACATATTGTTTAGCCTCCATGTGTTTGTGTTTTTTAAGTTTATCCCCGTAATTGATTTCTAATCTCATAGTGTTGTGGTTGCAAAGGATGCTTGATATGTTTTCAGTTTTCTTAAATTTTCCAAGGCTTGATTTGTGACCCAAGATGTGATCTATCCTGGAGAATGTTCCATGTGCACTTGAGAAGAAAGTATAATCTGCTCTTTTCAGGTGGAATGTCCTATAAATATCAGTTAAATCTGGTGTATTGTGTCATTTAAAGCTTGTGTTTCCTTATTAATTTTCTGTCTGGATGATCTGTCCATCAGTGTAAGTGAGGTGTTAAAGTCCCCCACTATTATTGTGTTACTGTCGATTTCCTCTTTTATGGCTGTTAGCATTAGCGTTTTGTATTGAGGTGCTCCTATGTTGGATGCATATATATTTGTAACTGTTATATCTTCTTCTTGGATTGATCCCTTGATCATTATGTAGTGTCCTTCCTTGTCTCTTGTAAAAGTCTTTATTTTAAAGTCTATTGTATCTGATACGTGTATTGCTACTCCAGCTTTCTTTTGATTTCCATTTACATGGAATATCTTTTTCCATCCCCAAACCTCAACACACTTAAAAGATTTTAAATCATACAAAGTAAGTTCTTTGAAGATAATGGAACCAAGGTAGGAATCAATAACAGAAAGTCAATAGGAAAATCTATAAACACTTGGATATAAAACAACAGAATTCTAAATTATCCATGGGTTAAAGAGGAAGTCTCAATGGAAAAAGTTCCATGTAACTAAATGAAAATAAAATACAACTTATCGATATTTGCAGGATGCATCTAAAGAAGTGCTGAGAAAAAAATAATAAAAGACCAGAAATCAATGAAATTAAGTAATGTCAGCAAATGTGGCAATGTAAGGATAGGCAAAACTCCATAAAAGCAAAAAATGGCAAACTTTTCAGAATCAATGTTTTTCAGAACTGTGGAAATTAACCAAAGACTTTTAGCAATCCAGAAGTAGTGTTTATTTATTTATTCCTTTAAAGGCTGAATTAGAGTAAGAACAATGGTTTTTCTGGCATTTTAACTTGCCCTATTTCCATTTCCCCTCCTCCCCACCCAGCTCTGTGGCAGCCTTGAAAACCAAGTGCCCAGAATCATGGTGACAGTGGTTTTAAATTAGCTATTTTAAATATGTTCATAGAACTAAAGGAAACCTGTTAAAGAACTAAAGGAAAGTATGACAATGATGTCTCACCAAATACAAAATATTAATAGATAGAAATTATGAAAAAATATAGAAATGTGTAGTAATTGAAATGAAAATTCACTAGAAGGGCTCAACAAATTTGAACAGGCAGAAGGAAGAATCAGTGAACTTGAAAATGGGGCAAATTAAATGATCTATTCTGAAGGATAAAAAGAAAAAAGAGTGAACAAAAATGAACAGAGACTCCCCGAATCTTCTGGAGTCCCAGAAGAAGAGGAGAAAGAGAAAGGGGCAGAAATAATATATTAAGAAACCATGGCTCAAAACTTTCCAGATCTGATGAAAAATAATCTACACATCCAAGAAACTCAACGCACTTCAAGCAGGATAAACTTAAAAAGATCCACACCTCGAAAGATCCACATATCAAACTAGAAATATCAAATATCAAACCAAACTATTGACAGCTAAAGACAAAAAGTGAACCTTGAAAACAGGAAGAAAGAAGCAATTCATCATAAACATGAAATCCTCAGTAAGCTCAATTGATTTCTCATCAGAAACCACAGGGCCAGAAGGGATGAAATAGTCAAAGGTTCTGAAAGAAAAAGACTGTTGACCAAGAATTCTGTGTCCAGCAAACTGTCTTTCTAAAGATAGTTTTGAAAAAAGAAGGTGAAATTAAGACATAACTAGATAAACAAAAACTGAGAAAATTCATCACTAGCAAACCTGCCTACAGAAAGCCCTTCATACAGAAATAAAGGGCACTAAACAGTTACTTGGATCCACTTGAAGAAACAAAGAGCTCCAGTAAAGTTTAGGAAACTGTAGTCATATTGAGCTAAGGAGAAGCCTGAAAGATGCTAATCTATCTTTAACACTCTTTTACTATCACAGTCTCTGTCTTTTTAACCTTCTAGAAAAGACTTTCTCCCAGGTAAAGGAATGGCTGAGGGGAGCGCCTGGGGAGAGGAAGAAACCCAGTGTTGCCTCACTTGCTGGTATCCCAAAGTTGACTATAGACTCCTTAAGGGCAGGACCTGGGCCCGAAATACCTTTCAGACTTAACACCCTGGAGCACTAGGTATGTGCCTGGCATGTTTCCAAGTTAACTGTGAAGCCTCGGCAACCTCAGAGATAGCGTTATTATCATCCCTACTTTACAGAGAAGGAAAATAAGGCCCAGAAAAGTATTAAAAAAATCAAAGCCAACTTACATTGGAATGCGGTTATCAAAACAAATTTAGAAATAAAAAAATTGCACAATGAATGTTGAAGCTTTGTTATACACTAAGACAAACTGACTAGTTGGCCTTACTTCCACTTTAAACATTTTTTTATTATTCATTTGTATCATTTCCAGTGAATTTAGTCACCTAAGCGCACGTCTAAACTTTCTGTCAGGTGTGACAAGGGATGCTGTAATCCTGACGTGGAATGAAAGGTGCACAGTAGTTATAACTGGCTGTTTGTATTTTAAAATAAAATGTTACAGAGTATGTAGAAAAATGGTTAATCAAAGACATTAGGAACTAAAAAACAAGACAAAACCCAAACCAGAAATAAGTAGCACATCAATCAGGAAATGGGAAGTCTTTCTAAGATTGCGTATGGACTGGTGTGTGTGTGTGTGCGCGCGCGCGCGAGCACGCGTGCGCACACACGCGTGGTCTACACCTGTGCCATGTGGTGCAGTAATAAGTAAATGAATGGTGAGCGTTCCTGGAGTTCCTTGTTGCTGAAGCACTCACCTCTCACCCAGGGCCTCTCCCATACACAGTCCCCCTGAGAACCCTACCCGGAACCTCACACATTCCCAAGCTAGTTCTGACCCTAACTGCCTTTCAAGCAGCATGTCCAGAGTCAAGGTCTGTGTTAGTTTCTCAAGGCTGCCATAACAGCACACCACAAAACCAGGTGGCTTACAACAACAGAAATTTATTGTCTCATAGTTCTTGAGGCTAGAAGTCCAAAAGCAAGGTGTTGGCAGGGCCATGCTCCCTCTGTAACCTGTAGGGGAAGGACCCTTCCTAAACCTCTTGCCAGCTTCTGGTGGTTTGCTGACAATCTTTGGCACTCATTAAAATTACGAGTGCATGACTCCAATCCTCTGTCTTCACGTGACCCTCTTTCCTCTGTGTGTGTTTGTCCCTGAGTCCAAATTTCTCCTTTTCGTGAGGACATCAGTCATATTGGAATAGGGCCCACCCTCATGATCTCATTTTAACTTGACTACATCTGCAAAGACCCTATTTTCCAGGAAGGTCACTTTCTGAGCTGCTGGGGGCTAGGACTTGAATTATGTTTTGGGGGGACACAGTCCAATCCATAGCAGGGTGTTAGGTCACGGATCTGAGTTACATGTTCTTGCTTCTTGCACTTATGGAACTGGGAGGGCTCCGTGGTGCTGCCTTCTTCAAATTCACCTCCCTCTTCGGACAATTGTTTCATCAGGCGCTTCCTGGGGAAGCCTGCCCAGGACCCAGCTACTGTGATATCAAGTGCCTTAGATCCCAGATGGCAGCGCGGGCAGGGACTCCTCCATGTGAGTAAAGCAGCTGACAGCTCATCAAGGATGGAGACAACCCAGAAGCCCTCTGGGTTCATCTTACTAGTTGCCCTTACTTTCCCTTCACTCTAAGGGCTTTCTATTTTTATCCTGCTGTGCTCTATGTTTGTTCTTACAATCCTCCTTAACTCTTTTGGGGATGAAATAAAGTATAAAAATAAATAAATGGCAATTCCCTGCCATGGTTTGGTGGCTTAATTTAATAGCAGCCCAAGGGCACGCTGTGATTTCCAGGGCCTCAGTGTCGCCATGACAACCCCAGGGCACCACCGCTTCCCCTTGGCCCTTCCCCAGCCTCTCATACTAACTCCAGCTCGTCCTCACCCTCAGCCCAGCCGCTGCCCTTCTGAGACGCCATCTCTGAGCAATAGACAGGACCACGAGGCTCTCCATGTGTTCTCACAGAATCCTGGGCTCCCTGTCTTGCTGCACTCACCTCTTGACTTTCCGGTCGCATGTTTAGTTCTGTCTCTCTCAAGGACAGGGACCATATCTCCTTCATCATTTATTTCCACCAGCATTGAATTCAGAATCTTGCCTTCAGGCAGTCACCATAGCCATAGCTGGAAGACCATAGCAGTTATGATCTCCAATGGCCTGCCTCTGGAGCTGCCATCACAGGTCACCAGGTGTACCTATTTCAATCTAAAATTAAAATTGAATTTAAATTAACTGAAATTAAAAATTCAGTTCTTCCATTCCATTAGCCACATTTCAAGTGTTTCATGGGCCACCTATGCCTAACCTGGGACAGCACAGCTCTAGAACATTTCCATCATCACCGAAAGTTCTACTGGACAATGCTGGCCTAAGAGGATTGTGTAACCAGTGCCAGGATACTCTTGGTGTTTTTCCATTGCACTCCTAGCCCATCAGAGCTATGCCAAATCATTTTAGCCCTGGAAACGAAAGAGAAAATGTAAGCAGTGTAGCCCTCCGTTAGTATCAGGAGCTAATGCCCCTCAATAAAGAGAGGAACATAGGTGACATGACACATCCCCTCATCAATTCCTAAACAAGCCTAGGCATTTCTGCCTCTGTGCTTTTGCACCTGCTATTTCTCTGCCTGGACTGCCCGCCCTAACAAGAGCTCCTGACGTCTTCAGGTGTAAGCACACATGCCTTCACACGCATAAATCCTTCCTGTCCCGCCCCTCCCCCTCAGTTGTGTGTGTGTGTGTGTGTGTGTGTGTGTGTGTGTGTGTAAAATCTTTCTTCTCACAGTCTATCCCAGGTATTATTATGCAGTGGCATCAGAATCTATGAGCAGATGATGTTCTGTAATTGGCACAGAAGGCAAAATCAAGTACAGCAAACACTGCCCTTGAAATTCTCTTAAATCTGCCATAGAGCACGCACGCTGGGTTTCATTCCTGGAACCCCATCCAGAAACCCTCAGGGACACCCAAGCGTAAGTACTACTCGGTTAGACGAGGCAGGAAGCAGCAGAAGGAAGGTGCGTAAGCAGACATGTAGACATCGGAAGCAGCTGCCCTTTGAGAGCACCACAACATCCCCGGGGGGAAGAGGGGCGTTCAGGATGGTCGCTGAGAGACTGCAGCATCTCCTCCAGGGGTTCTCAAAGCGTGCTCCCTGGGGCCAGCAGTATCAGCATCACCTGGGAACTTGTTAGAAATGCAAATTCTCAGGCTCCACCACCCCGGACCAACTTGATCAGAAACTCTGACGTCAACCTGAGTTCTAACAAACTCTCCAGGTGATTCCGTGGCGTGTTTAATTTGAGAACCACTGGTTTACTCCCTCTGGCTTTAATATTTAGCCTCTATAGCTTAGTATAGATTTGTGTATTTGTTTGCTGTGAGACAATGATGCTATTGTGAGGATGAAACAAGATAAGAACTGTGAGACATAGAGAACAGACTTGTGGTTGCCAAGGGAGAGGAGGGGTGGGGGAAGGATGGATTGGGAGTTTGGGGTTAGCAGATGCAAACTATTACATATAGAATGGATAAACAACAAGGACCTACTATATAGCACAGGGAATTATACTCAATACCCTGTAATAAATCATAATGGAAAAGAATATGAAAAAGAATATATATGTATAACTCAATCATCGTGCTGTACAGCAGAAACTAACATGACATTGTAAATGAACTATACTTCAGTAAAATAAAATTTTTTAAAAAGATAACTGTGAAAGCATCCAGCTCAGGGCCTAGCTTGTAGTAGGCCCTCAACACATTTTTGTTGGACTGTAATCTGTGGCATTCTTTGAACAGAACCATTTGAGGAGCTGGAGAAGAGTTTGGCCACCTGCGTGTGTCCTTCCCAGATGGTGTTTCCACTGAATGGTGTCATTCCCGCTCCTTTGGACGTTGGTCTCATCTCAGAGGAATTAGGGGAGAGAGTTAGGTTTGAAAGTCTACTCAGAACTTAAGGGCATTAAAGTTGTACCACACACTCTCCAGGGCTTTCTCACTCCTGCTCACAATGGAAGGTTCTGTGTGAAGAAAGGTGAGGTCATTACTGTGGAGGAGAAGGGGCAGGAGTACCGATGGGTTAGGGTTAGGGTTAGGGTTAGGGTTAGATAGAACACCTGACATTGTTAGCACCATTTGTTCTAAGGGCTTTCCCTGTACCCAGCAGTCCTCACAATAACCTATGAGGAGGGTACAGACATTGTTCCCACCTCATACAGGAAGAAACGGGAGCACAGAGGGGTTCTATACCTCAGGCACTCTTAGCCAGCTGGTATGAGGTAGAGTCGTGATTTGAACTCAGTCTGGCTCCAGATTCTGAGCTCTAACTACCACCCTCTGCTACCTCTCATACAGGGTCAGGTGAACCTTTTTTTTTTTTTTTTTTTCTCTTGGCCACACCATGCAGCATGCAGGATCTTAGTTCCCTGACCAGGGATGGAACTAGTGCCCCCTGCATTGGGAGTGAGGAGTCTCAACAACTGGACCACCAGGGAAGTCCCAGGGTCAGGCGAACTTTAAAGAGATGTTAGATGGGACAGTAAGGAGAATATTAATATCCAGCCATGAGGAAAAGGTGAACTAAATTCTGTGGCATTCATGAAATGGCATGCACATGGCCATTAAGTATGCAGCTGTGGGGTTTACTTGAACACATAGAAAGATGCTTTATATCTAAAAAAGTGTCTACACACCTTAATTTTACACACACACACACACACACACACATATACATTCAAGAAAAGTATGTATGTATAGAAAAAAGACCAGAGGATCACTATAACGGTTTCCCAGATTTGCTAAAACAAGTTACCTCCAACTTGGTGGTTTATAACATTGGAAACGTATTCTTTCACAGTTTTGGAGGCTAGAAGCCTGAAAGTGAGGTATCAGCAGGGCCATGCGCTCTCTGAAGGCTCTAGGGAGGATCCTTCCTTGTCTCCCCCAGTTTCTGGTGGTCGTTAGCAATCCTTGGTGATCCTTGGTTTGTAGATGCAACAAACCATCTCCATCTCCATCTTGACGTGGCCTTCTCTGATGTGTGTATGTGTTTTTTCCTCATATGAGGACACTAGTCATTGGCTTAGGGCCCAGTCTGATCCAGTATGTCTTCATCTTAATTTAAGTCATTACATCTGCAAAGACTATTTCCAAATAAGGTCACACTCTAAGGTTGCAGATGAATGGGAATTTTGGAGGGACACTATTCAACCTAGTAGAGTCTGCCCTCTGGCATCTAAAAAATTCAAGTCTGTTCCATAAGCAAAACACACTCATCCCATCCTAAGATTCCCAAAGTCTTGACCTGTTCCCCTATCAACTTTAAGTCTCAAATCTCATAAAAAAATCCCAAATCTCATCTTCTAAAACCTCTAAATCTATGAGTAAGACCCGGGGTATGGTCCATCCTGGGGCAAAATTCCTCTACCTGTAGAACTGTGAAGACGAGAAAACAAGTTATCTTCTTCCTAAATACAGTGAGGGAACAAGCATAGGATAGGCAAAGAGCATGCCCACTGCACCACTGCCCCAAACTCCACAGCTGCTGCCATCTGACACTTGCTATGCAAAATGCCAGGGACAAGACAGGAACACCTCCACCAGCTGTCCCAGAAGAACCAAATGCTTCCACTGCTGCTTTCCAGTTGATGCCAATCCCTGTGCGTGGTTGATCATCTCCCGCTGCTCACTTGTGTTCCAATTCTCCTGTCGATACGTCTGATGAAAGGAACTTAAGTGCCACGCTTTCTAGCTGTTTTTGTGCTAGAGGTTGACTGAGGTTGTACTGAGTGAGTCAACTGGAAACACTGACTACATGATATTATTTGAGGCACAGAAGTTCATGACAGTTTGTGAATTGCACAATTTTGCTATAACGAAGTGCTTTTCCTTAGCTTGGAAATGCTTTTTGTCCTGAATTTTCAACTTATCTATAATAAAGATTACGACCCCGCTTTTTTTTCTTTCTTTACCTTTGCCTGCCTGGCCTTTGCACATCTAAAAAAAATTTAACCTTCCTGATCAATTTGTTCTGGGTATATTTCTTACATAGAGTTGTATGTATTTCCATACATTAGAACTGTGGGCTTTTTTGGTGATCTGATTTCCTTTTTTATAGGTGAGCCTGTTTATATTTATTAATTTAACTAACACCCTTGGGTCTCAATTCTGTCCTATTTTATGTTACGCTTTTGTTTTGATTGCTTCCTTTGAAATCTTTCACCATGTTGTCTGACTTCGTGTGTTTGTGTGTGTGTATGTGTTTTCTGGTAATTAGAACATTTATATTTTGTTCTGGTGATAAACTTTTTTATTGAAGTGTCAGGTTGTGATCAAGTTTATGCTGGCCTCAACTTTTTGTCTTTTCTCTGGACAAGTTTGTGTAATATTGAACCTATTGTTATTTGCAGAAATTTCCCATTGAAGTCATTAGAGCTTGGAATTTTCTTTGTGAAATGAGTTTTAATTATATGTTCAGTTTTATTTAACAAATAAAGGGCTATTTATATTTTCCATTCTTTTTTTTTAAACGTCTTTATTGGAGTATTTTGGTGTTTTTATGCTTTCTATCTATATTTTTTCTTATCTTTGGCCTTCAGCCTTCTTTTTTTTTTGGTTTTTGGTTTTCCTTTTTTAAGGTAAGAAGTGGATTTATTTAGAGAGATACACATTCCATAGACAGAATATGGAGCCTTTAGCCTTTTAATGATGGGCCTAGGTGTGGTTTTCTTTGTACTTATCCTACTTGGATTCTTGTATCTATGACTTGATACCTTTCATCACTTTTGGAAAATTAATAACCAGATTCTCTGCAGCCACATCCTCTCTCTTCTCTCTTTCTGGGACTTGAATTGCATTTATGTGAGACTTATTTTTTTTTTTTTTTTAACCATGTCCCGTATATGTCTTACACTTATTTCTCCTATTCTTTGTTTTTCCTTTCAGAATTGCAACTGACTTATTTTTCAATTTCCTAATTCCCTCTTCTGTGTGTAACCTGCTGTTGTTCTCGTGGGGAAGGGTGATCTGATACAAACTACTCCATCATACTGGCAATATCTCCGAATCACTTAAAGTTATTTGGTTATTTTAATTTCACTAGCTCGCTTTTCTCAATTCTCTCTTCCTTTTACCTTATTGTATTTTCCAGCTAAGCCCTCTTCTCTTGTGTGCCGCATCTGTTTGAGTCTTTGTTTCTGTAGTGGTTTTGCTTTTTATTCCTCTGGTTGCCTATGCTTTGCTGACTCATATTCCATCTTCCTCTGTGCCTTACCTTGTCTACAAAGCTCTTCAATCTTGCTTTGTGCTCGTCCTTTTTTTCTTTTTTTTTGGCTGCATTGGGTCTTCATTGCTATGCATGGGCTTTCTCTAGTTGTGTCGAGCGGGGGCTACTCTTCGTTGTGGTGCGTGGGCTTCTCATTGTGGTGGCTTCTGTTGTGGAGCATGGGCTCTAGGCACGCGGGCTTCAGTAGTCGTGGCACGTGGGCTCAGTAGCTGTGGCTCACAGGCTCTAGAGCACAGGCTCAGTAGTTGTGGCGCATGGGCTTAGCTGTTCCACGGGATGTGGATCTTCCCAGACCAGGGCTCAAACCCGTGTCCCCTGCATTGGCAGGTGGATTCTTAACCACTGTGCCACCAGGGAAGCCCATGTGCTCTTCTTTTTTCATGAGGAAATACTTCACTCATTTCTTTCTAAAATTCCTGGAACTATGTTTAGTCAACTTTTCATCTGTTCTGTGGCAACAGCCTTTTTGGTAATTGTTTTTCACCAGCCACTTCCCCACTGTTACTTTCATCTTTATCTTCATGTGCTATCTTTGTTTAGATTCTGTGGCTTAAAAAAAAATTAATACTCTTTTATAAAGAGATAGAGTCTGCCTGGAGGTTTAAATGGCAGAAGGGCTGGTGCCACTTCCCAGGCTAAACGTGGTTGTGTGTGAGAGTTCTTATATCCTTTATCTCTCCTCAGTCAGATTAGATTGCTCACACCCTTCTGCGTCACATTCAGAATGCAAACATGGCCCATCTGTGTCCTTCCTCATCCAGTTCCACCTTTCTTATTTGTCAAGACTTTAGATTTAACCACTCTACAGAATTTCCAGCCACAAACCTGTACTGTTCCCATTATTCCAAAAAGAGGTCATTGGTTTTGTCCCTTAGGGTGTGTCACTTACTTTGAGGAACCAGGCTTTCCTGGGTTTGAGTGACATTTCCAACAGTGGCTATCCTCTCTCATTATCTTCCCACGCGCCTACTTGACCTTCACTGCACTTCATCTATTTTGGTTCAGGGTTACAGATGTCTCTTTATTTCTTTCAATCTAGAGTTTTGTTCCTGTTTCTTATTCTCCTTCTTGCTTTGGGGTGATTTCTCAGAGAAGAGGGAAATTGCCCTCTTTATGCCACATTTTAAAACCAGAAGTCTCACCCTCAGGGAGTCTTTTGCATGCTACACTATTTTTAGTTTCAGTTCTGCATCACATATGCTCTTTCAGAGTTGTAGTAAATGGTGCTTAGGGAACTGAATTCAAGTTTAAATTCAATCTTGCCTGGTGTTACCAATGCAAATAACTCAATCAAAGAGACGATCAAATCATCAGAAACAGTCACACGTGGCTAAACCTGCACAGGTGCAGGCAGTGACAATCCTATCAGAGTATAATCCTCTGCCTGGAAGCTAGTAAAACATTTGGAAAACACGGTTATAACATTTAAACTGGGCCTGAAGAATGGTTAGAATCCCACTGGCTGGTAAGGAAGGTGAGCTTCTGTGGAGCAGCATCAAGTTTTGCAAAGGCTGAAATCTTAGCGTGGGTTTAGGAATCAAACAGCACATAGTCCAATTGGGAAAGAAAACAGAGTTCTAGAGCCCGTGACACTTCTTCTTCTATTGAACAGGAAACCAATTCTTTAACTCAGAATGAAGCCTGCCCCCAGCTGTCCGACAAACCTTGTCTTCTCACTGTCCATAGAACAATGGTTACATTCCACAGACTGTCATTCAAAGCCCTTTACCCCATGAAGACAAAACTAAACTGAAGAAATTGGGTTAAATGACCAGTCAAATCTCTTTCATCCTGTGGACAAAGAATGTCCCCTGCCATATCAGTAAACAAAGGATGCTGCATCCGTCAAGCCATCAGCCACTGCAGCCCCCAACTGTGCACCCTGAGGATGGAGAAAAGCCAGGACTCTGGCCCTAGAGAGCTAAGATGCATATAAAAGGAACGATTTCAATGAGCCCAGACTCTTGCATCTACCCATACATAGAAAAGTGCTACATTCATTCACTTGAGATGTCTGGTTTTCTTTTTTTAAATTTATTTATTTATTTTTGGCTGCACTGGGTCTTCATTGCTGCGCATGGGCTTTCTCTAGTTGCGGCGAGTGGGGCTACTCTTCGTTGCGGTGCGCATGTTTCTCATTGTGGTGGCTCCTCTTGTTGCGAAGCATGGGCTCTAGGCACGTGGGCTTCAGTAGTTGTGGCATGTGGGCTCAGTAGTTGTGGCTCGTGGGCTCTAGAGCACAGGCTCAGTAGTTGTGGTGCTCAGGCTTAGTTGCTCCACGGCGTGTGGGATCTTCCTGGACCAGGGCTCGAACCCGTGTCCCCTGCATTGGCAGGTGGATTCTTAACCACTGTGCCACCAGGGAAGACCCTGGTTTTCTTTAATTAACAGTAATCTTTGGATGTTCTGACTACCTAGTTTTTCCTGCAAAACTCCTGTATATCTTGGCTCCTCCCTTACCTCTTTGGAGCTGTCCCTCAGAGCTATCTGAGAGGCTGTCTTCCAGGCTTAAGTTCTCAGTTTTGTCCTCCTAATAAAACATAATTCTCAACTTTTAGATTATGCATTTTCTTTTCAGTCGACATTGCTATGATGTGATAGCGTTCTGCCCCCTCTTCCCCCTCCGTGTATGACTGCGTGTGCTGTTCAGCAAGCGTGCCTCACACTTTCCCATATCTGTCCATTGCTCATGCTAATTTCTCCACTTGGAATTCTTTTCTTCCTATCAACTCTGCTGATAAAAAAATCCTGCTTATCCTTCAAAACCCCACAGGCCTTTCCTGGTTCCCTGACCAGATATGAACTTGCTTTCTACCTCTTGGACTGAATTTTCCACAATCTTTTCAGACCAGGTACCACTCCCCAGGGAGGCAAGGACTCCTGTGACACCTCAAGTCATCACTCTGTCCTTGGGTAAGTGTCTTCAAAACCAGCCTTCAAACTCTTGCTCTCATGTTTCCCTCTTTTATGACCTAGCCTTGGAAGTGAAACACCATCATTTCTGCCATATCGTCTTGGTACCACAGACTAATCCTGATTCAATATGGGAACCACGCCAGGGCATGAATACCAGGAAGCTGGGCTCAGTGGAGGCCACCCTGGAGGCTACCACACCTACTTACCTGGGGTTTGTCTTTGTGCAAGTCACTAATATGTCTAGACCTCGTTCCCTCATTTATAAATAATAACACCTCCCAGGAATTTGTGGAGACTAAATGCTTATAAAGTGGTTTGAGCTGCTTCCCCCTCCCTGACCCTGGACAAACATTACGCAGGACTCTTCTAGGGAAGCCAGTTGCAGCCTCTCTCCCTGAAACGCTCCAACCCTCTGCTCTCCTCTCCTCCCCTCTTCATCCTCCTCCCTCCACACCAGGGGGAATATTTTCGAACCATTCCTCAAACCTCACTCCTCCCAAACATGATGTCTATGCTTCAGTCCTCCACATTCCTCTGAGGACCCAGGCTTTAGAATCTAAAAGTCGGGAAGAACCTTGCTAGTATTTTTTCTCCTATTCTATCATACCTTTGACCATATCAGGGCTGATCATTTACTTGAAAGGAATTACCAGGAAAGTGAAAAAAGAAAAAAAAAAATGTGTGTGTGTGTGTGTGTGTGTGTGTGTGTGTATATATATATATAATTTAAGAAATCTTATTTTACTAGGGGGTTAAACAGAGGATAAAATACAATTTCAGAGCAGTGGCTCCTAACCCTGACTGGCTTCCTGGAGGAGGTGTGTTACCGAGTCCAAGCTCATACTGCTCACCTCACCACAGGCCAATAAATTGAGAAATGAGTTGTTGGGGCAAGGAATAGTGACTTTATTTGGAAAGCCAACAGACAGAGAAGATGGTGGACTCGTATCCCAAAGAACCATCTTACCTGAGTTAGAATTCA
Organism: Stenella coeruleoalba; assembly: GCF_951394435.1. Classification (NCBI taxonomy): domain Eukaryota; kingdom Metazoa; phylum Chordata; class Mammalia; order Artiodactyla; family Delphinidae; genus Stenella; species Stenella coeruleoalba. The sequence goes on along the minus strand of NC_137159.1, from coordinate 8,983,705 downwards.
GCCTTCTTTTATACTAAAAGGGGAGAGGGTGAGGTTGGTTATTGCAAACTTCTTGGCATCAGGCTCTTTCCTTCTTGCAGCTGTCCACATAGGTCAGGTCACGATGTTCCTGTAAACTTCCAACAAGAAATATGTTACTCTCTGTTCTTCAACTTTTTATCTCGGTAAGGATGGAAAAGTGTTACACCTTTAAAGTTTATAGCCTTGAGAATGGGCTTTCCTGTAAATTTTAGGCCATAGGCAACATTCTTAACTTGTAGCAAAAGCAATAGAATACAAAGATTAAAGTAAAAGAAACAGATCCAATTGGAGTCAGATTTGTTTTTTCCCTATTACAGTGAAAGTCAGGTGCAAATGAGAGTTATTCATTGTATTAGTTTCTTAGGGCTTCCCTAAGAAAGTACCACAAACTGGGATGCGTAAGAAAACAGAAATTTATTGTCTTATGGTTCTAGAAGCTAGAAGTCCAAAATCAAGGTGTGGGCAGGGCCATGCACCCCTGAAGCCTATAGGGGAGTCATCCTTCCTTGCCTCTTCCTAGCTTCTCATGGGTTGCTGGCAATCTTTGATGTGCCCTGGCTTGCAGCTGCATAGCTCCAATCTCTACCTTCATCGTGACATGGCATTCTCTCTGTGTGTCTGTGTCTTCACACGCTGTCTTCTTACAAGAATACCAGTCACATTGGTTTAGAAGCCGACTCCAGCATGACCTCATCTTAACTGCTAACATCTACAATGATCCTCGTTCCTAATAAAGTCACACCCTGAAGTACTGGGGGTTAAGACTTCAACACATTTTCTTTGGGTAGGACACGATTCAATCCACAATACCCGGGGAAAAACAGGAGCAGGTCCTGCATTGGGTAAAGGCTCTTTGGGTAGAAAGTGCCTGTGTAAACTCCCATAGGTGGAAAACATTTCCGCCCTTGCTGCCAGCAGGGATTGGGCCTGGAGTTGATATGGGATGAGCCAGTGAGGTGGTAGTTCCAAGTGGTCATGGGAAAAGGAATAAGGAGGCTGTGGAATCTGGGTGACCCAAAGTGAATCAAAGACAACAGTTAGATTGTCCAAGGAAGATGATCCCTAATGGAAGCTGGGAACAGCAGGGAACAAAGAAAGCAAACAAAGCAGCTAGTTTAGATTCCCAGGTGCTCTTCTAAGTTGAAACACTTAAAAAAATTGATACAATTAGTTAGAATGGCAGGGAGAGGGAAGCCCAAGCAGAGGCTTCAGATGCCAGTATATGGGCTAGTTACGGAAACAGACTTCTGGGAGCACATTCTTGGAAACTTCTGGAGATGGGCTGTGTTGTTAGGGTACAGCGCAGAGAAACACCTGACCTCTTTGGACAGTATCAATGGAGCGATTGTCTTCTCTGGTGGGAGGCAGAGATGGGGGTCTGTGCGCTCTGCCTGGACCCCACTTCTGCTCATTCTCATGGTCTCATCTCCTTCCCCAAGTGGCTTAAACCATTTGAGGTCAACCCTTTGGCTTCAATAACAGCTCGTGGCCTCACTTTCGACACAGCACACTCCTTCTACGCAGCCAACACCCACATTTTGTTCCATTTGGTTCGGCTATTTTTAAAAGTCACTCTGCGTCTTCAAAGTGACCGCTTGCTATCTTGTGAGCAAAACTTGCCCGCGATGAACGGCAGATTTCACACGGACTGCTCCATTCAGCGATTTAGGCGAGTTTGGAGAGACACTGTCTGTTCCTGTGAGTACTATAAATGTTTTCAAATTCATTCAATCTTTCAACAGTGACTTGAGTGTCTACTACATGCCATAACATGAAACATTCTGCCTTTCCTGAGGAATTACTCACCTAGCTTGAAAGCTTTAAATGTGTGATATCTTTAGGGAGGTGTTTTAGTTTAAAATACTTTTGTCTTAGTGTGTTTCTTTCCCTCCAACCTGACCCTTTTTCTCTTTCACTTTTTAAAAAATTGAACAGAGATAATATAAAAATTCATTCTAAATTAGAAGTGAAATTTTCTCTTCCGAACTCAGTACTAAGGAAAATATTATCAGCTAGGAGCCTTAGGCTAATGAAGGAAAGTTGTTTCTTAGTTCAGAAAACTTGTTCTTATCAAAGAGACATCAAAGAGATGCTGTCTCACTTTAAAGAAACCACCAACACAAGTTTATTTTGTTTGGTTTTTAAAGAGGGGCAAAGGATGATTCTCAAAAACATTACGTTGAGCAAAAGAAGCCAGGCACGAAAGAGTACGTATATATGAAATTCTAGAAGACTTGAAACTAATCTACACTGACAAAAAACAGATCAGTGTTGGCCTGAGGCTGCGGCTGAACTGACTGCAGTGAGTCAGTCAGAGGGAACTTTTTGGGAGAACAGAAATGTGCTATATCATGATTGTGACAGTGATTACACAGATATGTACACTTGTCAAAACTCATCAGGCTATACATCTATTTATATGCAAATTATACCTCCAAAAAATTGATTCAAAAACAAGAACATAAATGCAATCTGGAGCTGGGATCTGAATGGACAGGAATTCTCAAGGGAATGAGAATGTATATGTTTCTCTTTTTTTCTTTAAAGAGCTTTATCAAGGTATAATTTATGTATCATAAAAGTCACCTATTTAAGTGTACAATTCAATGCCTTTTAGCAAAGGTACAGAGTTGTGCAACCATTACCACAATTCAATTTTAGAAGATTTGCATCACCCCAGTAAAGTCCCTCATACCCATCTGCATTAGTCCCATCGGAGCGTTTGCTTTATTGTGACTTGAGGAAGTGGGTTAAGCAAGTATCTTAAGTTGTCTGAGCTCATTTGCTAGGGACCCGGAGGACTGTAGCCATTGTGAGCTTAGCTGTGGGTGCAGCCTCCGGTCACTTCGGGGTCCCCACAGAGGCAGGCTCTTCATTTGTGCCTTAATTTTTTCTGCGAACACAGTCACAAGCATATTCTTTATGCCCCTCCACGGACTGCAAATGGCCAGGCATAAGGAAGCCTACGGCTGTCCTTTGGGTGCATCCTGCTGCTCTCTGTGCCCCGAGGTCTGCCGGTCACGGGGCAGCAGAACCCCCTTACCCCAGCTGCCCCTGCCCGGCTCACCTGCTTCCCTTCCGTGCCCAGGCTACAGGGCTCAAGTGCATCGCCTCTGTTCCTGCCAGCTGTCCTGGAGCAGGCCCAGGAGGAGCTTGTCCTACCGGTCAGCTGGTGCTGGACGCAGCAACAAGAGCAGGGCTGAATATCCCCGGAGCAACACAAGTAAGTGGAGAGACCACAGGAAAGATCATGGTAGACTTGGAGCAAAAAAAAAAAGCCCCACTTTGAACAGCAACAGTGTTTAATCTGAAAAGGCTTGCACATCCTCAGGCATAGGGGGGTAACGCTGCAGCCTTGATCTGTGGAAGTCAAGGGTCAAAAGCCAGCAGAAGGTAAGAACTTGGGCATCTCCTCCACGTTTCCATAGAAGGCCAGGGTTAAGAGATGTGCTCAGGACTACTTGTTATGTTCCTCCCAGTGAGTCTACTGAAGGAGTTTAGCAGTGAACAAAATTAACATAATTTATTCATATATAGAATATCACAAATTTAAGAGTATGTGTTACAGCTCCTTCACAGGAAAGGCTGAGCTGAGGCTCTACGTGAGAGAGTCCGTAGCTGGTTTGCATAGTTCTGAGCTGCAGAGCGGGTCAAAGACTGGAGGGTGTTGAGAGTGGTGTGGACAGACTGTTTGTCCCTGGGACACTACTATTAGTATTACAGATATGTCTTAAGTGTGTTGGAGCTTGTGTTAAGTGCGCCAGCAAGTTGCTCAGGGGCTCCTTGCCTGAGCAAGTGGCCTATATACACAATTATGTTGGGACGTTGCTGTCAAGACTGGCTACATCATGTGCGGGGCCCAGTGCAAGATGAAAATGTGGACCCCTTTGTTTACTAGGAGGAAAGGGATTTTTCTTTTCTTTTGTGGTCTCTATATTCTCTCGACCTGATAAGGTGTTTTTAAATTCTCTCTTTTTTTTTTTTTTTTTTGCGGTACATGGGCCTCTCACTGTTGTGGCCTCTCCCGTTGCAGAGCACAGGCTCCGGACGCGCAGGCCCAGCGGCCATGGCTCACAGGCCCAGCCGCTCCGCGGCATGTGGGATCTTCCCAGACCGGGGCATGAACCCGTGTCCCCTGCATCGGCAGGCGGACTCTCAACCACTGTGCCACCAGGGAAGCCCTTATTTCTCTTTTTAATGTACGTCATGCATGGGAATTGTCATGGGGCAAGTGCAGACCCTCCCAGATGCCTAGCACCCCAACCTACAATTCAGTCACGGACAAGTGTGATTGACCTCGACCTTCTCTGAGTCCAAGCCCAGCCCCCAGCAGGGGTAGAGGGCAGTAGTGGCTGCTGGGCAGGGATGGGGGATGAGCAACTGAGCTCTGGGTAGCTGGTAGGCAGCAGGAGGTGGGACTACATGTGAGCAGAGCCTCCAAGCCCCTGGCATGCATTCCATTGTTCCATTGGACTTTAGCCACAAAACACAAATTCAAAGATCAAATCATTAAGAGTTTCAAGATGGCAACCACAGAACACTAAGCCCCAAGCACGGGGCCCCCTTCTGAGCCTGTGGCGCTGTGTGGTCACACACTGGTCACAGGTCTATGCAGCCGACCTAGATTGCCACTTACCCTTTATCACTTCTGTCCAATCTCCCACTGGCAGGATTTATCTCCATGTGCCAGGAACCCCTGCATAAGGTTTTGGAAAGGAGCTGGGTTGACGATGGCGTTCCTCCTTGCTCCTTGGAAAACTCAATCTTCATGAATTGAATTCTCCTCATCTACACCGTGTAAATAGCTTCCTTTCAGAAATGCTGTGAGGGTGAAATGAAATAAGAAGAAAACATATATGTTTACACTTATGGTTGTATTATTTTTGAGCCTCTGGCATCAAGGAAAATGCCTAAAATTGGGAGAAAAATTCTTTGTGCCCATGATCCCTGAGTCATTTCTGAGGGCAGTGCCAGCCACGTGCAATATTTTGATTCAAGGCTGTTTATCTTCCAGGTCTCCTTTTTTTTTTTTCTTTTTGCAGTACGCGGGCCTCTCACCGTTGTGGCCTCTCCCATTGCGGAGCACAGGCTCTGGACACGCAGGCTCAGCGGCCATGGCTCACAGGCCCAGCCGGTCCGCGGCATGTGGGATCTTCCCGGACCGGGGCATGAACCCATGTCCGCTGCATCAGCAGGCGGACTCTCAACCACTGAGCCCCAGGGAAGCCCTCCTTTTTATTTATCTATGTAACCTCCCCTCCAACTCGTAGCACACTCCTTCCCCTGCTGCCTGCCATCTTGTTCAGTGTCACTCAGCCTGGACTACACTCCCTGGCAGTGGCCTATGGTTCACGCTCTCCTGATTCTCATCAAAATGTACCTGCCTAGCATCCTACATGCTTAAGGCTCTGCAAGGTCTTCAGAGAGATTATGTGGTAATGTACTGATAATTCGAATTATTTTTCCATTGCTTTAGTAGACCGAGACATTAACGATATTTGCAATAAAGCAAAAAACGTTAATATCTTAACCCAAGAAGTAAGTCAGCTAGGAATTTCAGAACCCTTAGAGCCATTGGGGGAGATATTTATGAATAGCTGAGAACACTGAACAATAGAGTTGTGAATAAAGCTGGCTTGCCTTGGGGATAGAAGAATCTTCACTCCAGAGGAACAGCTGTCACACGATTTGCTGGGCCAGAAGCGCAATTTCCAGGCACAGAAGCTGCTGAATTTGGCCCTCTGACAGGCCATGTTTGGTTGCGATTGCTTGGTTTTGTAAAATTTGAATGCAAATGCAATTAAGTGGGGTCAGCCTCTCTGGTTCACCGGAGCCCCACACCCCTATTGTCTGAATGGCTCCTCCTTGGCTGGGTCATTAGGCCACATGCTCATTGTAGAGAGGAGAGGTTGGTTTGGTTAAATGAAAGGCCAAGGCCAGAGGGCCTGGCCCTAGCAAGGCTCTGCCCTGCCCCTCAGATCCTTTGTCAGTTTTTTGCAGGATGGTCCAGGTGTGCCTTCACTCCCAACGGCCAAGACCTGGAGTTTCCCTTGCCTGGTGTACTAGTTTCTAAGGGCTGTAATAAATTGGATGGCTTAAGACAACAGAAATTTATTCTCTCCCAGTTAAAGAGTTTGAAAGTCCAAAATCAAAGTGTTAGCAGGGTTCGTTCCTTTTGGAGACTCTGCAGGAGAAACTGCTCCACGCATGTCCTAGCTTCTGGTGGGCTGCTGGTGACCCTCGGTGTTCACTCCTACTTCTGCTTCTGTCTTCACATGACATTCTCCCCTGTGTGTGTGCATGTGTGCATGTGTGTGTGTATCTGTTTTCACTTCTTATAAGGATACCAGTCATTGGATTAAGGCCCACCCTAATCCAGTATGATCTCATTTTAACTGATTATATCTGCAAAGATCCTATCTTCAAATAAAACTGTGAGGTTCTGGTAGATGTGCATTTTGGGGAGATACTGTGCAACCCAGCAACCCTGAGCTAAAGAAGAACCCAGAATGTCTAGGAATTTACGTCCCTCCAATGGAAGTAGGTATAAATATTCCACCACCTGACTATATAATTTGTAGGTCCCAGTGCAAAACGAAAATGTAGGGCCCCTTGTTAAGAAATTATTAAGAATTTCAAAATGATGGGAGCAGAACACTAAACTAAGTATGAGGCCCTTCCGAGTGTGGAGCCCTGTATGACCGTGGACTCCCGTGAAGCTGTCCCTGCCCTTGCCTCTGATTAGGAAAACACAGAGGGGACTCATGCACCGTCTCCACTGCTCACTGAGAGCTCAAGCTAACGTTACTCTGTGGGTAATGCACCCTTGTTGGCTTCCTTCATTTCCCAGTCCCACTTCCTCACTCCCCTACTGGTTATTTACTTCCTAATACATCCCTTTCACCTAAATCCCCGCCTCAGGTTTACTTTTGGGAACTGACGGTCAGACAGGCTCTGCTCTAATTGGATGACCATTGAAAAGGCCTTCGCAAGGCAACAGGGGCTTAAAGAAAGCGAGAGTCTCTATTCCTTTTATCCATATAAGAAAAACTTCCAAAATAAGTCTTAAAGATACATCAGTGGACTTCCGGGAAGATAGAGTAGGTGCAATTTACCTATTCCTCCCACTAAGTATATCTGAAAGCCATTGACATTGTATACAAAATAAACATAAGGAGACTCTGAAGGGTGGAGAGGAGAAGGCAGACTAGCCTGGGCTTCAGGATCCAAGAAATGACATGGTGGTGAGTTCCCCAGATTTTTTTTTTTTTGACCTTTTACATTCCAGACTTAGAGTAGAAGATGATGGAAGCCTGGAAATTCCAATGGTGCAGACAAAAAAAAAAAAGCCTCAACAGAGCCTGCTCTTTTAGCCAAAGGATCAGGAAAGGGACCACCTACAAGACGGGAAACTGTTAGACAATAACTGCTCTCCTCCAGCTAAATACTACAGAAAAGCCTGTGGCCCCACTCCCACCTATTCCAGCAAAGGCTGAGTGGGAAGCCTAGACCTCCACCCTTACCAGGTGTAAAGAAATGCCCCAATCACCCAAGTAGTGTTTCAGAAGCCTAGTGAAGAATCAGGATATTTGCTATTGCCCGGCAATAACTAGGCCACTCCCAGATGGTGTCAGTGGGGAGCAGTAAATGACAAACTCCGACTTCTCCCAGACAGGGAGGTACAGCCTAGTGAGGAGCCAGAATTTTCACCCCCACGCAGTAGTAATGAAGAGCCCCATCACCCTTGAGTGTCAAAGGAGGCCAAATGGTGAACCTGGACTCTACCCTGCCCTGCAGAAAGAAGGTGGCAACCTCACTTCTGCTGGAGTAGTGTCAAAAGAAGCCAACTAAAACAGAAGGATTGAATAAGAACCAGAGTCTCATAACAATACTAAAAATGTCTAGGAGTCAATAAAAAAAATCACTCATCATTGTATCAAGAACCAGAAAGGTCTCAAACTGAGTAAAAAAATACAATAGATGCTAACACCAAGGTGACAGAGATGTTAGAGTTATCTGATAAAGATTTTAAAGCAGCTGTGATAAAATACCTCAGTGAGCAGTTATGAAAATGCCTGAAGCAAATGAAAAAGTAGAAATTCTCAGCAAAGAAACAGAAGATATAAAGAAAAGTCAAATGGAAGTTTTATAAGTGAAAAGTACAATAACCAAACATGTAATAGATAGGCTCAACATCAAAATGGATGAAATGGAGGAAAGAATATGTGGACGTGAAGATAGAACAACAGAAATTACTCAGTCTGAGCAACAAAGATGAGATAGCTGAAAACGATCAACACAGCCTCTGGAGTCTGTGGGACTGTAACCTAAAATTTAATGCTATTTCACTGGATTCCCAGAATGAGAGGAGAAAGAGAGCAAGGCTAAAATATTCCTGGAAGAAATAATGACTGAAAACTCTCAAATTTGTTGAGAGATGTAAAACTACAGATTAAGGAAGCTGAGCAAACCCTAAATAGAATTAACATAAAGAAATCCATCCAGGACACAGTACTGTCAAAGTGTGAAAATCAAAGAGAAAGAAAAAAAGTCTTAAAAGCATCCAGAAAGAAACATGTTATCTATGGGGGGAAACCAATCTGAATGACAATATGGTGGCCAGAAGGAAGTGGCACAATATTTTTCAAGTACTGAAAGAAAAGAATTGTTAACCCAGAATCCTATATCCAGTGAAAATTTTCTTTAAAAATGAAGAGGAAATCAAGGACACTTTCAGATGAAGAAAAACTGAAGAAATTTGTTACCAGTAGAGCTAACCTAAAATAATGAATAAAGTAAGTTCTCTAAACAGAAAGAAATAATGAAAAAAAGAACCTTGGAAAAGCAGGAAGAAAGAGCACAGAAAAAATATAATATATTCTCCCTCTCTTCTCGATTTTCCTAAATTCTGTTTGATGGCAGAAACAAAAATTGGAGCACTATCTGATGTGGTCTAAATGTACGTAAAGGAAATACTGGAGAACATTGTATTGTTAGTGGGAGAGAGCAAAGGGCCATAAAGGGAAATAAATTTCTATGCTTCACTCAACTGGTAAAGTGAGAATAGGACACTGTGACAATTTATGTATGAATAATATAACATCTAAATCGGCTACCAAAAAAAAGCTATAAAAAGAGATACACTCGGGCTTCCCTGGTGGCGCAGTGGTTGAGAGTCCACCTGCCGATGCAGGGGACAGGGGTTCAGGCCCCGGTCCGGGAAGATCCCACATGCCATGGAGCAGCTGGGCCCATGAGCCACGGCCGCTGAGCCTGCACGTCCGGAGCCTGTGCTCCGCAGCGGGAGAGGCCACAACAGTGAGAGGCCCGTGTACCGCAAAAAAAAAAAAAAAAAAAAAAAAATATATATATATATATATGAATACAAAAGACGAAATGCCTCCAATCAACAATCTAAGCTCCCACCTCAAGAACCTAGCAAAATAAGATAAACCTGAAGCAAATAGAAGGAAGGAAGTAATAAAGATCAGAGCAGAAATCAATGAAAATAAAATAGAAAAAAATAGAGAAAAGCAAGGAAATAGAGCTGTTTCTTTGAAAAGATCGATAAAATGTAAAACCTCTGGCAAGACTGACAAGAGGAAAAAAAGAGCTAAGACAGAAACTACCATTATCAGAAAGGAAACAGTGGATATCATTACAGACCCTCTACCTATTAAAATAATAATAAGAGAATACTACAAACAACTCTACCCACAAAAATTTGATAAAATGTGAGAAGTCCTCAAAAACGAACTACCACAACTCACATTTATGAAATAACTCAACTGAATAGCTCTATAAATATTATGAAATTGAATTAATAATTTAAAATTTTCCCTCCAAAGAAAAAACTAGTCCCCCCCAAATTCTACCAGAAGGTTAGAGATTTTACACCAGTTCTACACAATTTATGCTGGGAAGTGGAAGAGGAGGGAACATATCCCAATTTGTTTTATGAAGCTTGTATTACCCTTACACTAAAACCAGACAAAGGCGGGGGGTGGGGGGGCTTCCGGGAAGATGGCGGAAGAGTAAGACGCAGAGATCACCTTCCTCCCCACAGATACACCAGAAATACATCTACACGTGGAACAACTCCTACAGAACACCTACTGAACGCTGGCAGAAGACCTCAGAACTCCCAAAAGGCAAGAAACTCCCCACGTACCTGGGTAGGGAAAAGGAAAAAGAATAAACAGTAACAAAAGGTTAGGGACGGTACCTGCACCAGTGGGAGGGAGCTGTGAAGGAGGAAAGGTTCCCACACACTAGGAAGCCCCTTCGTGGGCGGAGACTGTGGGGGGCGGAGGGGGGAAGCTTCGGAGCCGCGGAGGAGAGCACAGCAACTGGTGCGGAGGGGAGAGCAGAGAGATTCCCGCACAGAGGGTCGGTGCCGACCGGCACTCACCAGGCCGAGAGGCTTGTCTGCTCGCCCGCCGGGGCGGGCGGGGGCTGGGAGCTGAGGCTCGGCTTCGGTCGGAGCGCAGGGAGAGGACTGGGGTTGGCGGCGTGAACACAGCCTTGAAGGGGTTAGTGCGCCACGGCTGGCCGGGAGGGAATCCAGGAAAAAGTCTGGACCTGCCGAAGAGGCAAGAGACTCTTTCTTGCCTCTTTGTTTCCTGGTGCGCGAGGAGAGGGCATTAAGAGAGCTGCTTAAAGGAGCTCCAGAGACGGGCGCGAGCCGCGGCTAACAGCACAGACCCCAGAGACGGGCCTGAGACACTAGGGCTGCTGCTGCCGCCACCAAGAAGCCTGTGTGCGAGCACAGGTCACTATCTACACCCCCGTCCGGGGAGCCTGTGCAGCCCGCCACTGCCAGGGTCCCGGGATCCAGGGACAACTCCCCCGGGAGAACGCACGGCGCGCCTCAGGCTGCTGCAACGTCACGACGGCCTCTGCCGCCGCAGCCCCGCCCCTCCCTCCCCCCCGGCCTGAGTGAGCCAGAGCCCTCGAATCAGCGGCTTCATTAACCCCGTCCTGCCTGAGCGAAAAACAGACGCCCTCCGGCGACCTACACGCAGAGGCGGGGCCAAATCCAAAGCTGAGCCCCTGGGAGCCGTGAGAACAAAGAAGAGGAAGGGAAATCTCTCCCAGCAGCCTCAGAAGCAGCGGATTAAATCTCCACAATCAACTTGATGTACCCTGCATCTGTGGAATACATGAACAGACAACGAATCATCCCAAATTGAGGAGGTGGATTTTGAGAGCAAGCTTTATGATTTTTTCCCCTTTTGCTCTTTTTGTGAGTGTGTATACTTCTGTGTGAGATTATGTCTGTATAGCTTTGCTTCCACCATTTGTCCTAGGGTTCTATCCGTCCGTTTTTTTTCCTTAATAATTATTTTTTTATTTAAATAACTTTATTATATTTTATCTTACTTTATTTTATTTTACTTTATTTTCTTTCTTTCTTTCTTTTTTCCTTCCCTCCTTCCTTCCTTCCTCCCTCCCTCCCTCCCTCGCTTCTTTCTTTCTTTCTTCTACTAATTCTTTCTTTCTATTTTTTCTCCCTTTTATGCTGAGCTGGGTGGATGAAAGCCTCTTGATGCTGCACCAGGAGTCAGTGCTGTGCCTCTGAGGTGGGAGAGCCAACATCAGGACACTGGTCCACAAGAGACCTGTCAGCTCCACATAATATCAAACGGCGAAAATCTCACAGAGATCTCCATCTCAGCACCAGCACCCAGCTTCACTCAACGACCAGCAAGCTACAGTGCTGGACACCCTATGCCAAACAACTAGCAAGACAGGAACACAACACAACCCATTAACGGAGAGGCTGCCTAAAATCATAATAAGTCCACAGACACCCGAAAACACACCACCAGACATGGACCTGCCCACCAGAAAGACAAGATCCAGCCTCATCCACCAGAACACAGGCACTAGTCCCCTCCACCAGGAAGCCTACACAACCCACTGAACCAACCTTAGCCACTGGGGACAGACACCAAAAACAACGGGAACTACGAACCTGCAGCCTGCAAAAAGGAGACCCCAAACACAGTAAGATAAGCAAAATGAGAAGACAGAAAAACACACAGCAGATGAAGGAGCAAGTTAAAAACCCACCAGACCTAACAAATGAAGAGGAAATAGGCAGTCTACCTGAAAAAGAATTCAGAATAATGATAGTAAAGATGATCCAAAATCTTGGAAATAGAATAGAGAAAATGCAAGAAACATTTAACAAGGACCTAGAAGAACTAAAGATGAAACAAACAATGATGAACAACACAGTAAATGAAATTAAAAATACTCTAGAAGGGATCAATAGCAGAATAACTGAGGCAGAAGAACGGATAAGTGACCTGGAAGATAAAATAGTGGAAATAACTACTGCAGAGCAGAATAAAGAAAAAAGAATGAAAAGAACTGAGGACAGTCTCAGAGACCTCTGGGACAACATTAAATGCACCAACATTCGAATTATAGGGGTTCCAGAAGAAGAAGAGAAAAAGAAAGGGACTGAGAAGATATTTGAAGAGATTATAGTTGAAAACTTCCCTAATATGGGAAAGGAAATAGTTAATCAAGTCCAGGAAGTACAGAGAGTCCCATACAGGAAAAATCCAAGGAGAAATACGCCAAGACACATATTAATCAAACTGTCAAAAATTAAATAAAAGAAAACATATTAAAAGCAGCAAGGGAAAAACAACAAATAACACACAAGGGAATCCCCATAAGGTTAACAGCTGATCTTTCAGCAGAAACTCTGCAAGCCAGAAGGGACTGGCAGGACATATTTTAAGTGATGAAGGGGAAAAACCTGCAACCAAGATTACTCTACCCAGCAAGGATCTCATTCAGATTTCATGGAGAAATTAAAACCATTATAGACAAGCAAAAGTTGACAGAGTTCAGCACCACCAAACGAGCTTTACAACAACTGCTAAAGGAACTTCTCTAGGCAAGAAACACAAGAGAAGGAAAAGACCTACAATAACGAACCCAAAACAATTAAGAAAATGGGAATAGTAACATACATATCAATAATTACCTTAAATGTAAATGGCCTGAATGCTCCCACCAAAAGACACAGATTAGCTGAATGGATACAAAAACATACCCATATATATGCTGTCTACAAGAGACCCACTTCAGACCTAGAGACACATACAGACTGAAAGTAAGGGGATGGAAAAAGATATTTCATGCAAATGGAAATCAAAAGAAAGCTGGAGTAGCAATTCTCATATCAGACAAAATAGACTTTAAAATAAAGACTATTAGAAGAGACAAAGAAGGACACTACATAATGATCAAGGGATTGATCCAAGAAGAAGATATAACAATTGTAAATATTTATGCACCCAACATAGGAGCACCTCAATGCATAAGGCAAATCCTAACAGCCATTAAAGAGGAAATCGACAGTAACACATTCATAGTAGGGCACTTTAACACCCCACTTTCACCAATGGACAGATCATCCAAAATGAAAATAGATAAGGAAACACAAGCTTTAAATGATACATTAAACAAGATGGACTTAATTGATATTTATAGGACATTCCATCCAAAAACAACAGAATACACATTTTTCTCAAGTGCTCATGGAACATTCTCCAGGATAGATCATATCTTGGGTCACAAGTCAAGCCTTGGTAAATTTAACAAAATTGAAATTGTTTCAAGTATCTTTTCCGACCACAACGCTATGAGACTAGATATCAATTACAGGAAAAGAGCTGTAAAAAATAGAAAGACATGGAGGCTAAACAATAGACTACTTAATAACGAAGTGATCACTGCAGAAATCAAAGAGTAAATCAAAAAATACCTAGAAACAAATGACAATGGAGACATGACGACCCAAAATCTATGGGATGCAGCAAAAGCAGTTCTAAGAGGGAAGTTTATAGCAATACAATCCTACCTTAAGAAACAGGAAACATCTCGAATAAACAACCTAACCCTGCACCTAAAGCAATTAGAGAAAGAAGAACAAAAAAACCCCCAATGTTAGCAGAAGGAAAGAAATCATAAAAAGCAGAACAGTAATAAATGAAAAAGAAATGAAGGAAACGATAGCAAAGATCAATAAAACTAAAGCCTGGTTCTTTGAGAAGATAAACAAAATTGATAAACCATTAGCCAGACTCATCAAGAAAAGAAGGGAGAAGACTCAAATCAATAGAATTAGAAATGAAAAAGGAGAAGTAAAAACTGACACTGCAGAAATACTAAAGATCATGAGAGATTGCTACAAGCAACTCTATGCCAGTAAAATGGACAACCTGGAAGAAATGCACAAATTCTTAGAAATGCACAACCTGCCAAGACTGAATCAGGAAGAAACAGAAAATATGAACAGACCAATCACAAGCACTGAAATTGAAACTGTGATTAAAAATTTTCCAACAAACAAAAGCCAAGGACCAGATGGCTTCACAGGCTAATTCTATCGAACATTTAGAGAAGAGCTAACACCTATCCTTCTCAAACTCTTCCAAAATACAGCAGAGGGAGGAACACTCCCAAACTCATTCTACGAGGCCACCATCACCTTGATACCAAAACCAGACAAGGATGTCACAAAGAAAGAAAACTACAGGCCAATATCACTGATGAACATAGATGCAAAACTCCTCAACAAAATACTAGCAAACAGAATCCAACAGCACATTAAAAGGATCATACACCATGATCAAGTGGGGTTTATTCCAGGAATGCAAGGATTCTTCAATATATGCAAAACAATCAATGTGATAAACCATGTTAACAAATTGAAGGAGAAAAACCATATGATCATCTCAATAGATGCAGAGAAAGCTTTCGACAAAATTCAACACCCATTTATGGTAAAAACCCTGCAGAAAGTAGGCATAGAGGGAACTTTCCTCAACATAGTAAAGGCCATATATGACAAACCCACAGCCAACATCGTCCTCAATGGTGAAAAACTGAAACCATTTCCGCTAAGATCAGGAACAAGACAAGGTTGCCCACTCTCACCACTATTATTCAACATAGTTTTGGAAGTTTTAGCCACAGCAATCAGAGAAGAAAAGGAAATAAAAGAAATCCAAATCGGAACAGAAGAAGTAAAGCTGTCACTGTTTGCAGATGACGTGATACTATACATAGAGAATCCTAAAGATGCTACCAGAAAACTACTAGAGCTAATCAATGAATTTTGTAAAGTAGCAGGATACAAAATTAATGCACAGAAATCTCTGGCATTCCTATACACTCATGATGAAAAATCTGAAAGTGAAATCAAGAAAACACTCCCATGTACCATTGCAACAAAAAGAATAAAATATCTAGGAATAAACCTACCTAAGGAGACAAAAGACCTGTATGCAGAAAATTATAAGACACTGATGAAAGAAATTAAAGATGATACAAATAGATGGAGAGATATACCATGTTCTTGGATTGGAAGAATCAACATTGTGAAAATGACTCTACTACCCAAAGCAATCTACAGATTCAATGCAATCCCTATCAAACTACCCCTGGTATTTTTCACAGAACTAGGACAAAAAATTTCACAATTTGTATGGAAACACAAAAGACCCTGAATAGCCAAAGCAATCTTGAGAAAGAAAAAAGGAGCTGCAGCAATCAGGCTCTCTGACTTCAGACTATACTACAAAGCTACAGTAATCAAGACAGTGTGGTACTGGCACAAAAACAGAAAGATAGATCAATGGAACAGGATAGAAAGCCCAGAGATAAACCCACGCACATATGGTCACCTTATCTTTGATAAAGGAGGCAGGAATGTACAGTGGAGAAAGGACAGCCTCTTCAATAAGTGGTGCTGGGAAAACTGGACAGGTACATGTAAAAGTATGAGATTAGATCACTCCCTAACACTGTACACAAAAATAAGCTCAAAATGGATTAAAGACCTAAATGTAAGGCCAGAAACTATCAAACTCTTAGAGGAAAACCTAGGCAGAACACTCTGTGACATAAATCACAGCAAGATCCTTTCTGACCCACCTCCCAGACAAATGGAAATAAAAACAAAAATAAACAAATGGGACCTAATGAAACTTCAAAGCTTTTGCACAGCAAAGGAAACCATAAACAAGACCAAAAGACAGCCCTCAGAATGGGAGAAAATATTTGCAAATGAAGCAACTGACAAAGGATTAATTTCCAAAATTTACAAGCAGCTCATGCAGCTCAATATCAAAAAAACAAACAACCCAAACCAAAAATGGGCAGAAGACCTAAATAGACATTTCTCCAAAGAAGATATACAGACTGACAACAAACACATGAAAGAATGCTCAACATCATTAATCATTAGAGAAATGCAAATCAAAACTACAATGAGATATCATCTCACACCAGTCAGAATGGCCATCATCAAAAAATCTAGAAACAATAAATGCTGGAGAGGGTGTGGAGAAAAGGGAACACTCTTGCACTGTTGGTGGGAATGTAAATTGATACAGCCACTGTGGAGAACATTCTGGAGGTTCCTCAAAAAATTACAAATAGAACTACCATATGACCCAGCAATCCCACTACTGGGCATATACCCTGAGAAAAACATAATTCAAAAGGAGTCATGTACCAAAATGTTCATTGCAGCTCTATTTACAATAGCCCGGAGATGGAAACAACCTAAGTGTCCATCATTGGATGAATGGATAAAGAAGATGTGGCACTTATATACAATGGAATATTACTCAGCCATAAAAAGAAATGAAATTGAGCTTTGTAATGAGGTTGATAGACCTAGAGTCTGTCATACAGAGTGAAGTAAGTCAGAAAGAGAAAGACAAATACCATATGCTAACACATATATATGGAATTTAAGAAAAAAAAAGTCATGAAGAACCTAGGGGTAAGACAGGAATAAAGACACAGACCTACTAGAGAATGGACTTGAGGATATGGGGAGGGGGAAGGGTAAGCTGTGACAAAGCGAGAGAGTGGCATGGAATATGTACACTACCAAATGTAAGGTAGATAGCTAGTGGGAAGCAGCCGCATAGCACAGGGAGATCAGCTTGGTGCTTTGTGACCACCTGGAGGGGTGGGATAGAGAGGGTGGGAGGGAGGGAGACGTAAGAGGGAAGACATGGGAACATATGTATATGTATAACTGATTCACTTTGTTATAAAGCAGAAACTAACACACCATTGTAAAGCAATTATACTCCAATAAAGATGTAAAAAAAAAAAAAAAAACCAAAGACATTCAAAAAGAGAAGTTTATACCAATATCCGTCATGAATATATATGCAAAAATCCTTAACACAAGATTAACAAATAGAATTCAGCAATATATAAAAAGAAGTATACAATACAACCAAGTGAGGTTTATTCTGGGGATGCAAGACTGTTTAAGTATCCAAAAACCAATTAAAGCAGTCCACTAAAATACCAGGAGAAAGAGTAAAAATCACATGATCATACCAATCAAAGAAGAAAAAAAATGTTTAAAATCCAATTCATGATTAAAACTCTCAGAAAACTGAATATAGGGAAACTTCCTCAACTGGGTAAAGAACACCCACAAAACCTTATAGTTTAGACTGTACTTATCGGTGAAAGACTGAATGCTTTCCCCCTGAGATCAGTAATAAGGCAAGGATGTCCACACTCACCACTGTTATTCAGCATAGTGCTGGAAGGCCAGCCAGTATAATTAGGCAAGAAAAGGAATAAAAGGCATGCAGATCAGAAAGAAAGAGCTAAATTTGTCCCTATTTGCAGAGGCCACTTTTGTCTACAAAGGAAACCCCAAGGAACCTACCAAAACCAAAAAAGCAAAAAATTGTAACTAATAAGTGAGTTTAGCAAAATTGCAGGTTGTAGATCAACATGCAAGGACATATATACACTACCAAACGTAAAATAGGTAGCTAGTGGGAAGCAGCCGCATAGCACAGGGAGATCAGCTCGGTGCTTTGTGACCACCTAGAGGGTGGGATAGGGAGGGTGGGAGGGAGACATGAGAGGGAGGGGATATGGGGATATATGTATATGTATAACTGATTCACTTTGTTATAAAGCAGAAACTAACACACCATTGTAAAGCAATTATACTCCAATAAAGATGTTAAAAATAATGTAAAACCTTTGCTATTCAAAAAAGCCCCATTAAATGTATATCAAATCAGAAGAAAATCAATTGTATATTTGGATACTAGCAATAAACACATGGAAACTAAAACTTTAAATGCATTATCAATTTACAGTCATTAAAGAAAGAGAATTAGGTGTAAATGTAACACAACCTGTTCAGGACTTGTATACTGAAAACCACCAAACGCTCCTGGTTTATTCTTCTTTTTCAAATAGTTTTAAATACCCAGTTCCTTTTCCTTTCCTTATATATTTTAGAATAAACACTTGTACCTTGCTGGTAGGGATGTAAAATGGTACAGCAGAAAGACAGTGTGGCAGTTTCTTTAAAGACTAAACCTACAACCGCCAAGCAACCCAGCCATTGTCCTCATAGGTATTTTTCCTAGGGGAATGAAAATTTACAATCACACACAAAAATGTACAGGCATGTTTACAGCCATAATTTATAATAGAATACTTCATTTGGAACTTCATTCCAAAAATTGGAAACAACCCAGATGTCTTTCAACAGAGGAATAGTTAAGTAAACTGTGGTACATCCATGCCATGGAATTCTACTCAGCAATAAAAAGGAACAAACGATGGGTACACGCAACAACTTGGATAAATCCCCAGGGAGTTATGCTGTGCGAAAAAAGCCAATCCCAAAAGATTACATGCTGCATGGTTCTATTTATGTAATATTCTTGAAATGACAAAATTATAGAAATAGAGAACAGAGTAGTGGTTGGCCAGGGTTTAAAGAGTGAGTGGGTGTGGGAGGGAAGTAGACGTGGCTATAAAAGTGCGATGTGAAGGATAAGGGAGATGCTCTGTATGTCGATTGTATCCATGTCAATATCCTGGTTTTTATGCTGTAATATAGTTTTGCAAGATGTTACCTTTGAGGGAAAGAGCATAATGGGTACATGGGACCTCATTGTTTTATTTCTTTCAACTGCATGTGAATCTATGATTATCTCAAAAATTTAAAAGTTTAATTAGAAAAAGAAAGGACCTACAAGGGGTTTTCAGTAATGTTCCATTTCAGGCTTTAACTACCCTTGATTTTTCTTTTTTCTTTTTTCCCCCCACCTTTGCAGCAATTACTACAATTGTTCCGTGCCTTCCTAGACAAGAATTTCCACAGGAAAGAGGTAAGAAGTAGACCTTAAAGAAAGAACTCTATCTTTGATAAACAAACAAACAAAAATCTCACCCCAATATTTGTAAAAATGCAGGCTTCCCGGGTATTCAACTCCTCCATAAAATCTGAGAGTGTCAGGACCTTGTCAGTGTCCCTGTTTCTGCTGGTGTTGGCCTCTGCTTTGCCACTGAACGGCCTGGCCCTCTGAGTTTTCCTCCACCAGTTCAGGGAGAGGAATATTCCGTGCTTCTTTGTGACAGTGGCCAAACTCCCACAGAGGCTGACAGTTTCATTCCGGATCCACTATACTCCGCCAGGCCACCAGAGGACTCTTAACTTCCTGGGTGGTGGTTGGCTTCTGTGTCATAACCAATGTTGATGCCAAGTTCACCTTCCTGTGCCTGATCATGAGAGCTACCTTCACCTTGTTCTTGCGCTGAGGTGAGTCTTGGGGCTGTACTGTGAAGGTCAGCCATGTCTCGAGGGTGCTGATGGCTTTCTTGTGTATTGTAGGCTGTTTCTGGAGATTGCAGACCTTGAACTCTGTTACGAAGGCTGTCCGCTCTCCCACAGGCACACTTCAGAATGGTCACCATGAGCTTCTCTTTGTGTCTGAGTCTCATGAGTTTTTTCTATGGCAGCAGCCTGCTTAAAATCAAATAGACCACATATCTGGAGGCCAAGAGGTGAATTTCAGGTCATGCTTTTTTTTTTTTTTTTTCACTGTAGTAATACTCCTTTTGTTCTTTGGAACTTACTGATCTATTTTCTTTCTTAAAGATCTTTTGGAAAGCAGGGAATGGGAATTGGGTTTCTGTAAGAGAGAGCATGGGTTTTTCTTTCCTGGGCGTCACCTTGTGTTTGATGACATTTGGAAACATATTGGATCATGTGTTCTACGTCCTGATTTCCAGAAACACATTTGATGAACTGAGGGCCTAATGTATGTGTTATGTCCTTCTAAGAGGTATCATGCAGGCACTAGAGGAAGATTCTGCCAGGGCCACTGTAAAGTCATAATACAACATTTCTCAAACTGAGATCCCAGGGAATGGTGAATTTATAAGAAATTTAAAATGCTCGTGTTTTTATTTCAATGATGACCTCATAATACCCAATAAAAATACTAATGTAAACATGTTTGGGATCACCTGGATGACTCCTTATGAAGATATCACCATTGGTTGGCTCAGGAGAAAAGAGCAAAGGAGAACATAATACATGAACAGTGCATTCTTCCAAAGTAAAGGCCAAATGATGCCACGGCTTTAAAGAAAGTTTCACAAGAGTTCAAAGGGAGAGAATGGGAGAACGGAGTCGTCCAACAGAACACAGTGGTAGAGGCAGTGCCCTGGAAAATTATATTCCAATTGTTAGCAGCAGTTTATGTCCAGCAAAGCAGTATTAGCCATTGAATTGACTTAATACTGTCAATTATTAATGAATAAAAGTAATTGAAATTTAATAATAATATATATTGATTAAAATTTTATTGGATTTGTTGTTTTGCTTATTTCAAAATCTCTAAAATGGCGTGCATAAGGAGTTTATATCTAGTTTTAAGTTTACATATTTAAGTACTATTTTGATTAATATAATAAAAACCAATAGTGGAAGTTCACAAGAATGCTTTTCCTTTAAGCATTATGCTGTCATATAGAATAATTTTTGAACTGGAAAGTTCCTCAGAGATTTAGTAGAGAGGAAACTTAAACCCTAAGAGATTAAAGGATTTTTCCAAGGTCAGACAGCTAATCCCCAGCAAGGCTGTTATAACACCAGGTCTTCCTGGTGTCCAGCCTGGGCCCCCTTCCAAGGCACGGCTTTTCAGAAAAGTGATGCAGGACGGTGGATTATGCAGCCCCAGATGGTTGGATGGAGATGTCTTCTCTAAAACAGAGGCTGGTTACTCTACTTGTTCTTTCTCAGACCCCTGACTCACAGAATACACCAACAGTGGGCCAAACACAATTGAAAAACAAGAAGTTCAGAGACTAGATTGGACATCAGGCCCCGCCCACCAAGGCCAGCATTCCCATCTACTCCACCTCTATTACATTTGAATAAGTGCAGAAGATGACAAATGACGTGCTGAAGTGCTATTTTTAACATTTCTAGATGGGTGCCACAGATTGTATGCAACAGAAAATGGGTCACTCTACGGTTCTTTGTTGGTAGGTTCTCTTCTGCTTAAAAAAAAAGACCTATCTCTCTGAGGGCATCATTACTGAAGCAGGCTGATAAATTCTGAAATTTAAGTTTTTTAACCTTGAGTAGATGGTCAAATGACAGACTTTCAAGCTTTGAACTTGTGCTGTTTGTAGATGAAACCCATCTGAAATATTCTAACATAATGTACAGTTCATTGGTTTTAGCTACCCACCAAATGATATAGGAATGTCCCCAGGTAATTTCTAGGGGTGCCCAGGGGTACTTTCCAAGTACTTATATATACATCTAGTTAATTACCAAATGGTGTTGGCCATTTCTACAGTTTAATTTCCCCTGTGCCGGCCCTGTCTATTGGTTAGCCCCATCACT
Organism: Stenella coeruleoalba; assembly: GCF_951394435.1. Classification (NCBI taxonomy): domain Eukaryota; kingdom Metazoa; phylum Chordata; class Mammalia; order Artiodactyla; family Delphinidae; genus Stenella; species Stenella coeruleoalba. Next base: position 8,961,948 of record NC_137159.1, on the reverse strand, counting down.
TCCATTTCCCAACTGTTTCTTAGGCCCACTCCTGCCCTGTTTCCTGCTGACTGTTTCTCTGAGAGCCCCACTCCTCCCACCTTGGCCAGGACCCCTGCATCTCTTCCATGGTATCTGCCTGGCCCAGGCTCCCAGAATTTGGCAGTTAAAGGATTTATAGCCTACTTGAAGATGATTCAGTGTAGACGGTGTAGTGACATTCACTTTTTCTTCCCCCAGGGCTGTTAGTTACTGTTGGAAGCTCCCTAATCAGGAATATACTCTCTATATCCACTGGAGTCAGGGCTTCTTCACCTGGAGTCTGTTGACCTCCCAGGAGGCCAAGGATAGCATTCAGCAAGTCTGTCCCTTTGGATAGGGAAAAAAATTACATCTTCACTTTCACTATCCTCAAACTGAAAAAATGCATTTCCCTTAATTGTGAAAGTAGGTAGCAAACCGCGGTAGAAGGAAAGTACCAAATCTTCTGCCACAGCAGATGCCTCAGGTGTTTGCATGGATGTTACAATTGTTATAGACATCACCAAATATTGTTTATATTCATCACTACTTTAAAATCACAATAATTATTAGACCTTCCACTAGATCTTGTTAAAGTGTTACTGACACAAAAATGTTGAGAACTGTATTTTAATAGACTTGATTGCATTTACAATCTATGTATTTTATTTTATTCATTTGAAAGCTTTTTTTTTTCCCCTGAGAAGGGGTCCATGGTTTTCCCAGACTGCCAAAGGGGTCCGTGGTACAAAATGCTTAAGAAACGCTTCCCTAGAGGGTTAACTAACACAACAGATGTTAGAAATTATTTTTCCCCCAGATAATCAGAGCTGTTCAAATTATGAGTCTGGTCTTTTCATAACTGGGGCACAAGAATCAGAAGACCTCGCTGTCTAACCACTTGCCAGTTAGACCAAGATCTTGGACCCCACTTGGTCTACCCTTTTACAAAGGACATTCTCTCCTGGCTTAACCAGAAGCCTGGCTGGTCTTGTAGCGAGGACACTGCTGTGTTGGCTTTGGAGTGACCCTTTCTGGCAAGGTGTGTGTCATGATTGAATTGTGTCCTCCAAACTATGTTGAAGTCCTCACCCCTGGTACTTGTGAATATGACCTCCTTGAAATAGGGTCTTTGCAGATGAAATCAAGTTAAGATGAAGTCATACTGAAGTCTAATCCAATATGACTGGCGTCTTTTTTAAAAAATTAATTAATTAATTAATTTTTGGGTCTTCGTTGCTGCGCACGGGCTTTCTCTAGTTGTGGCGAGCGGGGGCTACTCTTCATTGCGGTGCGCGGGCTTCTCATTGTGGTGGCTCCTCTTTGTTGCGGAGCACGGGCTCTAGGCATGTGGGTTTCAGTAGTTGTGGCTCACGGGCTCTAGAGCGCAGGCTCAGTAGTTGTGGCACACAGGCTGAGTTACTCCGTGGCACATGGGGTCTTCCCGGACCAGGGCTCGAACCCATGTCCCCTGCATTGGCAGGTGGATTCTTAACCACTGCACCACCAGGGAAGTCCCATGACTGGTGTCTTTATAAGAAGAGGAGAAGAGACACACAGGAAGAAGACCATGTGATGACGGAGGCAGAGATGGGAGTGATGCCATTGCAAGCCAGGGAGCATCAAAACTGCCGGCCACCACTGGAAGCCAGAGAGAGGCAAGGAAGGATCCCACCCAACATCTCAGAGGGAACAGACCCTACCAACACCCTGGTTTCAGTCTTGTAGCCTCCAGAACGATGAGAGAATACATTTCTGTTGTTTTAAACCACCAAGACTGTGGTATTTTGTTAGTGCAACCCTAAGAAACAAACTCAGTGTTTGTCAGAGTATCTAACAAAGAGAGTGGAAACTTCACGGAAGTCACAAAACCAGTTGTGTGACTTTTGGAGCCTAGTGGCTAATAAGGTTTGTACATGTGGCAGAATCTCATCTGAGCCTAACGCTGATTGTTAGGTACCATCTGATTGTGAGGTTGTGGGGAAGGAAATATATAGCAGCCACCCATTTCCAACTGGCAGGGCCTAGAGATACCCAAAATAGCAGTAAAATTGTTGGTCCTCGGGGTGAGCTTAGCTCCGTTGAAAACAGAATGCCTCTCCCTTTTTGCGTTACACTCAGCTAAAGCTGCCCCCATCTCACAAACATTTCAAGTGAAACCATCTCCTTACATTTTTACTCATTGCCCCTTCTTTCCCTGGGGCTCAAACTCAACTCCAAGGAAGGTAGGGTGGGGACCAAACTCATGGGCAAAATCTATGCTGGTTCCATGTCACTGTGTCTCCCTTTTCCTTAGGGTGAGTTCCCTCCCCAGGGGAGCTCAGTCCCTTCCACAGGGACGTATGCAAGTCTACCCAATGGGTTGCTAGCCCTCCACCTAGTCTACTTCCTGGGAGTGGGCAGGGTCCTGTTGGAACCCTCTTCTTTATCAACATAATAGCCTATTTACCGGAGAAGTCAAACTAGATTAGGGTACCAGTTCAGACACACATTTTAGAAGATGCTTTGAGCTCTTAAGCAGAAGTGTTCTGGGGCCTTGACCTTCTTACTTCCTTGATTTGGGCACTCAAGCAAGGGGTGGTAGAGGATGGAGAATCTGTAGGGGCAGGGACATCTTGTTGCTTGGAGCTCTATGCCTCTGAAGTCCCTGTTTCCTTCATGTTTGGCTCTGAATCTATGTCCCAGACAATTCTTTCTTCCACTAAGACATCTGCCTTCTGCTCTTGCCTAGAAATGTGTACTGAAGTCTACTTCTGTGCCCAATATATTCATATCCTTTAAAACATATATCCATATATATATATAGCCTTTAAAATACACTAGAGCATTCCTAGAGCCACCCAATCTTTCAATAAATAGTTTCTCCCAGGCCAAATACAAAGTCAAATATTAACCTGCATAAATCTATATACATGTAATCCAATCTTCAAACATTAGAAAAATAGCCCTCAACCTTCTCCTCCATTCCAGAAGAAGAAACTCTGCAAGTCCTTTGGTCTCATACCAAAGCTTCTTTAAAACACCTAGTCTTGCCCTCCAAATCAAGTTTTCAGTGGAAGAAAAAGCTGTGGCTCAAAATGTCTGTGAACCAGCCCTTCATGTTACTAAACTACCCGCCTCCTCCCTCTGCTATTTTTGGCCAGTGAACCAGCTCCCATTTATTGATTGATTGAGATATAATTCACATACCATAAAATCCATCTGTGTTTAATATATTCACAGAACTGTGTAACCAGCGGCACTATCAAATTCCAGAACATATTCATCTCCGCAAAAAGAAACCCTCTGCCTGTTAGCAGTCACTTCCCATTCTCCCTTCCCCGCCAGGCCTTGCAGCCACTAATTTAATTTCTGTCCCTTTGGATTTGCCTGTTCCTTTATCTTTTTTTCAACCCTTTTCCAGTCCCAGTTCTACCGAATTAACACTTCTTTAGTGAAGGCCTTGTGAGCGGGGAAGCTCTGTGCTCTGACTTTGAAAGGCCGGTCGTATTCAGTTCTCTTCACTCGTCGTGTAAAGAAAGAGGAGCAGGTGGCTGTGCAGATGGCCAGGAGGGGCTGGGAGTCAGGTGTTAGGGAGGTGCGGTGGAACAGCACAGGCCCCGTGAAAGAACACCCAGCACCCTGACTTTGTCAGCTAAAGTCACACATGCTTCATTAGCAAGGAGGCTTTGATAACCATGGAGAATGTTTGCCAAGCTCAGGAACCTTTGTTTCTAATTCCTGGAGAGTTGCTGTGGGTGGTTGCTAACTTTCAGTGCAAACAGAAACAAACTTAAATGTCCACAGAATGCCTGGAAACTTGATTCTCTTGGGCACAGTCCACTTGGGCCCCATTTGTCCTCATGACAACCATTTGTTGGTTCTGGCATTGCCTGGTTGACATCACTGACGTTCTCCTTCATGGCAGGGCTATTATTACATCACCAGCTAACTAAAGCCCTACAAGATGAAAATAGTTTTAAAGATACCTTTGGAGAATACCATTTAGCCTTAAAATATATAAAAAGAGGTAAATTCATTTTGCTAGTTTTGTTCCTAAATGAATCTATAGTTATTCTAGGTTTACTTTCAATTTTGAAAGTATGATACACATTTGCAAATAATAATAGAAAAGGGCATTTGTTTGTTTGTTGCTTTTAAATAAAATTCTGAGCAATTTTCAGCAGTGTTTCTTTCTTTTAATAGTACCTGCTACTAGTATGTAGAATGGTAAATATTTTTACCTTGGAATTTCATTTCAATTAATTTCACTTTCTTTATACATTTCCATATCATGGCCTCATTTATAATCTCATATGCTTATAACAATTTATGCATTTTGTACTTACTGATAGTATATTACAAATTAAAACTAAAAACTTTTAGAAATATTCAATTCATTAAAAAATAACAGTAAACATTTTATGTTACATAAACAATATATTTTTAATAAAAGTAAGGATATTTTCTAAAACAAAAATTTTAGTGAGAAGAGTGGCATTGTTTTACATTTTTGCCAGTCTCTTGAATGACTGTCTCAAAAGAAAGTATCTAGATTTTCATATGTACTTTTTAAAATAGCAGCTTTAGGGATTTCCCTGGTGATCCAGTGGTTAAGACTCTGTGCTCCCAAGGCAGGGGGCCAGGGTTCGATCCCTGGTCAGGGAACTAGATCTCGCATGCTGCGACTAAGATCCTGCGTGCTGCAATGAAGATCTAAGACCCAGCTCAGCCAAATAAATATTTTTTTAAAAAAACAGCTTTATTGAGATATAATTTACATAGCATACCATTCATCCATTTAAAGTGTATAATTCAATAGTTTTCAGTATATTCAGAGTTGGGCAACCATCACCGCAATTAATCTTAGAATAGTTTCATTACCCTGAGAAGAAACCTTGTACCCATTAGCATTCACTCCTAGTTTCTCTTACCCTCCACCCCCATGGCCCTGCATTAGGCAATCACCAATCTATATTGTCTCTGTGAATTTGCCTATGCCGACATTTCATATAAATGGAACACATTACATGGTCCTTTGTGACTGGCTTCTTTCACCTAGCATAATACTTTCAAGGTTTATCTATTTTGTAGCATGTTTCAGTGACTCCTTCCTTTTTATTGTGAAATAATATCCCATTTTATGCATATACCACATTTTCTTTATCCTTTCATTTATGGACATTTGGCCATATTTCCACTTTTGGACTATTTTGAGTAATGCTGCTATGATCATTTTTGTACAAGTTTTTGTATAGATATATATTTTCATTTCTCTTAGGTATCTGCCTAGGAGTGAAATTGCTCGGTCATATAGTAACTCTATGTTTACCATTTTGAAGAACTGCCAGATGGCTTTCCACAGTCTATTTCCTATTCCATCAGCAATGTATATGGGATCCAATTTCTCCACAACCTCTCTGACACTTGTAATTATCTGCCTTTTTTATTTTTGCCATCCTAGTGAGTGCAGAGGATTATCTCATTATGGTTTTGATTTCCCCAATGCCTAATAACAAGCATCGTTACACGTGCTTGTTGGCCATTTGTATATCTGCTTTGGAGAAATGTCTACTCAGATCCTTTGTCCATTTTTAATTTGGGTTACCTGTTTGCTGTTGTTGCTGAATAATGAGCCTGAATTACGAGGTCTTAAATACAAGACCTTTCTCAGATATATGATTTGCAAATATTTTCTCTCATTCTGTGGATCGTCATTTCACTTTCTCTGACCAGGGATCGAACCCGCGACCCCTGCATTAGGAGCGCAGAGTCTTAACCACTGGACCGCTAGGAAAGTCCCTCATTTCACTTTCTTGATTCTATTCTTTTAGGCACAAAAGTCTTCACTTTTGATGATGAATTATTTATGTATATTTTCTTTTATTGCTTGTGCATTTGGTGTCATATCTAAGAAACCACTGCCTAATACAGGGTCATGGAGTTTAAACCTATGTTTTCTTCTGAGAGTTTTATATTTTTAGCACTTACATTTCGGTCTTTGATCCATTTTGAGCTAATTTTTGTATATAGGAACTTCATTCTTTTGCCTGATGAGATTCAGTTGTCACAACACCATTTCTTTTCCCATTGAGTGGTCTTAGCATCCTTTTTGAAAATCAATAGACAATAAATGTGAAGATTTATTCCTGGACACTCAATTCTATTTTATCAGTCTATGTGTCTATCCTTATGCCAGTATCGTACTGTGTTGATTATTGTAGCTTTGTAGTAAATTTTGAAATCAAGAAGTATGAGTCTTCCAACTTTGTTCTTCTTTTTCAAGATTGTTTTGGCTTTTCTGGGTCCCTTGCATTTACATATGAATTTTAGGTTCAGCTTGTTAATTTCTGCAAAGGTCAGCCGGGATTTTGATAGGGATTGCATTGAATCTGTAGGTCAGTCTGAGGAGTACTGACATCTTAACAATATTTAGTCTCCCAATCCTTGTACATGGGATGTCTTTCCACTTAATTAAGTGTTCTTTAATTTCTTTCAACAATGTTATGCAGTTTTCAGAGTATAAGTTTTGCACCATTTTTTCTTAATTCTACTCCTACATATTTTATTATTTTTGATGCTATTGTAAACAGAAGTTTTTTCTTAATTTCACTTCCAGTTTGTTCATTGTTAGTCTACAGAAGTACCATTGATTTTTGTATATTGGTCTTGTATCCCCTAACTTTGCTGAGCTTGTTTATTAGTGCTAATAGTTTTTTGTTTGTTTGTTTGTTTTTAGTGACTTCCTTAGGATTTTCTATATATGATCATGTCATCTGAAAATTGGGTTTTACTTCCTCCTTTCCAATCTGAATGCCTTTTATTTCATTTTCTTGCCTAATTGACTTGGCTGGAACTGCCAGTATAATGTTGATTATAAGTGCCAAAGCAGATATCCATGTCTTGTTCCTGAAATTAGGAGGAATGCAGCCAGTTTTCACTCTTAAGTCTGATGTTAGATGTGGGTTTTTCATCGATGCTTTTTATCAGGTTGAGAAAATCCCCTTCTATTCCTAGTTTGTTGTGTTTTTATCACGAAGGGATGTTGGATTTTGTCAAATGCATCTCTGCATACCTTTGAGATAATCATGTGGGTTTTGTCTTTTATTCTATTAATAAGGTATATTACATTGAACCAATCTTGCATTCCTAGGATAAATCCCACTTGATTTTATAATATGAAATAAAATAGCAATGTTGATCTCTGTTATATTAAACTCATTGGTCTGTCTTTGAATGGTCTCTTTTGATAACACATAATTTTGTAATATCATGTGTTGGTCATTTGGAAAATATTGGTTCACTGAGTATACAGATCTTTCAAATAGTGACACAATTTAGCATATAATATTTAAAACTGTTGTTAATGTTATAATCAATCTCATCAGAAAAATATTTAGGTGTTGAGAAGCTGTTAAGTTTGTGGTGGTGGACACTAATCTTCCAAAATTCTGATTTTCATTTGAGATCATAAATTTCATCATGAGTAACAAATACTGTCAGTAGTTTTCTTAAAGTGATAGGCTCATTTTACTCATTTTTAGGAAAACATCTGCCAAGTACCCAATCCTGAATAATCATAGTTTGTCTATCAGTTGTTCTTTCAAGTAAAAATGATGTTCTGTGAAAAAAGTTCAGCTCACAACACAAATAATCTCTCAATTAGTTTTTCTTTAGGGGGACAGCCACTGTATTTTGGTATACAGCAATGTACTATTTTGTCACAATACATGTTGTCAAAGGTTTGATATTTAATAAAATAAATAATTTTAATTTGAAAAAAACTCAAATGTTGAAATTTAATAAAGTGAATAGATTTACTGCTTCATGAAGGACATTCTTAGGCGAAATTGTCTTTTCTTTCCCCCTTGTATGTAGTGGAGAAGAATATGATGACTTCCAATACAGTGTGGAGCCACTGCGTGGCTCCCTGCTAACATGCTAGCAGTTTTACCCACCATAGCCTTTGTGACATCAATAACAATGTCAATACAGTGATGAAGAAAAATAATATCTTAATATCACTATAAAAATCATTTTAAATTGCAGATCCCCTAAAAAGGTCTCAGGGACCCCTAGGGGTCCACCGATCACACTTTGAGAACTGCTGTTTTACGGAAATTATGCATAAATGTCACAAGTGACCTCTCTAGGATTAAACTGTTTCTTTCCCCTAAACATGTTCAGCTGTCACTGCTGCACCTTAATAATCCATACTACCGGAAGCGTACGTTTGATTGAGAGAAGTGATCATTTCTAAAGGTTGTCCTGGTCCCATAAATCTAATTTTAGTGCATTTTCACACACCTGTGATGACCATACATGGCTGCAAGCTAGCTTTCATTTTCACTGCTTTGCTTAAATGATGACAGCTGTATCTTTCTCGAGTATAACAGCTTTTGGGATGGAGAGACATAAGCACAGAGAAGTGGGCCAGATTGCCTAAATAGGGAAAGTTTGGGAGCTTACTTATCTTTACTAAGATTTTAGTGATGAAAGCAAATGTAAGTGAGTTTTTTTGGCCATGAACAGTATTCATTTCAGTTCCCCTTTCCTTGGGTTTACACCAAATGGTACTGGATCTAAGTTTCAGGAGTCTGAAACTGCCAACTCCTTCTTGTCTTGAGAAAAAGAGTAAAGAGTTATGTTTCTCTGTTCTGACTCAGGCTTAGAACATGTGAGCATGTGGTTCACACCCATGTAAAGGTGATGATAAAATCATCAAGAATGAAGATGATAAGATTAATAAGGAGCTGAAAATTGCTAAGTACAAAAGAATGCCACCTTGACCATACCTACTTTAAGCAGTAGAACATCTAAGAAGACGTATTCCGATCATACATGAGCAAATTCATCAAATTCTTATCAAAAATCGAGAACATTCTTTCTTTAGCTGCTAAAGTGAGGCATATAATTAACCTATTAAAGGAACTTGAACTAATAGTTAGATCTGTTTTTGGAGTTTCTTGAGCTATTCCTCCTCCTTCACTAAATCATTATTTGATTTTCTTTGGTTTTGTCTGTTGGGTCCACCAGGCTTGGTACCACATGCTGGTAGGCCACAGGCAATGGATGTCTTGAGGCCCTTAGTGAAATAATGTATGTGCTGAGAATAGCGGATGAGGGGACCCATCTGCCTACACATATACCGGTAAAAAGTATGCACCATAAAAGTTTTTCTTAGAGAGTATTTATTGGAATAATTATCACCAAGGGTCAAGACACCAGTTAAGATTTTCCCAACCAGTACAAGAAATTTTACAAAGGATAATGATGCTCTGGAATAGTTTTGACGAGGTTGGACTTGAAGATAGGTTCACTGAAAAACATCAACGTGAAACTTGCCATTGTGTCCAAATGCTGGAAAAGGGCAATGCTAACATAGCACTTATTGCCTGTCATCATAATGATTATAGACATTTGCTAAGTACTATAGTAGGTGGTATAGGAAGCAGGCAAAGCAAACAGTCACTAACTTTTAGAGCGTTAGTGCATATGGTAGATAAGTCCAAAGACAGACACTTTAAAAAAAAAAATTGAAGTATAGTTGATTTACAGTGTTGTGTTAGTTTCAGGTACAGCGGAGTGATTCACTTATATATATATATATATATATATACACACATATGTATATGTAAAAATATATTTATAAACATTTATATTATATATAATATATTATATATATTTATGTCTATTCTTTTACAGATTCTTTTCCATTATAGGTTATTACAAGATAGTGAATATAGTTCCCTGTGCTATACAGTAGGTCCTTGTTGTTTATCTATTTTATATGTATTAGTATGCATCTGTTAATCTCAAGCTCCTAATTTATCCTTCATCCCCTTCCCCCCACCACCACTTTCCCCTTTGGTAACCATAAGTTTGTTTTCTGTCAAAGACAGACTCTTAAAAGCCAGAGTTTCTTGAGGAATATGTGGACTCACTTGAAGGAAAAGAAAACAGCCACTATTGCCTTACGGTGTGATATTTCTTAAATATGCAACAACGTAAGCTAGTAGTAAACTCCTTGGGCTTACAGCACACATATAATGGTAAAACTGAAAGAAATTTATGAAATAAACATGAAAAAGTGACCAAACCCAGTATAATTCAAGTTGACTTCTCCTGGGATATGGTGCTGTTGTGCATGAGAATATCACTGCCTGTCCCCGGTGCAGTCGCCACTGCTGGATGTGACGTGATGACTTTTTCCCCACCACTGGTCTCTATCAAACTACAGTGAAAGTTTCTCACATAGAGGTAGCTTTGACAGTCATTTGGCCTTTACTGGGCAGAATGTATCATCTCATATTCATGGTATCCTCCCAGTTCTTGTCTAATTATTTGAGGCATTTAATTTCTGACACCAACACATCAATAAACATGTGTAAATATGGTCACTCAAATCCCACCGGTTAGCAGGACGTCATTCAAATATTCATGAATTCATCAAGAATATAGCTATATATTTTTAAAGAAGGTGAATAATGGAAATGAAAACAAAATTAATAAATTTCCATAGAACATTCATAGATATTCCAAAAGAAATTTAAGGAATATAGGGTTGGGAGTCCAGTTTGAGAAACATTGTTATTGGCTATTCTTTGATGTATTTAAAAATATATTGGTTTCTTTTATGTTTAGACATGGCTAAGTGCTACATTCAAAGGGAAAGGTGAGTGGGCCTGGGGGAGAGGACCCCAGCAGTCAGTTCAATGTGAGAATGCAGTGCTAGAGTCACGGTGCCACAGGAGTGCCAAGTAGCCTGAATGGCCCAAGAGCAGAGCAGTGAGAATAAGCTTCATGGGAGGAGCAGCTGAATGGAGCCTTAGGCAGACAGTACAGAACAGTGACTTGCATCCCAAAGGGTGGTCCATGAAAGGGAGGCTCAGGGCATCCCAGGACTCATAGAGAAACACAACACACAGAAAGATCTGGTATGGCCATCAGAGTAATGATGCTAAGGCTATGCTCAATTTTGATCATTGAGGTCAACATGTTGTACCCAGTCAATTAAATCAATGACTTTCCTTCACCCCTTCTTCTCTCTACCCAGTGAATCAACAACTGTGTAGCAAGCAGAATTAACTGACAGGTTGCTTTGCCAACTGTAGCCCTTATACCACATTAGATTCAATATTCTACCCCCAGCAATCAGGTTCCTGAGAAGAGTAGCCATGACCATGCTTTAGGAATGCGTGGTCCTCTTATGTGTTACTTCGTAGTGAGTGAGTTGGGAAAAGTCCTTACCGGGTGTATTGGTTGTGGTCCCAGGCATTGAAGGTTTGCCAATGACATCAACACAGGCACTTGATTAAGGTTTCTAAAGCTTAGTTTCAGCTAATACTGATTAAATTCTTAATTTTCAAGCTTTACTTTTTTGAATAGGCTACATATTTATATGGTATAACATTCAGAAGACATAAAACAATATTTAGTGAAAAATCTTCTTTCCATTGGTGTCCCTAACCACTCATTTCCCCTCCCTGGAGGCAACCAATATTGCAGTCTTGGTCTCCTTCCAGAGATAATTTATGCACAGACAAGCAATCACATATATATGCTTAAAGAAAATAATTGACTAGCGTCAGATTTTCTTATTGTAAATGACATTAGGAATGTATTTTCTTTCATTTAAGGGGGAAATGGTTATTAGTTTTTCAAATTCTAAAATAGCACATACTTATTATAGAAAATCTAGAAACTACAAAAAGGAAAAGGAAGAACATGAAAATTCCCCATTATCATACCATTTGGAGATAACCTCTGCTGACCTACAATGATTTATACTTCCTTCTAGTACTTTTACTTGGTGCACACGATATATTACGCTGAGGTCTTTTTGTTTTCACTTATGATAGTGTTTCAACCTTTCCGAGTCATTAAATGTGACTTCTACACCGTTTTTAATGGCTTGTTTGTGTAGACCATAATTTATTTACCAAGGCCTCTTGTTTGCAACTCACGTTGATTACAATTTTACACCATTATAAACCTTCACTTGTTATATATTTAGTCTTTATTGATGATATGGTAATTTAGGTGCAAGTTTCCTAAGGGAAAAACTGTGCTTATCTTGATTAGTTATCTGCCTACAGCACAGTGCGTGGCTGTGTGAATTTAACTATTAAAAGACCAAATTTGCAATAAAAATGCAATTTTAAGGGAATTAAACCTCAAAAAGTATTTATCTAAGTGAAATTAAACATCAGAAAAGATTAGTTTTCTGAGTTCTCATGTAAATTGCTTTTTGGACGACTGGACAGCATTCTTTCACCTATGGCTACAAATCCTGTTGAAGACACACCAAAGGTTTGCTTATTCTCTTGCATAAAAAGAAGAATTGTGACCAGGGCTCTTAAATACAATAACAAGGTCACAAAAAGGGTCTTCATTTTTGGTAAGCTGCACTCTCTGTGATTCTTACTGTAGTAGGACAGAAGGGTACACTTTACACCACTGGAATAAACAGGCTCTGGGGCACCCATATCAGCTGAAAACATCACATAAAGCACTCTCCACATATGACTGTAAGACAGCGCCATTCAACACATTACAAAAAGCTACTTTCTCAAAACAATCCCCTGTTCCTCAGGGAAGGTCTGTTTTAAAAGATGATGGTCACTAGACAATGGTGGTCTTGTTTACTTTTCTTCTAAGCCAGGCAACTGACCCCTTTTAGCTTGTTCAGTCTGCAAAGAAATCTTTTACATCCTTAACTGTGAGTCTCTGCGGTGGGAACAAAGAAGGATGCTTCCAGGGCAAAAGGCAGACAAGGGAGAGAGGAGGGCAGATAGAGCAGGACGTCATGGAAGTTCCAGTTGTGGCTCAGCCAAAGGTTAACACCCGAAGTTAAAAAGAATGTCCAGAGACTGCCCGACCCTGTGTTGACAAAGCCTTTGCCAGGCCATAAAGACATCCACAAAGACCAGGGACACTGAGGGCTTGGTGGTAACAACTGTGTCAGGGACCATGGCATTGGGGCTCCTCCTCTCAAGGGAAACGTGCACAGTCAGGCCCAGGTCTAGGTTTACCCTTGAGCATGTGAAAAGAAGTCCCCTGCAAATCTTTGACTTTGAAAACATTTACAGAGAGAGAAGAGAAACAATCGCAGGCTACTTTCTTGTCTGGCAACTAGACGTTTGTCTACGAGCAAAAGGAAGCTCTTTGCTGCGTCTGTCTTTCCCTGAAGGTTATGAAAAGCGCCTCCACTTCTCTTTAATTTTCTTATAATGATCCTTAAGATGCTGATGGAGAAATTTCCAGTAATCCCGGAATGATACTTGTAACCTTAACTTGGCCCATGTATACCCCAAATGCATCTGACTTCACAATGGATCCAACACACCAGAGAAATTACAGTTCTGCCTCTGTCAGCAAAAGTTCATAAAGTCAGCTCCGTAAACTTTGAAACATATGCCACCATTCTTTTTTTTTTTAACTTTTATTTTTAAATAATTATAGACTCACAGAAAGTTTTAAAAATAGTAGAGAGAGTTCCCTGTAGTTTTCCCCCAGCTTCCAATATGAACATCTTATACAGCTAGATCAAAGCCAGGAAATTGACACTGACATTGGGACTACTGCCACTATTCATTTTGACTTCTGACAGCATAAGAACTGAAAGTCCTAAAACCTAAGAAAACGAATAAATTCCATCTCCACACTATGGAGAACAGTATGGAGGTTCCTTAAGAAACTAAAAATAGAACTACCATATGACCCAGCAATCCCACTACTGGGCATATACCCTGAGAAAAGCATAATTCAAAAAGAGTCATGTACCAAAATGTTCATTGCAGCTCTATTTACAATAGCCCGGAGATGGAAACAACCTAAGTGCCCATCATCGGATGAATGGATAAAGAAGATGTGGCACATATATACAATGGAATATTACTCAGCCATAAAAAGAAACGAAATTGAGCTATTTGTAATGAGGTGGACAGACCTAGAGTCTGTCATACAGAGTGAAGTAAGTCAGAAAGAAAAAGACAAATACCGTATGCTAACACATATATATGGAATTTAAGAAAAAAAAATGTCATGAAGAACCTAGGGGTAAGACAGGAATAAAGACACAGACCTACTGGAGAACGGACTTGAGGATATGGGGAGGGGGAAAGGTGAGCTGTGACAAAGCGAGAGAGAGGCATGGACATATATACACTAACAAACGTAAGGTAGATAGCTAGTGGGAAGCAGCCGCATGGCACAGGGATATCGGCTTGGTGCTTTGTGACCGCCTGGAGGGGTGGGATAGGGAGGGTGGGAGGGAGGGAGACGCAAGAGGGAAGAGATATGGGAACATATGTATATGTATAACTGATTCACTTTGTTATAAAGCAGAAACTAACACACCATTGTAAAGCAATTATACCCCAGTAAAGATGTTAAAAAAAAAAAAAATTCCATCTCCTGATAAGATCTACTGCTACCAGGTTCAAGTTCTCCACACTTCACCCTGCTCAGACTACTTTCGTTTTGTAATACCCATGCCTTCTTTAGGCAGAGAAATGCAGTTCTTATAATCCCTCATCTTGAATACATGGAGCAGACCTCCCTTGCCCCTCACTCCCTGTGCCCAAGAGAGCCTTCCATCATTCTACCAGGAAGGCAAGGTGCAATCTTTGCGGGGGGTCTCCCCTGGTGCTGTACTTTAATGGTCTTTTGCTTTTTAACATTTTTGGGGAAATAATTATAGATTCACAGAAAGTGGCAAAAATAGTACAGAGAAGTCCTTGGTACCCTTCACCCAGTTTCTCCTGGGCACTTACTTTAATGTTCATTTGTTAGGTTACAACGTTTGGAAAAAACAATCAATTTCTGTTTGGGGTTTTTTTTAACTAGGAAATATAGAAACTTTTCTTTAAGTCCTTTCATCCAGTGAAAGAAAATCTATCATACCCAAGACTCTCTTATTCAAGTGACTGGGGCTAATTATTAACCAGTTAATTGAAAATGTCAGAACCATAAAACGATACACAGATCTTAGATAGATACCTCATTTTAATTTGGCTCATGTCAAGATGTAAAATCAATCTTTTGGTATAGGGCTGTAGAAAAACTATTTGTACCTCAGTGGAAAATGATGTGTTGTCTATAGTGTACTTTTCTGCCGTATCAGATTGATTCTGTAAATCTATAGTGTGGGTAACTGCTAGACATGCAAATTCTGTCCCATCTGGTAGAGATGGGCTTCCCCCTCTCCTGTGGAAGAGCCAGTCTGTGTCTATTTGTATATTCAATTCAAAATTACTCCATGTAATTTTTAAAAATTTTTTCTTTGAAGCACTTATAACATCCGCCTGGTTCTTTCATTTGATGAGTTTAATAGAATCTTAACGTGTGTTCATTTTTATATCTGAATGAGAGTCATGATTTTACCTTTTTGTTAGGGTCAAGGCTACTTCCTTTGAATATTTGTCTACTGTTGAGAGTTACTTCTCTTTTTTTCAAAAATCACACTCATAACATGTCACAGACAACAACGATTTCCAGTTTCACTCTCTGTAAAGTGGAAATAGAGCTTAAAGATTGGCAAGCTGAGTACTTCTAGATTTGTAGAACTGCTTGTTCCTTCCCCCAGTCACTTTCCCCCAGGGTGGGTTTTACCCATTCCTAACTCCATAGCAATGTTACTTAGTGACTCACCTCCATCTAGGACTTCCAAAGCATTCATCCTAAGTTTCACAGAAATAAGAACTTTTTTCTTTTGAGACAGGCTGTGATCTGGAACCTGGGACTCTTTGCTGCAGTGCTTGCACCTGGACAAATGTCTCCTCTAGCAACAGAATGCAAAGAAACTATAAGGGACTAAAAATAACTGCACACATGCGCAGTTGGGGTGAATTAGGAACAACAAGACACAAAAAGGCCACCAATCAACTGCCGCTTCTGAGGAGCTGGGAGCAAAAGCAGGGTCCTGCGCATGATCCCTGCGCACGGCACCACCAAGGGGGTGGGCAGACCACCTAAGCCCCCGCTTTGGCCCCCACAGATCTACCCCCACCCTCGCCCCATTTAAGGGACCAGCTCACCCCTCCCCCAGCCCCCAGGGAGCGAGCAAGGGCACCTGTTACTTGTTTTCGCTCCCTGGTGCTACAGCACGAGTCCCAGTAAAGCCTTGCTTGAATTCCTTGTCTGGCCTCTTATAATTTCTATTGATTAAAGAGTCCAATATAGATACGGGGTGTGTGGGGGGGAAGGGGGTGGGATGAATTGGGAGATTGGGATTGACATATGTACACTACTATGTATAAAATAGACAACTAATGAGAACCAACTGTAGAGCACAGAGAGAACTCTATTCAGTGCTCTGTGGTGACCTAAATGGGAAGGAAATCCAGAAAAAGAGGGATATATGTGTATGTATAAGAGATTCACTTTGCTGTACAGCAGAAACTAATACAACATTGTAAACAACTATACTCCAGTAAAAGTTAATTAAAAAAAATAAAGAGTCCCAAGGACCCAGGCCGGTAACACTTTTAACACTTATATTTCATTAATTTAGAACTTATATTTCACTATCTGGGGAAAGAATATTTCAGGAGGACGAACGGTAAATATAAAGGCCTGTCTGCACTCAGGTTAAAATTCTACTTCCATTACCCAGTTTAAAAAAATCAAATCTGGGTTGGGATGGGAGGAGGATTTTGTCAGTGACTGGGCCCCGAGCATGGCTACTGGTGATGTTTGGTTTCTCTGTGGCCCTCTGGACCAGCATCTTGGGTAGGTTCAAGTGCACAAGGAGACCTGGCCACGGCGAGAGTGGATTCTGAGCTGCTGGGAGTGTGCCGTCCAGGGCAGCCCTGGCAGAGTTGGCTTCGCTGGGCCTCCACAGCTGTTGTCCATCGATTTGACTGTCTTCACCCTTCTTGTCAGGCTGTGGGACCTCCTTTAGTCTGTTTGCATTCCATCCTCTGGTTCACAGCCAGGCTCCTTCCAAGTCTGTTCCATGTCTGTCCTAGCAGCTTGACGGACACCTATAGGAAACCCAGACTGACCAGCCCCTTCCCTGAACTTCCTTATTATCTCTCTGCAGCCCTTTTCCTCCAGGTGCTACTTTCCTTCCAGGTGTATTTCCCTGTGCTTTGCCCTTTGGGTCAGTACATTCTGGGTTCTCTGAATCTACAAGCTTATACGTTATTCACAATTTGCTTTCTCCTCTGCATCCATGCTCATCGCTCTGGGCCCAGAAAGAAGTCTCCTGACTCCGTCTCCCACTGAGCTCTCCTTTCTTGAAAGGCAATGAGCTGCAGTTAAAGGCCCACCTCATATGCACACATGATAGTTCATCCAATTCCTGTCCTAGAGAGCTGAGTTCAGATACATGATGTTATTTTGATATACAGAATTTAAGAAGGGTAGTTTGTTTTCTTTCACATTTGTACCTTACATCACCCTGGGAGGTATGAAGGCATGTATGTTTTATGATCCCTGTCAAATGAGACATGACACATGAGAAAAATGATCAGAGACTGTAATTAACCTGACCAAGGTCACACAGCTAGTAGGTGTCTTTATTCAGTGCATGGGCCCCTTGGTCCATCATCTCTGATTCCTATGCCCTACAAACTTCCTTTTGGTACACTTTGGATAGGATAGGTGTGGCCCAGGGCATAAATTATTTTATTTTATTTTTTTTTAGAAATTATTTTATATTTATCAGTTTTCTGATGTTTGGTTTATAAGCCCCCAAATTGGAAGTTCTATTTAAAATGAAGGGCCGTTGATTACAATAATCAATTATATAGTCACTGAGATACCCATGTGTATCTGAATAGATGAGGGCATACAGAGCAATATGTCCCAAATACTGGGCACCTAATTTTATACCATTAACAGGTACCTTTCACTAAAGGGAGACACAATCACCTTTTTGCTTCTCTATGTAAATAAATTTATTCTTTCACAGAATGGTTCTGTGGAATTTGTGTTTCACATTAGTCATCATTTACTTCTTGTCCTATTCTTTCAGGAAATGTAGCTGGGGTCTTAAAGACAGGCTTGCAGCTTTGCATTAGCACTAGGCTTTCATCAAGAAGATGGAAAAGTTTTCAATAGAAGGAAGAAACCTACTAATTATGTATTCTTTTGAAGCCATCCTTTCAGTTAAAGAGTTCTTCAAAAGACAAAAAAGTGGCCTTCAGGTAAGGACTTTCTGGAGTTTTGCTTAAAATTTCACTGCAGTTAAAAATCAATACTTCTCTGTCCATTATCTGTGAATGATTCAAGAACCAGGTTAATTTATCGGTCAGGAGGAAGGACACGTGTGAAACTTGAGTAGGGTGAAGGGGAGAGCAGGCTCTGGGGCTTGGAAGGTGGGGGCAAACTCCTGCCAACTTAAGCAAAGAGATGGGATCAGGGGCTCCCTCTTGTGGGGGGCTCTGGGTGAGTGAGGCCTGGGGGGCTCAGCTTGCCCCATGGAAGCCTCAGTTACGGCAGGATTCTCCACCTCCAGCGGGGCGGGGAGCTGGGGGAAGGAGCCTCAAGTAAAGAAAAAGGCAGCCACCTTTCTCCCCGGGACCTCTGAGCTCTGAAATCTGAGTGCCTATTGGCCCATTCCCAGAGGCGGAGCAGTCATCCTGCCTCACCTCATCTTGCAATTCCTGCTCAGCCCCTCCCAGCAACCATGCAGGCTTTGGAAGGCATCGTACAAAGATGCCTTCATTTTTCTGTTTGAGATTTTATTTATGCTCTTCTCACTTCTTGAAAGGCACTGAGCTACAGTTAAAGGTCCTTCCCATACACACTTTCAAAAATGTTGAGACCAGAGTAGAATTATAACAGTTGAGAGGTGAAAGATGGGAGGGAGGCAAATAACCTCAGAAAGATACTTCAGGTGAGCCTAAGGCATAGCCAAAAAAACCCCACAAACAAACAAAAAACAACCCGACAAGAGGCACACTTTTCCATAGCACTAAATTCCTAGAGAAGCTTGTAGGGCATTTGAATTGGGGCTTATGGCAACATAATGGTGTCTTTAATAGATACTTTTAGAACATATAATCTTCAAATGATCATTATTATATTAGCATTTTACAAAAGCCCTTGGCATATGACATTATAAACCCTGTCTCTGTGACAGCATTTCTATTTGAGTAAGAAACCCTTAGTATATAATTGTAGCTGGACCGTGTGTGTGTGAGCGTGTGTGTGTGTTTTCTGAGTTTCCATATACTCCGCGTGCCCTTGCTGCCACATTCCGCCAGGCAGCCTCTTCTTTACTTTATTTCCACGTAGCACAGTGGAAAGCAGAGTGTGTTTGGCGGCAACTCTTTCTGACTGCTGTTCTCCAAAAGCCCAAGCCTTGGTTTATATGGCAGAGAGAAATTCCCACTGCCCAGTGACTCTCCTGTGCTTCCCAAAGTTCCCCACCTCCTAGTAATGAGGTGGGGTCATGTGACTTGCTCTGGCCAATGAGTTGTGAGTGGAAGCAAACATATGACTGCATCAATATAATTGTGTGTGTGTGTGTGTGTGTGTATACGTGCGTATTAACATAAAATGCATTTGTTCTGTAACTTGATTAAAAAATAACTCAATAACATACCTTGGAGATCTTTCTACATTATTCCAAATAAACTTATTTTTTTTAACTACTATATTACAATGAGAATATACCATAATTTCAACTACTTCCTTATTGATGGACATTTAGATGATTGCCATTATTTTGCTATCATAAAAACTCTTTTACATATTCTCAAGGAAACCAAGTGGAATGGCTTGGTAGAAAAGTATGTACTTTTACAGTTTTTTAAAAACTGATTTAAAAAATATTCTCTTAAATTCAAATTATTGGTATTTTACCTGGGATTTTCACAATTAGATTCATCAGTGAGAATGTTGTAATTCGTTTAATGTTATCCTCTTCCTCTCTTTCCTCTTCCCTTCACTCCTCAAGAAGTGTGAGTATTGATCTAATTGGATCAGATTTCAGGATGCTGCTGGTGCCAAGGTTAGAGCGTGAAGCTGTCCACCAGGTGTGTTTCTCCCTCTGGCACTTAGCTCTTTCGCAAAGGGGAGAAGAGGGCAGCAAAACCAGAGCTTACCTCTTCTGGTGGGCAGAGCCTCTTCTCTCCTCCTCCCACCACATATTTGCCCCTCCAGGATTGGCAAGACGCCGGTAGAGAGATCTGAGCTTAGAAGGAGAGAGAGGCCCCAGCCTTGTGCCCAAGTCTTGTGCACACAAAGTGTTGCCAGGTCACCCTGCCCTAGGGTCAGAGGGCCCTAAAATGAGGAGATGTCTTATCTCCCATTGCCATTTCCAGTTTGTCTACTCCTCTCCTTAGGAACCACAAGACGAGGATGACTCAGCCAATGCAAGATTCAGGCCCCTTCCTGAATATCGCTTCCATGTGATCAAAATCTCATCCCAGGAGTGTTGGTTTTGCCAGCTTTTGGTGTAAGTATCTATTTTGAAGAGTGATTTAAAATTTTCAAGTGTTTGGGACTTCCTGCTTATATAAAATATTGTTCAAGTCTTAATTCAGCTATTGGGATATGACTGTAGACTCAAAGGCATCCAGTTCATCGAAAAGCCACACTGAGCTGCAAAGGGGTTGATTAACAGGAAGTGTGGAAGGCAGAGGCCATTAGAAAATGGGCCTGCTTTATGCCATTTAAAGTTGAAATGTGTTCTGTTAAAAGCCCATTCAAGTCCAGTGAGGTTTTCATTGTGGCATTAATATCCCATTCTAAGGGAATACTGTACAGCTGAGACAGCAGAACATTTCTTTTGGAGAAAGCTAAAGCCAGCAATTGACCATCACAGCACGTAATTACGAGGGTGGGGTGTTGAGGCAGGCTGCCCGGGTTCAGGTTCTCCAGCCGCCTTTTACTTGCTGAGTAGCCTTGGAGAAGTCGCTTGATCTTATGTCTCAGTTTCCTTGTCTGTCAAATGGGGATAATCATGGTATTTCCCTCCTGGAGTTTTTGTGAGGATTGAATGAAGTGATATATTTAAAGCGCTTAGAGCATTGTCTGGCATTCAAGAAATTCTAGCTATTATTTTTAAATGTCGAGTAACAGTGAACATAGTAATTGTCAAGGGCAGAAGAGTTATCCTTAAAAGCCCTGTTCCTCATGGAAGATGTTAGGTTGAGAGCCGCAAGCCTACATTCACTCCTCAAACAAAGAACAGTGAATTGAAGACTATCACAATATATACAAATGTCTGTTTGGACTTTACCCACCCCAGCTATCTCAGGCAGCCCCTAGGTAGCCAAACTCCCTGGACCAACAGTGCCAACCAAGGTTCAAGAGCAACGGCTGCCTGATCCAGGTGCTTCACTCCCCACTTCCTCCTTTCTATTTAGGAATGCTACTGTGTAGCATTAATTCTCTCTCAGACTCTTTCTCATACATACATACAATTCTCTTGAATTAACATTTTAATTTTTCTCTGGTTCCAGTTTTTGTGATGGGCTCAGGAAAATTGCTTTTCCTCCTTTTTTTCATTTATCATCATCCTTGCCCCTCACCCACCGAGATTCTAATCATGATCATAAGCCCAGCAGTGCCAGTGATGGGCTTGTTTAAGGAAAAGGAAAAACCATTCAACCTGAAAAGTAACCAGCACAAAGGTCAAATAACAATGTAAGGGCTGTCACAAGGCAGGAGGCAGTGCCAGGTGTGTGGCACTGACAACTGATGCTCTGAGTCTGGACAGGTGGAAAGAAATGATTGGGGCTGTTGTGTCCCCAAGGGTCAAGTGAAGACAGAGGAGCTTGAGCTCGCCCTGTAGGCCCTGGGCAGGTCTGTGGCTCCCAAGTTGTGGTGATCCAGGTGAAGGGGGTGTTGGAGTAAAGGCACGTGTGGTCAAAGGCAGGGACCAGGTTAGTCTTCCTGCTGGAGGGTTTGGGTTGTGGACAAAGAGGCTGAAAGTACAATACGGGCCCTGAATGTTAAACTCAGGTTAGACATTACTTGAAGGATGGGAGTGAAATAATAAATGCCAATTACTGAGTTTGATGGTAGGATACAAAATATCTGTAAAATGTAAATTCAAAACAAATGTGTGACAGTTCAGTCCAATGGCATATCACAACTGTGCTAAAGGTATTCTTATGCCAGACCAGCAAACAAAAATGAGGTGACCCATCCTGTGGCTGGCTGAACTGAAGTCCATGTCAGCTTTGCAATACTTCAAAATGGCCTAAACTTCTGCTCACTTATCTGTCTACAGTTTAAATAATTAATATTTAACATTTCCTAAGAATTTATGCTTATAGGCACATAAATGTAAATGACAGAAGCATAGAGTCATCTGCAGTGACTTGCATATAATTGGCAAGTGTCCCAGGGAAGGGAGAAGGCATGGGGTGAAGGTGGAGACAGGACCGCCTGGTGTGACAGCATGAGGCAGTGGGTTTGGTTCAGCGGATGCTGTGCGCTCCATCTCACCCACCTGACCCAGAAATATGAGTCTGGCAGGGTGTGGACAGCAGGGATTAAGGTGGCATTGGCAAACGTGGGCGTGGGCGTGGCCGTTGTGCTACTTGCCTTCTGAACAGAATCTTCAGTACTGCTGAGTTTTTGTTTGTTTTTGGGGGGTGTGGTTGGCAGATGTCATTTGCAGGGCCAATGGTACACAATCTACTACCTTTGCATAATGATGTATGATCTGAGATCAAACCTTTCCGTACTTTTAAAGTTATAAAGGCATTAAAAGAATGTAGGAAAAGTAAACCCCTGTAGATGAAGTAGACTTTTCTGTCGAGGACAGAATTATTCAGTTCTAATATTAACTATGTTTTATTAGATCTTTGAGCCTACAAATAATCTGGTCACTTTTTGAGTTTTAAAATCTAAGACACAGTTTAATATCCCAATACATATAGTAAAACAATTCTTGCCTGTGGGATCTCCTCTTAAGGATTTAAAGACGCTTTTCACAAGCACAATTTTATTTCCGAGTGACTGAAAAATCACAGACGCATATTTTGAGCTCTTTGCTTACTCGTTAAGGTACAAATAAAGTAAGAGAAAATAATGCCTATAGGAATACTTATATCCAAAGATATGAGGAATTTTGGTAACTGAAGCGCCCTCCCCCGCCCCCCCCACCAGTTGCAAATTTGCAAAACCGCAGCACACTGTCCTTCCAATCCGTCTGTCTCAGCTGGATCCGGTACCCAGTCCCGCGCCGCCCCACGGCGGAACCACCTGGGAGCCCCACCCGTTCTCCTCTGGCTCCGCCTCCACGGGGGCCGGCTCGGGAAGCCGCGCCTTGATTGGCGGTGTCCGAGCAACCGCGGCGACGCAGTGGTCCACAGGTCGCGCTCGGGTCACGGAGATATCGAAAAGCTGGAATCTTATTGCACCAAGCGCGGACCCTGCGACCGCTTTTTCAACAAACGGGATGCGTGGCTTGCCTGTCCTCTCGGGCCAGACGGCGCCCCTAGCGTGGGAGGGTGGCTGCTGAACAGGAATCGCCTTGTCATTCATCTGACAGGTTGCCCAGTAAGTGTGGGATACTATCCCCTCACGTCAGAACCTCTGAGGTGCCGAGGTTTCCAGCAAGCTGCGTAGGGAAACCTTGGGATCATACAGTTTCCGAGCTGGACTAGCCCCCGCTTACAGATGCGGAAAGAGACCCAGAAAAGCGCAGCGACTTGCTCTGACTCACTTAACTAATTCCTACGAGGGTCAGACCCAGAAACAAGGGACCGACCCCTCCTATTTCAGAGCTCTTTGCACCATTCCTCACTCCCAGGGAAAGCTCGGTCGCTCTGGTAGAGAACCAGCTTAGAAAAGTTTTGTCTGTACTATAGGCCAGCAGTAATAAGGTGAAGCAGGTAGAGTTTTCCAAATATTTAAGCTGAATTAATGCATAATTAAGTCATGCACGGTCCCTCAACCTCTGACCATATAGGACCTGCTCTCTTAAGGCGTCAGGACTTCCACAGGGGCTCACCCCAGGACAGCCCTGGGGCAGCTCTTGGCTGCCTAGAACCGGCACGCCCTAGCAGCCCCAGGCTGGCTGTACACGGAGCCCCTAGTTACCTTGGCTGGGACCTTTTGGACTGTGCCAGCTTAATCAACTTTATATTTTTTCCCCAAATTCTGCCTGCCCGACCCTGCCTTCAGCTCAGACTTTCACTTCTTTATTTATTTTTTTCTTTTTTCCATTTATACTTTTTCTATTTAGGAAACCCCTTTCTATTTCCCCAAACTTTGGCTCTTGGGATAGCTTTTAAAACTTAGGGAAGTGCTCAACTGGAATTTGTTGTTTCTAACTTCTGGGTTCCTCTATATTGTAATAACCTCAGAAGAAGAAACTGAATTATAATAGGAATAATAATAGCATAGTAATATCTGGGAAATGTCTGTTTAAAGAGACAGCTGTTTCCTGCCCTGAGAGTCTTTGCCTTGTTTGAAGATCAGGATTCTCAGTAATTCTGAGCAATCAATTTAATTCAACTCAACACCTGTACAAAGTACCTGCTGTATATCAGACACTTTGCTGAGGACATTCATGTAGTTTGTCCCTGTAGTCATTGAACCTTCTTTCAATCTAGGGAGGACAAACCTGAAGTGGCCAAGGCCATATGAGTGAAGTATCAAAGCAAAAACTAGGGCTTTCCCAGGGGGAGGCTGCAGAAGGTTGGTGAGAGGATCTGGAGAGTCTTAACGAAGGAGCAGGGTTGGAAATGGGCCTTCAAGGCTAAGATTCCATGCAGGAGAACGACCTGAGAGCGGCTTAGATGTAGGAAAGCAGGAAGGCTGTGTGGAAGGGTTGCTTTGTCAGTTTACTTGACAACTTTGCTCTCGAAGGCTTCCTTGCTCTGACAGAGTAGCTCTTATCGCATCTGTGTAAATGATCCCTTCTGTCGGAGGTGCCCTTTCTCTCCTTCCTTCTTTGTTTTCTCTGGATAAGTTCAACTTTCCAAGCTTTCATTTCCAACAAAATGGGTATTCTCAAGCTAAAAAGCCTGAAGGATCAAGATCTGAATTAGAATGACTCATGTGGGTTCTCTGATCCAGTAGAGCCAACCAGACATAAAAAACAACTTTTATTTAAAAAAAAATCATTCGAATGCAAAGGAGACTGGGGCATACACCTTAGCTGGAGGATTCAGTTGTCTTTTGTTTGGAATTGAGAACACGTCCCTTTGGCTTAAAAACAAAAGCTATGACTCTTCTGAGATCTTCTTTAAGGTTCCAAATCCAGTTTAGTAGTCTTGACAGTTTATGTAGCTGTGCTCCCTTTTTAACCTAGGGCCTGTAGCTTCCTCTAGTAAGAAGACTACAGGAGGTGGATGAATGTGTTTGAGAAGGAGAAAGATTAACTGGAAATGGTGAAATAGTGAAGAATATTCTGGGACTTCCTTTTTCTTGTTTCTGTAGGAACCACTGGCCAAATTTAAAAGTTCTTCAGCTGGCAGTCTCTGTTGGACAGATCTCAAAAAGAGAGTAGAAGCGTATTATTAGTCTGCCTTCCTTGCTCTTTTCATGTTCTGTGATTCTAAAGGAGGAGGAGCCCAAACTTCATAGCTCTGGGGACATGGTGGGTAAAAAGAGGCTTCAAGAGGGCTTCCCTGGTGGCGCAGTGGTTGAGAGTCCGCCTGCCGATGCAGGGGACGCGGGTTCGTGCCCCGGTCCGGGAAGATCCCACATGCCGTGGAGCGGCTGGGCCCGTGAGCCATGGCCGCTGAGCCTCCGCGTCCGGAGCCTGTGCCCCACAACGGGAGAAGCCACAACAGTGAGAGGTCCGCGTACCAAAGAAAAAAAAAAAAAAAAAGAGGCTTGGAGAAAAAGTGGGTATATGAAACAAAGTACTAAAGGGTAATTACTGTTTTTTTTTAGCTTAAAAACATCCATGTATTAGCTCACAAACATGCAGTAATATAAAGGGTAATGACTTTTAAGGAATTTATTTGTACATAGTTCTTACCAATACATCAAGTGCTCACCCACACATAACTCATGTATTGCCACATTTGTTCCTTGCAGTGGACCTGGGAGTTAGGATGTATTACCAATGTAGAGAGGAGGAATCGCTTGCCTGAAATGGCAGAATGGACCTACACAGAGTTGTCATTCTAAATCTTCCCAGTCCTACACGATGCTCTCCAAGATACTCTTGTAACATTCTCATCAAATTGAGCCCTTGTAGAAAGATCTTCACCAATAGCATGGGTTTGTGTACCTTAGGAATTCAACATATATGGTCAATACAAATTCACATAAACCTTAAAATAGAAATCATTATCTTAAAAAACTTGAAAATGATAAGCCAGGAAGTTTATTGAGCCTGAGCTCTGGTAATAAAGGTTAGTGCTCTGTCTTCAGTGAGGACCCAGGAGCCCTGATGGACAGCAGTCTTACTGGAAGGAATCAGTAAGCTTGTACCGTAGGACCAGGCTGGAGGTCACTTATCGCCATGGCAGAGAGGTTAAGAAACGGCTTTGACTTCTGCCTCTGCTTTACTGGCTATGGGTCCTGAACAAGTTCTTTAAATTCTTGAAGCTTCCAATTCCTCAAAGGTAAGTGGGGTGATAGCAGTGGGTAACGGATACCATGATGAGGAATTTGTGGGTAGTGTCTTTAAAAAGCTCAGTTCCTGGCCAACAAATGGAAGTTGCTGCGGTTGGTTGCATTACTGTAAAGTTCACAGAACATAGACTCTGGAGTGGGTGAGAATCTCAGCTACATCCCCCACCAGCTGTGAGAACTGGGCAAGTTAGTTAAGCACTCTGTCTTGGTTTCCTCATCTGTATGATGGGAATAATAGTACTACCTACCTCATAAGGTTATTGTAAGGAGAAGTATATACTACACAGAACATATATAAAGTTAAATCAATGTTTGCTAATAATAATACTTCTAACTTCTTTTCACAAAACCTCCCCAGCATGGGTCGGATTGATTTCTGTTTGACTGAATTTGCATGTCGTAACACTGATACTTTCAGAAAATAGGGTTAGAGTTTTAGAAATGGGAAAAGCGAGTTTTTCCATTGTTGAAAAATGTTACATTCCAGGGAAACACATTTATATGCATTGCACATTCTAGATACAGAGGCAAGCAGAGGTTTCTACTCTTTCTCCAAGTCATCAGGCCCTGCCTGAAGTTGCAATGAGTGGGTTAAGATTACATTACAGTCAGGCTCCTCCTTCCCTGTGTGTGCACCAGCTATGTTTAGGCAGGTCTGGATCAGTTCAGTGTGTTGTATATTGCATGGAGTCTGGTTTTTCTCAGAACAGCTTGGCTACATGAGCCAGAACGTTTAAGTACAGCTTTCGAGTGAAGTCCCAGAGAATGAAACGTGGGAAGGTGAGTCCCTGTATTCTATCAGGGCTGAGCCTCTGTCTGGTTGCCCCCATGTCCCTAGCTCCCAGTTAGCCACTCCACCTGAGAAAAGGTTTGTTTCCTTTCAGCGTTTTATCCTCTTTATCCTCTTGGAAGAGAAAGGTCAGGTGTGATTATAACTGGAATACTGATGTGTCATGAAGGTTCAGGAGCGAATGTTTATTTTCCAAAATGGAAGAGTTTTGTATTTTTCTGATTATAAAAGTAAATCTTGTCTTAGAAATGTTTAAGTAGTGTAAAAGTTTAAACAATATAGAAAAGGCAAGGACTACACGTGCTTCCACCACACAGAGAAAACTACTGTAAAAATTGGCACATATCTTTCTAGATGTTTTTCTGAGTGTCTGTGGGTATACACATGTAGACATTGAGTTTTATGGATACCTTTTAGCCATACATGTAGACACTTTCTTTGCCAACAAATATACAGTTTGTATTATAATTTTTACCTGATAGAATTCCAGTGAATGGTTGCACTGTAATTTATATTAAACCAATCCTTGGTGGATGTTAGATTGTTTCCAAGTTTTCGGGAAGTCTGATGTTGACAATTGCCCTTACAGGAGGTCCCTATGACTTAGATCCTAGCTCAGAGATGGAGGTACCAGGCTCATCTTCCACCATCTCTGAGCAGCAGCTGCGGTGGCAAGAGGGACTGAGCCACGCCAGAACAGACTCGGCCAAGCAGAGTCTCATCTCTTCTGAGGAATGGCTTCAACTGCACGGGCTTAAGAGCAACAAATTGACCTTGAAACAGATTTTGTCACAGATTGGATTTCCACGTTGTGAAGGTATAATACTCACAAAGCAACACTGGCTGGAAAACCCAACCAGCATGCTGCCCTTTAGCCTTTGACGAGGTCGCATCAGTTCTGAAGGTCCCTCAAAAGCACAGGTCTCTGAGTTTATTTTGATCTCACATCCTTATGGGTAAAAAAGGTTTGCGCACAGACCCCCAATATATGTATCAATATATTATTTAGATGTACAATCATCAACCCACATATTAAATATTAATAATGCTTAATTTCATTCTTTCTTCTTCTAAAGATGAAATAAGAAATAAATAGGAGTTCTACCCCTTGTCCCCGCAGATGTCTTGCTCACCCCCTGGCCTATGCAAACCCTTCTGGAGGCTATGGATGAGAACAATAGCTGTGTGTGGTTTCAGGGAGAACGTGCTATTTTCCTGTTGAGACCTGCCTGTTAAAGGTCCAGTATTTTCTTAAATGTCTTAGTTAGAATGTTAGTTTTCAACTCCCAGGAGTACCGCCCTCCAACAGGGAGTATGGAAACGTGAGGGTTTTTTTTTTTTAAAGGACATGTTGACTTGAGTCGCTACTGAAACGTAGGGCCTGGGGACCAGAGATACTGAGTGTCTTACATTGTGTGATTGCCCACCCATTGGGACTGTGCTGGCCCACATTTCAGCAACACCCCACCTGAGGGAAACAGTCCTTCAGTCAGGGCAATTTTCATTACTAGGATTTTATTCTGAATTTGTCAATTAATTAATCAATTAAACGTATTTTTTGAGCAGCCGTTAATACTGTGTTTTTCACATTTTTCACCAGTTCCCTTGACAGCTTTGTTCCATGCTGGTAATAAGGAAGATCTAGGGGATGTGGGCGTTACAGACTGATCTGGGGGCCCATCCTAAGGGCAAGGCCTTGCTCTTCAGGGCTCAAGCTGTGCCTTCTTATTTATCCTTCCACAAAGGCTAGTACAGCCGACCCTGTACCATCTAAATACCTTTTAGATGTGGGGGAGTCTGCGAGAGTCAGGGTCTGTGGGATTCCTTTATAAAGAAACAAACTGAAAGCAGTTTTATCTCATGTTTCAAATAATTATAATTCAGTCATTAATATTAGCAAAATAGCAATTCTTTATATTTTGTCAAGGAGTTTTCCATTTAAGATCATGAAGGATATTGCTCCGTAATTTTCGTTTCATGTCCTTGTTAGGTTTTGGCATCAGGGTTATGCTGGCCTCATAAAATGATTTGGAAGTATTCCTTTCTCCTCTATGTTCTGGTGGTGTTTGTATATGATTAGTACTATTTCAACTTTAAATGTTTGATAGAACTCACCAGTGAAACTTATCTGAACCTGGAGTTTATAGGAAAAGTTTCATAAGAAATTCAGTTTCTGTAATTGACGTAGAACTATTCAGGTTTTCTGTTTCATCATGTCAGTTTTGGAAAGTTGTGTTTTTCAAGAAATTTGTCCCTTTCATGAATGTTTTCTAATATATTGGCAAAACATTGTTCAAAATATTCCCTTAACATTTTTTAAATACCTGTAGAATCAGTAGTGATGTTCCCTCTTGATATTGATAATTTGTGTTTTCTCTCACTTTTCTTGATAAGTCTTGTTAGGGGTATATCATACCTCTTTTCAAAGAATCAAATTTGGGGTTTGTTGATTTTTTTTTTTTCTGTCCCTTGTTTTCTATTTCATTGATATCTGCTTTGATATTTATTATTTATTTCCTTCTACTTACTTTGAGTTTAACTTGCATTTCTTTTTCTATTTTAAGGTGGAAACGTAGATAATTGATTTTAAATCTTTCTTCTCTTCCCATATAGGTATTTAAAGTTATAAGTATTCCTCTAAGCATTGCTTAGGCTGAATCGCAGACATCTTGATAGGTGGTGTTTTCATTATTATTGAGTTTAAAGTATTTATTTCCTCTTTTTCTTAGATTCATATTCTTAGATTTCTTAGATTCATAATCTTTTTTCTTAGATTCATGTTTTTTAAGAAATGCGTTTAATTTCCAAATATCTTAGGACTTTTAAAGATATCTTTTTTGTAGTTGGATTTCTAATTCACTTCTATTGAGGTCAGAGAGCATCTCTTAGTCTTTGAAATTGACTGACATTTAACTTATGGCCCAACGTGTATCTTGCTGCACATTTCATACATGCTTGAAAACAATGTGTATTCTGCAGTTGTTAGGTGGTATCTATAAAGGTTAATTAGGTCAAGATGCTTGATAGTATTGTAGAGATGTTCTATGTCTTCAGTGTTTTTTTTTTTTCTAGTGGATTTGTCCATTTCTCCCTTTAGTTCTGTCAGTTTTGTTCGTGTAGTTTGAAACTCTAAATGCATACACATTTAAGATTTTCATATCTGTCTGATGAATTGGCAAATTTTAATAATTTTGAAATGTCCATCTTTATATCACATGGTAGTCCTTGTTTTGACATTTACTTTGTCTAATATTAATATAACCACTACAGCTTCCTCGTGCTTCATTTTTACATGGCATATATGTTTAGACTCTTCACTTACAAATTATCTGTACTCTCTGTCTTTAAAGAGTGCCCCTTTAACCCAGTCTCATAATCTGTCTTTTAATTGTAGTTCGGGTCTCTACATTTAATGTAGTAATTGACTTAGTTAGATTTAGGTTTACCATTTCACTGTTTGTTTTCCATTTGTCCCATCACTTTCTTTCCCCTCTGTTTCTCCTTTCCTGACCTCTTTTGGGTACATTGAATATTTTTGTATTTCATTTAATTCCATTTTTATTTTCCATTTGAATTGCAATAGGATTTTAAGGTATACCGTTTTTTAAAAAATAAAGTTTTTTTTAAAATTTTTATTTATTTTATTTTTGGCTGTGTTGGGTCTTCATTGTGGTGCGCGGGCTTCTCATTGCGGTGGCTTCTCTTGTTGTGGAGCATTGGCTCTAGGCACGCAGGCTTCAGTAGTTGTGGCACACAGCCTCAGTAGTTGTGGTGCACGGGCTCAGTAGTTGTGGTGCACAGGCTTAGTTGCTCTGCGGCATGTGGGATCCTCCCAGACAAGGGCTCAAACCTGTGTCCCCTGCATTGGCAGGCAGATTCTTAACCACTGCGCCACCAGGGAAGCCCAAGGTATACCTTTTTGCATTGCATTTTCAGTGGTTGCTCTAGTGATTATATCCATAACTTGTCACGGTCTGGTAAAAGTTAGCTTTGCACTACTTCATGTAAAATGTAAGACTCTTATAACAGTGTAGCTCCACTTATCCCCCATACCTGTCCTTGGTGTTATTGTTTTAGTATATTTTATTTTTACATATATCATAAACCTCACAATCCAGTGTTATAATTATTGGTTTAAAGAGTCATTTGTGTTTTAAAGAAATTGAGTGGGAAAAAATAGCATCTTAAAATCCATATATTTACTGTTTATAATATTCATCCTTCCTGTTAAGATTTGAAATTCCATCTGGTGTTTTTTCCTAAAGAATTTCTTTTAAGCATTTCTTGTAGTTCTGGTCTGCTGGTGACAGAGTTTTCTCAGTTTTTGTTCATCTGGTATTGTCTTTATTTTTTTTCTCTTTTTTTGGATGATTGATTGATTGACATTTTTAAAATTCTGAAATGATATATTCACAGGAAGTTGCAAAGATAATATAAACAGATCCCACATACCCTTCATCCAATTCTCCCACTGGTTACATCTTATAAAATCATAGTATAATACCAAATCCAGGAATTTGACATTGATACACTGTCTGTGACTAATTCTACGTAATTTTATTTCCTGTTTAGATTTGTGTAACCACCACCACAATCAAGATACAGAACTGTTTATCACCACAAATATCTCCCTTGTGGTACCCCTTTATAGGCATACAGATACTCTATCTCCCAAAATCCTTAACTCCTGGCAACCACCAGTCTGTTTTTCACATCTATACTTGTCTCATTTAGAGACTGTTTATATATATGGAATCATATAGTACATGACCTTTTGGGATTGGCAGTTTTTTCACTTGGTATTATTTCTTTGAGGTTCGTGCAAGTTGTTGCATGTATCAATAGTTTGTTTCTTTTTATTACAGAGTAGTATTCCATGGTATGGATGTACCACTGTTTGTTTATCCAGTCACCCATTAAAAGACGTCTAGGTTGTTTCCAGTTTGGGGATATTACAAGTAAAGCTGCTATGAATAATTGTTTACAGGTTTTTATGTGGATGTAAATTTTCACTTCTCTGGGATAAATGCCCAGGAATGCAATTGCTAGGTGGTATGTTAAGTATATGTTTTGTTTTTATTTTGTTTTGTTAAGAAACTTGCCAAACTGTTTTCCAGAGTTGTTGTGCTATTCACATCAGTAATATATGAGGGATCCAGTTTTTCCACATCATATCAGCATTTGGTATTGTCACCATTTAAAAATTTTAGCTGTTTTAACAGTTGTGTAGTGATATTTCACCGTGGTTTCAATCTGTATTTCCCTAATGTCTAGTTTTGTTGAATACCTTTTCATGTGCTTATTTGCTATATATCATCTTTGGCAATATAAATGTTTCTTCATGTCTTTTGATTGTTTTCTAATTAGATTGGTGTCTTAAATGTTCATTATGTATTCTAGACAGAAGTCCTTTGTCACATACGTGTTTCACAGATATATTCTCCTAGTCTGTAACTTCTTTTTTCATCCTTTTAACAGAGTTTCTCAGTGCACAGGTGATGGGATCCAATTTATTTTTTTTCTTGTATAGATCTTGCTAAGTCTCAGAGTTTTTGTCCCCCCTTCTCTTCCTGAAACTTTTATGATTTTACACCCTACATTTAGCCTGTGATTAATTTATTTTTTGTATAAGGTTGATTTTTTGGGACTATGGATATCCAATTTCTCCAGCAACTTTTATTGAAAAGACTATCCTTTCTCTTTTGAATTGCTTTTCTATCTTTGTTAAAAATTAGCTGGTTGTACTTATATGGGGCTACTTCTGGGTCCTCTGTTTTGTTCTATTTATCTGTATGTCTGTCTCTCCACCAAACCCCATACTCTTGATTACTATAATTATATAATGTCTTGACATTGGGTAGACTGATTCCTCCCTCTTTATTGTTTTTTCACAATTGTCTTAACTACTACTCTATTTTCTTTGCCTTTCCATATAAATTTTAGAATAACCATGTCTGTCTACAAAAATATTGCTGGGATTTTGATAGGAATTGCATTAAACCAGTATATCAATTTAAGGAGAATTGGCATCTTTACTATGTTGAGTCTTTCAGTCCATGAATATGGAGTATCTCTTCATTTATTTACATCTTTGATTTCCTTCAACACCTGTCTTGTAATTTTCAGTGTACAAGTATTGGACATGTTTTGTTAGATTTAGTGCGTATTTCATTTTTCTGAGCAATTATAAATGAAACTGTATTTTTGATTTTGGTTTCCACATGTTCATTGCTAGTATGTAGGAATATGGTTGGTTTTTTAATGTTGATCTTTTATCCAGTGACCTTATTGAACTCACATATTAATTCTACGAGGTTTTCTTTGGTTGTTGTTGATTCCTTGGGATTTCTAGGTAGACCATCATGTCACCTCCAAATAGGGAAGGTTTTTTTTTTTTTCGGTACGCGGGCCTCTCACTGTCGTGGCCTCTCCCGTTGTGGAGCACAGGCTCCAGATGCGCAGGCTCAGCGACCATGGCTCACGGGCCCAGCCGCTCCGCAGCATGTGGGATCTTCCCGGACCAGGGCACGAACCCGTGTCCCCTGCATCGGCAGGCGGACTCCCAACCACTGCGCCACCAGGGAAGCCCAATAGGGAAGGTTTTTATTCTTCCTTTCTGATCTGTATGCCTTTTATTTCCTTGTCTTGTCGTGATGGCTAGAACTTGCAGTATTAGTTTGAATAGAAGTGGTAAGAGTAGACATCCTTACCTCATTTCAGATCTTAGGAGAAAGCTTTCAGTCTTTAACCATTAAGTATGATGTCAGGTTTTTTGGTAGATTAAAAAAAAAAATCAAGTTAAGGAAGGTCCCTTATATTTCTAGTTTTCTGAGAGTTTTTATCATGAATGGGTGTTAGATTTTGTCAAATGCTTTTTCTGTGTCAGTTGAAAGGTTCATGTGATTTTTCTTCCCTAGCCTGTTAATTTGCTTGATTATATTGATTTTTGAATATTGAACCAGCCTTGTATCCTGGAATAAACATGACTCCATCATGTTGTATAATTTTTTTTATACTATATATTGCTGAATTCTACTTGCTAATTTTGTGTTAAGGAGTTTTGCATCTATATTCATGAAGGATATTTGTCTGTAGTTTCTCTTTTTTTATACTGCCTTTGTCAGATTTTGGTATCAGGGTAATGCTGGCTTCATAAAATGAGTTGGGAAATGTTCCCTTATCTTCTATATTCTGGAAAATATTGTATAGAATTTAATTCTTTCTGTGTTCAGTAGAATTATCCAGGGAACCTATCCAAGCCTGGGGATTTCTTTTTCTAGAAGTTTTTAAATTACAAATTTCTTTCCTTAATAAGGTATAGGACTATTCAAATGATCTATTTTGTATTGAGTGAGTCGTGGTAGTTTGCGTTTTTTGAGGAATTGATTCATTTCATCTAAGTTGTTTAATTTATGTGTGCAGAGTTGTTTGTAGTATTCCATTATTCTTTTGATTCTGTAGGGTTTTAAGTGATAGTCCCTGTTTCATTCCTGGTATCAATAATTCATGTCTTCTCTCTTTTTTTTTTTAATTAATTTATTTTATTTATTTTTGCTGTGTTGGGTCTTCGTTTCTGTGCGAGGGCTTTCTCCAGTTGCGGCAAGCGGGGGCCACTCTTCATCGCGGTGCGCGGGCCTCTCTTTTTGCGGATCACAGGCTCCAGAAGCGCAGGCTCAGCAGTTGTGGCTCATGGGCCTGGTTGCTCTGCGGCATGTGGGATCCTCCCAGACCAGGGCTCGAACCCGTGTCCCCTGCATTAGCAAGCAGATTCTCAACCACTGTGCCACCAGGGAAGCCCTATGTCTTCTCTATTTTCATCTTTGTCAGTCTTGCTAGGGGTTTGTCAATTTTATTGATCTTATTAAAATACCAGTTTTTAATTTAATTGATTTTCTCTATTTTTCTTTGTTTAATTTCATTGATTTCTGCCTTGATCTTTATTATTTACTTCTGCATGCTTTGGATTTTATTTTGCTCTTCTTTTTCTAGTTTCTTCAGGTGGGACCTTTAGATTATTGTTCTGGGACTTTTCAGCTCTTCTTGTGTCAGGATTTAGTGCTATAAATTTCTCTCTTGAGACTGCTTGAGCTGTGTCCTTCAAATTTTCGTATGTTGTATTATCATTTCATTTCATTATCAATTCATTTTATTGTATATCATTTCAGTTAAGAAAGTATTTTTTATTTCTGTTGAGACTTCTTTGATTCAAGGACTTTTTTTTTTTTTTTTAGAAGCATGTTATTTAGTTTCCAAGAGTTTGGAGATTTCTCTCATCTTTTTAAAATTTTTTTTCTCTTTTTAATTTCTATTTTAACTTTTTTTTTTTTTCAAACCCTTGTGTCGAGGGCTGACTTTCAATAGATCGCAGCGAGGGAGCTGCTCTGCTACATACGAAACCCCGACCCAGAATCTCTTACCTTTTTGTTATTGATTTCTAGTTTGTTTCCACTGTGGACAGAGAACATACTCAGTTTCAATTCTTTCAAATTTTTCGAGGTTTGTTTTCTAGCCCTGGATATGGTTTACCTTGGTATATATTCTGTGGTACTTGAATGTGTATTCTTCTGTTGTTGTATGGAGTATTTTTTAAAATAAATGCCAATTAGATCCTGTTTATTCTTGCTGATTTTCTGTTTAGTTATTCTATCAATTGTTGACAGGAGTGATATTGAAATCTCCAACTATAATTGTGCATTTGTCTGTTTCTACTTTCAGTTCTATCAGTTTTTACTTTACATATTTGCTGCTCTATTGTTTGGTGCATGTACGTTTAGAATTGCAAAGTCTTCCTGGTGGATTGACACTTTTATAATTATATTATGTTCTCCTCTATCCTTAGTAATATTCTTTCCTCTGTAGTTTACTTTTTTTACATTATATGGCCAATCCTGCTTTCTTTTTTTTTTAATATTTACATGACTTATCTTTTTTGTCCTTTTACTTTTAACTTATACATCATTATATTTGAAGCAGGTTTTTATAGACACCTTATTATTGGGTCAGTTTTTAAATCCTCTTTGCCAATCTCTTTTAATTGTTGTATCTAGACCAATTATATTAAATGTAATTATTTATATGTTAGAGTTTGTTTGACATTTTATTTTTTGTTTTCTGTTGTTTTCCTCTGTTTTCCATTTATTTCTTTTTCTTGCCTATCTTTGGGTTACTTAAACATTTTTCAGAATTTAAAAAAATTTATAGTATTTTTTGAGTATCTCTTCACACAGCTCTTTTAGTGGTTGTGCTAGGTATTACATTATAAATATGTAACTTATCAAAGTCTACTGGTGTCAGCATTTTATCAGTTTGAATGAAGAATGGTAACTATTTCCCTTTATGTCCCTTTAATCTCATTTATAATATGCTTTATTGTTTATCTTCATACATTGAGAATCACATTAGGCTGTACTATACTTTTTAATTCAACCATCAAGCAATTTAGAAAATTCAAGAAGAGAAATCTGTTTTATTTACACATATTTATGCTTACTGTGTTCTTCCTTCCTGATGTTTCAAGGTTCTTTCTTTTATCATCTCCTTCCTGTTTATAGAACTTCCTTTATTTATTCTGTAAGAATAGCTCTGCTGGCAACATTTTTTTTTCTTTGTCTGACAATATCTTTATTTCTCCTTCATTCCTGAAGAATAATTTCACCAGATATAAGATTTGGGGTTGACAGTTCTTTTCTTTCAGCACTTAAAAGACATTGTGCCACTTCCTTCTGGCCTCTGTGATTTCTGATGAGAAATCCACTGTCATTAGAATTGATTACCTATATTAGTATGTAAATGTTTTTACCCTAATGTTTCTTTATTCAGTTCATTAAATCTCCTTTATACACTTTCATATCATGTCCTCATTTTTAATCTCTTACAAGAATTTATGCATTTTACATCTGTTGATATTTATCATATTTGAAGTTAAAACTAAAACCCTTAAAAATATTTATTAATTCATTTAAAAGTAACAAACCCATTATATGTTAACATAACATTTTTAAGAAAAAAATGTTTTTTAAAATAAAAATGGTAGTGAGAAGAGTGGCACTGTTTTACATTTTTGCAAATCCCTTTAATATTTGTCCCAAAAGAAAACAGCTAGATTCTCATATCTGCTTTTTAAAAAATAACAGCTTTATTGAGATGTAATTTACATACTATACGATTCACCCATTTAAAGTGTGCAATTCAATATTTACAGATATGTGCAACCATCATCACAGTCAACTTTAGAACATTTTCATCACTGCAGAAAGAAACTGTGTACTTCTTAGCTATGCACCCTGCCCATCAGGCCCCAGCCCAAAGCAGTCTACTTTCTGTCTCTATAGATTTTCTTGTTCTGGACATTTTATATAAATGGAGTCATATAATATGTGGTGTTTTGTGACTGACATCTTTTACTTTTAAAAAAATTAATTAATTAATTTTTGGCTGAGTTGGGTCTTCGTTGCTGCGCGTGGGCTTTCTCTAGTTGTGGCGAGCAGGGGCTACTCTTCGTTGTGGTGCATGGGTTTCTCATTGCTGTGGCTTCTCGTTGTGGAGCACGGGCTCTAGGCAGGCGGGCTTCAGTAGTTGTGGCACGTGGGCTCAGTAGTTGGAGCTCACGGGCTCTAGAGTGCAGGCTTAGTAGCTGTGGTGCACGGGCTTAGTTGCTCCACGGCATGGGGGATCTTCCCGGACCAGGGCTCGAACCCGTGTCCCCTGCATTGGCAGGCGGATTCTTAACCACTGCGCCACCAGGGAAGTCCCTGACATCTTTCACTTAATGTGATGTTTTTAAGATTCATCCATGTTGTAGCATGTGCCAGAACTTTATTCATTTTATGGCCAAATAAAATCAGGAGATGAATTGTATGGATATTCCACAGTTTGTTTATCCACTTACCAGTTGATGGGTGGAGAGCTGATTCTTATTCTAGCAAGCAGTTAACTTGGTTGGACTCAAACTCCAAACTCTGCCTCCCTTATTAAATGAATGCAAATCTCACCAATTTCCTTTTTTCAAGGATTAATGCTACTCCAGTTTCTGCCTGTTCTTGATTGCTCTCTAGTGCCTTCAAGTAGCTATTTTAATATTTTGTCCAGGGCTTATAATTTTTTTCTGTGTGAGAGTTAGCCAATAAAATCTACTTCACCATTATTGGATGGGGAATTCATAATGCCTTAATTTTAATTGGCTTTTAATTTAATTTTAATACAGCTATGGAGCCTTATATAGATTCACCTTCTTCAATTCTCAGAAAATAGCCCTGGGCTTCCCTGGTGGCGCAGTGGTTGAGAGTCTGCCTGCCGATGCAGGGGACACGGGTTCGTGCCCCGGTCTGGGAGGATCCCACGTGCCGCAGAGCGGCTGGGCCCGTGAGCCATGGCCGCTGAGCCTGCGCGTCCGGAGCCTGTGCTCCGCAATGGGAGACCCCATAACAGTGAGAGGCCCGTGTACCGCAAAAAAAAAAAAAAAAAAAAAAAAAGAAAATAGCCCTCCCTCCTGACTCCAGATAAATGTCTTAGGTAAAGAGAGAATGCTGCTGGTGATTTGACGCTGCTCTGTAGATGTCAGTCAAGATGTTGAAATCAGGGGCTTCCCTGGTGGCGCAGTGGTTGAGAGTCCGCCTGCCGATGCAGGGGACACGGGTTCGTGCCCCGGTCCGGGAAGATCCCACATGCCGCGGAGCGGCTGGGCCAGTGAGCCATGGCCGCTGAGCCTGCGCGTCCGGAGCCTGTGCTCCGCAACGGGAGAGGCCGCAACGGTGAGAGGCCTGTGTACCGCAAAAAAAAAAAATGTTGAAATCAGGGGCTTCCCTGGTGGCGCAGTGGTTGAGAGTCCGCCTTCCGATGCAGGGGACACGGGTTTGTGCCCCAGTCCGGGAGGATCCCACATGCCGCGGAGCGGCTAGGCCCGTGAGCCATGGCCAATGAGCCTGCGCGTCCGGAGCCTGTGCTCTGCAATGGGAGAGGCCACAACGGTGAGAGGCTCGCATACTGCAAAGAAAAAAAAAAAAAAAGATGTTGAAATCTTAGAAATGAAGATTTTAAAGATTGAGAGATTTATTGAGTGAGGTTATTGCTGATGGGATTCAAGTATCCATTCTTTGCTCTTTACTATTATGGACACTGAACTTCAGGACTTGTGAATTTTATCATTCCTGGTGATTTGGGACCAAACCTGGTCTCTAAAATTCAGCCTTGCCCCTTCTGCCTTTCCCAAGGAGGCCGTGATCCTGCCTCCCTAGAAAGGCAAAGGAAAGGAAGTGTTGGATCGAAGAGTACCACCACTCTCTCTACCACCTTTGAGACTTAATAATACTAACAATAACGGCAACAATAAAATAATTATCACAATAAAACAGCTCCATGAAGCCTTACCTCATCTCTGTCCTGCCAAGTCATAATTAGTCCTTGAAAGCTTCTGTTAGTTCTGCGAAGGAGTAAACATATGTTTCAGGAAGCACTGTACTCCCATTCTGTAAGCACTGTGTCTAGCGCATAGCGGTGCTCAATGAGTGTTTATGGGACGGATGTTGAACAGCTGAGCATATGCTCTGAGAAGAAAGTGGTCTTGACATCCTGTATGAGTGTTCTGACTCTATTCCCTACTTGCTTCATCTCACTCATTTATTCATGAATCCCCACTCGAGAGAACAGTAGATAATATCTAAGTTTAATTTTTAAAATTCTGAAAACTAAGCCC
This sequence comes from Stenella coeruleoalba, assembly GCF_951394435.1. Lineage (NCBI taxonomy): Eukaryota > Metazoa > Chordata > Mammalia > Artiodactyla > Delphinidae > Stenella > Stenella coeruleoalba. Next base: position 8,921,980 of record NC_137159.1, on the reverse strand, counting down.
AAGTCCTGAATAAAAGATCTCCGGAATTAAACACAGTTTCTATGTCATCTTTTTGACCTCTGCCTTAATCATTCTGGACAAAAGAACCAGGAGACCAAGAAACAAACCCTGTTCTTCCTCCCCGTTCATTCATGCATCACAGGATTTCACATGTCGTAAACAGTCACATTTATCATAGCACCTAGAAATACTTCGTTATCTAGAACAGAATACTAAGCATCACGGATTATTGGTGTCCCTGGGGATATAATCTGATGTCAGAGAATAGCATTTTGAAATAAAAATAAGTGTTGATAATGTACCATTTTGACTGCTTTTCTTTATAAACATGCAGATTATGTGACGTCTCTGGGGAGACTTGTGGCTTCCCGGTATGCAGACGGCCTGTTTCCACGGATCTATACAACGGAAGATGGCAGAGCGTACAATGTAAGTCAGAGTTCCCTCGATGGATGGCCAGGTCCTGGGACATGCTACTGAGGTCTACATGGAGAGGCAGGCAGGCCAAGGCCTTATCAGGGCTGGAGGATTTCTTCTGTGTGTAGACAGTGGTGAATGTCACGGCCCAGGAACTGGAGAGAGAAGCACTTGACCCATTAGAGATGAGAGCAGAAAGGTCTTGACCGGAGGTGAAAACCTTTGCATATCAACACTTTGTTTTGCCTGGAAAATAAAGAAACAAAGCAGTATGACAGAAGTTAGTTGACAGGCAAGCACAAGCTGCTGTTATCTGGTAGATGCTCTAGGAATAGAGGACCCCTGATGCAGGTAGTAGTGGACAGAGATTGAGTGGCATCTGTTACTGGAGTCCTTCATTCCCAGCAATTCAACACGTGATTCCTGCGCACCCTTAACACGTCAGGTGCTGTGCACACCCCGGCCACCACAGGGAGCTCCAGAGACACACGTCCCATCATGTTGCTTCCTGGATACTTTTTCATGTCACTTTACATTCACGTACCACCTGGATGGTTATTTCTTAACATTTAAAAAATGTACATTACTTTTATTTTCATTTTTATTTTGGTGGCGCTGCGCAGCTTTTTAAATCTGAACCACCTTAAAATCAATGTGGCAGTATTGAAAACGTCTGTCTTTGCCATCTAATTCCACCCACATGGCCCCTATGACATGGTCCCACCCTGGTTTCTGTGTTGTGGTAGAGGTTTGTAGTAAGTGCCGTGAACTCTGGCGAGGGAGTTAGGAATTCTGCCGACACGGGGGCGTGGGGAGGGGGCTGGGATGAGAACGAAAGGAGTTGAAGGCAGAGGGGCCAGCGTGAAAACGTAGAATTACATGGTGTGTTCCGAAGACACATTTTCCTTAACCATTTAGGTGTTTGGGGGTGTTGTGAAGATTGTTAAAGTTGTTTTTTTTTAAAGTACCAGATCTTTTAATGTCTGATTCTTCACAGCATAGGGTACACTTTTTTCTTATTCCTTTTGTCTGTCTCCTGCCTCCCTACACCCTGAAAGGCCTTGCACGATTTTGCCTGACCTGTGTGAACGATGCTTTATTTGTAAGTCACCTTTCAGGGGCAGCCCCTAGAGTGTTGGTGGCAGCCCTGGGTGATCAAGTGATCCAGGTACAGGGGAGCTTGGCCTGAGAGACAAGAGGACATAGGACAAAGGCTGTGAGCGGGAGGATGGGTAGTGGGGTGGCATCCCTTAGAGGAAGCCAGGCAGATGTGCTGGCATGTTTAGAAGCATTTTCAGAAATATTTTTGGCATATTATGCTTAGGCAGATGTTTCAGTGAGATTTTTTTTTTTCATCTGCCTTTGCTGATCTCTCTTTTCTTCTACCTAATTTCTCCCCCAGCCCGACCCAGTTTTCTCTGGAGTGTCTGAATTTTATCTAGATTTGTTGAATACAAATTTTTTTAATTTAATTTTTTATTAGAGTACATTGTTTATTAACATTGTTGTGTTAGTTTCAGGTGTACAAAGTGATTTAGTTATACATATACACATATCCATTCTTTTTCAGATTCTTTTCCCATATGTTATTACAGATGATTGAGTAGAGTTTCCTGTGTTATACAGTAGGTCCTTGTTGATTTTATATACAGTAGTGGGTATATGTTAATCCCAAACTCCTGATTTATCCTCCCCCCGCCACCTTCCCCCTTTGGTAACCATAAGTTTTTTCTCAAAGTCTGTTGAGTCCGCTTCCGTTCTGTAAATAAGTCCATTTGTATCATTTTTTTAAATTCCACATATAAGTGATATCATATGATATTTGTCTTTCTTGTCTGACTTCACTTAGTATGATAATCTCTAGGTTGAATACAAATTTGATGTCATTTATGAAACGATACAATTCAACGCCAGATGCAAATATGATACAGATGCATTTTTTGTTATATTCATTCGTTTTATTTTTCAGATTCCACATGTGATTACACAATATTTGTCTTTCTCTGTCTGACTTATTTCACTGAGCATAATATCCTCCAGATCCATCCATGTTGTTGCAAATGGCAAGCTTTCATTATTTTTTTATGGCTGAGTAATATTCTATTTACGGCTGAGTAAAATTCTGAGTAATATTCTATTCTATTGTGTGATATATGTATATATATATATATCACATCTCCTTTATCCATTCATATGTTGATGAATACTTACGTTGCTTCCATAGCTTCCATTATCTGGCTACTGTAAATAATGCTGCTATGAACATTGGGCTGCATGTATACCTACGAATTAGCATTTTCATTTTATTTGGATATATACCCAGGAGAATTGCTGGATTATATGCCAGTTCTATTTTTAGTTTTTTGAAGAACTTCCATACTGTTTTTCATAGGGGCTGCACCAATTACATTTCCACCAACAGTGTAGGAGGGTTCCGTTTTCTCCATTTCCTGAGCATTTGTTATTTGTGGTCTTTTTTTTTAAAACATTTTTAAGGCTTTTCATCTCTATTTTAAAAAAAATTTTTTTTTACTTTATTTTTTACTTTTGGCTGCATTGGGTCTTCCTTGCCATGCACAGGTTTTCTCTAGTTGCCGCAAGAGGGGGCTACTCTTCATCGCGGTGCGCGGGCTTCTCACTGCGGTGGCCTCTCTTGTTGCGGAGCACAGGCTCTAGGTGCGCGGGCTTAGCAGTTGTGGCTCTCGAGCTTTAGAGCACAGGCTCAGTAGTTGTGGCGCATGGGCTTAGTTGCTCCGCGGCATGTGGGATCCTCCCGGACTAGGGCTCGAACCCGTGTCCCCTGCATTGGCAGGCGGACTCCCAACCACTGCGCCACCAGGGAAGCCCTATTTGTGGTCTTTTTGATGATAGCCATTCTGACAGGTGTGAGCTGATATCTCATTGTGGTTTTGATTTGCATTTCTCTGATGATTAGTGACGTTGAGCATCTTTTCATGTGCCTGTTGACCATCTGTATGTCTTCTTTGGGAAAATGTCTATTTAGATCTTCTGCCCATTTTTTCCATTTTTTTTTTAATGGAGATTTTTTTCTTTATTGAGAAACTTGGGTAAGACTTGGGTACATCAAATAAAATCAATTTCTGGGGGGAAAAATCAAAACTCACAATAGAAAAAAAAAGTTAACACTGTCTGCGCCATATCAGAACCCAAAGAATATAATCTTTCAATTGAAAAATTCTAGGCGCTTCAGAATTGACCTTTTGATACAAAATGACCTACTAAATTTGCAATTTGTGGGTCTTGGTGTTGAGGTCCATAGGACGAGCTAGGGCATCTTCAAACCTTGAGCTGAATTCCATGAGGGGTTATTTGGCTTTTGAATCGGTTTGTCCTTGTCTAAGAGGTAGCAGCAGCAACAGCGCCCACCTTCTGGCCACTTTCTTTCTTGGCATGATGAGCCTGTAGGACCGCCACAGCTTCATCCACCTTGGAGCGGAGAGACTCAGGGACTCCAGCACGTGCAGCAGCTCCGAGCTGTCAATCTCCAGCAGCATCCCCGTAATCCTCCCGGCCAGGTTTGAGTGCATCATCTGGTTGAGCAGGAACAAACGTTCACCCAGCATCTGCTTCTGTTCCTGGGGGTGTGCTGCGGCCAGCATGGAGATGGTCAGTGGCTCCTGCCCTTGCATATGGACCACAAGCTGGGGTGCCTGCAGGGGCTGGATGGCTGGGTGAGGGCTGCGGACACTGGAGGCGTATTCGTAAGGTGCCACAGCCCGAGCAGCAGCGGCAGCAACAGCAGCACGAGGTGCTAGGTTCTGCCCAGCTGCGGAAACACCTCCAGACTGGCAGCTGTCAGTCAGCCCTTGCTGGCGGCACCAGCCCCACCAAAGTCAATAGCCAAGCGGTCTGGGCACTCAGACCCGACTCTGAGTGGTAGTAGGGAGGCTGCGAGAGGCTGGAGCATTACCAGCTGGAGCCAGATGGCGAAGGGCTGGACGACGCCCAGACTGGCGTATAGCACTTGGCATTCCTTGGAAGCCTTGAGGTCTCCCACCTTGCTGCCAGCGTGGATTAGGCCTCATCTGTGCTAACTGGTTAGGTAATACGGAGGTCTTCCCTGAGCCTGTGGAACTGCTGGCACAAAGTAGCCCCCAGCTGCAGGCTGGAACTGATTTCAGATGGCATTGGCAGGGAGCGCTCTTATCCCAACCACCCAATGCATATACTGGTAGGTCAGGTGAGCCTTTCTCTCTTCCTTTCTCTGGGCCAGGGCGACATACAGTGGCTTGGAGCCCATGATGCGTCCGTTCATCTCTGTGACTGCTTTGGTTGCCTCTTCAGGGGATGAGAAGCAGACAAAGCCAAACTCTTTGCTTCTCCCATCCTCCAGCATCACCTTAGCACTGGTGATTGATCCCAAAGGAGAAAACTCTTTCCTTAACTTCTCATCATCAATGGTCTCATCCAAGTTCTTAATGTAGAGATTCACCCTCTGACAGTGACTAATTCTCTCCTGTTTCAGCTGTTCAAATTTTCGCTTTAACTCGGCCTGCTGTTCCACTTTCTCCTGCGCACGGCCGACGAAAATGACTTTCCCACTGATTTCTTTTCCATTCATCTCTTCCACGGCCTTATTGGAATCCTCGTGCTTTACGTAACTCACAAAGCCAAAGCCTTTGGATTTCCCACTGGGATCTCTCGTCACCTTGACACTTACCAAACTGGCTGAATAGCTCTTTCAGACTCATCATCCACCTCTTCCCCAGAGTTTTTCGTGAATTCCTTGGCTTTGGCTCCAAGCTCAGCTTCTCGCTCTTTTCGAGACTTGAACCTGCCCACAAACACTTTGTGGTCATCGAGGAGCATGCAGTTCATCTTCTCGATGGCCCTGTCGGCAGCTTCCTGGGTCTCGAAGTGGACAAAGACGTAACCCTTAGAGCCGTTCTCATCACACACTACCTTGCAGGACAGACTGTTTCCAAAAGCAGAAAAAGTATCATAAAGTGCCTTGTTATCTATAGATTTGTCCAGGTTTTTGATGAAGACGCTTCCCACGCCAGATTTTCTCAAAGAGGGATCCCTCTGAGACTACGTTACCGATTGGCTTTCTCTTAATCACATCAAAGTTCATGGTATCCAAAGCCCGCTCAGCGTCAGCCGGCTGCCGGAAGTTGACGTACGCATAACCCAGGGAGTGGCGGGTGATCATATCGCGGCAGACCCAGACGGACAGCACAGGCCCCGGAGGACTGAACTTTTCGTTCAGCACGGCCTCGGTGACGTCTGAGTGCAGGTCACCCACGTACAGGGAGGCTATGGGGTAGCTGCTGGCTGCAGCGTTCATCTCCCCACCACCCTGAGCCCCGCCAGGAGGACTTCTTAGAGGGACCACACAGGACAAAGGGGGTTTCCGCTCGGAGCCGTGGCCCGTGCCGCGGCTCACAGGTGGCAGTGAAGCTCAGAGAAGCTGGAGTGGGCTCCGCGGGCCGGAGAGGAGTCTGGGGGCGGCTCGGAGGAGACTGCCAAACCGCAGACAAAAGGCTCTCAAAACCAATATGGCCCTCCCTGGGAGTTTGCAGTTTTCAGCTGTCCTGGTCTGGAAGCTCCCAATTTCAAAAAATGAAAAAAATTAAAACGGGGACTGTCCTCCAAATTACAAAAATTCTTCCAGAGGCAACCCCGTGGTGCCCACGGCGGCCTCCGGAACGTGCGTTTCTCTATAAAAATAGGCCTCGGGCTCCTGGCGGTTTAAGATTACGGCAGCCCGGGAAAACGGGAAACCAAATATTTGTCGGTGCCGACTCTGCAAGCCCCCGGGCTGCCCGAGCGCGCAGGCGCCACCCACGCCAGGCAGGCGAAGGGCAGCGCGGACACGTGCAGCGCGGAGGCCGGCGTGCGGGGGGCGGGTGCGGCGGGCTCGGGCTGCCACGCGGCGCGGCCGGGTGGCGTAAGGAAGTGCGTGGACGCGGGCGCGCGAGCGGCTCACCACCGGACCGACGGGCGGGGACTGACGGGCGGGGACCGACGGGCGCCCGGGGGCGGCGGCGGCGGCGTGGGGCAGGCAGGAAGCGTGCCATAGTGACTTCCCCACGGGTCCTCTGAGGAGGATTCGCTCTTTTTTTTCTTTCTTTTTTTTTTTTTTTTTGCGGTACGCGGGCCTCTCACTGTTGTGGCCTCTCCCGTTGCGGAGCACAGGCTCCGGACGCGCAGGCTCAGCGGCCATGGCTCACGGGCCCAGCCGCTCCGCGGCATGTGGGATCCTCCTGGACCGGGGCACGAACCCGTGTCCCCTGCATCGGCAGGCGGACTCTCAACCACTGCGCCACCAGGGAAGCCCTCTTTCTTTCTTTTTTTAAAAGATTTAAAAGCGTTTCCGGATTTCTTTTCTTTTTTATCTTTTTCTGTTTTTTTTTTTCTTTCTTCAGGCTGCTAGGCCTGAAAGCGGCGGAGGCTGCGGCGACCCAGGGCGGAGAGTGAGTTGTTTGTTTTTTTTGATATTGATTTGTATGACTCTATATTTTGGATATTAATCCCTTATCAGTCATATCATTTGCAAATATTTTCTCCCGTTCAGAAGGTTGTCTTTTCATTTTGCCAGTGGTTTCATATGTTGTGCAAAAGCTTTTCAGTTTAATTAGGTCCCATTTGTTCACTTTTGCTTTTGTTTCCTTTGCCTTAGGAGACAGATTCAAAAAGATATTGCTGCGATTTATGTCAAAGAGTGTTCTTCCTATGTTTTCCCCCAGGAGTTTTATGGTTTCCAGTATTACATTTAGGTCTTTAATTCATTTTGAGGTTATTTTTGTATGCGGTGTGAGAAAATATTCTAATTTTATTCTTTTACAAGTAGCTGTCTAGTTTTCCCAGCACCACTTATTGAAGAGAGTGTCTTTTCCCAATTGTATATTCTTGTCTCTTTTGCATAAATTAATTGACCATAAATGCATGGGTTTATTTCTGGGCTGTCTGTTCTGCGTCGTTGATCTATGTGTCTGCTTTTGTTCCAGTACCATACTGTTTTGATTGCTGGCTTTGTAGTATAGTCTGAAGTCAGGGAACATGATACCACCAGCTCTGTTCTTCTTTCTAAAGATTGCTTTGGCTATTTGCGGTCTTTTGTGTTTTCATACAAATTTTAAAATTATTTGTTCTAGTTCTGTGAAAAACGCCATTGATGTTTTGATAAGGCTGGCATAAATATATAGGTTGCCTTGGGTAGTATGGTCATTTTAACAATATTAATTCTTCCAATCCATGAACACAGTATATCTTTCTATCTGTGTCATCTTTAATTTCTTTCATTAGTGTCTCAATAGTTTTCTGAGTACAGGTCTTTTACCTCCTTAGATTTATTCCTAGGTATTTTATTCTTTTTGATGTGATAGTAAATGGGATTGTTTTCTTAATTTCTCTTTCTGGTAGTTCATTGTTAGTGTATAGAACTACAACAAATTTCTGTATACTAATTTTGTATCCTGAATTCATTGATGAACTCTGGTAGTTTTTTGGTGGTGTCTTTAGGATTTTCTGTGTATAGTATCATGTCATTTGCAAACAGTGACAGTTTTACTTCTTCCTTTCCAATTTGAATTCCTTTTATTTCTTTTTTGTCTGATTGCTCTGGCTAAGACTTACAATACTATGTTGAATTAAAGTGGCAAGAGCAGGCATCCTGGTCTTGTTCCTGATCTTAGAGGAAATGCTTTCAGCTTTTCACCATCAAGTATGCTGTGAGCTATAGGTTTATCATATATGGCCTTTATTTTGTTGAAGTCTGTTCCCTCTATATCCACTTTGTCGAGAGTTTTTTTTTTTATCATAAATGGATATTAAGTTTTGTCAGAAACTTTTTCTGCATCCATTGAGATGATCATATGATTTTTATTCTTCAGTTTGTTAAAGTGGTGTATTGCATTTATTGATTTGCAGGTACTGAACCATCCTTGCATCTCTGGAATAAATCCCACTTGATCATGATATATGATCCTTTTAATGTATTTTTGGATTTGGTTTGCTAATATTTTGTTGAAGAGTTTTGCATCTATGTGAATCAGTGATAAGCCTGTAATTTTCTCTTTTTGTGATAATCTGGTTTTGGTATCGGTGATGCTGGCCGAATGAGTTTGGAAGTGTTCTTTCCTTTGCAATTTTTGTGGAATAGTTTGAGAAGGATAGGTGTTAACTCTTCCCTAAATGTTTGGTAGAATTCACCTGTGAAGCCATCTGGTTCTACATTTTTGTTTTGGGGGAGTTGTTGGTTTTTTTTTTTATTACTGATTAAATTTCATTACTGATAATTGACCTGTTCATATTTTCTGTGTCTTCCTGGTTCCATCTGGGAGATTTGTGCATTTCTTCTAGGTTGTTCATTTTGTTGGTGTATAGTTGTTCATAGCAATCTCTTATGATCCTTTGTATTTCTGTAATGTTGGTTGTAAGTTTTTCTTTTTCATTACTGGTTTTATTGATTTGGGCACTCTCTCTTTTTTTCTCTGTGAGTCTGGCTAAAGGTTTATCAGTTTTGTTTATCTTTCAAAGAACCAACTCTTAGTTTCGTTGTTATTTTCTATTGCTTCTTTAGTCTCTATTTCATTTATTTCTGCTCTGATCTTTATGATTTCCTTCTTTCTACTAACTCCGTGTTTTGTTTGTTCATCTTTTTCTAGTTCCTTTAGGAACTTTTTTCCCCTCTGCCTTTGCTAATCTCTCTTTTCTTCTACCTAATTTCTTAAAGTACCCCTGAGCATTTTCAGATAAAAATAATTCTGTAACTAGAAAGGTTAAACACAATCTGGAAACACGTTTTTTTAAAAAGAGTGCTATATTTTTGAATAGATTTCATCACCATGTTTCCTTCTATGGGGAATTATCCAAGGGTTTTTCAGTTGAAAGATTGGAAGACTTCCTCCTGGATTATGTGGAGTTTGAAGGATCATCTATGAAACTGTTATTAATGTACAGTTCTTGATGGCATAGCCCATGACTCAGTGGGCCCTATTGTTCCTGGCTGCAGTGTGGTTCAAATGACTTGATTTGGTGTGCTTTTATTAATTTTATTTTATTTTGTTACTTTTATTTTCATTAAGTTGACAGCCAAATCAGAACTGATCTATCAGTATGTGGAACACTTAACACAAGCTGTGGAGAGCTACAAGCAGCGGATGGACTGGCTCACCAGCAACAGCCGGCAGATATTTGGTGTCATCTTGGAACAGTGCATCACCATAGTGCTGGATTGTGGCGGCATACTGGAGGAGGAGCTTAATCTGTGCCAAGATGCTCTAATCATGGTCCTCCAGGAGCAGGTGGCTCACATAGCCAAGTTCAATATCATATGGTGAGTTCCCATAGGAAAGGAGTATTTCCCTGAAACTTCATGAGGAATTTTCATGTATTTGGAGTTAAGGAGCATAACTAACACAGTTAGATCTGTGGGGAGGGAGGAGCTATAATCTTGTAATTTCCTAGAATATATCATTCCAGCAGAAAACCCACAATGAGTAAATCTTAAAAACTTTTATCTGCTTTGTATATGGCATCTTAGTTTTCAAATTGGAAGATACTTTAAAACGTTGTTTTCTTCAGTGTATGGTATGGCAAGGTCAAAATATAAGAATGTAAATTCTTAAAATTCCTTCATACGTTTTAGACTTTAGGTTCAATAATGAATTCCAGTGTCACAAATTTCACTGCTTTGCAGATTGAGTTTGCAGCTCATATTGATTTCCCCTGTAAGTTGACCCCCTTTAATCAGAACAACAGGTGGCTGGCTTTATAGACTTTCCCATATTTCAGATTTTTCACAATCAATTTTTTACAGATTCTTGTATTCAAGAGAATTTGGACTTCAGCACTGACTTCTCATGTGGAACAGTGGCTGTACTTCCCTGACAGAAAACATCTGGATGAGAGGGACATCTATCTAATTGAGTTTTTCTTTTTTAAATCTTTTTTTTTTTTTTTTGGTGGTACGCGGGCCTCTCACTGTTATGGCCTCTCCCGTTGCGGAGCCACAGGCTCCGGATGCGCAGGCTCAGCGGCCATGGCTCACGGGCCCAGCCGCTCCGTGGCATGTGGGATCTTCCCAGACCGGGGCACAAACCCGCGTCCCCTGCGTCGGCAGGCGGACTCTCAACCACTGCACCACCAGGGAAGCCCGAGTTTTTCTTTTTTAAGTAAAATATTTTCAGCTAAACAGATGACACCTTTGAGGATGCTGCCTAATTGTGTTCTAGCCCAAGTTGCTATTTCTGTCGCAGTTATATTATTGAAGGAATTAAGTGATTAAGTCTACAGTGCTTTAGCTTCCTTGGAAATGTGTAGCATAGATGCCACTCAGCCAGGTTCTCTACCCAAAGGGCCACACAGAGGTAAGGCAGCCTCTGTATCTGGAGGTGGGCTAGGAGGGGCAAATCAGGCTGATTCATTTAGTCCAGGATTCACGTAATTCTTATAATTACAAATTCATAAGTGATTCATAAAATTCGTTTAATTATAAACACAGAGATAAACTCAAGTGGCCCTTGTTTTTTGGGGGTATTCCATCACATTTCTAAGCTCAAATTAAATGATTGAATTAAAATGTTCCAGGATTTAAAAACTTACGGTCTGCTGAACTCAGAACAATACTATTTTTGATCCAAAAAAAGGTAACTGATGGGAATGTTTCAGAACAATGAAAACAATGTAATAAAAGAATTAGAAATAAAATTGTGGGGTAACAAAATTGTTGCTGATTTGCAAATCTTAATGCTGTGAATCCTTATAAACTTAACTATTCACAGAAGACAGTTGCATCTAAACCTTCCTATTTTTTTTTTTTTTTGCGCGGTACGCGAGCCTCTCACTGTTGTGGCCTCTCCCGTTGTGGAGCACAGGCTCCGGACGCGCAGGCTCAGTGGCCATGGCTCACGGGCCCAGCCACTCCGCAGCATGTGGGATCTTCCCGGGCCGGGGCATGAACCCGTGTCCCCTGCCTCGGCAGGCAGACTCTCAACCACTGCGCCACCAGGGAAGCCCTAAGCCTTCCTGTTTATGAAAATAACTTTCCTCAATAATTTTTTTGACATTAGAAATTTTTTATTGAAATATAGTTGATTTACAATGTGGTGTTAGTTTCAGGTATACAGCAAAGTGATTCAGTTTTATATGTGTATATACATATATTCCTTTTTAGATTCTTTTCCATTATAGGTTATTACAAGATACTGAGGGTAGTTCCCTGTGCACGTTCCTCAGTAATTTTAATGCAATTGTTGATGTTCGAATTTTTGAGATTTTTAAATTCTCCTGTAAGCATTGTTTTTCCCAGTCAGTACAGCTTATGGAAGGTCATAGTGCTTTGGAAACCTGCCTTAAACAGCTCGCCTGTTTTCTCGGTAACTTTGAGAGGGCTGGGAGCTGTGTTTTCTTTCTCTCAGCTCTGGTGACATTGGGTGTCTTGCTGCTCGTAGCAAGAGACTGAGGGCTGACAGCTACATCGAGCACTGCCAGTGACAGCCCCATGCGGTCCCTTTCAGGGTTTCTCAAGAGCCTGTGAAATGGCAGGAAGGTGCTGTTCCTGTGACTGCACAGTCCATAGCCGCTGCCATCAGCTGGGTTGAGAAATCGCCTTTTGAGCTGGCTCTGAGCCAGACTAGCCGCTTAGACGCTCTGCTGGAGGCGGGGAGAGACGAATCGGTAAGTGTGTGTCTGTGTCTGCTCCCACGTCACTCAGTATCCGCATACTGCCTTCCAGCCGAGCTTGGGCCCTTCCAATTGCATCCCACAGAGACTGCATCCTTGGCATTCAAGAGCCCCAGCAGTCTTAATCCTGTTCACCTCTGAATTTGGAACCAATTGATAAATAGGTGACCGGCCCCAGATGGGGATCAAAAGAGCATCTCTGGTGATGGCAGGGCTGGACCAACCAAAATGAGACTCTAACACCTGAGCCTGGCTGGGCTTCCCCTAGGGGGCGTCATTGGGGCCACAGGGCAGGCCCTCATTTCGCCGCTGCCAGGAGAGCCACGTGCTGCTCACAGCCCCCGAGCATCGAGAAAGGAAGGGAGTGAGGCCGTGAGTGTGCACCTCTAATGCTTCAGTTCCACTCTTGCTCTCCTGGCAATTAGATAAACCCATCTCTTATGGGAGGAGAGGTTGGAAGACTCGTCACTGAACCTTGAGGATGAGGAAATAGGGTTTCCCAGCATCCATGCTCTGAATCTTTCCCAGTTCCTCTTCTTCACAGATGGGTCTATCATGTGCTTTCCAAGGTGAAGTGTATCCCAGTCAGTGTGTCATCCGTTCCTGAATGCTGATGCATTCACATAAGCTTTTTGATAGGGACCTTTCGGATGTAAAGCTTTACCTGGAAGCAGTGATTCACTGGTGGTGTTTTATATCTCTTTTAGCCACAAGAGTGTGTGTTTTTGTGAGCAGCTCTAATGGTGGGACTGTTAAGGGTAGTGACGGCTAGAGAGGAAGTACTCTGGGCACATGAGGTCCTTAGGCCAGCCTTACTCCCCAGGTAGGGATAGGTCTGCTTTCTTTTGGGATACAGATGCTTAACTAATCCTTACTAATTGATTAATATTAATTAATACTTAATTGCTTCTTCCACTCTGGAATCCCGGGGATTCTGCAGGTTTCAAGCTTTACTCTGCCGCATTAAGAAGTCCTTTCTTGGGCAAGGTGGCCATGTGCTGGCACCTTCAAAGGAGAGCTCCCAGTGGTCACCAGACTGTGTTTATTGATACTGAGGGTGATGGTTTGAAATTGGAAACATACTGCTTATCCTCAGAAACCCAGAGGAACAAATGTTTCCCATTAAAGAAGAATGAAATGCAAGCAACTTTGTTCTTTGGCCTTTTAAGTTTGTTTTAACATCTGTAAAAATTCAAATGTCTGGACACCTTAATAAGCATTCAAGAAATGGAATATTTCACAGGCTCTTGGACGTGTGTGTGTGTGTGTGTGCACGTGTGCGCGCGTACCTGGGTGCTCTCCTTCTTTGTCTGTTTACCTGGCTCCCCGGTCATAGGTGGCTCTGGCAACCTGACCTGACTGCAAGATTTCCTGGTGACCTTGACTTTCTGTTTTACTTCCCTCTGGTTTGTATGTCTCCTTTCTCTGGGGGGTTTTTCCCTATCCCAGGGAATGTGTAACAATTTAGTGAGTTCCAGGGAAGTTCTGTAGAAGAGGAATAACCAAGAAAGAAGCTTCCAGGCACTGGTCATCAAATGTCACGCGAAAACTCTTGAGAAGAGACCACGGGGTATGAAAGATGCTAAACATATTCAGACCGTGGTATTCTCCACCCAGAGCTTATATCTGGCTGTGGTCCTGAGGAAGAGTTTAGTAAATGCAACTGCCTCCCATATAAAAATGCCATGCTCTGTGTCTTACGAGGAGTAAAGAAAAGCATGCACGGGGACTTCCCTGGCAGTCCAGTGATTAAGACTCCGTGCTTCCACTGCAGGGGGCATGGGTCTGATCCCTGGTTGGGGAAGTAAGATCCTGCATATCTTGCGGAGCGGCCAAAAGCAACCCCAGAAAAGCATGCATGTGTTAGGGGTGGGGAGAGAAACGGTTCCCATAAAGACCCGCTGCTCTGCCCTGAGCCCCTCACGTCCATCCCAGTGAGTTTCCAGTTGGTCCATGTGGCTGCAGTTTGCTATGAACGGAAAGGATTTAAAGCTTAAGAAGTGTCTTGAACAGTAAATCTAAAACCCCAGCCTTTTCCTGCTCACGATAACCTGCTTTGAGTTTTCATCTCCCTCCGTGAGTGGATCCTGAGAGGAAGCAAGACAGTGGGTATTGTCTCGTGTTCAAAGATTAACAGGGAAGTGGGTTTTTGTACCCGTTCCACGTGAAGAGGGAGGGCTGACTGATGGGCTTGGTTACGATGGGGGAGGATGCCCAGAGCCCACTGGCCTCCAGGACTGGTCTTTGTAACCATGGGTGGGCCAGGAAGGTTTACCAGAGACAGATGACAGAGCGTGAGCCTTCGGGCCCAGGAAGAGCCCGGGCCAAGTGTGGGGTCTGTTTAAATCGTGTATCTCGTAGTGGCGCACGAAGAGCACTGTTGGTGGATGAATTACTGGTGTACCCTGTAAAAAAGAACCTGGTGCATGGGAAGGGCAGCCCCTGGAGTACTGAGGAGGTGTTTAGAGCGGCCGGTGTTGCCCTCAGAGCCCAGGCATGTGTCTGGCACAGGGTTTCTACTGTGCAGCGTCCTCTGGTCCCTGGATGCGTCTTTTGGAAGTTGGTAGCTTCCCTGGCCTTGTTGAGGAGGGGTGCTGTGTCAGGGGGCCCTGGATGGCCAGCTGACCCAGGACGAGAAGGGTCCTTAGGAAAGAGATGGCTGTTTACCCAAAGCCCCAGTTCCCAGCTACCTAAGGGAGGGGGACCTGCCTTCTGCTTTCAAAGGCGCCTGTATTTCTCTTTGTGTTCTCTCATCCTCTCTTCCATCTACCCGATAGGCACAAATTTGTTTACTTGTTTTTAAAAAAGTCATATTCACTGAGAGACTAGGTGGGTGAATTAGAGGCAGACCCCATGATTCCATAAGGAACCTTCACCACTGAACAGTGAGCAGAAGGCCTGGCCACATCGGTCATGACCCTGGCACTTCATTTTCCTCCTTGCTGCGGCTCAGACAGGCATCACATCTTTTCATCTTTGCCTTAGCATTGCCTAGCAATGGCAGTGCCTAGCATGGGCTCGATAAATGTTTGTTGAACAGTGAAGGAATAGAAAGGAAATAATGTCAATATTCTTGAGATTGGGGGTTAGATGTGGATCCAAGAGATTCCCGTCCCCAAGCTATGGTACGGATTTGAGTTTTTTTGAATTGAAGGGAGGTGGTCTGCATGGAACCAGGTGGGTGAATTTGCTGAGCCTTGTATGCCTGCGATGGGGATGTAGGGTTGGAATAGGGATCCTGAAGCCCAGGAGGCCGGAACGTTGGTGGTGGTTAATGGTGTTAGGAGGAATCTGAGAAGGGAGCTGGGGCAAGGGGCAGTCACCACCTTGGGTGCAGGGTGGGGCGGTCAGAAAATCCAAATGGGCTGAACCAGGGAGGGCGGCCACAGGCACAGGGAAGATCTGGAAGTTAGATCCAAGCTCTGGAGTTGGTCAACACTGTTGTAATGGTCAAAGTTGCATGAAGGAGAAGACAGAATTTGCTGGACCTCTCACTGCTGTTCCGGTTGACTTTCATTTTTGTTTCCTAGCAAAGTGGGAATTTTTACACCCAGAGGCCTTGGGAGCTTCTGACAGGCTGGAGCAGATGGCGGGCAGAGTGGAAGCAGCTGCTCCCAGTTTGGTTCTTCTTTTCCCCAAAACCCATGGCTGGGAAGATGGCAAGACCTCCTTGGTCAGGCGGATTGCAGGTTACCTTGGGAAGCTGCAGAACATGTGGCCCGACAGAATAAGACATATCAAGTGAAAACATAAAGGCTCCAACCTATTTCACGTAGTATAAAGTGGCAAGAGTTTTTGAGTCATGGTTAAATAGCTGCATGGAACCCAAATATTTTCTATGTCTGGTGTTATCAAATTTGGTACAAATCAGCATTTAAGGTGATGCTGGTCAGTGAAGAAGCTGCTCCAGGTCCCCTTGCCCTCAAGGAGCACAGAGGTCCTGGTTAAGGAGTGAGGATTCCCATGAGGGTAATTCCCTTGAGCCAGACAACCTCCTGGACCCAACTTTTGGTCAGTGGTAGTGAGATTGGGGGTAGGAGCCTTGGATGCTGTGGGGACCAAGAAAATGAAAACAGTGCCCACCCCTGGCCACCTTCTTGTTGCATGATCTCGCCTCTCCAGTTCTGGGATTCACCATCATCTCTAACACGCGAGGACCAGTCTTGCCATGATGAGCTGACAGAGTGCAGTGGCTGAAAAAAGCAAGGACAGAAGTTCGTGAGGTCAGGCAGGCTGGGTTCACTGGCTGCTCACCCGGGTCAAATAACCTGTCCAGGCCTCAGTGTCTTCATCTGTAAACTGGGCATGATAACAAGAATTCAAATTTATGTTAGCTTATCATCCCCAATAGCAGACGACCTCAAAGCCATTTCACTTTCAAAGGCATTTTGCCAAATTTGGGGGGATAGTAGCAGGTAGCATATTTATCGTCCTCTTTGTTTTTCTAAATGTCATTATGCGAGCAGAAAGGAGAGGCAGAAAGGCAGTGTGCAGATGGCGGTGAGGTAGCTGGTCTCTGGGAAAGCATACTCCTGGAAATCTGGAGCACAGATAACTGAGAGTTGACCGAAAACACAGGCAACTAAGAAGCTGAGTAAGGAAGGACCTTAGTGAATAGTGAATAACCCCATAGCCTTAATTAATGAAGGAAAGGAAATCCTGACTCACTGCTGGCTATAGCAATTTCTGGTTTGCTGAAGTCTCGAGGGAAAAAACATCTCTGTGTGAGGATTTCAGGCTCTTGGGTTATTGCCAGAGCAAAGAAGCTGTCTCCACAGCATGCGGTGGAGACAGAGGGAGTCAGAAGCTGCCGACAGACCAGCCAGAGTTGTTTGTCCTCACTCACTTCCCTGTTGATCTACCAAACCCTAGAATATACTCCCTGGGTCTGTTCCCCTGTCTTGAGCCATGTGTGTTCTTAGACCCTCTGAGAGGATGAAGCTGTCCTCATGCTAAACTTGGGCACCAACACAGCTGGAAAACTAGTAACTGCAGCTCACTGGAGCCTATTCAAGACGTCTTACAGAAGGTAATGTCTAACACCAGGAAGAGAACAACATAGAATGCATTTTCTGGAAGAACAGTATTAGTTGTATAATTAGGAATCTGGAGAACACTTTCTTCCTCCTGTCAGTGTGTTTTCTGCTTCTCAGGTGACTGACTGGGAGAAATGTACAACCTTCCTCAGTCTTTACCTCCCATGAGGTACTTCTGAAAATCAGGGACTTTGTGATGAAGGGCCTGAGAGAGAGAGTCACGGGGGCAGGAAGACTCTTTGTGCCCAGCCTGGGGAGGAATGTTGCTGAAGTAGGCTGGGCTCAGCTCCCACCCCGGCGGTCTCCTAACTCCCAGCCGGGCCCCTCTGCCACCCTCTCCCCACCTGCCTTCTTGGGCACAGCCTGCCCCCTGCTGCCACAGACGGGGTGTCCTAAGCAGCTGGGAGCTGACCCTCAGCCCACCTCTCTCTGGGCCAGGTAGCTTTAAGTCCCAGCTTTGAAGGCAAGGTGAGGTAATTGACTATTTACCGTCAGCTAACTGGGGATGTGTGATTAGAAGCTCATGAATCCTAAAGGGCTGGTGACATCTGTTTATCCCTTAAAACACAATACAGGGACTCCCCTGGTGGTCCAGTGGCTAAGACTCCCCTCTCCCAATGCAGGGGCCCACACTTGATCCCTGGTCAGGGAACTAGATGCCACATGCATGCCGCAACTAAGAGTTTGCATGCCACAACTAAGACCCGGCGCAGCCGAATATATAAATACTTAAAAAAATACAGTATATTTTCTGGGGGTTTCTGCCCCGTTATCTGTGGAGACAATCACTTAGGCTGCTGTTAGGGGCAGGTTTAGGTGATATGTGTTCCTGGCTCTACCTGTGGTTTTACTTTGTGTGATTAATATACATACCTAAGCGTATGCCATCTCGTTGAAGCTCAGTCATGAAGTCAGCTGCATAATCTCCCTTTTCACAAGTGAAGAAACTGAACCTAAACCACTTGCCCGAGGTTACAGAACTCCTCAGTGGCAGGGGAGACCCTTAGAGCAGTGTGGTTAAGGGTGAGGCCCAGTGGATGGCATCGACATCTTTACATTAAGCAGGGCATCGTCTCCTACCTGGGTGAGGTATGCATCTCCCAGGTTCCTGGTTTAAAGCTGGGGTGTGTGTGTGTGTGTGTGTGTGTGTGCGCGCGCGTGTGCGTGTGCGTGTGCGTGTGTGTTTCCTGACTCCTGGCCTGGCGTGGCTCCTGACTGGCCGTGTGAAGGCAGGACAGCCTCACCTCCCCAGGCGAGTGTGTGTCCCGGAGGTGAGACCAGCTGGGAATATGCCCTCCTTCCCACACGCAGCCTCAGACGGAGGATGCCTGAGCCGGCCCTGCAGAATTCTGGCACCGCCATAGGGAATGGCTAATAAGCTTCCTGCCCCAGTGGCCGGCCGACACTTCCTTCATTCGTGGACTTGCATAACTTATTCGTGGGCTCGGAGGAAGCTCTTCTCCAAATCCACCAACCATATCCTTCCCATGCAAAGCCTGACACTTCTTAGCACCGGGCCTTGAATATCTTACTTCCTGACTTTGGCCCCAACACATCGTCATGAAACATTGAGCGGTGCTGCTCTTCTTTCTGCCCGCTTATTTTTTTAAAGAGGCAGGTTTATAGAGAGTATATTGCCGATGAGTCTGGTTCACAGCTAGGGTGCCTCAGGGAAATAAACTGTTGGTATCACTGTTCTGCAGGTTGAATCCATTTATTACTTTGTGGTGGGGGATGTTCCAGAGGAATCCAAGGAGCTTCTCCTTCAGGGGGCTTTGGAGGTCCCATATCCTGTCCACATGGTGTCCTTCAATGCCAGACGAGAGGGCACGACAGCTTTCTTAAAGGATCTGAGTGCCAAGACCCGAAGCAGGTAGGCAGAAAAGGTGCTCTGGGAAGACTGCGAGCGAGCTGCGTGCTTGCCTGTAGTCGACAGTGGGTCTTGATTCCTAGCGGTCTTCCTGACCAGTCGGTTGCTGTGTTCTCCTCTTTCCAGTAGTCTTTAGTCTCCATTCACCTTTGCTCCTCTACCTGGCATTAATCTTGACTTTTTTTTCTGACGCTTTGACATTTTGGGGTCTTGCTGACCCTGGACAGACCGCGCCTCCCAGGTTAGCTGATTCGTAAAGACAGTTAAAAGACTCACCCGGGACGGAATGCACCTTTTATGTGCAAACTAACAAATCCAGCCCACACTCTCAATCCAGGCTCTCGTACCCTAAACGCTGTCTGTCCCCTGTCCCAGTCACCCCAGCGCCAGGTACCAGACAGCTCAGGACAGCCCCTACACTCCAGCACCCGCTGAAATCATTTCAAAGTAGCCAATCCTAAGCCTGCTTACTCTGCCTCACCCATTTCTTTCTGCAGGATCCACAAGAAAGACTTGCCCATGTTTTCCCCTTGTTCTCTCTGCTTCCTGACCAAACCTGGGGCTTCCCTGTGTGGCCCTGTGTGGTGTGGCATGCCCCCATCTCTTTGGAAAAATATTAGTTCTGGCTGCCACAAGAAAACACCACAGACTGGGTGGCTTAAATGACATATTTATTTCTCACAATTCTGAAGGCTGGGAAGTCCAAGATCAAGGTGCTAGCAGATTCTGTTTCTGGTGAGAAATCTCTTTCTCTCTTGTAGGCAGCTGCCCTCTTGCTGTGTCCTTCCATCCTTCCATGGAGGACAGAGAGACAGAGAGACAGAAACAGAGAGAGAGAGAGGGAGACACAGACAGAGAGACAGAGAGAGAGGGCATGTAAACTCTTTGGTGTCTCTTCTTAAAAGGATACCAGTCCTATTGGATCAGGACCCCACCCCTATGACCTCATTTAACCTTAATTACCTTCTTGTAAGTCCTGTCTCCAAATACAATCCCATTGAAGATTAAGGCTTCAACACAGATATTTGGGGAGGTGATGGGCGGGGGCACAATTCACTCCATAGCAGAAACTGTGAGTGGCAAACTATCTTTTCTTTTTTTTAACATCTTTATTGGAGTATAATTGCTTTACAATGGTGTGTTAGTTTCTGCTTTATAACAAAGTGAATCAGCTATACATATACATATATTCCCGTATCTCCTCCCTCTTGCGTCTCCCTCCCACCCTCCCTATCCCACCCCTCTAGGTGGGCACAAAGCACTGAGCTGATCTCCCTGTGCTATGGGGCTGCTTCCCACTAGCTATCTGTTTTACATTTGGTAGTATATATAAGTCCATGCCACTCTCTCACTTCATCCCAGCTTACCCCTCCCCCTCCCCGTATCCTCAGATCCATTCTCTACTTCTGCATCCTTATTCCTGTCCTGCCCCTAGGTTCTTAAGAACCTTTTTTTTTTTTTAGATTCCATATATATGTATTAGCATATGGTTTTTGTTTTCCTCTTTCTGACTTACTTCACTCTGTATGACAAACTGTAGGTTCATCCACCTCACTACAAATAACTCAATTAAGTTTCTTTTTTATGGCTGAGTAATATTCCATTGTATATATGTACCACATCTTCTTTATCCATTCATCTGTTGATAGACACTTAGGTTGCTTCCATGTCCTGGCTCTTGTAAATAGAGCTGCAGTGAACATTGTGGTACATGACTTTTTGAATTATGGTTTTCTCAGGGTATATGCCCAGTAGTGGGATTGCTGGATCATATGGTAGTTCTGTTTTTAGTTTCTTAAAGAACCTCCATACTGTTCTCCATAGTGGCTGTATTAATTTACATTCCCACCAACAGTGCAAGAGTGTTCCCTTTTCTCCACACCCTCTCCAGCATTTATTGTTTGTAGATTATTTGATGATGGCCATTCTGACCGGTGTGAGGTGATACCTCACTGTAGTTTTGATTTGCATTTCTCTAATGATTACTGATGTCGAGCATTGCTTCATGTGTTTGTTGGTGATCTGTATATCTTGTTTGGAAGAATGTCTGTTTAGGTCTTCTACCCATTTTTGGATTGGGTTGTTTGTTTTTTGGATGTTGAGTTGCATGAGCTGCTTGTAAATTTTGGAGGTTAATCCTTTGTCAGTTGCTTCATTTGCAAATATTTTCTCCCATTCTGAGGGTTGTCTATTTGTCTTGTTTAAGGTTTCCTTTGCTGTGCAAAAGCTTTTAAGTTACATTAGGTCCCATTTGTTTATTTTTGTTTTTATTTCCATTTCTCTAGGAGGTGGGTCAAAAAGGATCTTGCTGTGATTTATGTCATAGAGTGTTCTGCCTAGGTTTTCCTCTAAGAGTTTGATAGTGTCTGGCCTTACATTTAGGTCTTCAATCCATTTGGAGTCTATTTTTGTGTATGGTGTTAGGGGGTGTTCTGATTTCATTCTTTTACATGTAGCTGTCCAGTTTTCCCAGCACCACTTATTGAAGAGGGTGTCTTTTCTCTATTGTTATAGTCTTGCCTCCTTTATCAAAAATAAGGTGACCATATCTGTGTGGGTTTATCTCTGGGCTTTCTATCCTGTTTCGTTAATCTATATTTCTGTTTTTGTGCCAGTACCATACTGTTTTGATTACTGTAGCTTTGTAGTATAGTCTGAAGTCAGGGAGCCTGATTCCTCCAGCTCTGTTTTTCTTTCTCAGGATTGCTTTGCTATTCGGGGTCTTTTGTGTTTCCATACAAATTGTGAAATTATTTGTTCTAGTTCTGTGAAAAATGCCACTGGTAGTTTGTTAGGGATTGCATTGAATCTGTACACTGCTTTGGGTAGTATAGTCATTTTCACAATGTTGATTCTTCCAATCCAGGAACATGGTATATCTCTCCATCTGTTTGTATCATCTTTGATTTCTTTCATCAGTGTCTTATGGTTTTCTGCATACAGGACTTTTGTCTCCAGAGGTAGGTTTATTCCTAGTTATTTTATTCTTTTTGTTGCCATGGTAAATGGGAGTGTTTCCTTCATTTCTGTTTCAGACTTTTCATCATTAGTGTATAGGAATGCCAGAGATTTCTGTACATTAATTTGTATCCTGCTACTTTACCAGATTCATTAATTAGCTCTAGTAATTTTCTGGTAGCATCTTTAGGATTCTCTATGTATAGTATCATGTCATCTGCAAACAGTGACAGCTTTACTTCTTCTTTTCCGATTTGGATTCCTTTTATTTCTTTTTCTTGTCTGATTGCTGTGGAGAAAACTTCCAAAACTATGTTGAATAATAGTGGTGAGAGTGGGCAACCTTGTCTTGTTCCTGATCTTAGTGGAAATGCTTTCAGTATTTCACCATGCGAACGATATTGGCTGTGGGTTTGTCATATATGGCCTTTATTATGTTGAGGTAAATTCCCTCTCTGCCTACTTTCTGGAGGGTTTTTATCATAAATGGGTGTTGAATTTTGTCAAAAGCTTTTTCTGCATTTATTGAGATGATCATATGGTTTTTCTCCTTCAGTTTGTTAATATGGTGTATCACATTGATTGATTTGCATATATTGAAGAATCCTTGCGTTCTTGGGATAAACCCCACTTTATCATGGTGTATGATCCTTTTAATGTGCTGTTGGATTCTGTTTGATAGTATTTTGTTGAGGATTTTTCATCTGTTTTCATCAGTGATACTGCCTGTGGTTTTCTTTCTTTGGGACATGTTTGTCTGGTTTTGGTATCAGGCTGATGGTGACCTCGTAGAATGAGTTTGGGAGTGTTCCTCCCTCTGCTATGTTTTGGAAAAGTTTGAGAAGGAGAGGTGTTAGCTCTTCTCTAAATGTTTGATAGAATTCACCTGTGAAGCCATCCCGTCCTGGGTTTTTTTTTTTGTTGAATGATTTTTTTTTTTTTTTTTTTTTTGTGGTATGCAGGCCTCTCACTGTTGCAGCCTCTCCCGTTGCGGAGCACAGGCTCCGGATGTGCAGGCTCATTGGCCATGGCTCATGGGCCTAGCCACTCCGCGGCATGTGGGATCCTCCCGGACTGGGGCACGAACCCGTGTCCCCTGCATTGGCAGGCGGACTCTCAACCCTTGCCACCAGGGAAGCCCTGTTGAATGATTTTTAATCATTGTCTCAATTTCAGTGCTTGTGATTGGTCTGTTTACATTTTCTATTTCTTCCTGGTTCAGACTCAGAAGGTTGTACTTTTCTAAGAATTTGTCCAGTTCTTCCAGGTTGTCCGTTTTATTGGCATACAGTTGCTTGTAGTAATCTCTCATGATCCTTTGTATTTCTGCAGTGTCAGTTGTTACTTTCCTTTTTCATTTCTAATTCTACTGATTTATTTCTTCTCCTTTTTCTTGATGAGTCTGGCTAATGGTTTATCAATTTTGTTTATCTTCTCAAAGAACCAGCTTTTAGTTTTATTGATCTTTGCTATTGTTTACTTCATTTCTTTTTAATTTATTTCTGATCTGATCTTTATGATTTCTTTCCTTCTGCTAACTTTGGGGTTTTTTTGTTCTTCTTTCTCTGATTGCTTTAGGTGTAAGGTTAGGTTGTTTATTTGAGGTGTTTCTTGTTACTTAAGGTAGGATTATATTGCTATAAACTTCCCTCTCACAGCTGCTTTTGCTCCATCTCATAGGTTTTGGGTTGTCGTGTTTTCATTGTCATTTTTCTCTAGCTACTTTTTGATTTCCTCTTTGATTTCTTCAATGATGTCTTGGTTATTAAGTAGTGTATTGTTTAACCTCCATGTGTTTCTATTTTTTACAGATTTTTCCCTGTAATTGGTATCTAGTCTCAAGGCATTGTGGTCAGAAATGATACTTGATACGATTTCAATTTTGTTACATTTACCAAGGCTTGATTTGTGACCCAAGATATGATCTATTGTGGAGAATGTTCCATGAGCACTTGAGAAGATAGTGTATTCTGTTGTCTTTGGATGGAATGTCCTATAAATATCAATTAAGTCCGTCGTGTTTAATGTGTCATTTAAAGCTTGTGTTTCCTTATTTATTTTCATTTTGGATGATCTGTCCATTGGTGAAAGTGGGGTGTTAAAGTTCCCTACTATGATTGTGTTACTGTTGATTTCCCCTTTTATGGCTGTTAGCATTTGCCTTATGTATTGAGGTGCTCCTATGTTGGGTGCATAAATATTTACAATTGCTGTATCTTCTTCTTGAATTGATCCCTTGATCATTATGTAGTCTCCTTCTTTGTCTCTTGTAATAGTCTTTATTTTAAAGTCTATTTTATCTGATATGAGTACTGCTACTCCAGCTTTCTTTTGATTTCCATTTGCATGGAATATCTTTTTCCATCCCCTCACTTTCCATCTGTATGTGTCCCTAGGTCTGAAGTGGGTCTCTTGTAGACAGCATATATACGGGTCTTGTTTTTGTATCCATTCAGCCAGTCTGTGTGTTTTGGTTGGAGCATTTAATCCATTTACATTTAAGGTAATTATCGATATGTATGTTCCTATTACCATTTTCTTAACTGTTTTAGGTTTGTTATTCTAGGTCTTTTCCTTCTCTTGTGTTTCCTGCCTAGAGAAGTTTCTTTAGCATTTGTTGTAAAGCTGGTTTTGTGGTGCTGAATTTTCTTAGTTTTTGCTTATCTGTAAAGGTTTTAACTTCTCCGTGGAATCTGAGTGAGATTCTTGCTGGGTAGTGTAATCTTGGTTGTAGGTTCTTCCCTTTCATCACTTAAAATTTGTCCTGCCACTCCCTTCTGGCTTGCAGAGTTTCTGCTTAAAGATTAGCTCTTAACCTTATGGGGATTCCCTTGTATGTTATTTATTGTTTTTCCCTTGCTGCTTTTAATATTTTTTCTCTGTATTTAATTTTTGATAGTTTGATTAATATGTCTTGGCATGTTTCTCCTTGGATTTATCCTGTATGGGACTCTGCACTTCCTGGACTTGATTGACTATTTCCTTTCCCATATTAGGGAAGTTTTCAAGTATAATCTCTTCAAGTATTTTATCAGTCCCTTTATTTTTCTCTTCTTTTCTAGTACCCCTATAATTCAAATGTTGGTGTGTTTAATGTTGTCCCAAAGGTCTCTGAGACTGTCCTCAATTCTCTTCATTATTTTTCTTTATTCTGCTCTGCAGTAGTTATTTCCACTCTTTTATTTTCCAGATCACTTATCCGTTCTTCTGCCTCAGTTATTCTGCTATTGATTCCTTCTAGAGAATTTTTAATTTCATTTATTGTGTTGTTCATCATTGTTTGTTAGCTCTTCATTCTTCTAGGTCCTTGTTAAACATTTCTTCTGTTTTCTCCTTTCTGTTTCCAAGATTTTGGATCATCTTTACTGTTACTACTGTGTGTTCTTTTTCAGGTAGACTTCCTGTTTCCTCTTCATTTGTTTGGTCTGGTGGGTTTTTACCTTACTCCTTCATCTGGTGTGTGTTTCTCTGTCTTCTCATTTTACTTAACTTACTGTGTTTGTGGTCTCCTTTTCACAGGCTGCAGGTCTGTAGTTCCCGTTGTTTTTAGTGTCTGCCCCCAGTGGCTAAGGTTGGTTCAGTGGGTTGTGTAGGCTTCTTGGTGGGGGGGACTAGTGCCTGTGTTCTCGTGGATGAGGCTGGATCTTGTCTTACTAGTGGGCAGGACCGCATCCAGTGGTGTGTTTTTGGGTGTCTGTGACATTATTACGATTTTAGGCAGCCTCTCTGCTAATGGGTAGGGTTGTGTTCCTGTCTTGCTAGTTGTTTGGCATAGGGTGTCCAGCACTGTAGCTTGCTGGTCATTGAGTGGAACTGGGTCTTAGCGTTGAGATGGAGATCTCTGGGAGAGCTTTCACCATTTGATATTCCATGGAGCTGGGAGGTCTCTGGTGGACCAATGTCCTGAACTCAGCTCTCCTACCTCAGAGGCACAGGCCTGACACCTGGCTGGAGCACCAAGACCCTGTCAACCACATGGCTCAGAAGAGAAGGGAGAAAAATAGAAAGAAAAAAATAAATAAAATAAAATAAAGTTATTAAAATAAAATATTTTTTAAAATTATTAAAAAAAATTAAAATGTAATTTAAAAAAAGAAAGAAAGAAGAGAGCAACCAAACCAAGAAACAAAGCCACCAATGATAAGTGCGAAAATCGATACTAAAAAAAAACGGACAGACAAAACCCTAGGACAAATTGTAAAAGCAAAGCTGTACAGACAAAATCACACAAGGAAGCATACACATACACACTCACAGAAAGAGAAAAAGGAAAAAAAATACATATATATATATTTCGGAAAAAAAAGGAGGAAGAGCAACCAAATCAATAAACAAATCTACCAGTGATAATAAACTCTAAATACTAAAGTAAGATAAACATAAAACCAGGAACAAATTAGATGCAGGAAGCAAACCCCAAGTCTACAATTGCTCCCAAAGTCCACCACCTCAATTTTGGGATGATTCGTTGTCTATTCAGGTATTCCACAGATGCAGGTACATCAAGTTGATTGTGGAGATTTAATCCGCTGCTCCTGAGGCTGCTGGGAGAGATTTCCCTTTCTCTTCTTTGTTCCCACAGCTCCTGGGGTTCAGCTTTGGATTTGGCCCCGCCTCTGCATGTAGGTCACCTGAGGGCATCTGTTGTTGTTTCAGACAGGACGGGGTTAAAGAAGCAGCTGATTCGGGGGCTCTGGCTCACTCAGGCTGGGGGGAGGTAGGGGTACGGATGTGGGGTGAGCCTGCGGCGGCAGAGGCCAGCATGACGTTGCACCAGCCTGAAGCGTGCCATATGTTCTCCCAGGGAAGTTGTCCCTGGATCATGGGACCCTGGCAGTGGCGGGCTGCACAGGCTCCCGGGAGGGGAGGTGTGGATAGTGACCTGTGCTCGCACACAGGCTTCTTGGTGGCGGCAGCGGCAGCCTTAGCGTTTCATGCCCGTCTCTGGGGTCCACACTGGTAGCCGCGGCTCGCCCCTGTCTCTGGAGCTCATTTAGGTGGTGCTCTGAATCCCCTGTCCTCACACACCCTGTAACAATAGTCTCTTGCCTCTTCGGCAGCTCCAGACATTTCCCCGGACTCCCTCCCGGCTAGCCGTGGTGCACTAACCCGCTTCAGGCTGTGTTCCCGCAGCCAACCCCAGTCCTCTCCCTGGGATCCGACCTCTGCAGCCCGAGCCTCAGCTCCCAGCCCCCACCCGCCCCGGCGGGTGAGCAGACAAGCCTCTTGGGCTGGTGAGTGCTGGTCGGCACTGATTCTCTGTGCGGGAATCTCTCTGCTTTGCCTTCCGCACCCCTGTGGCTGCGCTCTCCTCCGCGGCTCCGAAGCTTCCCCCCCCCACCACCCGCAGTCTCGGCCCGCGAAGGGGCTTCCTAGTGTGTGGAAACCTTTCCTCCTTCACAGCTCCCTCCCAGAGGTGCAGGTCCCATCCCTATTCTT
This sequence comes from Stenella coeruleoalba, assembly GCF_951394435.1. Lineage (NCBI taxonomy): Eukaryota > Metazoa > Chordata > Mammalia > Artiodactyla > Delphinidae > Stenella > Stenella coeruleoalba. The sequence goes on along the minus strand of NC_137159.1, from coordinate 8,894,611 downwards.
TTGTCTCTGTTTTTCCTTTTTTCTTTTGCCCTACCCAGGTACGTGGGGAGTTTCTTGCCTTTTGGGAAGTCTGAGGTCTTCTGCCAGCATTCAGTAGGTGTTCTGTGGGAGTTGTTCCACATGTAGATGTATTTCTGGTGTATCTGTGGGGAGGAAGGTGATCTCCACGTCTTACTCCTCCGCCATCTTGAAGGTCTTCTTGTTAACTATCTTTTCAATGGTAGCTGTCTCCTGATCTGTTGGCCTCACTATACCTGAATAATAATAATAATACCTGCATTTCAAAACAGCCCCGTCTGTGCATGTGAGAGAGTTTGTGTCTCTTGTAGAGAGAGACCAGCTCCTTATGTGGTAACAAGGAGAATGGCTGAGTTCTTTCCTAAGTCAGCCTGTCTAAAATGGGTAAAATGCCCACTCTTGAGCATTTGTTCTCAAATTTAGCTGCTCATCATATTGGCCTGGGAGACATGGGCTTCACCTTGCAGGCTGATTCTGCACACTAGAGGGGAGTCTGGGAATATGCAGTTAGGCTTTCACTTTGCAAAGGCCTTTCACTACCTAGGAATCTTGATTAAAATGCAGATATCTTGACCACGGTCCCAGAGATTCTGATTTTCAGGGTCTAGGGAGGAACAGGGATATGCATTTTTAACAGGATCCCTGGTGATTCTGAAGACCAGTGCTCTGGCTTCTCATAAAGCGCTTTGAAATCTTTCAACAGCAGGTGCTTGGCTTCAATTCTGGGCTCTTGAAACCCCCAAATACAGAAGGGGCTCACTGCCCCCACTTTTGCTAGTGGAGAGAGAAAAACCCAGCTGGCAGGGCCACCTTTCTTGCTGGTCCTCTGCTCAGCTCATGTGGGACACTCTCTGGGAAGGTGAGAGGCCAGGGAGTAGTTTAACACGGGAGAAGCTGCAGTTCAGCCCCTGACTTTCAGGTCATGCTCCGTGGAGAGCGGATTCTGCAGAAGAGGACGGGGTACACCCGGGCCCTTCTGTCCCTCCTCTAGTCCTGGGAAGTGAGGCCAGCCCACGACCAGCAGTGCCCCTGCCCGCTCTGCTACCTGCCAGCCCACCTCCTCCCGGGGGTCCTGGATGGTCTCAGTGCATCTTTTGCTGTTGAGCCCCAGCTGAAGAGCAGTTATTATCAAACTGTAAAGGGCGTGTCCTGAGCATTTCAGCTTGCAGGGAGGCTGGACTCTGTGTCCCCCGGTGCCTGAGGCTGTGTCTGGACAGAGCCACCAGCTCTCAGACACAGCGCTACACTCCTCAGACTCTCCAAAGAGCCTGACTTAATCGTGATTTGCTTTCTGCACAAGCGAGGCTGTATTAGCCAGAGGAAATGTCTGCCCTGTTCTTCAGAGTAGAAAATTCTGGGCAAAGGCCTTGGCACTCAGAGTGTGAGGCCTGTCAGGACAAACCTCGATCATCCCCCCGTCTGTCCTGCAGGGAGGTTGTGGTGAGACAGGTGGGGACCTGGGACCCTTTACTGCAGTGCCTGCAGCTGGACAAACGTCTCCTCCAGCAACAGAATACAGAGGAACTATAAGGGACTAAAAATAACTGCATGCATGGGTAGTCGGGGCAAATTATGAACAATAAAATACAAAAACGCCAAAACCCAGCTGCCATTTCTGAGGGCCTGGGAGCAAAAGCAGGGTCCCGAGCATGATCCCTGTGCACAGCACCACCAAGGGGGTGGGCAGACCACCTAAGCCCCCCCTCCAGCCCCACCCACTGATCCACCTCCACCTTCACTGCTTAGCAAGGGAAGCTGCTACTTGTTTTCATGCCCTTGTGCTGCAGCAAGAGTACCGATAAAGCCTTGCCTGAATTTCTCTGGCCTCTTTTATCAATTTCTATTGATTAAAGAGTCCGAGAACCCAGGTTGGTAACAATGGGACGAAGGAAACTGGGCATTTCTGTTTTGGAGGAAGCCCCTGCTTTCATTGTCCCAGTGTCACCTGAAACCCTTTAGAAATAGACGAGACTGAGGCCTTCTATGGCCCAGGCAAGGCCCACAGACCTCTCCCGCCATCTGCCCATTCTTCTGTCCATCCCAGCTCATGTTTCAGGATTCTTTTTGCGTCATGAGTGGCGATAGGCAGGGATGGTACTCTTGAGAGGCCGGAGGAGCATTACTCAGAGATCTCCTCTGCCATCTGAGAGAAATTTCCTGCTATTACTGATTTTTTGGATTCCAGACAACTGGCTTTGAGGGTGCGATTTAGCCCATCATCACCTGCAACACTACACCAGTGCTTAAAAAAAGTTTTTTAAATTGAAATACAGTTGATTTCCAATGGTGTGTTAGTTTCAGGTATACGGCAAAGTGATTCAGTTTTATACACATATATGTGTATATATGTATACATGTGTGTATATATATATTCTTTTTTAGATTCTTTTCCATTATAGGTTATTACAAGATACTGAGTATAGTTCCCTGTGCTATACAGTAGGTCCTTGTTGGTTATTTTATATACAGTAGTGTACATATTTTAATCCCAAACTCCTAATTTATGCCTCCCCCCTTCCCCCTTTGGTCACTATAAGTTTGTCTTCTATGCTATGAGTCTGTTTCTGTTTTGTGAATAAGTTCATTTGTATCTTGTTTTTAGATTCCACGTATAAGTGATATCGTATGATATTTGTCTTTGGCTCATTTCACTTTGTATGATAATGTCTAGATCCATCCATGTTGCTGCAAATGGCATTATTTCATTCTTTTTTATGGCTGAGGAATATTCCATTGTATATATACACACATCTTCTTTATCCACTCCTCTGTCAGTGGACGTTTAGGTTGCTTCCATGTCTTGACTGTTGTGAATAGTGCTGCTGTGAACATTGGTACATGAGCGCCTTTTTAGCTTCAAGCTGCTTATGAATCCCCTGGGGATCTTGTTAAAGTGCATATTCTGACTCGGCAGATCAGGTGGGGCCCGGGGAATGTGCATCCCTAGCCAGCTCCCAGGTGCTGCTCCTAGGACCACACTCTGAGAGGCTGCCTTAAAAACGTGCCCACACTGAGTTCTTTTCATTAGTGCTGATGCTCAGGTCCTGGGGAGGTGTGTATTTGCCAAGTGAAAGTTGACTGAAGCCCCTCAGCAGTGGGCAGATGAGCCAACGCTGCCTCTTGTCACCAGCTTTCAACAGTGAACCCGCAGGGCTCTGGGCACTGTTGGGCCCCTCATTAGCCTCTGGGCTTGTCCAAACTGTGTTTACATGATTGAACCCTGGGAACAAAAGGATAAGTCTAAGCACAGGGTATCATTTTTCCAGGGTCGATAAATACCATTTGGTTGAGCTAAGTATCCTCTAATGAACAGAAGAGTCATCAGTTAAAGTCCCAGTGGCTCCGCAATTCTCTGGTGCCTTCCACCTTCCTGTCTTTTATTTGTGGGAATTGACAAGGCACAGGGAAAAGCAGTGAACACTTGGAAGATGCCTAGCACCACAGAAGAGCAAGTTCCCAGTCTTGGGAGGATGAATAGATAATGCGCAGATACCACTTACTAGCCTGATGTGGCCTATCTCTTCCTGTTTCAGATTCCATGCATTTGCAGAGAGAACAGAGTGCGTGGAACTTCCTGCCTTCCCCATTAAGGATGGCGACAGTGTAATTACTTGGAATTCAAGGAAACTGAAAGGAAAACTCCCTCCAGGTACCTGGGATGGAAAAGAAACAGTGTACTTTATGTCTTAATAACTTCAGATGATCCCTAGCCTTAGCTCTAGGGCAGGACTCACCCTACCTTTTGTATTATTCCTGTGGTGCAAGGGCAGAGTTCTTGGATGTTAGTGGAGAATTTGGCAGCCTGGCAACCAGGCATAAGTGTATTACCTAGGGAAGTGGCCTCAGTGAGATGTGTCTCCTAACTTGGGAAACTTCTGGAGACCTGGCCCCAGGCGTGTCAGCGCACTCTTAGTTCTTGGCAAGGCAGAGCTGCTCTGTTGCCCAGGTTGGCTGGAAGCTGTAGCGAGGATGCCCTCACTTCTCGTGGGTTTTCTGTTGCTTCCCCATCAGTGATGGCGGTGTTTCTACATGCACATGAGGGATGGACCTGCCTCTTGTGAGGGCCAAGGCCACACAGGAACCTCTATGGAGGCTGAATGAACTTCCCCTTTCATTCAAAGGATGTGATCAGAGAGTTTAACAGGCGTAGAGAACGAGGTCAGGAAATAAGTGAGAAATAGTACTGTGATTCGGGAAACCAGCACTAGAAGGTTCCTCAGGAAGCAGGAGATGGGAGTTTCTTCGGGGAGCTGATGAAATTGCCAAGTGCCAACTACACTGAGTAAACGCCGCCGAGAAGAGCAGGGACGGCAGCTCCTGTGGGACCGTGACATGATGCGGCGCGGGGGTGGTTAGAAGTCTGAGAAAGCCCACCCCCACCTCCACCTTCCTGCTCGTTTTTACTAATCAACAGAAGGATTTCTAGCTTCAAACAAGGCAGGAATTACTCTTTGGGGGTTGTTTGGGGCTGGGGGAGAAGCTGCAGGATACACATGCTTGCAAGTTTCCTCTGTTTACATAACAGTGTTGCAAAGGCTCCTGGGAGAAGGGCCCTGGGACTGGGTAGGAGGCATTTGCAATCCCGGGCTAGGGGGTCAGGTGGAGACCCAGGCAGGGGGTTGAATCACAGAGTGTGTCCTAGACACACACTTTGTGGATTCAGATTCTTAGTGCCCCAAAGCAGAGCTGGGGAGAGGTTCCCGTCGAGCTCGTCAGGGCTGCTGCCTTAGGTAACTTACAGCTTTGCTCTGATGGTGAGGTGGACATTTCCAGGGAATTTGAGAAAATGTCAGTTGATAAGCAAGATTGATGCTAATCTAAGAAAAAAAGTAATTTAGGATGTATGCCATGCCTTTGAAAGTAATTTACAAGATTAAGCCTAGTGGGCAATGAATCAATGAAGTTAAAGAATGTGAGATGTCACCAGCTCCCCAAGGTGTGCCAATGACCATAAATGGGGTTTCATTTGGGCCTATGTGTTCCTTGGCAACTTAGTTATAGAGGGAAGCATGTCTGGCTGCATAGCTTACATTTTCAACAACCACCGTCTTTCCAACCCCTGTGAAGCATACGAATCAAATTACAGATAAAAACATTTTTCTTAGAATGAAATGCTCAGAGCGTGGCCTGCCATTCTAATGCCATTTCAGTGATCACATGTTCTGAATTTGGGAAGAGTGTCCCAGATCCTAAATATGTGATCTTGTCTCCTCAATCCATCAGAATGTCCCAGGAATGCCAACATTTCAGAGCCTACCTCTCCCACTCAAAAACTGGCCAGAAATCCTTGAGACGATTCTTGTTTGCAAAATGTGTGGTTTTCAACCTCACTCGGGCTCAGAGGCAGTTCTCCAATCTTTCCCTGATCAGTTTCCCCTCCCTGCTTCTCCATCATTTGTCTCAAGCATTTATCAGTATGAGTTTCCTCAGGCCCTCTCTAGTTTGGGAAGGGAGAGTGTCTCCTCGGGAGATAATTTTGCCTTCTGTTGTATAGAAAAGACAGACCATCAAGTGAGGGGCTAGAGAAGCATTGCTCAGAGAAGTGAACTGGCAACTGAAAGAAATGTCCTGCTGTTTCTGACTTTGAGGTTTCTAGATAGTTGGCTTTTTAGCCTGTGAGTTACCATCACCCCATGTACCATATCAATGCAAAAAACCTCTGTAGTCAAAATAATAGTTTTAAAAATTGTTGTGAAATGTACATAACATAAAATTTACCATTGTAACCATTTCTAAGTGTTAAGTATATTCCCTAAATCCAGTAGTGAGGTGTCAAGTACATTCACCTTGTTGTGCAACCCACTCTCCAGAACTCCCTCCATTTTGGAAAATTGAAACTCTGTACCCATTAAACAACTTCCCATTTGTCCCTCCCCACAGCCCTCAGCACTTAACATCCTACTTTCTGTCTCTGAATCTGACCGCTCTAGATGCCCCATATAAGTGGAGTCATACAATACGTGTCATTTTGTGACTGGCTTACTTTATTTAGCATAATGTTCTCAAGGTTCATCCATGTCATAGCATGAGTCAGAATTTCCTTCCTTTTAAGGGCTGAATAATATTCTGGTGTGTGTGTGTGTGTGTGTGTGTGTGTGTGTGTGTGTGTGTGTGTAGGGTGCAATATCTCATACTATCTCATGACATGATCCCAGCCATCCACATCTCCTGAAGCAAATCTCTCTGTTTCTAGAAAGGAATGGCTTCTCACCTGCACGAGGGCGGGGCTGGAGCAGTGGCTTTGCACCGGGATCCCAGGACATTGGCAGCACTTGGCTGGGTGGGTCATAATCTCAGGCTCCCGGGAGTTGAGTTCATGAACCTGGGCACTGAGTAGACTTCTCCCCTTTCCCTTCCAGGGATGACTTTCTGCCTTAGAAATTCTGCTTTCTTCCGGCGCAGGCTCCATCCCGTGTAGGAATGCTCCATCAGCCTCGGATGGATTCCCCTCACTGGGGGGAGCAGGATCTGTGATTTAGATGTAAGAAGGGTGGGGGATCTAATATGGCAGGTGACGCTGACCTGAAGCTGCAGCTCTACACTCTTCCTCCTCACGGCCATCCTTCCCCTTGGCTTTCCGCCCAGAGTTGGGTGGGTCCCTGCTCATGTTTATATTCACGGGGCATACAGCAGGGGCTGGCTGCTCTGTTGCGTAGCCAGCACCTTCCATGTAGGTGTCCTTGCCTCTTTCTCTGTTTAACTACTCTCTTTGACTATTTACTGGGGAGGGGAAAGGGTGCCAACAGAGCCTAGATTGCTATGGGACCAGAGTGATGATGCTACCTTCTGGAGCTCCTCTGAGCCACCCAGTCCCCTGAAGTTTGGCTTTCCTTCCCCGTTAATGAGTGTGGGTTCTCGTCACAGTCTCTGTGTACTGTGAAATATTCCTCTCACTTATAAGCAAAATAAAAGAGGCATGTTGACTTTCCCCGAACTCCAGGCATTTTTCCTTGGGAAAGATTTCTCTCCAGGACTGAGCAACACTTTCCCCATTCTTGCCCTGGGTCTGGGCTCTCCCTCCCGCACAGTCTCCTAGCAGTCACTGACCGCCGGTTAAGGAGTAGGCCTGATGGGCAGGTAGCGGGGGTCTCCTTGTCTTGACACCTGGCTTGTAGAGATCTGTGGACAGTGCTCCCGCCTATCTTCCTAAAGTCTTTGAACATGGTGTTACTGAATGCAAGTTCATGTGCCTGATCCGTAGTGAGGCCAAACAGTACTGAAATGTCCGAGTTTGGAGCAGAGAAAGGTTTACTGCAGGGACACACAAGGAGATGGGTGGCTTGTGCCCAAAAAACCCCAAACTCCTTGAAGGGTTTCAGCAAAGCACTTTTAAAGGCCAGGTGAGGGAGGGGTGTGGTTAGTTGTTGAAGACTTCTTGGTGTTGGATTCCTTTGCCCTTGCAGCTGTCCACATAGGTCAGGTCACGATGTTCCTGTAAACCTCCAACAAGGCAAATGTTATTCTCTGTCCTGCAACCTTTTATCTCTGTATGAATGGACTCTTAAAGGTCAGAGCCCTGAGAGTAGGCTATCCTGTATACTTCAGGCTACAGGCAACATTCTCTTACAAAAGATGCAGAGCCAGCATGATTAAGCACAGGCAACAAAGCACAAAGGGTTACAGTAAAAGGAACAGATCTAACATGGAGTCAGATTTGTTCTTCCTGTTACAGTGTCAGCCAGGGCTTGGCTGCAGTGATGGTCTTCATCTGTCCTGTCTAGTAGAGCTATGGCTACTGCTGCTGCTGAAATAGTCCTTCTTTCCTCAGAGTCTGAAATAGTGGCCTGAAAATCATCTTCTACACCCCTCTATTTCTGGGTCTTCTCAGGGAGTCAGGGAAACTCATCATTTAAGCAAACTCCAACAAGTGGCCTTTTTGCTGAATGCTTTGTGTCTGATCAGGACTTAAACGTATTCCGTGATATTCTTTGAAACTCGGTTTCATCCCAGGCCACTGGTGTTCCCCAAGTCAGCAGTGACTTCTGAGAGCCCACACCCCTCAGCACTCCAGTTCCTCCTGGGTTACAGCCGTCCACTGGAGATGAACTGGCTCCAGTGTAATGGTTTGTGGGGGGACACTGCCCACTGCCCCTGACGGGCTCAAGTGAGGCTCCCTAAGTGGCAGATATGAGTGTCTGGTCACAAAAACAAGTCCAGCCAGACACTTTCTTTGATTTCTAGAATTCAGTTTAATTTTTGATTCCAGTGCCCTTCTATCCCAGTGGATTGGGGGGACATTAACCCCGGTCATTCCCAGGGACTCCTCCTGAGCTTTTCCCACAGCTTGGAGATCCTAGGCAGTGCTAAGGCATTGGGAGGGGTCTCTAGTAATTAGACATCTCTTCCTGCAAACCGCCCTATAAATACCCATTGTCCCCGTCTCACGGCCACTCCAGGTTGAGCAGTTCTCTGCTGCTCCTGTGCTGACTTCGGATGTGGGAGTCGTTTGCAGACTCTGCCCCACCCCCGTTCACCCTGCGCCTTGCTCCCAAGGTGCTGCAAAGACGCGGAGCCAGTTCCCACCCTCTCCTGGGATGCTCTCCTCCTCTCCCCCAAGCCAAGGGGAATGTCCTTCTAATCTGGGATGACTCCTCTCTACCTCCTGCTTCTTAAAGCTGCCTGCTCTGTAAACCCCAGCGCCTCTCCTCAGGGGTTAGGCTTAAAAGGAAAAAGCCAGAATGTCTTGCAGCCTATTTCATCTTTCTGCTCTGCCTTCTTTGGGGCAAGGAGAGAATGGCTGCTTGAATGTGGAGGGAGTGGGTAGGGAAGAGAAGGTAGAGGGAGAACAGATTACCATCAAAAATATGATCCAACGACACGCATAAATACAACCTTTTTGTAAGAGTGAAACCCTAACCCCAGGATGGGTTTTCTGTGGAGGTAGATAATATAACTAGTTACTTTGTTTTTTGATTTTATAAAATGACACTTCAGGAATCAGTGCTGGAGAATGGGAAATGGAGGGTTCGTGCGTTGTTAAGTTGGTGCCACATGTAGCTTTGGAGCTGCTCTGTTAAATATGGGAGCCGCTGACCACCTGTGGCTACTGAGCACGGACATGTGAGTCCGATTTGAGATGTGCTGTAAGTATAAAATACACCCTGGATTTCAAAGACTGAGTGAGGAAAACATGTGAATTATGACATGAAGAGTTTTTAATATAGATTATATGTCATAATGATAATAGGAACATATGGGTTACGTCAAATATATTAATAAAATTAAGTTTTTTCTAAGATTTGGCTACTAGAAAATTGGAAATTATACTTGTGGTTCACCTACCATTGAATTAGTATTGGATAGCGCTGCTCTAGAGCCATGCTAGCTGCCCCGTCGATTACGTAGCTGTGTAACTTCGGGAAAGTCATTTAACCTTTCTGCTTCCTTTCCTCATCTATAAAACGGGAAAAATAGATTGTTATTATTATATTATATTATGCTATATTATATTATATTAGTTGTGTTAAATGATGAGGAGGCAGAGAGGAATAAGGCTCTGTCCTATGTTCAATGAACGCAAATGCGGTAAAATCAAGAGCCTGGGCTTTGGAGTCAGGCCTGGGTTTGGATTTGTCACTTAGCTGTGTGATCGTGGTCGAGGTACTTAACTAATCTGAGCTTTAGCTTTCTTAGTTATGAATGGGGATGATGATGTTTACCTTATGGGTTGTTAGGGATATATATATATATATATATATATATATATATGCGTGTGTGTATATATGTGTATATGTGTGTATACACTGTATGAAACACTGTGTGTATACACACACACACACACACACACACACACACACACACAGTGTTTTATGTAGTACCTGGCTCATGGTTAGCCAGTCAATAATTATAACTGCTGTTACTGCCATGACCATCATCATCCTGTGGGTTACCCTACTGTTATTACTACTAGGTAAGCAACTTAAAGACTAAGTTCTTCTCCCGTTGCGGAGCAACAGGCTCCAGACGCGCAGGCTCAGCGGCCATGGCTCACGGGCGCAGCCGCTCCGCGGCATGTGGGATCTTCCTGGACCAGGGCACGAACCCATGTCCCCTACATCGGCAGGCGGACTCTCAACCACTGCGCCACCAGGGAAGCCCTTAAAGACTAAGTTTGTTTTATCACCTTTACTTTTCTTCTGTCGTCCCAATTCCCATGTTTGTTTTAGTTTTAATATTTCTGCTATTAAGTACATTCTGTTCTCACTTGTAGTCCATCTCCTTTGGTTTCCCCAGCTACCTCTTGGTTGGCTAAAATTTATCTTCTAATAGGTTCCTCAAGGAGGGAATCAGAGGAACAATATTCCCAGGGTTTCCAAATGTTCTTTTCTCCGTTTTTATACTTAAAGGACAGCTTGGCTGGATAGAACGCCCTTGGCTCACTTTTTGTTTGTCTTGTGTGTGTTATGGGTGGTGCTGCAGTGTCTTCTCATAGTGTGTGCTGCCGAGAAGAAATCCAAGGCCAACTTGATTTTTTTCCTTTGTAAGTGACTTTATCTTTTTGCCTGGTTGCTCAGAGGTTTCTTTTATTCCACCAGCTTTATTGAGATAAAATTGACGTATAGTATTGAGAAAATTTAAGGTGTACAATGTAATACACATATATATTGTGAAATGATTATCACAATAAGCTTAGTTAATGCATCCATCACCTCACATAATTACGCTTTTTTGCGTGTGGTGAGAACATTCAATTAGAAACCTTCAAGTGTATAATACTGTATTGTTAAATGTAGTCACCACACTGTACATTAGATCCCCAGGACTTATTCATCTAATAACTGAAAGTTTGGACCCTTTGACCAATTTCTCCCCATTTCTCTCAGCCCCAGCCCCTGGCAACCACCATTCTACTCTCTCTTTCTATGAGTTTGGCTTTTTTTGTTTCCACATATAACTGAGATCATACAGTATTTGTCTTTCTCTATCTGACTTATTTCACTTAGCATAATGCCCTCGAGGTCCATCCATGTTGTTGCAAATGACAGGATTTCCTTCTTTCTCATGGATGAGTAATATTGCATTGATATATTTCAAATTTTTGTACCCATAAAAAATATATAAAATCACATTTTCTTTATCCATTCATCTGTCAGTGGATGCTTCGGTTACTTCCATGTCTTGAATATTGTAAATAATGCTGGAATGAACATGGGAGTATAGATATCTCTTCAAAATAGTAATTTCATTTCCTTTGGGTATGTACCCAGAAGTGGGATTGCTGGATCATATGGTAGTCCTATTTTCAATTTTTTTGAGGAACCTCCATCCTGTTTTCCATAGTGGCTTCACCAATTCACATTTCGCACCAACAGGGCACAAAGGTTCCCTTTTCTCTACCTCCACACCAACACTGTTGTCTCTTGTCTTTTTGATAATAGCCATTCTAACAGGTGTGTGGGGATATCTTTTGCATTTCCCTGGTAATTAGTGATGTTGAGTACCTTCCCATGTATCTGTTGGCCATTTGTATATCTTTTCTGGAAAAATATCTATTCAAATCCTTTGTCCATTTTAATTGGATTGTTTGTATTTTGCTATTAAGTTGTATGAGTCCCTTATATATTTTGCATATTAACTTCCTCTAAGATAGATGGTTTGTAAATATTTACTTCCATTCTGTAAGTTGACTTTTGTTTTGCTGATAGTTTCTTTTGCTGTGCAGAAGATTTTTAGTTTGATGTAGCCCCACTTGTTTATTTTTGCTTTTGTCGCTTGCTCTATTGGTGTCATATCCGAAATAATTGTTGCCAAAACCAGTATCAAGGAGCTTTTCGCCTATGTTTTCCTCTAGTATTTTACATTTTCAAGTCTTATGTTTAAGTCTTTAATCTGTTTCAAGTTAATTTGGTGAGTGGTATAATATAGGGGTCCAATTTCATTCTTCCGCATGTGCATATTCAGTTTTTCCAACACCATTTATTAAAGAGACTATAATTTTTCTGTTGAGGATTCTTGGCTCCCTTGTCAGGTATTAATTGACTGTATATGCATGGGTTTATTTCTGGGTTCTTTATTCAGTTCCATTGGTCTGTGTGTCACTTTTATGCCAGTACCATATTGTTTTGATTACTATTGTGTTGTAATAGAGCTTGAAATCAGGAATCATGATGCCTCCAGCTTTGTTCTTATTTCCCAGTATTGCTTTGGGTATTCAGGGTCTTATGTGGTTCCATATGAATTTTAGGATTGTTTTTTATATTTCTGTGAAAAATGCCTTTGGAATTTTTTAAAATTAATTAATTCATTAATTTATTTATTTTTGGCTGCATTGGGTCTTCGTTGCTACTCACGGGCTTTCTCTAGTTGCAGCAAGCGGGGGCTACTCTTCATTACAGTGCATGGACTTCTCATTGCGATGGCTTCTCTTGTTGGGAGCACAGGCTCTAGGTGCGTGGGCTTCAGTAGCTGTGACACGCGGGCTCAGTAGTTGTGGCTTGTGGGCTCTAGAGCGCAGGTTCAGTAGTTGTGGTGCACAGGCTTAGTTGCTCCACGGCCTGTGGGATTTTCCCGGACCAGGGCTTGAACCCCTGTCCCCTGCATCGGCAGGCAGATTCTTAACCACTGTGCCACCAGGGAAGCCCCCTTTGGAATTTTAATAGGAATTGCCTTGAATCTATAGATGGCTTTTGGTAATATAGACATTTTAACAATGTTAATTATTCTAATTCACATACAAGAGATATTTTCCCATTTATTTGTGTCTTCATCAATTTATTTTTATCAATGTCTTATAATTTGTCAGTGTACAGATCTTTCAACATCTTGGTTAAATTTATTTCTAAGTATTTTATTATTTTTGATGCTATTATAAGTGGGATTGTTTTCTTTATATCTTTTTCAGATAATTTGCTGTTAGTATGTAGAAACACAACTGATTTTTGCCTGTTGATTTTGTATCCTGCAACTTTACTGAATTTGTTTATTAGTTCTAATAGGTTTTTTGGTGGAGTTTTTAAGATCATATCATCTGCAAACAGAGACTATTTTACTTCTGCCTGTCTGATTTGGATGTATTTATTTATTTTTCTTGCCTGATTGCTCTTGCTGGGACTTCCAGTACTATGCTGAATGGGAGTAGTGAGAGTGGAAACTCTTTTCTTGTTCCTGATCTTAGTGGGAAAGCTTTCAACCTTTCACCACTGAGTATGTTAGCTGTGAGTTTGTCATATATGGTTTTTATTATGTTGAGGTATATTCCTTCTGTACCCAATTTCTTGAGAGTTCACTTCATGTTCATTTATCATGAAAGAATGTTGAATTTTGTGAAATGCTTTTTCTACATCTATTGAGAGAATCATGATTTGGTGTATCACATTTATTAATTTGTGTATGTTGAACAGTCTTTGCATCCCAGGGATAAATCCTACTTGATCACAGTGTATGAACCTTTTAATGTGATGTTGAATTTGGTTTGCTAGTATTTTGTTGAGAATTTTTGCATACATATTCATTAGTGATATTAGTCTATAGTAAACTTTTCTTGTAGTGTCATTTTTTGGCTTTGGTATAAGGCTAGTTCTGGCCTCATAAAATGAGCTTGGAAGTGCTCCCTCTTTTTCAGTTTTTTGGAAGGGCTTGAGGAGGATTGGTATTAATTCTTAATCTGTTCAGATTTTCTTTTCTTTTTTCTTTTTTTTTTTTACAATTTAGATTGGTTTAATCTTGAAATGTAATCCAGTAGGACTAAAAACTAAACATTTCACATCCTGTACCAAACAGTAAAATACTCGAAGGCCGTCAGGATCCTTTGACTGATTAACATCAATAAGGGAACCTATTTTTGATGTGGTAAAAGAAATGTGTTCATCTCCAATTACAATTTCAAGCTCCTGCTGGCCAGCCCTGTCAGAGGGAGGCCACAAAGCATCATCTTCTTTTGTAATTTACTGTCATCAATAATTCTCTTCAGTTCTTCCATTACACTCTTGTGTACATAAGCCTCCCTTCTGATCATGACATCATTTTTATAATTGCTGTTGTTGGCATATCTTAAGTTTTCCATCTGGCCAAAACTCCAACTCCAGAAACTCGTGTCCAAACTTGCCCTTGTGCCCTACATAGTAGTGTAGGTAGAAATCACTGACTATAGCCATCCTTGTCCCTGAAAAGCCCGCCGAAGGACCAGCTGACATGCCTCCAGGCACCTGGCCCAGATTTTCTTTTTCTTCATGATTCAGTGTTGGTAGTTTCTATATTTCTAGGAATTTATCCATTCTTTTAGGTTATCCAATTTGTTGGCATGTGATTATTTATAATAGTCTCTTATGATCCTTTGTATTTCTATTGTGTCATATTTAGATTTCATTTCTAATTTTATTTGAGTCTTTGCTCTTTTTTTGGGGGTGGATGGGTCCATATGGTTTATTGAATGGATGGATGGAGAGAAAATGATGATGAGGAGCAGCTGCCAACTCAAGAAAAAATCTCTTGGTTATTGAAGTCATCCAGGCACAGCAGAGGGACCAGGGTCAGCCTTCCCTGGCCCTCCAAGGGCACTGCTGTCAGGACTCAGAGCCAGTTAAAGGGGATGCCAAGCCCCCAGTCCCAGTGCTTTGCCCCTGATCTCTCATGCTGAGTGAACAGTTCTCCTGTGATGCTCTGAGCAGGCAGTAGGGAGCTCTTCACATGGAGACCTCACTGTCCATTCTCTGCCCCACTGGTGTCCATGAACAATAGGAATCTTGGGGAGAAATACCAGCAATCCCAGATCCCACGTCACCCCAAGGTCACTGACTCATGGGACTTCCTCAACAATCTCCAGATCTAAGGCTGACCTGTTATCTGGGAGCCAGGCATGCCTCTTGGGGGCACCATGTTGCATCTGTGGAGTCTACTAAGCAAAGGCACTGTCACAGGGTTTCTACCTCCCACTGAACCGACCTGAACTCGTTCCAGTGTGAGATCCAAATATAGATGTGTTGACTGGTTTCTGCCAAGAGACTCCTTAACTTCAAAGACAAAGTGAACCCCTGCAATCTGGGCGCCAGCCTGGTCACCATATCACGGAGGGGGGCAGCAAAGGCCTGAGCTCTGAAGGGAATGGCAGGAGAAAAAAGATAGTGTGTGAAAGATCCAGGGTTTGGAAGGGACAACTGGGCCCTTCAGACATGGAAAAATGTCTTTCAGTAACTCCTCTCCCTGTACTATCGATGACCAGGGCACAGGCAACCCATGATCACTGAGTCTTTGCTCTTTTTTCTTAGTCTAGCTAAAGGTTTGTCAATTTTATCTTTTCAGAATACCGTCTTAGTTTTGTTGATCTTTTCTATTGTTTTCCCTGTCTATATTTCGTTTATTTCTGCTCTGATCTTTGTTACTTCTGCCATCTTTGGACTCATTTAGTTCTTTATTTCCTTGAGGTGTAAAGTTAGGTCATTTATCTGTGATCTTTCTTTTTATCTTTTAAATGTAGGTGCTGTTGCTATACACTTCCCTCTTAGAATGGCTTTTGCTGCACTCCATAAGTTTTGATATTTTTTTGTTCTGTGTTTCCATTTCTATTTGTTTCAAGATATTTTTTGATTTCTTTTTTGATGTCTTCTTTGACTCATTTGTTCAGGAGTGTTCAGGTTGTTTAATTTCCACACATTTGTGAATTTTCCATTTTCCTCTTTTGATTAATTTCTAATTTCATACTATTATGGTTGGAAAAGATACTTGGTATGATTTCAGTTTCCTTACATTTGCTAAAGCTTATTTTGTGACTTAATATATGATCTATCCTGGAGAATGTTTCAGATGCAATTGAGAAAAATGTGTATTCTGGTGCTGTTGGTGGTATGTTCTGTATGTGTCTCAGGTCCATTTGGTCTAAGGAATAGTTCAAGTACAGTGTTTCCTTATTTACTTTCTGTCTGGGTGATGTAACCATTGTTGAATGTGGGGTATTGAAGTTCCCTACTATTATTACATTGTTATCTATTTCTCCCTTCAGTTCTATTAATATTTGCTTTAAATATTTAGGTGCTTCAATGTTGGGTGCATATATACCTACAATTGTTATATCCTCTTAATGACTTGGTCTCTTTATCACTTGGTCCCTTTTTACATAGCGACCTTCTTTGTCTCTTGTGACCAGTTTTGATTGAAAGGCTATTTTATCTGATATAAGTATAGCCACTTCTGCTCTCCTTTGGTTACCATTTGCATGGAACATCTTTTTTCATCCCTTCACTTTCAACCTATGTGTGACCTTAAAGCTAAAGTGAGTCTCCTATAGGCAGCATGTTGTTGGATGTTTCTTTTATCCATTCAGCCACTTTGTGTCTTTTGATTGGAGAATTTAGTCCATTTACATTTAATGTAATTATTGATAGATAAAGACTTACTATTACCATTATGTTATTTTATGACTTTTTAAGTTATTTTGTTCCTTTCTTCCTCTCTTACTGTCTTCCTTTGTGATTTATTTTTTGTAATGGTATGCTTTAATTCCTTTACTTTTTGTGTAACTACTAAAGGTCTTTGTTGTATTTTTTTGTATATGTGTGGCCACCACAAGGCTTACATAAAACATCTTGTAAGATATAACGTCTATTTTAAGCTGATAACAACTTACTTTCAATTGCATACAAAACCACTACTCTTTTACTCTCTCCTCCCCACATTTTATGCTATTGATCTTTTTATCTTGTGCATCCATTAACAAATTATGGTAGCTTATATACTGTATATAATTACAACTTATACATATTGTAGCTTATTTATTATTGTAGCTTATTATAGTTGTTTTTAATATTATTGTTTAACTTCTGTGCTAGAGATAAAAGTGATTTACACACCATGATTACAGCATTTGGGTATTCTGAATTGAACTATATAATTACCTTTACCAGTGAGTTTTATACTTTTATGTATTTTTCAGTTGTTACTTAGCATCCTTTCATTTCAACTCCCTTTAGCATTTCTGTAAGGTAGATGTAGTGATGATGAACTTCCTTAGCTTTTGTTTGTCTGTGAAATTCTTTATCTCTCCTTCATTTCTGAAGGACAGTTTTGCTGGGTATAGTTTTCTTGGTTGGCAGTTTTTTGCTTTTAGCACTGTGAATATTTCATATCAGCTCATTCCCTCATGGCCTGCAGACTTTCTGCAGAGAAATCTGCTTATAGTCTTACGGGGGTTCCCTTGTTCATGATAAGTCATTTTTCTCTTGCTGCTTTCAAAATTTTCTCTTCATCTTTGACTTTTTACATTTTGATGATAGTGTGTCTCAGAGTGATCTTCTTTGGGTTGGTCTTGCTTGGGGTCCTTGGGATCCTTTGAGATTCTTCTACTTAGATGTCCATATCTCTTTCTAGATTTGGGAAATTTTCAGCTATTATTTCTTTAAATAATCTTTCTGCCCCTTTCTGTCTTTTCCTTCTGGGACTCCTATGTTGTGACTATTCATTTGCTTGAAGGTGTCCCATACTACATATAGGTTTTCTTCACTCTTTTTCATTCTTTTTCCTTTTTGTTCTTATAATCGGCTAATTTCAAATCATCTGTCTTCAAGTTTTCTGATTCTGCTTCATGATCAAGTCTATTGTTGAGGCTCTCTAAAGAATTTTTCAGTTCTGACATTGTATTCTTCAGGTTCAGGATTTCTGTTTTGGTTGTTTTTTATGGTTTCTGTTTCTTTATTAAACTCATTTTGTTCATGCATTGTTTTCCTGATTTTGTTTAGTTATCTGTGTTCTTGCATTTCACTGAGTTTCTTTTTTTGTGTGTGTGCGGTATGCGGGCCTCTCACTGTTGTGGCCTCTCCCGTTGCAGAGCACAGGCTCTGGACGCGCAGGCTCAGCAGCCATGGCTCACGGGCCTAGCCACTCCACAGCATGTGGGATCTTCCCAGACTGGGGCACGAACCCGCGTCCCCTGCATCGGCAGGCGGACTCTCAACCACTGTGCCACCAGGGAAGCCGTCACTGAGTTTCCTTAAGATGATTATTTTGAATTCTTTTTCAAGTAATCTGTAGGTCTCCATTTCTTTGGGGTCAGTTACTGGATCTTTATTAATTCCTTTGATGGTGTCATCTTTGCCTGATTCTTAATGATTCATGTAGCCTTGCATTGGTATCTGTACATTTGAAGAAGCATACACTTCTTCCAGTCTTTTCGGACTGGTTTCCATAGGTAAAAACCTTCTCCTGTCTGTTCCCTGGGCTGATGGACTACCTCTGAAATCTCAGTTGTGCTGGGTTAGACCCAGTTATATGGCTGTTGCTGGGTCTGTAGTGGGATCTTAAGTTGGCAGGCTTGTTATCAGGGGCTGGGACAGGTGTGGATCCTGTCTCGTCTCTGGGTGAATGGGACTGCCTCCAGTACCTTGTTCAGTAGGGTGTTCTGGGATAAGGATCCTCTTCGGGTTCCACAGTTGGGTCCTTAGACAGCAGGTCTATTACTAGGTGTGCAGGGGGCATGGCTCCCACTAGATCCCTGGGAGGACTGATGCCTGGTCACTGGATGGGCCCCTAGGTGGGCAGGACTGGCCCTGGACCATGGCTGAGAGGGGCTGGAATGGGGCCCCAGGGTTGTTTGAGATTCTATAGCCATGTTTGAGGTCTGCAGACCTGGCCCTGGAGGCACAGATGTGTATGTCTCCCACCAGGTCCCTGGGCAGGTTGGGCTCAGTGGTGTGGACTGAGGCTGGGAGGACCTGGAACTGAGTATATGTCCTTTTCAGAGTCTCTTGGAGCACAGACAGTAGTGTGTACTACTGGGTCCCTTGCTGGCAGGTCTGCTGGTGGACTGAAGCTGTGTTGAGGTTGGAGCCCAGTACAGGGTCCTTCTGGGGGTTCAGACTGGAGAGTCTCCCACTGGGGCCCTGGACCCTAAGGACTGCTGGCAGATGGAGGCTGTGAGGGGTTTAGAGGCAAGTATGGGGCCCTTTCTGGATCTCTGGGGGTATAGACAGGTATTTCTCCTGCAGGATCCCTGTGCTAGCAAGACTGTGGACAATGGCTGGGATGGGCTGGAGCCCAATTACAGGGCCTCTTCAGAATCCACAATCTGACTGAGTTTGGGGGCTTACCTCCAGGGGCTCCCAGACTGTGGCCAAGAGGGGCTGGAACTGGTTCACGGGCCAATTTAGGGCCCACAGCTGGGACCGAGGGCTGTGTGTCTATCACCTGATGCTCGGGTGAGCATGGCTCCTCCTGGGTCCTTCGGCATATGGTGCTGGAGACAGGACCAAGCCAAACAGGGCTGTAGTCAAGTTCTCAGGGGCACAAAGCTGTTTCTGTTTCTGTAGCGGGGAGCATGGTTGGTAAGTCAGCAGCATGGGGCAGACCTGCCTTCTCAAAACACCTCTCCTTGGTCTTGGACTTCGCAGTCTCCTACCTGGATCCCAAAGCTCCTATGAAGACACTTTCAAAGCTCCTGTGAAGGCACTTCTGTCCGTGGGTGGATGCCAAATTATTGTTGTTGAGGCAGGGATATGATCAAGGGATATCTTGTTCAGCCATTTTGCTCCAAAGGATTCTTTTTTTTATCTTTAAATCCACTAAGTCCTAGGATATGTCTCAGCGTTGACTGCTGTGGTTGATATTCCCTGGTATGTAGTGTGCCCTTTAATATGAACCTCTAAGACTTCTATTTCAGGCAAGTTTCCTTGAATTATACTTTAAAATACTTCTTCTGCCCTGTTGTTTTATTTATTACTATTTTTAAATTTAACAAACACTTGGACATTGCTTGGAATATGCCAGGCACTGTTCCAGCCTCATATCAAATTTTAACCCACTTAAACTTCCTAACAGCCCTATGGAGTAGGTACTAACATTATCCTCATTTTAGTGACGGGGAAACCAAGAAAGAAAGTGGTTAAGAAACTTGTCCAAATTCACATTCACTTCATTGACATGAAGTCAAATACTTCATTTTCTTAACCGTTGTGCCAGGCTGGTTTTCTTCTCTCTTGGTGACTCACTTTGTGTGTTAAAGTACGATAGCTCTCCTTTGCCTGTCTCCTATTATTTTCTCTCTGATGTTTTAGAATACTTTATTTCTGCTTGTGTTCACCTTTTCTAGTTTCTTATAGTGAGTTCCAGCGTATATTTTCTTTGTTGATTTCCCACCATTTTCATATTAATTTCTGTGATTTTTTTTCTTCTTTCCTGACTTTTTCATATTTCATCTCTTCCTGTTATCTTGCCATCACATTCTTGAGTTTTTGCATGTCTGCTTTGTTTTCTTCCTTCAAGGAGATGATGGCTTCATATATATTTTTAAATTCATGGTGGAATGTTGGATCATAATTTTCATGTATTCCCTGATAACGTTTTTAGTGAGTGTTATTCATCTCTTGGTAATTTTGCTGCTCTTTCCCTCATTTTTTTCTTATGTTGTTCTTTGGATGCTGTGTGCTGGCTTCCTCTTTACTATTCACCACTGAAAGGACACAAGATAGGTATCTGCTGGTGGTTCATATGGGAGATGGTGTGGGGAAGGGGCTATGCTTCATGGCTAAACGCACTCTTCTTTGCTGTTGCTGAGAGTGGTTCCTGCAAATAAGTTTTCTCTGGGTGATAGTTTGTGATGCTCTCCCTCTTGCCTTTCTGAACCAAGTCGGCAGACCCCAGCAGGTAAATGGGCAAAAGAAGTTAAATACAAAAATGTTCAATTTCACTACTGTTCACTACTAATTGACATTAATTTCTTTATCAAAGCAAATTCAGCTGGGAACGGTGAGATATTATTTTTATGCTAATTCAGGTTCAGTGAAATGGGTATTCCATATACACTGCTGATGTGACTTAGATTGTCTTAAAACTTTTTTTGGAAAGCAATTCAGTGTGAGACATGACCCCAAAATGTTTAATCATGTTGATCCAGTATTTTCACTACTAGAAATCCATCTCCCCCAGAAGTCTAAAGTACAGAAAGAAATACACCACCAAAAAAGATATTCACACCATTCACTTATTAATCTTTCTTTCTCCACTGATGTATGTGGATTCCTTTGCAATATATCGATATTACATTCCTGTATGTGATGGGCTTGCCCTGGGCCATCTACTCTGCTTCATTGCCCGGTCGCACTCTACTCTTGATTGGTAATGACCTTTTGACATTCAATTTGTTTTTCTCTCTGCCCTGTATATTTACTGTAGATGTGAAAAATGGGTTTGATGTTATCCGAATAAACCTTCATTTTGTGTATTGCTGGACTGAATATTCTAAGTGGTGAGCACGTATATTCTCAGTTTCTGTGCTGTCTTATTCAACACACACTTTTTCAACACACACACATGGGAGCACATGTATTCTTGGTTTCTGTGCTGTCTTATTCAATACATGCTTTTTCTCATACTATACACTGGCTTTTAAAGCTTTTCATTTTTTGCCCCCAATATATTTTCCTTTCTTCCTTTCTCTTTTTTCTTTTCTCCACTCCTCCCCTACCCTGTTTATTAGTATAGATTTGGGTAGGTCTAGTGATATAATTAGAAAGCAAATAAAAGATTGAGTTGTGAGGAGACATTCAAGATGGCAGAGGAGTGAGACCTGGATATCGCCTTCTTCCCCACAAATACATCAGAAATACATCAACATGTGGAACAACTCCTACAGAACACCTGCTGAATGCTGGCAGAAGACCCCAGACCTCCCAAAAGGCAAGAAACTCCCCACGTACCTGGGTAGGGCAAAAGAAAAAACAGCGACAAAGAATAGGGACGGGACCTGCAGCAGTGGGACGGAGCTGGGAAGGAGGAAAAGTTTCCACATACTAGGAAGGCCCTTCGTGGGCAGAGACTGTGGGTGGAGGAGTGGGGGAAGCTTCAGAGCCATGGAGGAGAGCGCAGCAACAGGGGTGCAGAGGGCAAAGCGGAGAGATTCCTGCACAGAGGATTGGTGCCGACCAGCACTCACCAGCCTGAGAGGCTCGTCTGCTCACCCGCTGGGGCGGGTGGGGGCTGGGAGCTGAGGCTCGGGCTTTGGAGGTCGGATCCCAGGGATACGACTGGGGTTGGCTGCATGAACACAGCCTGAAGGGGACTAGTGTGCCACGGCTAGCCGGGAGGGAGTCCGGGAAAAAGTCTGGAGCTGCCGAAGAAGCAAGAGACCATTGTTTCGGGGTGCGTGAGGAGAGGGGATTCAGAGCACAGCCTGAATGAGCTCCAGAGACGAGCACATGCCGCGGCTATCAGCTCGGGCACCAGAGACAGGCATGAGATGCTAAGGCTGCTGCTACCACCACCAAGAAGCCTGTGTGCGAGCACAGGTCACTCTCCACACCTCCCCTGCTGGGAGCCTGTGCAGCCCGCCACTGCCAGGGTCCCGTGATCCAGGGACAGTTTCCTGGGAGAACACACGGTGCGCCTCAGGCTGGTGCAACGTCATGCCAGCCTCTGCCGCAGCAGGCTGGCCCTGCGTTCCATACCACTCCCTCCCCCAGGCCTGAGTGAGCCAGTGCCCCCGAATCAGCTGCTCCTTTAACCCCATCCTGTCTGAGTGGAGAACAGACGCCCTCAGGTGACCTACATGCAGAGGTGGTGCCAAATCCAAAGCTGAACCCCAGGAGTTGTGCGAACAAAGAAGAGAAAGGGAAATTTCACCCAGCAGCCTCAGGAGCAGTGGATTAAATCTCCACAATCAACCTGATATACCCTGCATCTGTGGAATACCTGAATAGACAATGAATCATCCCAAACTGAGGCGGTGGACTTTGGGAGCAAGATATCACAAAGAAAGAAAACTACAGGCCAATATCACTGATGAACATAGATGTAAAAATCCTCAACAAAATACTAGCAAACAGAATCCAACAGCACATTAAAAGGATCATACACCATGATCAAGTGGGGTTTATTCCAGGAATGCAAGGATTCTTCAATATATGCAAATCAATCAATGAGATACACCATATTAACAAATTGAAGGAGAAAAACCGTATGATCACCTCAATAGATGCAGAAAAAGCTTTTGACAAAATTCAACACCCATTTATGATAAAAACCCTCCAGAAAGTAGGCATAGAGAGAACTTACCTCAACATAATAAAGGCCATATATGACAAACCCCCAGCCAATATTGTTCTCATGGTGAAGAACTGAAAGCATTTCCACTAAGATCAGGAACAAGACAAGGTTGCCCACTCTCACCACTATTGTTCAACATAGTTTTGGAAGTTTTCTCCACAGCAATCAGACAAGAAAAAGAAATAAAAGGAATCCAAATCGGAAAAGAAGAAGTAAAGCTGTCACTGTTTGCAGATGACATGATACTATAAATAGAGAATCCTAAAGATGCTACCAGAAAACTACGAGAGCTAATTAATGAATTTTGTAAAGTAGCAGGATACAAAATTAATGCAAAGAAATCTCTTGCATTCCTGTACACCAATGATGAAAAATCTGAAGGAAAAATTAAGGAAACCCTCCCATTTACCATTGCAACAAAAAGAATAAAATACCTAGGAATAAACCTACCTCTGGAGACAAAAGACCTGTATACAGAAAACTATAAGACACTGATGAAAGAAATTAAAGATGATACAAACAGTTGGAGAGATATACCATGTTCTTGGATTGGAAGATTCAATATTGTGAAAATGACTCTACTACCCAAAGCAGTGTACAGATTCAGTGCAATCCCTATCAAACTACCAATGGCATTTTTCACAGAACTGGAACAAAAAATTTCACAATTTGTATGGAAACACCGAGTAGCCAAAGCAATCTTGAGAAAGAAAAACAGAGCTGGAGGAATCAGGCTTTCTGACTTCAGACTATACTACAATGCTACAGTAATCAAGACAGTATGGTACCGGCACAAAAACAGAAATATAGATCAATGGAACAGGTTAGAAAGCCCAGAGAAAAACCCACACAGATATGGTCACCTTATCTTTGATAAGGGAGGCAAGACTATACAATAGAGAAAAGACAGACTCTTCAATAAGTGGTGCTGGGAAAACTGGACAGCTACATGTAAAAGAATGAAATCAGAACACCCCCTAATACATACACAAAAGTAAACTCCAGATGGATTAAAGACCTTAATGTAAGGCCAGACACTATTAAAGTCTTAGAGGAAAACCTAGGCAGAACACTCTATGACATAAATCACAGCAAGATCCTTTTGACCCACCTTGTAGAGAAATGGAAATAAAAACAAAAATAAACAAATGGGACCTAATGAAACAAAGGCTTTCGCACAGCAAAGGAAACCATAAACAAGACGAAAAGACAACCCTCAGAATGGGAGAAAATATTTGCAAATGAAGCAACTGACAAAGGACTAATCTTCAAAATTTACAAGCAGCTCATGCAGCTCAATATCAAAAAAACAAACAGCCCAATCCAAAAATGGGCAGAAGACCTAAATAGACATTTCTCCAAAGAAGATATACAGACTGCCAACAAACACATGAAAGAATGCTCAACATCATTAATCATTAGAGAA